>NC_084960.1:15924707-16556635 GCF_949316205.1 Platichthys flesus | reverse complement strand
ACTGCTTGTTGCAAGAATTAAATCCTCAGCAGGCTTGAAAAAAGTTGACACACACATATTCCTTTTCCTTATCAGCAGGATCGGCCACACCCATACCTGGACTTAACTCTTTCAACTCTGAAACTCAGTTTGGTAGTGAATGTGAATCCAAAAACGCCACCAACTTGTTAACATGGAGGAGGTGGTGTTTATAACCTATACTGCATCCAGCCACCAGGGGGCGATCAAGACACTTTGGCTTCACTTTTTGGGGGCAGTCAAGTTGTCCATCTTTGTTTTGCAGGGCACATTATTTTCTACATGCTTCAAGAGCAGAGTGGATATAATAAATGTTTTCTTAAAAGGAGGATTTTTGAAGATGTTATGAATGTTGAACATTCTTGTGACCAAGCAGCTCAGAATAGGCATAAGATTAAAGAAGCAGGCTTTCACTTATTTTATTATAAAATGGCTTAAAATAAAATAAATATAAAGATAATAATAATAATAGTTTTTATGCACAGAAACAAGTGGTCCACTCTGACTGTCTGTTGTTGGTGTCTGTCTGTGTGTGTGTGTGTGTGTGTTTGCGAGGGGAATGAAATAAACAAACTGGAGTAAAGGTTGTGCCTCACAATGTCTCACATTACCCAAATTCACCGTAATTATTTATTTATTTACTTATTTTATTATTCGCTTTCGCTACCAAATAGAGCTTCAGAGTTGAAAAAACGTGTCCAAACAATAGTTTTGACCTATGTAAAATCCAGCCACCAGTGGGCGTTCAAAATGGGTGGTTTCACTTTTGGGTGCTGACATGTTGTACAACTTTATTGTCTATGGTTTGATACTACAGTTTTTTTCGATTGCTTAAGCACGATTATCAAAACAGGGCCCGGTGTTTCAGACACTACACACAATCAGCACATCCACACACCCAATCAGCAGAACACCTCAGATCCTTTGCAAAACGAAACACTCTTGTAAAAACTATACACTTATTTATCAAAACCAAATTTTTTTGCCATATGAAACACACACGCTTCATATGACTTAATTCTCTTTGAGCCAGTTACACACTGCTGTTGCTAACCTTAAACACTTTTAGCAATTCCAGTTATCAGTGATTAGAGTTCTATAAGTGAAGCACTCTGAGAAAGTGCAAATATACAATAAATTCACCAAACACTACACAAGACCAATGCTGCAGACTTATGAAAATATAGTTTATTTCTCTCCATATCCCCAAATCAGTCAACATATCAACATGGAGAATCACCACAAAACATGTCCCAGTTTTCATGCTGCTACAGGAGTGTGCACAACACTGTAACCTCGACAAATATCAGACAAGCAGAACATTCTGTATCCAGTACAGTTTCAATGAGGGGAACCTGAGCCTGGGGCCGGAGATCGTAAACCCTCCACCGCCATGCAGAGAAAAACTCTTTGATTGGGTTTAGAGATGGAGAGTATGGTGGAAGGTATGTTACTGTAAACTGCTGATGGTGTTGAAACCAGTTCTGGACCAGAGCAGAGCGGTGGAATGACTCATTGTCCCAGATGACAATGGATTGCATCTGGTGCCTGTGGTTTACTGCTGTGACGATGTTGTGTAATCGGTCCAAACATTTGGTGTGTTGTAAGGGTGTGTTGTAAGTGATCCTATTGGCGTGACGGAGGAGGACCCCATTCTGTGTAGTGGCAGCACAAAAGGTGATGTTACCCCCACGTTGCCCTGGGACATGGTTTATAGCCCCATGGCCAATGATATTTCTGCCTCTCCTTTTTGATTTTGTCCTATGAACCCTGCCTCGTCTATGTATATGAATTCATGCGGTTTCCTCATCCATCTGTAAAACTCAGGAATACAGTGAAAGACAATATTGTGTAGTTCAGCATAGATCTGGTATACAGTACATTTACATTATGAAAGTAGAGTAGCACCAATTTATCGGTCGTACATCGGTAGCTGCCGATATTCGCCTCGTTTACTGATATCGGCTTATCGGTAATAAACTTGACTTTCACCGATATCATTGGCCGATGTTCATATTTGTGGTAAAACCGCTGGGCACGTGCCGCGGCTGGGGGAGCAGTCGCTCCGTCGCCCTCCTCTCCGCGCTGCCGGAGGCTCAGTGCGCGGCACCGGGAGGTCCTCATCCGGTGGCGCCTCCCGGCGTCGCTGGTGCGGGGGCTTTCTTTCTCTTGGACCGCGGGGCGGTGTCCATCGCCGGCTTGAAAGGCGGGCCGTTGGAGGGGACTGGGTACGCGGTCAGCGGCGGCCACTCTGGACGCGTGTCGGGCCCTTCTCGCGGATCACCTCAGCTACGGCGACCGCTGGGGGAACCCTGAGAACTGGTGCGGACCAGGGGAATCCGACTGTTTAATTAAAACAAGCATCGTGAAGGGCCACGGTGGGTTTTGACGCGATATGATTTCTGCCCGACACTAAAAACAGGTCAAACTGAGGAGGGCTTGTTAAGTTATCTTGACTCACGCAGTGTAACTTGACGTAAAAAGTATGAGCGTAGCGTCTGTTTAAGTACTTTATTCTCATGTGCATCGGCTCTATTCATCCGTCTCATGCACAGGTAACAAGGGAATTGACAACATACGTCATACACACAGAAGCCGTAACACATCTAATAAACGGGCAATACTGTGTTACAGTCATTTCATTAAGATCCCAAGGAACCATTTCAACTTGCGGTAAAATGGGCATAATATGTCTCTGTTAAAGAAAGTTTAGTTAAATCAAAGATTGTTTCATAAATCTGATTAAATTTGTGCTCATTAAAAGATAAGAGTGATGAAGGGCTGAACATTTTTTAAATAGTGCTTTTTAAATAATGATTTAATAATTTTTCTGGCACAAAAGGGTGAATGAATAACAACAAAAAGAAAATAAACAAATTTCGGTATAGGCCAGATTGTTATTTTAAATATCGTTATCGGTATCGGCCAAGAATTTCCATATCAGTGCATCCCTATATGAAAGTTATGTGTGCAGTATGCAACATCATACACAACATCATCACTAATGCTGCAGCCGCAGCCTTCTCCTCCTCCGTGGATTCCCCCTCTCACCCTCACTCTTCTTCTTTTTTGAGCACAAGCTCCATTTTGGTTGAAAACAGGTGAACTCAGCATTTTTAAAGTGCTTAAACCTGATTGGTGTGACTAAAATTACAGTTTTTTTCGATTGCTTAAGCACGATTATCAAAACAGGGCCCGGTGTTTCAGACACTACACACAATCAGCACATCCACACACCCAATCAGCAGAACACCTCAGATCCTTTGCAAAACTAAACATTCTTGTAAAAACTATACACTTTGTTATCAAAACAATATTATTTTGCCATATGAAACACACACGCTTCATATTACTTAATTCTGCTTTAGCCAGTTACACACTGCTGTTGCTAACCTTAAACACTTTTAGCAATTCCAGGTCTCAGTGATTGGAGTTCTATAAGTGAAGTACTCTGAGATAGTGCAAATATAAACAAACACTACACAAGACCAATGCTGCAGACTCATGAAAATTGAATTCTGCTACTACAGGAGTGTGCATAACACTGTAAGCTCAACAAATTTCAGACCAGCAGCAAATTCTGTATCCAGTACAGGTTTCAATGAGGGGTACCTGAGCCTCGGGCCGGAGATCATAAACCCTCCACCTCCATGCCGAGAAAAACTCTTTGATTGGGTTTAGAAACGGAGAGTATGGTGGAAGGTATAGTACTGTAAACTGTGGATGGTGTTGAAACCAGTTCTGGACCAGAGCAGAGCAGTGGAATGACTCATTGACCAGGATGACAATGTATTGCATCTGGTGGATGTGGTTTACTGCTGTGACGATGTTGTGTAATCGGTCCAAACATTTGAGAATGTGAAGTGTGTTGTAAGGGCCCATATTGGTGTGACGGAGGAGGACCCCATTCTGTGTAATGCCTAGGGTTGCAAAATTCCGGGAATATTCAAAGCTGGAAACTTTCCATGGGAATTACAGTTTTTGGGATTGCTTACACACTAAAATTAAAAGTAGTACACTATTAGCAAAACCTTACACTCAAGAAGCAAAACATCAGCCCATATTTGCACAACTATAAGTACATTGTCAACCTCACACTTGTGGCAAAACTGTACACACAGTGACTTGCAAAACACTAAACACACTTAACATACATTACACACAAAAATCTATCATGAGGTCACGTCCTTGCAATACCAAAGCACTGACTGTCAAATTGCCACACCGTCCAACCAATTGGTTCAACACAGTCATCAGGTGTGCAAACACTCGTTTGCTTACAGTTTTTCACATTTGTTAACACCCAAAAAGCGAAAATTCGGCACAATTTGCACAACCTTCACTTCATGTACAAATCGCTCGACCCAATTTGGCACTACTTCACACTCCATTATCTGCATTATATTCTGACTTTCATTCTTTACACTCTGATGTCAATTACACATCACCTTGTTGTCAAAACAAGGTGATGTACGATTTTCAAAACAGGGCCCGGTGTTTCAAACACTAAACACAATCAGCACAACCACACAGCCAATCAGCAGAACACCTCAGATCCTTTGCAAAACTAAACATTCTTGTAAAAACTATACACTTTTTTATCAAAACAATATTATTTTGCCATATGAAACACACACGCTTCATATTACTTAATTCTGCTTTAGCCAGTTACACACTGCTGTTGCTAACCTTAAACACTTTTAGCAATTCCAGGTCTCAGTGATTGGAGCTCTATAAGTGAAGTACTCTGAGATAGTGCAAATATAAACAAACACTACACAAGACCAATGCTGCAGACTCATGAAAATTGAATTCTGCTACTACAGGAGTGTGCATAACACTGTAAGCTCGACAAATATCAGACAAGCAGAAAATTCTGTATCCAGTAGAGTTTCAATGAGGGGTACCTGAGCCTGGGGCCAGAGATTGTAAACCCTCCACCACCATGCAGAGAAAAACTCTTTGATTTGGTTTAGAGACGGAGAGTATGGTAGAAGGTATGGTACTGTAAACTGTGGATGGTGTTGAAACCAGTTCTGGACCAGAGCAGAGTGGTGGAATGACTCATTGTTCCAGATGACAATGGATTGCATCTGGTGAATGTGATTTACTGCTGTGACGATGTTGTGTAATCGGTCAAAACATTTGAGAATGTGAGGTGTGTTGTAAGGGCATATGTTGGTGTGACGGAGGAGGACCCCATTCTTTGTAGTGACAGCACAAAGGGTGATGTTACCCCCACGTTTTCCTGGGACATGGATTATAGCCCCGTGGCCAATGATATTTCTGCCTCTCCTTTTTGATTTTGTCCTATGAACCCTGTCTCATCTATTTATATGAATTCATGCGATTTCCTCATCCATCTGTAAAACTCACAGAAATTCAGTGAAAGACAAGATTGTGTAGTTCAGCATAGGTCTGGAATACAGTATTTTTACATTATGAAAGTTATGTGTGCAGTATGCAACATCACACACACCATCATTACTAATGCCACAGTCGCAGCCTTCTTCACCTCCGAGGATTCTCCCTCTCACCCTCACTCTTCTTCTTTTTTGAGCACAAGCTCCATTTTGGTTGAAAACAGGTGAACTAGGCTGCTGCATTGCTATAGTGCTTAAACCTGATAGTTGTGTCTACAATTAAGCAATGCTGTGTTTAAACGCCAAATGGTTAAACATGTTGTGTTTAACCAATTGGCCCATAGGGTGGTCATTTGACAGGCTGTGCTAAGGAATTGCAAGGAACTGACATCATGATATCCTTCTGTGTTTAATGTACACAAGTGTGTTTAGTGTTTTGCAGATCAAAGTGTGTATTGTTTTGCAAGAAGTGTGAAGCTGACATTGTGCTTATAGTGGTGCAGATCTGGGCCATGTTTTGCTCCTTGAGTGTCAGGTTTGATAATTGTGTTATACTTTGGATTTTAGTGTTTATGCAATCGTAAAAAACTGTAAGCAATCATGTGTTTGAACACCTGATGGCTGTGTTTAACCAATTGGCTCACAGGGTGGTAATTTGACAGGCATTGCTAAGGAATTGCAATGAAGTGACATCTTGATATCCTTCTGTGTTTAATGTATACAAGTGTGTTTAGTGTTTTGCAGATCACTGTTTGTATTGTTTTGCAAAAAGTGTGAAGGTGACATTGTGCTTATAGTGGTGCAGATCTGGGCCCATGTTCTGCTACATGAGTGTAAGGCTGGATAATTGTGTAAAACTTTTGAATTTAGTGTTTATGCAATCGTAAAAAACTGTAATTATGTTTGAGCCAGTTACACACTGCTGTTGCGAACCTTAAACACTTTTAGTAGTTCTAGTTGTCGGTGATTAAAGTTCTACAAGTGAAGTACTCTGAGAGAGTGCAAATATACAATAAATTCACCAAACAATACACAGGACAAATATTGCAGACTCATGAAAATATAATTTATTTCCAAATCAGTCATTTTCTCAACATGGAAAATCACACCAGAACATGTCCCAGTTTCCACACTACTACAGGAGTGTGCATAACGCTGTAAGCTCAACAAATTTCAGACCAGCAGCAAATTCTGTATCCAGTACAGGTTTCAATGAGGGGTACCTGAGCCTCGGGCCGGAGATCATAAACCCTCCACCTCCATGCCGAGAAAAACTCTTTGATTGGGTTTAGAAACGGAGAGTATGGTGGAAGGTATAGTACTGTAAACTGTGGATGGTGTTGAAACCGGTTCTGGACCAGAGCAGAGCAGTGGAATGACTCATTGACCAGGATGACAATGTATTGCATCTGGTGGATGTGGTTTACTGCTGTGACGATGTTGTGTAATCGGTCCAAACATTTGAGAATGTGAAGTGTGTTGTAAGGGCCCATATTGGTGTGACGGAGGAGGACCCCATTCTGTGTAATGCCTAGGGTTGCAAAATTCCGGGAATATTCAAAGCTGGAAACTTTCCATGGGAATTACAGTTTTTGGGATTGCTTACACACTAAAATTAAAAGTAGTACACTATTAGCAAAACCTTACACTCAAGAAGCAAAACATCAGCCCATATTTGCACAACTATAAGTACATTGTCAACCTCACACTTGTGGCAAAACTGTACACACAGTGACTTGCAAAACACTAAACACACTTAACATACATTACACACAAAAATCTATCATGAGGTCACGTCCTTGCAATACCAAAGCACTGACTGTCAAATTGCCACACCGTCCAACCAATTGGTTCAACACAGTCATCAGGTGTGCAAACACTCGTTTGCTTACAGTTTTTCACATTTGTTAACACCCAAAAAGCGAAAATTCGGCACAATTTGCACAACCTTCACTTCATGTACAAATCGCTCGACCCAATTTGGCACTACTTCACACTCCATTATCTGCATTATATTCTGACTTTCATTCTTTACACTCTGATGTCAATTACACATCACCTTGTTGTCAAAACACTACACATAATGTTCAGTTGTTGCACACATTTCTCAAGTAAAATCTCAAAGCATCAACCTACAACACACAAATACTCAAATCTCTAAACATTCAGGTCTGTTGAGCAATTTCACCTCATTTACACAGCCGAACAGGAGACTGACATTGTAGATATGGTTCGTGAGAACAACTCTATCACACTCAGACAAATAAACACTAGGATCCTGGCTGACCATGCTACATTTAGAAACGTCCAGACCGTCAGCCTCTCTACATTGGACCATATTCTTCATAGGACTGCCATGCTAATGAAACAAATGTTCAGGGTCCCATTTGAACGGAACACAGGCATGAAGGAGTTACAGTGAGAGTTTGTGCTTGTAAGTACCAACATTCAGAACTGACACATGCATGTATTGTACCTGTAATCCAATATTGTTCCTTTTCTACAGTGTCTCACTGTAGCCCACTGTGTTTACCTCTCTGTGTCCATGCTGTAACTTGCATTCTCATGCTGTCTGTGTCAGCGGATCCAGGAGCATGACACAGCTCATATGTTGTACCAGTACATCTTTATTGATGAGGTGGGATTCCACCTGGTGAAGAGGAGGCGACGGGGCAGAAACCAGCGGGCCATTGTTGAGGTCCCCCGGCCAGCGTGGTGGGAACATCACACTGTGTGCTGCAATGAATCACCATGGGATCTTGCACCGTCATGCCCACCTAGGGGCCTATAACGCTGCCCGTCTCCTCGTCTTCCTGGATGGCCTGCATGACCTGCTGGTACCACCTGGCCAGGTAGATGACCCACAGCGGATCGATCAGTTTGTGGTCTGGAACAATGTGAGCTTCCACCGGGCTGCTCAAGTGCGTGAGTGGTTCCAGGACCACCCACATTTTTCCGTTCTATACCTTCCACCTTATTCTCCTTTCCTGAATCCCATTGAGGAATTATTTTCCGCTTGGATGTGGAAGGTATATGAACCGAACCCACAGGACCGGGTCTCACTGCTCCAGGCCATGGAGGAGGCCTGTGGCGACGTGAGTGCCGAGGCCTTTCAGCATTTTGTGTGTGAGTTTTTTTGTTTTTTTTTGTGTGCAGTTTTGAGAAAGCCATCATTGTTTGAAAACCTGTGTTAACAATTGAGAAAAACTGTAATTTTTGTGAAAGGGGGTGGGGGGGGTTGAGCAGGCCGGTTTACTGTACTGTTCTCTGTGTGTACCGAAATAAACCTTTTTATGCTGCATATTTGTGTGCTGTTTTATGTTTGACTATGAAAAAATTGAGCCTACACTTGGACATTTACAAAAGGAGAAATGGCTCATTCTCCAGAGTCACTGTCATTCATATGGTGTGTTCCATTTTGATGAATGTGTTTTCAATTTTGCACTTCAGTGTGCTGTTAATGCTTGGTAGTGTGCAAGCAAATGCTTAGTTGTGTGTAGTCAATGAGTGGTACGTGTGTGTCATTTGAAAAAATGGCTGTGTGTACCAAATGAAAACAAGAGTTCCATTTTGTGAACAGGTAAGAGATTTGATGGCAAAGAGTCATCTTGCAAAGGGAGTGTCAGGTTTAGCATTTTGTGTGTGAGGTTTTCAGTTTTGAGTGTGTAGTTTTGAAAAAGCCGTTATTGTTTTCTCAAAATACCCAGAAGTATTGAACATTAGGGACAAGACCGCCCACACCGTCATCATGAAAATGAAGTCAGTGTTTTCCAGACTGGGAATTCCAAAAGAGATAGTATGTGACCATGTTCCATTTGCAAGTCAGGAGATGCACAACTTTGCAACATCATCGGGCATAACACTCACTCATTCTAGCCCTGGCTATGCACAGTCTAACGGCCTAGCGGAGAGAAATGTGAAAACTGTGAAGCAGGTGATCAAAAAGGCACAGCAAACTGGGACAGACCATCATCTTGCACTTCTCACCCTGCGGAACACACCTGTTACGGGTATGATCTACTCTCCTGCTCAAATGCTCATGGGCAGGATACTGAGGAGCACTCTACCAAGCTCCAGCGCCATTCTCCAGCCCGCAGTGCCCCAGGATGCACACTCTGCGCTCCAATGCCTACAGAGAAGACAGCAACACTGCTACAACAGAGGCACGAAGCAGCTTCCTGAACTGAGCCCTGGCAACACTGTGCACATGGAGACTGCACAGGGTTGGCGTCCAGCTGTAGTTACAGCAGGGCGAGCTGAACATCGTTCCTACAACATACAGACATCATCTGGGCAACGCTACAGGCGCAACAGGCGTCTTCTGAGGAAAACACCTGCCTGCACCCAGGTGAATTCAGGCTCAGGTTCGGACTGCGAGGATGAGGATTTGCCAAGTTCGCCATCTACAAGCACAGCAGAGACTATGGACTGTAATTCCTCATCCACACCAGACCTGACTCAAACCAGGAGTGGCCGAGTCATCAGACCCCCCAAGAGGTTCGAAGACTTTCAAATGAATCAACATTAAGGACTGTGGTAAAATGGCGTAAACGCAAGCTTACAGTCTAGTCTGTATGATCAGTAAAAAAAAATAAAGAAATAAAGGAATGTAAAATGATTTTACATTCACAACCTTTTACATTAGGTTGTGAAATGTTCAGTGTTAAAATGGTAAACTGTTTACGGTAAGTAATGAGGTCTACTTGAAAAGTGAAATGCTTGAATATCTGAAATGTTCTCTTATGATATTCTTAGTTACTTATTGTGTTCTTACAGAGAGATCAAAAAACAGATAGATGTCATTTAGTCAGTTTTGTTGATGTAATCCTATTGGAAGAACAACAAAGTTTGTGTTGATATGAGTTCATTAGTGCATCAGTTTAATTTAATTTGTGGTTGTTAAGCAGTTAAAATAATGAAGTTTATCTCCATGTTAAGAAAGGAGGATGTAGCCGCGCATTAACACTGTTTTGGGTTCTCAACGGTCGCGGAGTGTTACACAAGGTGTTCAATGTGAGGCATCTTGGAATGCACTAGAAGCTGCTGTATCTTGGAGCTGAGGCACGCAATAAAGAAGTCATCTCATTACCTTCATTCCGGTCTCCAGTGGTTATAACAAACTATTACAAAAAACGTGTGTTAACAATTGTGAAAAACTGTAATTGTAGACACACCAATCAGGTGTATAAGCACTATAAAAAGCAGCAGGTGAGTTCATCGTTCTTCAAGCACAATGGAAAGAGTCAGAGAAAGAGTAAGACGAGGAGGAGGAGGACGAGGATGAGGAGGAGGACGAGGAGAACGAGGAGGACGAGGACGAGGACGATAAGAACGAGAAGAACGAGGAGGACGAGGAGGACGAGGAGGAGGACGAGGAGGAGGACGAGGAGAACGAGGAGAAGGAGGACGACAAGGACGAGGAGGAGGATGAAGGGGAGGAAGAGGAAGAGGAAGACAAGAAGGTGCTCAAAGAGGACCGAATCTGACAAATGAGATCCGCGCAACACTGGTTGACCACGTTGTCAACCACGGCCTGACGCTGAGGGAGGCTGGACTGCGAGTACAGCCAAATCTAAGCCGATATACGGTGGCAAGTGTGATGAGAACATTTCGACTGGAAAATAGGTATTGTAAAAATATCATCATATCAAAAACATCTGCACGGTTTCAGTAACTGCTTATAGTACTGTATTCTATGCACTATCAGCACTTCTGTTACCTTTTCCTGTGAAATTACTCTACTATTGTATACTGTTTTTTTTTTCTACGTAGGATTGAGGTTCGGGGACGACAAGGGGGAAGGCCTCCTATGTTCACAGAACAGCAAGAGAGGGAGATAGTAAACATGGTTTTGGCCAACAATGCTATAACACTCAAGCAGCTCCAAGCTAACATTGTCAATAAACACGCGATTTTCAACGATATCCATCAGGTCTCAACATCAACACTGGCACGCATCCTAAAAATAAACATATTCAAATGAAGCAAATTTATCGAGTGCCTTTCGAGCGCAATTCCGAAAAGGTGAAACGACTGCGGCATGATTATGCAGAGGTATGTATTCACTTTAGCAGTGTGATCTTGCATACTGTCTCAGTCTTTTACTGTACTGTAATATGTATACTAGATCTACACTGAACTACACAATTTGGCCTGACACTGTTTTTCAGAGAGTTTTACGAATGGATGGAGAGGGGATCCAGCATGAGTTACAGTTTTTTACGATTGCATAAACACTAAAATCCAAAGTATAACACAATTATCAAACCTGACACTCAAGGAGCAAAACACGGCCCAGATCTGCACCACTATAAGCACAATGTCAGCTTCATACTTTTTGCAAAACAATACACACAGTGATCTGCAAAACACTAAACACACTTGTATACATTAAACACAGAAGGATATCAAGATGTCACTTCCTTGCAATTCCTAAGCACAGCCTGTCAAATGACCACCCTATGGGCCAATTGGTTAAACACAAAATGTCAAACCATTTGGCGTTTAAACACAGCATTGCTTACAGTTTTTTTTCGATTGCTTAAGCACGATTTTCAAAACAGGGCCCGGTGTTTCAAACACTAAACACAATCAGCACAACCACACACCCAATCAGCAGAACACCTCAGATCCTTTGCAAAACTAAACACTCTTGTAAAAACTATACACTTTTTTATCAAAATAATATTATTTTGCCATATGAAACACACACGCTTCATATTACTTAGTTCTGCTTTAGCCAGTTACACACTGCTGTTGCTAACCTTAAAACAATTACAGTTTTTTACGATTGCATAAACACTAAAATCCAAAGTATAACACAATTATCAAACCTGACACTCTAGGAGCAAAACATGGCCCAGATCTGCACCACTATAAGCACAATGTCAGCTTCACACTTTTTGCAAAACAAAACACACAGTGATCTGCAAAACACACTTGTGTACATTAAACAGAGAAGGATATCAAGATGTCACTTCCTTGCAATTCCTAAGCACAGCCTGTCAAATGACCACCCTATTGGCCAATTGGTTAAACACAACATGTTTAACCATTTGGCATTTAAACACAGCATTGCTTAATTGTAGACACAACTATCAGGTTTAAGCACTATAGCAATGCAGCAGCTGAGTTCACCTGTTTCCAACCAAAATGGAGCTTGTGCTCAAAAAAGAAGAAGAGTGAGGGTGAGAGGGGGAATCCTCGGAGGTGAAGAATGCTGCGGCTGTGGCATTAGTAATGATGGTGTGTGTGATGTTGCATACTGCACACACAACTTTCATAATGTAAATGTACTGTATTCCAGACCTATGCTGAACTACACAATCTTGTCTTTCACTGTATTTCTGTGAGTTTTACAGATGATGCTGAGGTAATCGCATGAATTCATATAAATAGATGAGGCAGGGTTCATAGGACAAAATCAGAAAGGAGAGGCAGAAACATCATTGGCCACGGGGCTATAATCCATGTCCCAGGGCAACGTGGGCGTAACATCACCCTTTGTGCTGTCACTACACATAATGGGGTCCTCCTCCGTCACGCCAACATGGGTCCTTACAACAAACCTCACATTCTGAAAGGTTTTGACTGATTACACAACATCATCACAGCAGTAAATCACATGCACCAGATGCAATACATTGGCATCTGGGACAATGAGTCATTCCACCACTCTGCTCTGGTCCAGAACTGGTTTCAACACCATCCACAGTTTACAGAACCATACCTTCCACCATGCTCTCCGTTTCTAAACCAGATCAAAGAGTTTTTCTCTGCATGGCGGTGGAGGGTTTACGATCTCCGGCCCCAGGCTCAGGTTCCCCTCATTGAAACCTCTAATGGATACAGAATGTTCTGCTTGTCTGATATTTGTCGAGCTTACAGTGTTATGCAAACTCCTGTAGTAGCATGAAAACTGGGACATTTTTTGTTTTGATTCTCCATGTTGACATGTGTACTGATTTGGGGATATGGAGAGGAATAAATTATATTTTCATGAGTCTACAGTATTGGTATTATGTAGTGTTTGGTGAATTTATTGTATATTTGCACTTCCTCAGAGTACTTCACTAATAGAACTCTAATCACTGAGAACTGGAATTGCAAAAAGTGTTTTAGGTTAGCAACAGCAGTGTGTAACTGGGTCAAACATAATTAAGTCATATGAAGCGTGTGTGTTTTCATATGGCAAAAAAAAATATGGTTTTGATAAATAAGTGTATAGTTTTTACAAGAGTGTTTCGTTTTGCAAAGGATCTGAGGTGTTCTGCTGATTGGGTGTGTGGTTGTGCTGATTGTGTTTAGTGTTTGAAACACTGGGCCCTGTTTTGAAAATCATGCTTAAGTAATCGAAAAAAACTGTAAGTACAACTTGAAGTTTTTCAGTCATTGGAATAAACTGAAATATTTCAAAGTATGTCCCTTATGTCCATATAGACAGAAGAATTGTACAAGGATTTGATTTCATTCTCATCTTCATAACAAACAGTCTGTTCTCATTAATTAATTAATTAATTGACCTAATGATGGTTTAACTCAAGTAAAGAAAAGGAATACAGCTTCCATTAGCTGACCTAAATTCAGCCAGACTTGTATACCCCTTCTCACTTATATAGGAATATCTTTATACTCTGTGTTTATACAGCAGAAATCAGCCTGACCTGATGTGTCTTTTTGACATAAGGCCCCTGAGGCCTGAGAGAAATATGATGATGAATTTTTTTCATGAGGAGAGGTCTGACCTGCCCAGGCAGCCTATTTCTGACACCCTATCATCAGAAAAAAGCAAAGGACAAAGCTTATCTTACTCATAACTCATAACAAGCTGACACATGTGTGATTGTGGATGAATAAAAACTGAGACCAAAATGACGATTTATTTGTCTCTGCCCAAAAGCTTTTTATGATGTTTGTGGATAAGCTTGAACAAAGAAGCAGCCATTGTCCAGTGAAGTGTCTTTGATTAAGGCACTGATGTTTCTATCTCTGCACAAAAGTCAAACAGTATTTTAACAACGGAATCAAGCAAATTTTAGTTTAAAGCCTTAAAGTAAAGAAAAAATCAAATAACGGCTAGATTTTTTACTGCTTTACTATTTTGTACTATTCTGTATTTTATAATCCTTTTACTACTGTACATTTTACCCTTCAAAGTTTTTACTTAAGCTTCTGTATCAGTCTTGTTTGTATGATTTCAGCAATAGAAAATAATAAAACTAGAATGTCACTCAGTGAGCACATACCTCCTCCAAACCCCAGTCCCCTTGCAACCACATTAAAATGACCTGCACCTGATCATACTGTTTTATCAGCAAGAAGCATGAATTAAGACAGTGTACAAGAGAAGATGATTAATTGAATGTATTAATTCATATACATTTTTATGAAAAATGTGATCAGTTGTAATAAAGATGTTTGAACAAAAGGGGGCGACAAACTGCAGAGTGGCAGAACAGAGCAATGGCGATAGCTGTCCTTTCAGCACCACACACAAACACACACACACACACACACACACACACACACACACACACACACACACAAACACACACACACACACACACAAACGCACAAGTCTCCATAACTTCAGAGAACATTACATAGACTTACATTGATGTCCTGGAGACTTACCCAAACCGTAACCACAGTGATAACTTACCCAACCATTACCCTAACTTAAACCCTAACATTAAACCTATCACTTACCTAACCTTAAAATATATTCACCGAACCCAAATTCTAACCCTAACCCTAAAACCGTCTTGAATGTGGCCAGTGGAACCTGTGCTGATATCGTGACAACACCAGCTCTGTGTGTCTGTGGAGCTGTGCAAGTCCTGGTTGTGTAAAAAAAAAAATGACCAAAGTGACCAAACCTGCAGCTAAGAGCGCGCGGATAGAAAGAAGGAGCAGGAGAACATGAACAAGACGAACAAGAAGAAGATGAGGAGGAGCAGGAGGAGGGGAAAACGGGAGGTTTGTAACGTTCATCAGAATTTATTTTGTTTCCTATTACATGGCGCAAGGGCTAAACAAACGGGACCGTCCTGGGTGTGAAGCTGCCACGGTGAATTTGGATATTCAAGCAGAAGCAGCAGCAGCATCCTCCTCCATCCACGGAGGAAGAGGGAGAAGCCACCTCGGCTGCGGCGGCGCACACACCGACTCCTCGTCCTCCTCCTGCCGGCTCTATGTCGAGTGATGGTGGGCTTGCCTTGCTGGATTCTCCCCGCTCTCTCCAGATCGTCGACGACCGAATCTCCTCTGACCGCAGACCCCGATTTTCGGCGGAAACCTACCCAGAGCGATAGGGCTACATATGGAAACTGGGGACCAACATTTTAGGAAAAAGTAAATCTAAGCGGTTGATTTCATTTATTGTAATTATAATAATCTATCAGGTTTCTCTTGTTTATGTGTGAGCTCGTTTCTTTTAAAGCCCGCTGATTAATGAGTCTCTTGACTGAGCCGATATTTCCTCATGCCATCGGGTTGATTTGTGAGCAGCCAGCCGAATATTGTCCTCACAGTAGGTCGTTATAAAACCGCTTTTATTTCCTATCATCAGGACTCAGATCCGTCCATTTGTTTATGATCCTCTAATATGAGAGCTTTCTCTGCTGTCCTTCGTTTCCCTTCCCAGTTTTCCGTCACCTCTCTAGCTAATAAGAGTCTTGAGGAAAATCTTTGGACACATCTCTAATTTTTATTTCTTACTGGCTTCTAACTTAAGTAACTGTAACGCATTGTAAGAGACATATAGAGCTGTTGTACTGTAAGCCTGTAATTACTCTAACACCAAGGTCCGTCTTGTTGGTCCATTAGATCTCATGTTAATTCAGCTGTAACCTCTACAAGACAAGAAACAGGTTGTTTTTCTTGTGTTTTTCCCACTTTGGTTATTCTCACCTCCACCACCTCAAACACTGTTAATCCTGCACAGCTCATGTTTGCAGAGTGGCTGTTTTGTGGGTTGAATCTGTAGCTACCGGCCTGCTGAGGTGCTGCCTGATCTTTCATCTGTTATTTCACGTGTTTCATGTTTTATAGATGTCTAACATATATCAAATAAACAACTCTTAAAACAGTAAAAAAACAGAGGTAAAGTAAACAATTCACAACTAAAACACCAGATAAGATGGACTTTCGAGTCCTTGTAATGGAAAATTCCACTGATCAATGTCTTATTACTGTTTTGACTGTTTTCTGTGCACAAGCTCAGTAAACTGCTCCTCCAATTGACTTGTTAAAATCCAAAGATTCATATTGTACAATTATAAAATTATAGGGACAATTACCAGCTGAGCTTTCTACCTTGACACCCTTGGGATAAGAACAGTTTAATAATCACCTCAAATAGGAGCACTAAAATGGATTAAACAAAAGGTTTGCTAAAACGTTTATACTAACTGCGACTTAAATATTGGAATTCATTACAAAGTATTATATAGAATTAGTAACAAAAAAGGGTAACATTCCTGTAAATCATTTAGAATGTCTAAAGTAACAGAAACACAATTATTAGAATTATAAGAATTCACTGTCTGATTACTAGAAATCACTAGCCTGACGTTGTCATACTCACAATTCTAGTCAGAATGTGAGTGTGAGACCGCTCCATTGGGCTGTGATTATGGGGCGTGTTTCAACCGAACCAGGAAATAAAATTCCTCTACGCTCAATTGGATAGACCTACAACCAATCAGAGCAACGTAGTATGTGACGTATGTAAAGCGACGCATAGTTGTTGTCAACAGAACTCAACTGCACGCACGCTGGAAGAAGTAGAAGAAGATCAGTAAAAACATTTAAGGATACACAGAGAGCTTACCAACACGATCAGCATTTTTGAGAGAAACAGTTAATGTAACAGCCCCCCCCCCCCCCTCAAACATGACACAGAGTTTCTCTATGTCACACGGCTCTTTATTGTTCACTTCATCGTAACTGTAAATACACTGTAAAACTGGAATTACATTAAGTATACGATATTTTAATCCATAAAACCAAACACAAATGTGAAAATACAATAAACAAACAAATCACCACGAGACAAATCTGATGCGTTAACGTGACAGTGACTCCCGTTCCGCGATACCTGTAGCAAAGTAAATGGGACCAGCTTCCTTACCTCCTTCTGCTGGCGAGGGGTGTTAAACTAGAGTTTTTGAGAAATGCTCCTTAAACTGCAGGTATTTAAGCGAGGGGAGTCGCTACGTGTAAAACAAAATAAGCCCAACACAAAATAACAGAATAAAACAGTATTCATAAAGTGGCAGGTGTAGCAGTCAGTTACAGTAAAGGGGAATGCACGTACGAACAAGTTCTCCATTTAGGATTACAGCTCCACAACACATCAAACAAATCGCATCGCATTTGGCGGTCCTGTAAGAACCGTAAGAAGAGATAATTTTTTGGAGTTGTTTCTTTGTAGTCATTTACCGTGTCTTTTGTCTGTTTTCTTTCTTTGTGTGGTGACAATGTATCTCTTTGTGATTTGTGTGTCTGTGGTTGTTTTGTAGTCATTTTATGTCTATTTGTGGTTGTTATGTTGTCATTTGTTCTCTTGGTGTTTTTTTTGTTTCCCTTCTTCTTTGTTCGGATTATTGGAAAGTGGCAATTTGCAATACCGCCATCTTCGTGGTTGTGTCTTTTTGTTGTTGTTTTATTTCTGTTTGTGGTTATTCTGTCGCTGTTTACTATTTGGTAGTATGTGTCTTTACAGTTAATTGTTTTGTATCTTTTTTGGTGCTCTAGTGTCTCTATCATTGTTTGGTGTTGTTTTGTAGTTTTCAGTGGTGTATAAAGTACTTGAAAGCCACATATCTTACCTGAAAGTGACTTCGGTAAAAGTAAAAGTCAGCCGTCAAATAAATGACTTGAGTAAAAGTCTTAAAGTAGCTCATATTAAATGTACTAAAGTATCAAAAGTGTCTGTTGTTGAAATGGACTTATGTGTCAAAAGTAAAAGTACAAGGACCAAAGTGCTACACAATGCCCCTTATGATAACTCAGCAAAGGGAAACAAGATCTAGGCACACAAAATAAGATAGTTTCTCTCTTGTTAACAGCCTGCACAGTGCTTGTGCAGAGAAGAAAAAAATCACTGGACACAGTCTAGTTTTGCTGCCAAATTTCAGACCGAATAATAAAGACTGAACTGAACTGAAGTTTCTGAAGGTGGACCTGCGGAGGGATCATTACCAGTACTGCCTGCTCGACCCCGGTCGACCAAGGCAGTCTGACCAACCTCCGGACGCTTAGGGTCTCGCGCTGCCCCCCCCCCCCCCCCCGACGAGGCGAAGAAGCGCGCGTTGCGCCAACCTCCGCTGCTCGAGTAACCAGCCAGTTTTGAGAATATAAGAAATAAAAAGTACAGTAATTTGTGTTCAAATGTAGGGAGTAAAAGCAAAAAGCCGTCAGGAAAATAAATACTCATGTAAAGTACTGATATGTGAAAAATCTACCTAAGTACAGTAACAAAGTATTTTGTACTTCGCTACTTCTCACCACTCTTAGTTTTTAGTCTATTTGTGTGTCAGGAATTGGGGAAAAGCAGCTTCTGAATGCATGAGCCAGTAAAATAACAAAAAAAAATGTTCAGCACAACATTTCCAAAGCAAAGCAGAATTCCAGAAAAAGAAGATCAAAACTCAAAATGCAACAATAAGGGAACCGGAAAAAAACAGCAAAGCACAAGGCATCCGTCCAAGAGGACACTGGAAACATGACAGCGAATAAAGAGAACATTTTCTAAATTAAATAGGGAAACGCAAAACTCAGACTGAACAAGAATATAAACCCAAGGAAAAACGCCATACAAAAAGTGTTCAACAAAATCCCAAAAGTCTTCAGCTTAAAGGGAACATGTTATGCTCATTTCTCCACAGTTGATATGGTTCCTTGGGGTCTTAATGAAATGTCTGTAACATTTTTTGGTAAAAATACCACAAGGATCATTTAAAACAGCACCCTTTTTACCCTGTCTGAAACAGACCTCCTCAGATTGACCTGTTTTGAGGGCCCCGCCCCCATTTGACCCCACCCCCTTTCACCCCTCTCACCCTCCCCCCTTTCATGGAGGTGTAGGACATTACGTTTTTACCTCCATTAATTAGCCTGTGTGTTTTTTATGTGTTCTCATTACAGAATGCATTCAACATCTATAGGGCAGATTATGGGCCTTTATATCTAAGAGGAATAGAGCAGTAAGTGTTGTTTTTTTATACATGAGATATCAGTCTCCTGCAATACAAATATGAATGAGGAATAAAATACAATAAATTACTCTTCCCTCTGTATTACTTTGCTAACTGATCATCTTACACGTGTCAATTGTTGACATGTTATATATCAAACATTAAAAGCACACAACTGTTTCTATACACTTTTATTGTCAGAAAGATTGCTAGAAACAATGCCACAGAGCTTTTTAAACAGTTATTAAATGTACTGGCTGGGACAGAGGTAATAAATACAAAAAAATACCAAGTATAATAAAAACATTGATTACAAAAATACACTTTGTGCCATCAGTAGCCATACTGTAAACAAAGGAACACTTTATATTTGTTTGTCATCTTTTATTCTCTAAATACAATGCAGGGTGGTCCTGCCCTCCTGCGTGGTGCTCCAGATACGCAGAGTGATCCCTGATGCTCACATAGCTGGCTATAACTTCCTGCTTGTCAGGTTTCTCATACTTGGCAGAGAGATCCTCGGGTATTGAGATCTTCAGCACCTCATTCACATATGGGGCCGGGTCCTGAAAAACCTTGTGTAAGATGAGCTCCAACAGGTTATCCTCGTAATTTGTAATACAAATTGGGAAAAAAAGTTGGACATTTTGCACTTTTTTTTATTTATTATTTTCTTGCTTTGCTTAGCACTCGCCCTTCTTATATATTACATCTGTCCCCCGCCGACACACAGGACACACCTCAAACAGCTCCAGGAGGCAGTTTTCATAGACAATATATGTGGGTGTCTTATGAACAGGGTTGGAAGATTCCATTCTATTAGAAAGACAAAGATTTCACCAAAAGGCTGCAACAGCTAAAAAAGTGTAGGATGGTAATCCATCTGATTATTGAAATGTTTAGATTAAATATTGAATCACTCACGTCACTGCTGACTCAGTCAAGACTGTGATCGAGTCATCAGGATCAAAGGTAGCATCCTGTGGCTCTCCAAAGTCCATACTTGAACAACTTGGGTTGTCCTCTCCAGTGATGCCAGTAGCGCGTTACTTAGTAACGACTTTTTTCAGTAACGAGTAAT
Organism: Platichthys flesus; assembly: GCF_949316205.1. Lineage (NCBI taxonomy): Eukaryota > Metazoa > Chordata > Actinopteri > Pleuronectiformes > Pleuronectidae > Platichthys > Platichthys flesus. Next base: position 16,535,972 of record NC_084960.1, on the reverse strand, counting down.
CTAACGCATTTCTATTTCCAAACCAGTAATCAGATTAAAGTTACTTGTCCAAGTCACTTTGCGTTACTATTTTGGTGTTTGTGGTTAAATCGCTGGGCACGTGCCGCGGCTGGTGGAGTAGTCACCCTGTCGCCCTCCTCTCCACGCCGCCGGAGGCTCGTTGTGCGGCACGCCTCGATGTTTTATTTTTTTTTAGGGGTGGGGGGGTCCTCGTCCGCGGTGTCTCACGGATTGCTGGTGCGGGGGCTTTCGTGCTCTTGGGCCGCAGGGCGGTATCCGTCGGCGGTGCGGAAGGTGGGGACCGGGTACAGCGGTTGGCGGCAGCGACTCTGGACGCGTGTCGGTCCGGTCTCAAGGATCACCTCAGCTACGGCGCCCGCTGGGGGAACCCTCCGGCGGCATCTACTAAAGTGAGTCTTGACAAAATCTAACTTAGTTACTTTTAAAATCAAGTAACTTGTAAAGTATCCAAGTTACTTTTAAAATCAAGTAATCTGTAAAATAACTAAGTTACTTTTTCAAAGTAACTGTGGCAACACTGGTCCTCTCCCTCCTCCAAGCGAGGTCTCTTACAGCTGAGGTCCCAACACCGACATCAGTGCAGTACAGTTTTCTGTGTGCCTGTGATAAAACAGACTTCAGTATCCGTGGAGTCACAACAAATGAGATGCTGTTACAACTTTAACACGGAGACACAATCAATGACATGACGAAGTAACTGAGGGTAAACAAACCTGTACTTTTGTAGTGAGGTCGCACTGTTTTCATAGAAAGCTGCGTGCCATGTGTGCGCATCTTTGGTGGGTCCGTCTGGCATGCTACGTGATGTAGCCTAGCACTGTGAACAGATGTGCTTGCCTAAACACCAAAAGCAGCAATGTTATTCATGTTTGTACTACTGTCATAAATACAAAGATACAAGAACACATTTCTCCCAACTAGGGCTGGTAATGAATAATTGTTCTAGTCCCGCACATTATGACAACAACATCCTCCGGTATCTTGCGCGAGGCTTCCAGCTGCCGTGGAAAAAAATCTGCGGCACAGTACTCACGGGAGGACACTCGAGCGGAGGGGGAGAAAAGAGCGTGGAGAGCACAACACTCACAAACTAGCTGTCCACGATTAACTGTTCAATAACAATATTAATAGTCAAACATGAAAACTCCTGTAAAGTCTCTACCTATCCCCAACCACTACATACTAGCCCCCCACCCCCTCACACACGCCACAACATGCTAACGTCACTAGCCTCCACACAAAATGTCTAAAAGAAGCAAATACCAGAATTATAAAAAAAATACTTACATTTCCCTCGTCTTCAGCATTGCGATGGAAAGATGGCACGAACCCCTCTTTCAATAACAACCTTTTCGAGAATCCGGCATTATACAGATATTTGCCAACTCTTGCAGGAACGTTGCCATCATATATGAACTCAATCCATCTCAATCTTTTGTCTTCTGAAGCTGGAGTAACATGAAGACATTTGTGCTGATTTGTGCAGCCGACCACTGAGCATCTCGGTTGTCGAATACGATTCATGCTGCTAGTTAGCCATTAAGTGTTCCCAAGACTTGCAAGAATGAAATGGCGGCCGGACACCGATAGACTGTCTAAAAAGTGGGTTGGTCCATCTATGGGTGGGTCGAGTGGTAGTGGGGGAGTGCATAGATCTATGGGGGCATGGGCATGTTGCGACTATGGCGTCTATTTCGTCGTAATCCCATTGGAGGCACTCTAGCATATAGTTTCTGAAATAGAGGAACCACAACAAAGTTATTTTTTTCCAGAGTTTTTGGGACGGTAGACATGCATGATACCCAATGAATGTGTAGAAGCACTACAAAAGTATTGTATCTCTTTGTAGTTTATAATATCTTTGTGGTTGATTTCTGTTTAGTTGTGGTGGGTTTGCTTCTCTTTCCATTTTGTGTTTGACTGTGTCAGGTCACGCGTTACATGTGTCAGAGTTTTTTTCAAAGTGACTGTTAACATGTCGAGGTCATTCACTACACTTAAATGGAAAATAGTTGATGGTTGTTAATGATCTCAAATATGTATATCAGTTTTTAAAAGGCACAAAAACTTTAACTCCAAAAGAGCACTTGAAGAAAGGTTCTTTCTACTAGTGGATTTCTATGTTTATTTGATACCACAAAGAAAAAGAAACTCAGAAGGAACAAGTTTGTGTGTATTCTAAAGATTAAAAACACTAAATCAGTCAACAGGACTTTTACTGTAGTCAATCATTATTCCCCTGGAATTGCTTGACAAGGTCAATGCCATAAGATTCTGATAAGATAATGTTAATGATATAAATGTATCATATATAAGACAATGTTCCTCATTGTTACTCAGTGTACCCTCAAGTTCGGCCTGCATCATTGTATCATTGATAACAAGGCAAAAACACCTGATGATGCCAAGGGAATTTATGACACACGGAGCTTCTCTTTCCAGCTTCTCCTTTCTCTTCTCCATCCTTATCACCTAAAAGTAATTCATATCTCATCAATACATGTTACTGACTTGACCCCTTCCCCAGAGTCCCTTTGCCTTATCGTCCGCAGATCCAGGGCTGCAGCTGTGGCCACATCATGGATTGCAATTTGTGGATCGCGTATCAGAGGTCGCAATGGTGGATCCAGTATAGTGGATTCTATATCGTGCGGGCTGATCGTAAAAATAGTGGCGGCTCCTTTATCGCGTTGGCATCATGACAGAGGTGGCAGCTGTTGATGGATCCTAATTGGCGGCAGTGGACAATGACTGTGGACTATAGTGGCAACAGGACTTTTGCTGTAGTCAATCATTATTCCCCTGTTTTATAAAATTCCGCCGGGAGACCATCTGGGCCTGAGCATTTACCACTCTGCATCAGTATTAAAGCACTACTGAGTTCACCAAACGAAAAGGGTTCATCCAGTCTAGATGATGTTGCGCTGTCAATGGAGGGAATCTCTAAAGAGTTAAAAAAACGTCATATTGTTTCTCATCCGCCACGCATTCACAGGTGTATAATTTGGCATTGAAGTCTCTGAAATGGTTATTAATCACCTGTGGGTCAATAGTTGTCCCATCTTTAGAACTGATCTGAGTTATATGTTGTGATGAAGATGCTTGTCGGAGTTGGTGTGCAAGCAGTTTACTACGTTTATCTCCAAACTCATAATATTTATGACGTGATTTCAATAGTGACTCTGCAGCTTCGTTGGAAGCAAAGAGTAATTCTTTTGAAAGATCTGCATTGGGTGAGTCCACACATTTAGACTGAAGTTCTGATATATCTCTATCAAGGCGTGCACTTTTCTCTGAGGTGATCTTTGTCTTATAAGCTGAGTAAGATATTATCTCTCCTCTCAGGTAAGCTTTGCATGCCTCCCAGACGGCTGCTGCCTATGTATCTAGGTTAACATTGGTAGAGATATAAAGATCTATGCGGTTCTTAATAGTCAAAAGAAAGTTTGGGTCAGAAAGCAATCTAGAATTAAAGCGCCAGGGAGAGCGTTTCATAGATCTACCAGGAAGAGAGATGTTGACAACCACTGTTGCATGGTCAGATATCACAATGGGATTGTAGGAGCTTGAACTAACAGATGTTAGGAGTTTGCTATCAATGAGAAAATTAACAATAAGGGAGAATGTGCCATGGACAGGAGAAAAGAAAGAAAACTGTTTAGTACTAGGGTTGAGAAAGCGCCAGGCATCTGCGACTGCATATTGCTCCATAAACATCTGAATTAGTAGCCCGATCTTTTGTCACTCTGCATAGAGGAACTGATTTCAATAAAGTGTGCTGGCACGTGAATCCTCTGCATCTCAGTCCTCATTCTAGTCCAGGCCTGACAGCTGTTGCACTAATGACCAACCCCCAGCCTGGCTACAGGTTGAGGAGGCCTCATGTGGTTTATCATCTCTGATGTCCCTCCTGTGCTTCCCCACAACAATTTCAGCATATGTGCAATCAGACAGTGTTGTTGTGACAAACTGTCTTAAAATCTGGACACAATTTAAACAACATTTTTTCATACCTGGTCTGCCTTCTGTTTACTCTAATCCCCTGTTCACTCCAGCCATTATGGATAATGCTTTCTTACAGTTTTAATCAGTTGTTAACACACAAAAAGCTAAGATTCGGCACAATTTGCACAACCTTCACTTCATGTACCAATCACTCAACCCAATTTGGCACTACTTCACACTCCCTTATCTGCATTAGTCTCTGACTTTCATTCTTTACACTCTGATGTCAATTACACATCACCTTGTTGTCAAAAGACTACACACAATGTTCAGTTGTTGCACACACTTCTCAAGTAAAATCTCCAAGCATCAACCTACAACACACAAATACTCAAATCTCTAAACATTCAGGTCTGTTGAGCAATTTCACCTCATTTACACAGCCGAACAGGAGACTGAAATTGTAGATATGGTTCGTGAGAACAACTCTATCAAACTCAGACAAATAAAAACTAGTATCCTGGCTGACCATGCTACATTTAGAAATGTCCAGACCGTCAGCCTCTCTACATTGGAGCGTATTCTTCATAGGAATGCCATGCTAATGAAACAAATGTTCAGGGTCCCATTTGAACGGAACACAGGCATGAAGGAGTTACAGTGACAGTTTGTGCTTGTAAGTACCAACATTCAGCACTGACACATGCATGTATTGTACCTGTAATCCAATATTGTTCCTTTTCTACAGTGTCTCACTGTAGCCCACTGTGTTGACCTCTCTGTGTCCATACTGTACATTGCATTATCATGCTGTCTGTGTGAGCTGATCCAGGAGATAGATAGATAGATAGATAGATTACTTTATTCATCCCCGAGGGAAATTAAGTCGTCATAGCAGCCGGTACATTTGAATACAATACAGTTTTTTTCGATTGATTAAGCACGATTTTCAAAACAGGGCCCGGTGTTTCAAACACTAAACACAATCAGCACAACCACACACCCAATCAGCAGAACACCTCAGATCCTTTGCAAAACTAAACACTCTTGTAAAAACTATACACTTTTTTATCAAAACAATATTATTTTGCCATATGAAACACACACGCTTCATATTACTTAATTCTGCTTTAGCCAGTTACACACTGCTGTTATTACCTTAAACACTTTTAGCAATTCCAGTTCTTAGTGATTAGAGTTCTATAAGTGAAGTACTCTGAGAAAGTGCAAATATACAATAAATTCACCGAACACTACACAAGACCAATGCTGCAGACTCATGAAAAATGAATTCTGCTACTACAGGAGTGTGCATAACACTGTAAGCTCGACAAATATCAGACAAGCAGAAAATTCTGTATCCAGTACAGTTTCAATGAGGGGTACCTGAGCCTGGGGCCGGAGATCGTAAACCCTCCACCGTCATGCCGAGAAAAACTCTTTGATTGGGTTTAGAGACGGCGAGTATGGTGGAAGGTATGGTACTGTAAACTGTTGATGGTGTTGAAACCAGTTCTGGACCAGAGCAGAGCGGTGGAATGACTCATTGTTCCAGATGACAATGGATTGCATCTGGTGAATGTGATTTACTGCTGTGACGATGTTGTGTAATCGATCCAAACATGTGAGAATGTGAGGTGTGTTGTAAGGGCCCATGTTGGTGTGACGGAGGAGGACCCCATTCTGTGTAGTGGCAGCACAAAAGGTGATGTTACCCCCACGTTTTCCTGGGACATGGATTATAGCCCCGTGGCCAATGATATTTCTGCCTCTCCTTTTTGATCTTGTCATATGAACCCTGCCTCATCTATGTATATGAATTCATGCGATTTCCTCATCCATCTGTAAAACTCAGAAATACAGTGAAAGACAAGATTGTGTAGTTCAGCATAGGTCTGGAATACAGTACATTTACATTATGAAAGTTATGTGTGCAGTATGCAACATCACACACACCATCATTACTAATGCCACAGCCGCAGCCTTCTTCACCTCCTAGGATTCTCCCTCTCACCCTCACTCTTCTTCTTTTTTAAGCACAAGCTGCATTTTGGTTGAAAACAGGTGAACTAGGCTGCTGCATTGCTATAGTGCTTAAACCTGATTGGTGTTTCTACAATTAAGCAATGCTGTGTTTAAACGCCAAATGGTTCAACATGTTGTGCTTAACCAATTGGCCAATAGGGTGGTCATTTGACAGGCTGTGCTTAGGAATTGCAAGGAAGTGACATCATGATATCCTTCTGTGTTTAATGTATACAAGTGTGTTTAGTGTTTTGCAGATCACTGTGGGTATTGTTTTGCATAAAGTGTGAAGCTGACATTGTGCTTATAGTGGTGCAGATCTGGGCCATGTTTTGCTCCTTGAGTGTCAGGTTTGATAATTGTGTTATACTTTGGATTTTAGTGTTTATGCAATCGTAAAAAACTGTAAAATACAATACAATAGAATAAAATAAAAAATATTGAGGTAGAAAGCCTCACACAGCTAATGTGTTGTACCAGTACATCTTTATTGATGAGGTGGGATTCAACCTGGTGAAGAGGAGTCGACGGGGCAGAAACCTCATTGGCCAGCGGGATATTGTTGAGGTCCCCGGCCAGCGTGTCCCAGGAACATCACACTGTGTGCTGCAATGAATCACCATGGGATCTTGCACAGTCATGCCCACCTAGGGGTCTATAATGCTGCCCGTCTCCTCGTCTTCCTGGATGGCCTGAATGACCTGCTGGTACCAACTGGCCAGATAGATGACCCACAGCGGATCGATCACGTTCACATCTGGGACAATGTGAGCTTCCACCGGGCTGCTCAAGTGTGTCAGTGGTTCCAGGACCACCCAAATTTTTCCGTTCTATACCTTCCACCTTATTCTCCTTTCCTGAATCCTATTGAGGAATTATTTTCAGCTTGGAGGTGGAAGGAATATGAACGGAACCCACAGGACCGGGTCCCACTGCTCTAGGCCATGGAGGAGGCTTGTGGCGACGTGAGTGTCGAGGCCTGTCAGCATTTTGTGTGTGAAGTTTTCAGCTGCCTGTGTGCAGTTTTGAGAAGCCGTTATTGTTTTGAAAAACGTGTGTTAACAATTGTTAGGCCGGTTTACAGTACTGTTCTCTGTGTGTGCCGAAATAAACCTTTTTATGCTGCATATTTGTGTGCTGTTTTATGTTTGACTATGAAAAAAGTAGGCCTACACTGAGACATTTTACAAAAGGAGAAATGGCTCATTCTCCAGAGTCACTGTTATTCATATGGTGTGTTCCATTGTGATGATTGTGTTTTCAGTTTTGCACTACAGTGTGCTGTAAATGCTTGGTAGTGTGCAAGCAAATGCTTAGTTGTGTGTACTCAATGAATGGTATGTGTGTGTCAATTGAAAATATGGCTGTGTGTACCAAATGAAAACACGAGTTTCATTTTGTGAACAGGTAAGAGATTCGATATCAAAGAGTCATCTTGCAAAGGGAGTGTCAGGTTTAGCATTTTGTGAGTGAGGTTTTCAGTTTTCTGTGTGCAGTTTTGAGAAAGCCGTTATTGTTTTGAAAAACGTGTGTTAACAATTGTGAAAAATTTTAACTATGAAAACAGTGAAAACACAGAGTTTCTTGATCAAGAAGCCTCAGCTTCTTGATCAGAGCAGAAGCTGCAGTTGGTTTCTTCCGAGCTGCAGTTGCTGTGTTCACCTCCAGTCTGACCTGCTCTCACTTTTGTTTTCACATTTAAAACTAAATATATATTTTTAAGCTATTAGGCTGCAGCTCTATGTTTTTATAGAAAGGGAGTTTGATTTGGCTATTAAATGTGACTAAAACTAGACTAAAATGGAATTCGTTTTCGTCGACTAAAACTAGACTAAAATGTAATTGGTTTTAGTCGACTAAAACTACACTAAAACTAAGAAGGATAAAAATGACTAAATGTGACTAAAACTAAAATGCATTTTCGTCAAAAGACTAAGACTAAGACTAAATCAAAAATACCTGCCAAAATTAACACTGTTTACAATCTCCGGCCCTAGGCTCAGGTACCCCTCATTGAAACTGTACTGGATACAGAATTTTCTGCTTGTCTGATATTTGTCGAGCTTACAGTGTTATGCACACTCCTGTAGTAGCATGAAAACTGGGACATGTTTTGTTGTGATTCTCCATGTTGACAAATTGACAGATTTGGGGATATGGAGAGAAATAAATTCAATTTTCATGGGACCGCAGCATTGGTCTTGTGTAGTGTTTGGTGAATTTATTGTATATTTGCACTTTCTCAGAGTACTTCACTTACAGTAGTTTAACCACTGAGAACTGGAATTGCTAAAAGTGTTTTAGGTTAGCAACAGCAGTGTGTAACTGGCTCAAACTGAATTAACTCATATGAAGCGTCTGTGTTTCATATGGTAAAAAAATATGGTTTTGATCAATATGTGTATAGTTTTTACAAGAGTGTTTCGTTTTGCAAAGGATCTGAGGTGTTCTGCTGATCGGGTGTGTGGTTGTGCTGATTGTTTTTAGTGATTGAAACACCGGGCCCTGTTTTGAAAATCGTGCTTAAGCAATCGAAAAAAACTGCAAGTAACGAAACACAATTATTAGAATTATAAGAATTCACTGTCTGATTACTAGAAATCATGGAAAGCAATAGGTATTTGTCTCAGGTAGAAACAATCATGGATGGCGTCACCCACAGGGGTGAAGACCTGATATCTACATTATCTGCATGTTTCTCTTTGCTCATAGGGAATTCAGAGGTGCATAGTCTTAGTCAAGTCTTGGTTCTACTTCGGTCTAGTCTCAATATGTTTGGGTGAGAGGGAATTGCACTCTGCTGTGATCACATGACTCAGAAAAGTTTCTTTTGTCGAACAAATTGCAGTTTAGATTTTTCATTTTTCCTGCTTCCACATTCCTTCTTCCACACACTCAGTGCTTTCAAATGTGTTTCAATTTCAACGAGATATCTCTTAAATACTCTTCTTTTTGACTTTTCTTTTTAATTCCCAATTCTATTTTTCTCTTCCACACTTAGTAATTGTCATGGACTAAACGTCCAAGATAATTATGGATAAAATGGTGTCTTCAGAAGAGCTTTTTTTTTCTCTGACGTCTCCTGGCCCTCACACAGGGAGTAGTAGATCTCCTTCCATGAATCCATCTCTGAGCTCCACAGAGAAGCTCTGGCCCTGATCCACTTTGAGCTGTCGGTCTCACTACCTTTTGCCAGACTGATGCTGTCCTTACAGATGAAGAAGATATCCATGCCAAGGAAGAGAGCATTGGCTGCTATGAGACCTCCCCTGGCTGCCTTGGAAAGAACGAGAGGCGCTTTGGCGACTGCCTGACCAATATCTGGGATGTCTGCGGCCACCCTGGGCACATTACGTAATGCTTTACCTTCCTGAGCCACCACCTTACCAACATCTGCAATCAACTCTTCGGTTTTTAACAGCTTAAGAGCAGAGGCACCATCAACTAATGCATCAATACCTTTTGCAATAGCACCAACTTTACCAAGACCCTTGCCAACTCCCACAGCAACTGTGATGATACTGTCTTCCATTTTGGTGTCGGTTTGACTGGTCTCCTTGTCCAGACATTTCTGGAGACTCTGCACATCCTCCATGAATTTCTGGAAAACCTCTCTGGCTTTCTTCTGCTGAGTTGAATTTACTCCGATCTCTGTGAAGGTGGTGACAGCACTGTTGACTCCGCTGGTGATTCCCATACCTATCCCCGTCATTGTCAGAGCTAGAGACACCCCTGCCGTCACTGGAATTAACGCCAAGCCAACAATGGAGAGCACACCTCCAGTCGCCCCAACCGAGCTGCCAACCACGCTGGAGATCTTTGCACCCTTATTCATCCTGTCAAGCTGAGTAGAACTCTCCTCTAGGTTTTTGAGAAACTCCAGCATCCTGCCCTGTCGCTTGCTGAAGTCATTGATGAAGTCACAAAACGATTCATCTTGAAACAAGAACACCATCCTGAAGTGCTTGTTCATCCTGATGAAGACAAAATAAATTAAAAATTTCAAAGTTTCGGATGCACCTTAAAGACGCCACAAACTGAACATTGTCACATCTTTAATACCCTGTCCTTGTGCTTATTGTTTTTGCTGATCTCTCTTTTCTCCTGGAATTTCTTTTGGAATTTTGATCTCCCTCCCAATGACTATAAATTCTACCAGTTATCACCCAGCCTGCAGGGAACTACGCTCTCCGATTCAACAGTTAAATCCTCAGGCGTGGGAAAAGGCGGTGGAGAGAATAAAAATAGTATTCTAATAGAGTTTCAATGGGCAAAAATAAAATATAACTGCAAAATGTGCAAATTAAAGCCAGCTTAAACAAAAAAGAAAAAGAACAACAACAAAACAGTAAAGGAAAAACCTAAATATTCAAAGATATATATATTTACTGCTCTTTAAACTGAGGCACTGATCTGATGTAAAGTTTGTGCCAAACTGTAGCTTAACCCTAAAAAACATGTCCCCCCCCATTTTTTTAAGCCTGGATCCTGGGACTTTAAGCAGCATTTGATATCTAGGGGAACCTATACTGAGTCTGTTCAGAAGAGTTGTATGATCTGCTGTAACAAAGGTTGCACTCAGTACCAGTAAGTAGTTTGAAAGCAGCTTAGACAACACTTACCTGATCTCATCCAGCTGATTAATATGATCAAGTATCCTCCGCATGTCATCTTCAGACAGATCCACGTCGAAGTTCACCACAGTTTCCGTCGTCATTTTCAAATGAAAGTCACTGAGGGAGCTGTGAAAGACAGTTACACTTACTTCCTGCACTAAATGTTACCCACTGCTAAATGTGTCATGTTGTTGCACGTCTGTTCACCTTTTTCCTAACGTCTCGCAGATTTTCTGCGTGGTCCGTATGTACTTGTCCAACTCATACGAGAGCACTTCCACATTCTGAAGTCTGGGCAGGAAGAAGACTTGTGCATCTCTTTTGAACTCGAGGAGGAGAGGGCAGATTAGCCGTGATGCAGTGATGACAACCTGAACACAATCGAGGGTGATTCCTTTGGGCAGACATAGTGCCTGGTTCTCCGTAAACACATGGAGCGAAGTGACCGCCAGCTTCTCCACTGCATCCAGGAAGTATTCAAGCTTCGCCAGGCCAACTAAAGTGTCCTTGAGCACGGCATCCAGCTCCTCAAGCAGCTTTGCATGCCTGCTGTCTGCGGTCACTTGGGTCAGCTTGTTCTTCAAATATTCCCAAAAGGCCTTACCTTTTTGCTCTGACTTAGAAACATGGTCGAAGTTTAGGTTGATGTTGTCAACCCTCTCTTTGATATCTATCATCATATTTAATTCTGTCTCCCTTTGGAGACCCCATTTAGAGACGTCCTCACAGAATACTGTGAGCATCAATTACTTTTGGACATTTCATTTAAGTCATTACAAGTGTTGGTTTGTAGTTGTTTCTTTGTAGTCATTTACCGTGTCTTTTGTCTGTTTTCTTTATTTTTGTGGTGTGTCAGGGTGAAATAATTCTATATAGTGGGGGTCTGAAAGCATGAGCTGTTTGAGCCAGATATAATGCCTTCTATACAAATGATTAATAAATAACCTTTTCTTTCCTACTGTGTAATCTTGAAATTAGAATGTATGTGGCTCACAGTTCTGTTTCGTTGTTTTTGCTAAGTTGTTTTGACTGTCTGTACAAACAGAACTTTTCAGCCGATATAGCAGGAACATAATACCTTTTCTCCAGCAACAACAGTTTGGCCCTCATGGCATCAGCTATGTCAAGGCCTTGAGAGTGTCTCCTGTTCACTTCCTTATTCCAAATGCCAAGAGGAGGGACTACGCGTGCGCAATTTCGAGGAGGAAGAACCAAGACCTACTGTTATAAAATCTTACAGACGCCGGCTGTTTGATGCGTTCTGATGTGCTGATGCGTTCTGCTGGGTCTCGTGTTATGATGCGACTCGAGGCTTCCCCAGGGCTGCTAGAGTTCTGGGGTAGTGTATTGGATGTCCTTTGCTTTGCTGATCTTTCCATACCCTGTCATTGCTTCCTAAATAAATACTTGATTGAACAAACCATGTTCGGCTCATCTTCTCATATTTAGGATAACGAACACGCTGAACAGGTGGCAATGTATCTCTTTGTTTTTGTTGTGTGTCTGTGGTTGTTTTGTAGTCCTTTTATGTCTCTTCGTGGCTGTTATGTTGTCAGTTTGTTCTCTTGGTGGTTGTTTTGTTTCTCTTCTTCTTTGTTTGGTTTATTGGCAAAATCTTTGTGGTTGTTTATTACATTACATTACATGTCATTTAGCTGACGCTTTTGTCCAAAGCGACTAACATTTTAAGAACACTCAGCATTTATGAGGGGCCATGTTAGGGGTTCAGTATCTTGCCAAGGACATTTAGGCATGCAGATGGGAAAGAGTGGGATTCGAACAGGCAACCTTCTTGTTGCAGAACACCCGCTCTATCCCCTAGGCCACGCTCTCCCCTTTTTGTTGTAGTTTTGTTTACTATTTGGTATTATGTGTCTTTGCAGTTAATATTTTTGTCTCTTTTTGGGTGCTTTAGTCTCTCTGTCGTTGCTTGGTGTTGTTTTTTTTTTTATTTTTTTGTCTTTTTGTGTGGTTCCTTATGCAGGAGCCAATAAAATAACTAAAGACATTTAGGCAGAAATAACACTACAAAAGTAAAACAGTAATCCAAAAAATAAAGATCAAAACTCAATATGCAGTGAACCACAAGGTGAACAGGAAAAAACAGCAAAGAACAAGGCATATGTCCAAAAAGACACTGGAAACATGACAGTGATTAAGGAGCAAAGTTTCTTAATTAAACAGGAAACAAAAATCTTAACCCAAAGAAAATGCCATAACGAAAAGTGTTCAACAAAATACCAAAAGTCTTTAGCTTAGAGCTCAGATGAAATTGTCGTTGTTTTGTATTTCTTTGTAGGTTATAATCTCTTTGTGGTTGTTTTCTGTTTAGTTGTGGTGATTTTGTTTCTCTTTCCATTTTGTGTTTGACTGTGTCAGTCAGGTCACGTGTTACATGTGTCAGAGCCTTTGTCAAAGTGACTGTTAACATGTCTAGGACATTCACTACACTTTACCTTAAATGGAAAATAGTTGTTGGTTGTTAAAGATCTCAAATATGTATATCAGTTTTTAAAAATCACAAAAAATGTTAACTCCAAAAGAGCACATGAAGAAAGGTACTTTCTAGTAGTGGATTTCTATGTTTATTTGATACCATAAATAAAAAGAAACAGAAGTAACAAGTTTATATAAGGATTATAAAGACTTGAAATATTATCTCTCTCTCTTTTCTGCACTAAAGTCCAACTTTACCTTGCAGCAGACATTTCCCCTTCTGCTGTCACTTCTTTACTGGTGCTTCGTCGCTTCGCTGGTCTGTCTGATACAATGAAAACCCACTGATATTTCTGGACAGCTTGTTGCAATAACTTAATCCTCAGCAGGCTTGAGTGAGGTATTAGTATCAAACCATAGACAATAAAGTTGTATAACATGTCAGCACCCAAAAGTGAAACCAAATCACAAAAACTGCACTAAAGTCAAACTTACCTTGCAGCAGACATTTCCCCTTCTGCCTTCACTTCTTTACTGGGGCTTTGTTGCTTCGCTGGTCTCTCTGATACATGAAAACCGACTGCTTGTTTCTGGACGGCTTGTTGTAACAACTAAATCCTCAGTAGGCTTGAAAAAAGTTGATACACTTGTTTGGTTTCATTTTCCTTATGAGCAGGATGGACCACCCAGTCCTGCACTTAACCCCTTCAACTCTGAAACTCAGTTTGAAAGCAAAAGTGAATACAAAAAGGGCTTTTACTTAAGTCAATCATTATAGCCCTGGATTTGCTTGACAAGGTCAATAAGATGAATCTTAATGATATAAATTTGTCATAAATCAGACAATGTTCCTCATTGTTATATAATTTTGTTTGTGATGTATTCAAGCAACAAGATATGCATTGTTTGTTTAAAATTTGCTTATCTATTTATTTTGTTCAATCATGAGAAGAAGGAGTGCGTCATTAACAACCCATCTGTGTACGTGCAGCCACATTTCCTCCAAAGTGCACGCTCAACCGCTGTAGCTCTAAGTTGGAGTTCCTGTAAATCAGCCATTGCGGGTGGTTGAGTCGATCTGTAAGAGAATGTGTGAGGCTGGCGAGCGGCTGCTTTTGCTTCTGCATCTGCTCTGTTATTACCTTGTGACACTGGGTCATTATTAGAAGTGTGAGCATCACATTTACATACAGCAACCTGTTTTGGGAGGAGGATAGCATCAATCATCTGAGACACTACAGCATGATGTGCAATTGATTTGTCTTTGTTTCCAAATCGTGCAAAAATCTTGCACATCAACTGTCAGTGTAGATATTCCAACGCTAACGCAGCATCCGGGCCCGCACCCCCAGTCTCCGAGACAGTTTCATCCCCCAGGCCATAAGACTTTTAAACTCCTCCAATCGGCCATAATTCCACTAACTCTGCACCTCACCATATTGCCATAATTTAGTTTCTTATATATAAATCAATGAATATCGACGAAAGAGGAGATGGGACCCAGCCCGGAGGAAGCCCGGGGCCCCCGTCTGGAGCTAGGCCCAGACGGAGGGCTCGATGGCGAGCGTCTGGTGGCCGGGTTTGCCACGGAGCCCGGTCGGGCATAGCCCGAACAAACTACGTGGCACCCCCCCCTCTTTTCATCTCATGGGCCCACCACCTGTGGGAAGACCCGTTGGGGTCGGGTGCGCAGCCACATGGGTGGCAGCGAAGGTAGGGGGTCTCGACGGACCAGACCCGGGCGGCAGAAGCTGGCTCTGGGGACGTGGAACGTCACCTCGCTGTGGGGAAAGGAACCGGAGCTTGTGAGGGAGGTGGAGCGCTATCAGTTAGATCTGGTGGGGCTTACCTCCACGCACAGTCTCAGCTCTGGTACCATACTCCTGGATAAGGGTTGGACTTTATTCTTCTCCGGAGTTGCCAAGGGCGTGAGGCGTCGGGCGGGTGTGGGGATACTCATAAATCCCCGGCTGAGCGCCGCGGTGTTGGAGTTTACCCCGGTAGACGAGAGGGTCGCCTCCCTGCGCCTAAGGGTTGTAGGGGGGAAAACTCTGACTGTTGTTTGTGCGTATGCACCAAACAGCAGTTCAGAGTACTCGGCCTTCTTGGAGACCCTGAATGGAGTCCTGTATGGGGCTCCAGTAGGGGACTCCGTAGTTCTGCTGGGTGACTTCAACGCCCACGTGGGCAACGATGGAGACACCTGGAGAGGCGTGGTGGGGAGGAACGGCCTCCCTGATCTGAACCCGAGCGGTCGTTTGTTATTGGACTTCTGTGCTAGCCATGGATTGTCCATAACAAACACCATGTTCGAACATAAGGGTGCTCATAAGTGTACCTGGTACCAGAGTACCCTAGGCCGAAGATCAATGATCGATTTTGTGATCGTGTCATCTGATCTGAGGCCGCATGTTTTGGACACTCGGGTAAAGAGAGGGGCGGAACTGTCAACCGACCACCATCTGGTTGTGAGTTGGATCAGGGAGTGGGGGAAATTTCCGGATAGACCTGGTAAGCCCAAACGAGTAGTGCGGGTGAACTGGGAACGTCTGGAGGAGGCCCCCGTCCTAGGTATCTTCAACTCACACCTCCGGCGGAGTTTTTCTGGCATTCCTGTGGAGGTTGGGGGCATTGAGCCGGAGTGGGCGGTGTTCAAAGCCTCCATTGCTGAAGCTGCGGCGGCTAGCTGTGGCCTCAGGGTTTTAGGCTCCTCAAGGGGCGGTAACCCTCGGACACCGTGGTGGACACCGGTGGTCAGGGAAGCCGTCCGATTGAAGAAGGAGGCCTTCCGGGATATGATATCCTGGAGGACTCCTGACTCGGTTGCAGGGTACCGACAGGCCCGAAGGGCTGCAGCTGCTGCCGTGTCGGAGGCTAAGCAGCGGGTGTGGGAGAAGTTCGGAGAGGTCATGGAGAAGGACTTTCGGTCGGCACCAAAGTGTTTCTGGAAGACTATCCGGCACCTCAGGAGGGGGAAACGGGGAACCATCCAAGCTGTGTACAGTAAGGATGGGACTCTGTTGACCTCAACTGAGGAGGTTGTCGGACGTTGGAAGGAACACTTTGAGGAACTCCTGAATCCGAATAACACGCCCTCTATGTTGGAGGCAGAGCTCGAGGTTGATGGTGTTTCATCGTCAATTTCCCTGGTGGAGGTCACTGAGGTGGTCAAACATCTCCGCAGTGGCAAGGCCCCAGGGATTGATGAGATCCGGCCAGAAATGCTAAAGGCTCTGGGTGTTGAGGGGCTGTCATGGTTGACACGCCTATTCAACATCGCGTGGGAGTCGGGTACAGTGCCAAAGGAGTGGCAAACTGGGGTGGTGGTTCCCCTGTTCAAAAAGGGGGACCAGAGAGTGTGTGCCAATTACCGGGGCATCACACTTCTCAGCCTCCCTGGTAAGGTCTACTCCAAGGTGCTGGAAAGGAGGGTTCGGCCGATCGTCGAACCTCAGATTGAAGAGGAACAATGCGGTTTTCGCCCCGGACGTGGAACTACAGACCAGCTCTTCACTCTCGCAAGGATCCTGGAGGGGGCCTGGGAGTATGCCCATCCGGTCTACATGTGTTTTGTGGATCTGGAGAAGGCGTATGACCGGGTCCCCCGGGAGAAACTGTGGGAGGTGCTGCGGGAGTATGGGGTAAGGGGGTCTATCCTCAGGGCCATCCAATCCCTGTACTCCCAAAGCGAGAGCTGTGTTCGCGTCCTCGGCAGCCAGTCAGTTTCGTTCTCAGTGGATGCTGGTCTCCGCCAGGGCTGCGCCTTGTCACCAATCCTGTTTGTGATATACATGGACAGGATATCGAGGCGTAGTCGGGGTGGGGAGGGGTTGCAGTTCGGTGGTCTGAGGATCTCGTCACTGCTTTTTGCAGATGACGTGGTCCTCATTGGATCATCGGCCTGTGACCTTCAGCACTCACTGGATCGGCTGGTGGCCGAGTGTGAAGCGGCTGGGATGAGGATCAGCACCTCTAAATCTGAGGCCATGACTCTTAGCAGGAAACCGATGGATTGCTTACTCCGGGTAGGAAATGAGTCCTTAGCCCAAGTGAAGGAGTTCAAGTACCTTGGGGTCTTGTTCGCGAGTGAGGGTACTATGGAGCGTGAGATTGGCCGGAGAATCGGAGCAGCGGGGGCGGTATTGCGTTCGCTTTACCGCACCGTTGTAACGAAAAGAGAGCTGAGCCGCAAGGCAAAGCTCTCGATCTACCGGTCGATCTTCGTTCCTATCCTCACCTATGGTCTTGAGGGCTGGGTGATGACCGAAAGGACGAGATCACGGGTACAAGCGGCCGAGATGAGTTTTCTCAGAAGGGTGGCTGGCGTCTCCCTTAGGGATAGGGTGAGAAGCTCAGCCATCCGTGAGGAACTCGGATTAGAGCCGCTGCTCCTTCACTTAGAAAGGAGTCAGCTGAGGTGGTTCGGGCATCTGGTAAGGATGCCCACTGGGCGCCTTCCTTGGGAGGTGTTTCAGGCACGTCCAGTGGGGAGGAGACCTCGGGGAAGACCCAGGACTAGGTGGAGAGATTATATCTCAACACTGGCCTGGGAACGCCTCGGGATCCCCCCGTCAGAGTTGGTCAATGTGGCCCGGGAAAGGGAAGTCTGGGGCCCCCTGCTTGAGCTGCTCCCCCCGCGACCCGACCCCGGATAAGCGGATGAAAATGAGATGAGAGATGAGATATATAAATATATTTTGTTTTGATATTCTATTCCATTTATTTTTATTCTACATTTTTTTGCTTGTGTAATATTTTGAGCATTGCTAGAAGAGCCTGTGACCCAAGCGTCTGCTAAATGTAATTGTTGTGCACCTAACAATGAACTCTTGAATCTTTATAAAAACAGGGTGAAACATCTAGACTGACTATTGATTGATTGATGAGTGTAGCAGAAAGACCTTGCAGCTTCAGCTCCATGGCCAGATCACTACCGCTCAGACTCTGGCTCCAAATGCACAAGTTGGCTGCATTTGTATAAGGGATATTTTGGCTTTATTTCTGGATAGTGGGAGGAAGAGACTTGCTGTCCATGTTCATTTACAATTTATGTTTTCAAATGTGCAATTATCTTAAGAAAAATGTATGACTTTCAGCAACTGTATCTATAAGAGACTTATTACATATCTGGTGTATCTAGTATCAGACATGTTTAAACACACATCAGTGTGATAAGAACTAACTATTTTATATTATTCAATCTTTAAGAAAACATTTTTTACATGTAATTTAATCTTAGTTCGGTCCATGTCCAATCAGTTAACATGGTGGTGGTGTTTATGAGGATTTTTGGGGCCTTCTTTACAGTCTGTGTTTTGCAGGGCACATTATTGTCTACATGCTTTAAGAGCAGAGTGGATCAAATAAAATAAATGATTTGTTAAAAGGAGGATTTTTGAGGATGTTATGAATGTTAAACATTCGTGTGACCATCCATTCTGACTGTCTGTTGTTTGTGTCTGTGTGTTAGTGTGTGTGTTTGTAAAAAGCAGAGCAGGGACACATTTATATCAAAGTGCTCACTCAGCTGCTCTCGACTCAGAGCAGACACTCAGTGATCATAGTGGGAATGCTGCTGACACGACAGAGTCCTCACATGCAAGACAGCAGCTAAACACCAGTGGAAAGTAACTGAGTACAAATATCTTATATCTGGGAGTTCCTGTTGTCAAACTGTTAGGACAGATCGGTCTAGCAACAATAAACTCAGCACAAACCTTGTCAGTTTTTCGATGTCCAAAGTGCAGAAAAAGTCAATAAAGAGAAGTACTAAAAAAGAGCTTTATTACATCCAGTGCAGTTTACTTCCTGCATGTCCTGAATGAAAGTGTGTCCATTTCACTTTGATATTTGAGGACTTTACTATTGTCGTGACGTAATAGTATCAAACCATGGACAAAAACGTTGTATTACATGTCAGCACCCAAAAGTCCAATCATTTTGAATGCCCCCTGGTTGCTGGCTGCCACATAGGTCATAACTATATATAGCCCTCATAGTTATTATCACACTGATGTATGTTCAGGGGTTCATGTTTCTAACAAGCTTGGTTTTAATAATTTACTTGATCCGTGATTACTTAAGATGTTAGGGTTTGAAGGAGGAGATGGACCCAGGATGCAGAGGTTATAACAAAAAGGGGATTTAATCTACAAAAAGGTCTTTAACAAGAACAAAAACAAAACAGGAACACTAACACAAGTTACACTGGCGACAAAGCGCATGGAAAACAAGGAACGAGGAAGCGGTAGAAGCTGGTCGAGACAGCAGGTGCAGACAAAACATTTCTCACGTCGTGGGGAGAAAACAACTAGTACAACCCGACAAAGGGCTTGGAGGACACAGAGGCTTAAATAGACACAAGAGGGAAGGCAGGAGCAATTAGCCACAGGTGAAACACATGAGGACTGGGAAGACAATCACCGAAAGAAATCACAGATGCTACAAAATAAAACAGGAAACAGAAAATACACAGATGAGACTGAAATTAACAAACTGAAATGACAGGACACCACATAAGACCCGTAATGCTTAAATGTTAAAGAAAATCATCAAATCCTACTCTTTCCAAAGCTCATTCTCAAGTGCATTTCAAAAATGAGGAAACGTTTTTTCTCCCTGGAGAGCAGAAGGGCCCGTGGGTCCATACACCCAGAGACTCCAACTAATCAGGATCAGTTACTGAGGATAGAAACAAATTTTCAAAGAGCGACCATCTTTTTTTCCACTTCTTTCGAACGAGCTGCATGCGGTTATCAACAGGACAGAGGCCTCACGCCCGAGGCTGCGTTTATTGTGGCCTCAGTTCTTTTGCTGCCTTTCTATAGGCAGAAACTCAAACGTGACAGACCAGTGACTCAGACCATTCAGCGGTGGTCCGGCCACTCAGACTCGGTTCTACGGGACTGCTTCCGCACTAAGGAGTGGTGTGTGTTCCGGGACAACAACATCAACAGATGCTGAGCCATCAAGGTGAGTGCAGATCAGCTGTCAGATGTGATCACAGACCTTTTCAACATGTCACTGCTCCAGTCTGTAGTCCCTGCATGCTTCAAGGAGACCATCATTGTTTCAGTTCCGAAAAAAAACAAAAACCTCGGGCTTAACGACTACCGCCCAGTAGCACTCACCTCCACTATCATGAAGTGTTTTGAGCGGTTAGTCAAATCCTTCATCACTTCCTCCCACCCTGACTCACTGGACCCACTTCAGTTTGCCTACAGGCCAAATAGGTCGACTGCAGATGTCATCTCCCTCAGACTTCACACTGCCCTCTCCCACCTGGACCAGAGGGACACATATGTGAGAATGCTGTTCATTGACTACAGTTCAGCATTCAATACCATCGTGCCCCTGAAGCTCGTTTGATGGAAATCTGAAATACAAGAGGCCTGAACACCAAATTTGTCTTTGTGTATTTTAATTGGGGGCTTTCTGCAGAAAGGATCAACACAGAGAGTCACAGGGATCTCAGAGTGAATGTGGAGAACAGTCAAACGCAAGGATCTTATATAGGGGAACCAAGGCTGTCTGAGACAGTTCAGACTGGTTCTTTAGGCGCAGTTAGATACAGAAATCATGACACAGAAAATGGATTTACAAATGTTTCCTTTGGAGTTAAAGTACACATAAATTCAGTTTTTTGGAGAATTAATAAGTGCTAAAAAGGTCATAAGGGTTTCAGGTTATAAAAGTTCCGATCATAAACAGTTTAGGTCATAAAAGTATTTAGACAGGTTATATATGTATTTAGACAGGTTTTCGTTAACCTTACTTTTCATCTAAAAAATAGGTTTCAACTACAATTTTTTTCCACGACATCAGCCAATAAAGGATATCCCACCCCAAGCCGTTTGGCTGCTCTTCCGATAGGTTCAGGATCCTGCTGAAATGTCAATTTTGTGTTTCGATTTCATTTGGATAAATCTGAGCGAAGAATGATTCCATGTAGCTCAGCATTCACCCTAATGTTGCTATCACCAGTGAAATCCTCTGATGTTCTTGTCATGAAGTCGTCTTTTCGCTTTCTGGACTAACTGTACAGTTACAAAGAGGAGAGTTGAACTTTGTGTGTGTGTGTGTGTGTGTGTGTGTGTGCGTGCGTGTGTGCGTGTGCATGTGCGTGTGCGTGTGAATAGTAAAAGACACAGGCTGAAGTCTTCTTCGAGGCGTTGTTGGGGGGAGACAAAGACAGTCTCAGATTTGTGGCCCTGTTGTCATCATGGCAGTTACATAAGCACAAATAGTATGCACAAGCAGAGATAACTATGTTATGATGGTATAATTTTCCATTACATTCCTCCCTTTGGATCATCCAATGATCACAACAGTATATACAAAAAACATCATAATAAACATCAGACTCAGAAATTCACAAAGATTCAATCTAGGACAGGGGTGTCCAAAGTCCGGCCCGTGCAACCAGGGATCCATTTTTTATTGGCCCTTGGCAAATTCTAAAAAATATAATGGAATGTGGACTGCTAGCACTGTCAAACGGAATAAATAAATCATACATTTTTAAGATGTAATTCCTCTTTTCACCGCATTGTGACAGCATTACTTTAATGCTATCTGGCTCTGCTTCCTTGCTGCGCCCCCTTCTCTGCTCATTTACATCATGGTGACTGCACAGAAAAAGAGGAAAGTTGAAACTGAGGGCCGCCGCTTTTAAGAGGGCTGGGAATTACAGTACTTTTTCACAGAAAATTGAGGTAATTGTAATTGTCTCATTTGTGAAGAGAAGGTTGCTTTGTTTAAGGATTTCAACATTAAGAGACACTACCAGACTAAACAGGCTAAAAAATATGATAAGCTAACAGGGAGTGAGCACCCTGAAAAAGTGAAGCACCTGCAAGCTGCTCTGGCATCACAACAGAGATTCTTCACTCAGGCCTTTGAGTCAAAGGAAAATATCACCAAAGCAAGCTACGAAGTGGCCATGTTAATAGCTAAACATGGCAAATCTTTTACTGAATGTACATTTATCAAGGACTGCGTCATAAAAATGGTGGAGAACATTTGCCCCCGAGAAGAAGCAAGAATTTATGAATGTTTGCCTGGGACGTAATACTGTGGCACGGAGAGTCGAGGACATACCGTCAGTTATTCAGAGACAGCTGAGGGACAGGGGAGTGACTTTTGATTATTTCTCATTAGCCTGCGATGAAGACACCGATGCTTCTGACACTGCACAGCTCTTGATTTTTTTAAGAGGAGTTGAGGACAACATGAACGTAACAGAGGAGCTGCCTGACCTCCAAAGCCTTAAAGACCAAACCAGAGGAACGGATCTATTCTCTTCTCTTTGTTCAGCTGTTGATGATATGAATCTACCTTTGAGTAAAGTTTATGGGATCATTAACAATGGTGCGCCTGTCATGGCTGCTGAGTGACGTGGATTGTCCACACTGATCCGCAATAAAGTCAGCGAAGAAGGAGGTAACGCTTTGAAACTCCACTGTATAATTCACCAGCAGGCTCTCTGTACCCTGTTATGAACCAGTTGTAAAGGCAATTAATTATATTCGAGCTAAAGCTCTACTCCACCGACAGTTTCAGCAATAATTGCTTGACATCCAAGCTGAATATGGAGATGTAATACATCACAACTATGTGAGGTTGATAAGTCAGGGGTCCGCAGTGCAGATATTTGTCTCTCTCAGAGAGGAAATTAGAATTTGTTTGGGTGAAAAGGGCCAGCAGATGGAGGAATTGTCCGATCCTGTAATGCTGGCTGATTTTTTTTTTTTGGTTGACAAAACAAAGCATCTGAATGGGCAGAATGTTAATCTTCAAGGACGAGATGCAGTGGTGAGCCAGCTATACACTCACGTCAAGGCCTTTAGAACAAAACTGCAACTTTTCCAAAGGCACTTGTCCCAAGCAGAGCCCTGCAGCGCACACTTCACCGCTTTGAAAGAGGTTATTGACAGTTTCCCACAGGACAACGAAGGTGCAAATGAAGAGTTATGCAACAGCTATCGCATCTCTTTCTGTGGAATTCAACAAACGCTTTCAGGATTTTACAGTTATTGAAAAGGACATGTTGCTTTTCTCTTCTCCCTTCTCCGTGGACCCTGATGATGCTCCCCCTCACAGCTGCAGCTGGAGCTCATTGAACTGCATTGTGATGATGAGTGACACGCCAAACACCTGCAGCTTTCTCTTGTTGACTTTTACGGGCAGCTGGATAAAGGCAGATTTCTAGAAATGCGAACATTTCTTATTCGGCTCAACATTTTTGTGTGAGCAGACATTCTCTGTCATGAACCCAAACAAGAACCGATTGAGGTCAAGACTGAGTGACTCCCACTTACGTGACATTTTACGCATCTCAACCACCTCCCTCAAACCTGCCCTCTTACAGTTTTTTTCGATTGCTTAAGCACGATTTTCAAAACAGGGCCCGGTGTTTCAAACACTAAACACAATCAGCACAACCACACACCCAATCAGCAGAACACCTCAGATCCTTTGCAAAACTAAACACTCTTGTAAAAACGATACACTTTTTTATCACAACAATATTATTTTGCCATATGAAACACACACGCTTCATATTACTTAATTCTGCTTTAGCCAGTTACACACTGCTGTTGCTAACCTTAAACACTTTGAGCAATTCCAGTTCTCAGTGATTAGACTACTGTAAGTGAAGTACTCTGAGAAAGTGCAAATATACAATAAATTCACCAAACACTACACAAGACCAATGCTTCAGACTCATGAAAATATAATTTATTTCTCTCCATATCCCCAAATCATAAACATGTCAACATGGAGAATCACAACAAAACATGTCCCAGTTGTCATGCTACTACAGGAGTGTGCATAACACTGTAAGCTCGACAAATATCAGACAAGCAGAAAAATCTGTATCCAGTAGAGTTTCAATGAGGGGAACCTGAGCCTGGGGCCGGAGATCGTAAACCCTCCACCGCCATGCAGAGAAAAACTCTTTGATTGGGTTTAGAAACGGAGAGAATGGTGGAAGGTATGGTACTGTTAACTGTGGAAGGTGTTGAAAACAGTTCTGGACCAGAGCAGAGTGGTGGAATTACTCATTGTCCCAGATGACAATGGATTGCATATGGTGCCTGTGGTTTACTGCTGTGATGATGTTGTGTAATCGGTCAAAACATTTGAGAATGTGAGGTGTGTTGTAAGGGATCATATCTGTGTGACGGAGGAGGACCCCATTCTGTGTAGTGACAGCACAAAGGGTGATGTTACCCCCACGTTTTCCTGGGACATGGATTATAGCACCGTGACCAATGATATTTCTGCCTGTCCTTTTTGATTTTGTCCTATGAACCCTGCCTCATCTATTTATATGAATTCATGTGATTTCCTCATCCATCTGTAAAACTCAGAAATACAGTGAAAGACAAGATTGTGTAGTTCAGCATAGGTCTGGAATACAGTACATTTACATTATGAAAGTTATGTGTGCAGTATGCAACATCACACACACCATCATTACTAATGCCACAGTCGCAGCCTTCTTCACCTCTGAGGATTCTCCCTCTTACCCTCACTCTTCTTCTTTTTTGAGCACAAACTCCATTTTGGTTGAAAACAGGTGAACTCAGCTGCTGCATTGCTATAGTGCTTAAACCTGATAGTTGTGTCTACAATTAAGCTTAGGAATTGCAAGGAAGTGACATCTTGATATCCTTCTGTGTTTAATGTATACAAGTGTGTTTAGTGTTTTGCAGATCACTGTGTGTATTGTTTTGCAAAAAGTGTGAAGTTGACATTGTGCTTATAGTGGTGCAGATCTGGGCCCATGTTTTGCTCCTTGAGTGTCAGGTTTGATAATTGTCTTATACTTTGGATTTTAGTGTTTATGCAATCGTAAAAAACTGTAAGTGAAATCCAGATCTCAACATCCCCCTTCACATTAGTGTCAACAAGTTATCCGTTTCTTGATCAATATGAAATTGAGTGTTTTGAACTCCTGTTTAAAATGACCATGAGGCAAACATGTAATGTATCCCATACAGTTCAATGTTATCTGACTAACGAAATATAAATGTTTTGGTCAATAAAGCAAGCTGCAGCCATTGTCTCCTGTACCTGTCATGTCGTGTCCTTCCCGTCATTGCAGTACACAAGGTACAGCACAGTGAGTATGTATTTGTATAGTATACAGAATAACATTACCATTTGAAAAATAAAGATAATTGTGACAATGAATTTTTATTTATTTATTTATTGTTCTAAAGCAGTGTATATTTGCAGGCAATTTTTGTGGTTAAAAACATCAGAAAGAACTATTGGCCCACGGGCATCTTCACTTTATCAAATCTTTTGTTGTTAAAATCATATGTTCGTACCAAAATAAGCATTTCAGGTCATCTGAAGAGATACAATGCATCACAAAGGTCAAACATCACATTTGAAAATTATTCAGTCTGACTGACAGTTTAAAATAAAAGTCTGAATTACTGTTGCTAGTGATGATTTTGATATTTTGTCATTCGAAGGGGAAATAAAAGTGGCTGTTATTTCATGTTTTATAGAAGTCATGTAACATGTATTGAATAAACAATGAATTAAACAATAAAAAAAATAGGTAAAATAAACAACTCTCAACTAAAACACAAGATAAGATGGACTCTCGAGTCCCTGTAATGGAAAATTCCACTGATCAATGTCCTATTACAGTTTTGACCGTTTTCTGTGCCCTTAGCTGATACAATTTTAATGTTTTCCACCTCCTGTTGACCTTTATTTGAGGAATTGTTTGCTAGATTTGATTCCTCTTTCTATAACTTTCTGTTTTGTTTCCCATTTACCACATTGCAAAAAAAAACTCCCTAATAATGAAAACTCTAAAGACAACTCCATCCGGAGAAGCTCATTATTTCAAATCCCATGATAAATTTCCATGACATCCCATTAAGAAACAAATTGCTCTTGAATTCAAATCAATCATTTGACACAGGATATGTATATTACTTGCTCAGTAAACTGCTTCTCTAATTGAATCGTTAAAATCCAAACATTCATATTGTACAATTATAAAATTATTGGGACAATTTCTACCTGAGCTTTTAATAATTTAATAGTTTAATAATCACATCAAATAGGAGCACTAAAATAGATTAAACAATAGACATGCTCAAACATACATTTTAACTAGGACTTAAATATTGGAATTCATTACAAAGTATTAAAAAAGAATGAGTCACAAAAAAGGGTAACATTCCTGTAAATCATTTAAATGTCTTAATTATCGATGGAGCTAAAGCAACAGAAACACAATTAATTGAATAATAAGAATTCCCTCTCTGATAACTAGAAATCATACTTGTTACAGAAATCATGGAAAACAGTAGGGATTTGTCTCAGGTAGAAACAAACATGGATGGCCTTACCCACAGGGGTGAAGTCCTGATATCTACATTATCTGCGTGTTTCTCTTTGCTCATCGGGAACTCAGAAGTGCATTGTCTTACTCAAGTCTTTGTTCTACTTCGGTCTAGTCTCAATATGTTTGGGTGAGAGGGATTTGCCCTCCGCTGAGATCACATGACCCAGAAAAGTTACTTTCGAACAAATTGAAATTTAGATTTTTTCCCGTAAAAAAAAGGTGTGCGTACTGGTGATTGATGCCATGGAATGATTACTCTTACTTTTCGGAATGATTCAAAAACTGGAGTAATGCCTTTAATGGCTTCAGTTTTCAGTTACAATTTGCAGGGCCTGAGGTCAGGTTGAGGCGTTATATTAAGCCAACATCATGTTTGCCTTGAGCCCACAGTGTCTTAGGGATTTCCTGTAAGGCGGAGATGTTTGCAACAGCTATTTGAGACAAAAAATGATGAGTCAACGACATTAAAGTTACCAGATGAACAGTTCTCTGCGCGTGCACTGTAACAGACAACAAACTTTTTATGTGCATGCAGTTGGGGGTTGATGTACAATGCAGAGAAAGTCCTTTTAATTTCTAAGCATGTGATGTCTTCTAATATCAATGTGTGTGTCACTATCCTGTGTTTGTGTGGTGTGGGTGTGATACCGTGTACCTCAGGCGTCGAATGAATCAGAGTTTCCACCCCTCTCTCCTGGCCCCCCTCCTCCAATCTGTTTGTGTAGCTCCGCCCCGTTCATCCAGACACTCCCTCACTCAATGTCCTTTCTTTCCACCTCTGCCCCTTCCTCTGAAATCACCGCGTCCTCAAACATCGGCAGAGTTGGTGTGGCAGCACCAGCGTAACAGGTGGATTTTGGCTTTGCTGAGGGTTACAGGAGGTCTGCTTCTGTTGTCTGCTGTTCTGTTTGTGGAGTCTGGTTGATGGGCAGTTGTTGGTGGAGGAATATAGAGTGGAGGTGAACAGGCTGGGGCTGAAACCACTTCAGGTCCCTGAAGAGGGGCACAGCTGAGATCATGGTCCACTCTGACACACTGAGGCACTGTAGGATACAAGAAACCTTTTTCTGTGCAGATTTATCTGTTGGTCCACATTCATTTGCCATTTTATTACATTCATTCCCTTGGTTAAAACAAAGCATTTGTTTTGGATTATTTCTTCTTTCCCTGCATCCACATTCCTTATTCCACACACTTTTTAGTTGGCATTATTTTCAACTTTTAACATCAGGCAAATTATCAGGGTTCCATTTATCTCCTTTTGTGGATAATTGTGATAACCTTAATACAAAGATACTCTCTCTGCTCAGAGCACTACTCTATTAAGCAAAGCTTCTTTAATTTCAGTTTTTCTTCCACTTTATCAGGAGTTAAAGTTGATCAGGAGTAAAATGTAAACCAACATGACCAATACAATAAGGTCCAACCAAAACTTATTCTCCCGATAAAATGGTGTCTCCAGAAGAGCTTTTTTTTTCTCTGACATCTTCCGGCCCTCACACACAGAGTCGTGGATCCCCTTCCATGAATCCATCTCTGATCTCCACAGAGAAGCTCTGGCCCTGATCCACTTTGAGCTGTCGGTCTCACTGCCTTTTGCCAGACTGATGCTGCCCTGACATATGAAGAAGATATCCATGCCAAGGAAGAGAGCATTGAGTGCTATGAAACCTGCCCTTGCTGTCGAGGTAAGAGCGAGAGGCCCTTTGGCGACTGCCTGACCAATATCTGGGATGTCTGCAATCAACTCTTCATTTTTCAGCAACTTAATAGCAGAGGCACCATCAACTAATGCATCAATACCTTGTCCAATAACACCAACTTTACAAAAAACCTTGCCAACTCCCAAAGCCTCTTCGAATATATTGTCTTGCAATTCGGCTTTACTGGTCACCTTGTCCAGACATTTCTGGAGACTCTGCACATCCTCCATGAATTTCTGGAAAACCTCTCTGGCTTTTTTCTTTTGAGTTGAATTTACTCCGATCTCTGTGACGGTGGTGACAGCGCTGTTGACTGCGCTGGTTATTCCCATACCTACCCCCATCATTGTCAGAGCTAGTGACACACCTGCCGTCACAGGAACTAACGCCAAGCCAACAATGGAGAGCACACCTCCAGTCGCCCCAACCGAGCTGCCTACCACGCTGGAGATCTTTGCACCCTTATTCATCCTGTCGAGCTGAATAGCCCCCTCCTCCAGGTCGTTGAGAAACTCCAGCATCTTTGGCTGTCGCTTGCTGAAGTCATCGATGAAGTCACAAAACGTTTCCTCTTGAAACAAGAACACCATCCTGAAGTGCTTGTTCATCCTGATGAAGACAAAACAGTAAAGGAACAACATAATCAGACTCAGAATCAGAAAGTATTAATTGCCAAGTAGATGCGACGTTGTGTCATTTTAGTTTGTGGATTTCTTTCTCTTGTTGTTTCCTGTTTCATTTTGTAGTGTCGCTTTACTATTGTGTTGTTTCAGCTTCTCGGGTGTGTCACTTCCTGTCTTGGGGATTTAGTGCTCATGTGTTGCACCTGTGGCTAATTACCCCGGCCTTCCCTGTGTCTCTTTATAAGCGTCTGTTTTCCCCTGTTCCCCTGTGTCCTTTGTCGGTTCGAACTCGTTATCATTATGGTTTGTCTTGTCTTGCTGTCTCGTCCAGCTTTCCCGTTGGATCTTCTGTGTTCCCCGTGCGCCTTGACGCTCAGCTTCTGCTTCACCAGAGTAGGCACCTGTTTCTTTCTCCTGGTGTTTTTGCCTCACAAGGGTTTTCACCTTTGCATTACATTACATGTCATTTAGCTGACGCTTTTATCCAAAGCGACTTACATTTTTAGAACACTCATCATTTTATGAGGGGCCATCTAGGGGTTCAGTATCTTGCCAAGGACACTTAGGCATGCAGATGGGATAGAGTGGGATTCGAACCGGCAACCTTCTTGTTGCAGAGCACCCGCTCTATCCCCTAGGCCACGCATCTCCTCACCTGTTAGTGTTTTGTTTTTTTCTAGTTTTGGACGATCTTTATATTACCATAATTTCCGGACTATAGAGCGCACCTATATATAGGCCGCACCTGCTCATTTTTAAAAGAAAAAGAAATTGTACATAAATAAACTGCACTTATAAAAATACCTGCAACCCTATAAAAATCCATCTATTATCCGCACCGTTGTAAAAGCCGCAGTCTCAAAGCATGTGAAATAAAGTAGCGGCTTATATGCCGGAATTTACATAAATACTCTTTTGTTAAAACCTCTGCATCCTGGGTCCTTCTCCTTCCACAAACCCTGACAGTAGGTTTACACCTACCTGGAATCGTGGGACTTTAAACAGCATTTGATTCTCTGACGAAGAGTAAAATGATAACTAACATGACCAACACGTACAGGCTTAACATAAAAGGGCCAAGGACGGAGCCTTATGGGACCCCACATCACATGAGTGCAAAAAATATTAAATTAAAAGCAGTTCCATCTATATCCCAACCAGGTTACTGAGTGTGTTCAGAAGAGTTGTATGATCTGCTGTAACAAAGGTTCCACTCAAGTCCAGTAAGAAGTTTGAAAGCAGCTTAAACAACACTTACCTGATCTCATCCAGCTGATTAATATGATCAAGCATCCTCTGCATGTCATCTTCAGACAGATCCACGTCGAAGTTCACCACAGTTCCCGTCATCATTTTCGAATGAAAGTCACTGAGGGAGTTGTGAAAGACAGTTACACTTA
Source organism: Platichthys flesus (assembly GCF_949316205.1). Classification (NCBI taxonomy): domain Eukaryota; kingdom Metazoa; phylum Chordata; class Actinopteri; order Pleuronectiformes; family Pleuronectidae; genus Platichthys; species Platichthys flesus. The sequence continues at coordinate 16,505,822 of NC_084960.1, read as the reverse complement.
CTTCCTGCACTAAATGTTACCCACTGCTAAATGTGTCATGTTGATGCACGTCTGTTCACCTTTTTCCAAACGTCTCGCAGATTTTCTGCGTGGTCCGTATGTACTTGTCTAACTCATATGAGAGCACTTCCACATTCTGAAGTCTGGGCAGGAAGAATACTTTTGCATCTCTTTTGAACTCGAGGAGGACAGGGCAGATCCGCCGTGCCACAGTGATGACAACTTGAACACAATAGAGGGTGATCCCTTTGGGCAGACATAGCGCCTGGTTCTCTGTAAACACATGGAGCGAAGTGACCGCCAGCTTCTCCACTGCATCCAGGAAGTTTTCAAGCTTCGCCAGGCCAACTAAAGTGTCCTTGAGCACGGCATCCAGCTCCTCCTGCAGCTTTGCACGCCTGCTGTCTGCGGTCACTTGGGTCTTGCTCTTCAAATATTCCCCAAAGGCCTTACCTTTTTGCTCTGACTTAGAAACATGGTCGAAGTTTAGGTCGATGGTGTCAAGCCTCTCTTTGATATCTATCATCATGTTTAATTCGATATCCCTACCGAGCCCCCATTCAGAGACGTCCTCACAGAAACCTCTTACAGTGTCGATGTAGATGAGGGTGTCTGTGACATAGCGGCACAACACCTGCTGTAGCTCTTTTCTGTAATAAGACATAAAGCATCAATCACTTTGGGACATTTCATTTAACTTCTTAAGCAGAAAAAGTCACTGAAAGACTGAATGTATCTCCATCATAAATTTGAAGTTTCTTTTTGTCTCTTTGGGGATGTTTTGGTTCTTTGTGGATAATTTTTGTTGGTTTGTGGTTGTTTCTTTGTAGTCATTTACCGTGTCTTTTGTCTGTTTTTTTTCTTTTTGTGGTGACAATGTATCTCATTGTAGTTGTTGTCTGTGGTTGTTTTGTAATAATTTTATGTCTATTTGTGTTTTTTATGTTGTCACTTGTTCTCTTGGTGGTTGTTTTGTTTCTCTTCTTCTTTGTTCGGTTTATTCGCAATTGGCAAATTGCATTACCGCCACCTTCGTGGTTGTTTGTTTCTGTTTGTGATCATTCTGTCTCTGTTTACTATTTGGTATTATGTGTCTTTACAGTAATTGTTTTTTTCTCTCATTTAGTGCTTTAAACTCTTTGTCATTTTTGGTGTTGTTGTGTAGTTTTCAGTGGTGTATAAAGTACTTGAAAGCCATACTTGAGTAAAAGTACAGATATCTTACCTGAAAGTTACTGTCACCTGTCAGAAAATGACTTGAGTAAAAGTCTTAAAGTAGCTCATATTAAATGTACTTAAGTATCAAAAGAATCTGGTGTTGAAATGGACTTACTTCAACTGACAAATTGATGACATTTTAACAACAATATTCATATAATGTGTAATTTTCAGGTTCAAATACTAATAGGACTAATGCTAAAACGGTGCGCTGCTTCCCTAATTTCCTATTATATTCCTACTATTCCTACCCCCCCCCCCCCCCCCGTCAGCCTCATCTGCTGTTACCTGCTCACTCCATGCCACAACCCCCTCACCCTCTCATCCCCGAGATCCCCCCCTCCCCCCTGCTCTGACCACAGCCAGTGTGGCCCAACTCCCTCCAGCCTCCAGCCCTCTGCCATTCTCCACAGCTGCACCCTCCCTCTGGCGACCACACAGAGCCTGGATCACTGACTACCTGACGGAGAGACCACAGTTCGTCAGGCTGAAAGACTGCGTCTCTGAGACTGTGTTATGCAGCACCGGCGATCCACAGGGGACTGTGCTCTCACCAGTCCTGTTCACCCTGTACACATCTGACTTCACCTACAACTCGGAGTCATGCCACATCCAGAAGTTCTCTGACGACTCTGCCATTGTGGGATGTATCAGGGATGGCCAGGAGGGGGAGTACAGAAACCAGGTGGATAACTTTGTGTAGGGGTGTAGGCATAACCACCTGCAGCTGAACACCTCTAAAACCAAGGAGATGATTCGAGATTCAAGATTTGTATTATCAAATGCACAACAATAACATTAAGCGGTTTGTGGCAGTGAAATGCTTGAGTCACAGGCTCTCTTCTAGCAATGCTCAAGTAATTACAACCTATAAAATTAAATTGAAATAGTAACAGTGGTGGACTTTAGGAGGTCTCATTCTCCTCTGCTTCCAGTCTCTATCGAGGGGGTCAGTGTGGAGGTGGTCAACACCTACAAATACTTAGGAGTCCATATGGACAATAAACTGGACTGGTCAGCCAACATTGATGCAGTCTACAAAAAGGGTCAGAGCCGGCTCTACTTCCTGAAGAGGTTGAGGTCCTTCAACATCTGCAACAAACTCCTTCGCATGTTCTAGGCAGCATAAAGAAGAGGGATGCAGGGTGACTGGGCAGGCTGGTGAGGAAGGCGGGAGCTGTTGTTGGCTCTGAATTGGACTGCCTCACAACAGTGGCGGAGAGGACCCTGAGTAGGCTGCTGCCTATCTTGGACAATGTCCACCACCCACTACACAGAACTCTCAACGGACAGAGGAGTATGTTCAGTGGCAGACTTCTGTCACTGTCATGCTCATCGGACAGGCTGAGGAGGTCCTTTGTCCCAAGGGCCATTCGGCTTCAAAACGCCACGCAGAAGGAGAGAGGTGGGGGGGCTCTTCCCTGGATGAGTCAACCTCAGTCTGCCCTCCCCTTCTCTACTCTTCCCTTCTCTAGCCCCATGCACACACTTTTACCTTTTACCACTTACATATTCTTATATATGTTGTTTTTATATTCATATATATATACATATATCTGTTTGTACTATCCACTGCAGCAGCACAAGAACATTTTCATTCTAGACACTGACACAATCACATCATAGCATTCTGTACCATAGGGTCAGACCCATTAATGTACCTGTATCTGCAATGTTCTACCTATGTATATGTGTTTTATGTATGTATGTCGGTTAAGTGTATAAGTGTATAACCTACTAGATGACCGAAATTTCCCAAGGGATTAATGAAGTATTCACCTATCTATCTATCTAACTTCTAGGGACAACAAAGAATCAACACAACAGAATAAACAAGTGCCTATTGTGTCTGCCTAAGAACACTAATAGACCACAGTATAACCACTAAAAAATTCGGTAAATATCACTAAACATGGACTTTTCATCAGTAGCATGAATGATACATAATGCCCCTTATGATAACTCAGCAAAGGGAAACAAGATCTAGGCGCACAAAATATAATACGTTTCTCTTCTGTTAACAACCTGCAAAGTGCTGGTACAGAGAAGAAAAAAGCACTGGACACAGTCCTTTTTGAAACTGAGAGCTACTTCGAAGCTACTATAGTACAAAGGGCTACTTGTTTGATACAAATAACAAAGTTGCAGAGATCACCTTTTAATATTAATATTAATATATGTGAAGAGACTGTTTGATCACGTCAATGTTATATTAAAACATGCAACATTTATTTCTGTTAATCTGTTTCAACTTTGCTTAAAATCAAATTAATTTAAGTACTTTAGGTGAAATTTATCACGACATTCCTGCATGTAGTCTGTACTTTTTTTAAAATAGAGAAAAAATAGATGAAATTATAATCACTTTGTTACAACGATGATTAAGCTCAACCAAAAATAACAAATGCATGTGACTGGAGTACTGATATGTGACAAATCTACCTAAGTACAGTAACAAAGTAATTCTACTTCGCTACTTCCCACCATTTATAGTTGTTAGTCTATTTGAGTGTCTGAAATTTGGGGAAAAGCAGGTTCGGCAGAAATAGTTCTACAAAAGCAAAACAGGATTCCAAAAAACAAAGATCAAAACTCAACATGGAATAAAACACTAATGGAACAGGAAAAAACAGCAAAGCACAAGGCATATGTCCAAGAAGACACTGGAAACATGACAGCGAATAAGGAGCAAATTTTCTAAATTAAACAGGAAACACAAATTTCAGAATTAAACATAATCTAAACCCAAGGAAAAACGCCATAACGAAAATTGTTCAACAAAATCCAAAAAGTCTTCAGATTAGAGCTCAGATGACATTTTCGATGTTTGTATCTCTTTGTAGTTTATAATCTCTTTGTGGTTGTTTTCTGTTTAGTTGTGGTAGTTTTGTGTCTCATTCCATTTTGTGTTTGACTGTGTCAGAGCCTTTGTCAAAGTGAATGTTAACATGTCTATGTCATTCACTTCACTTTACCTTAAATGGAAAATAGTTGTTGGTTGCTAAAGATCTCAAATATGTATATCAGTTTTTAAAAAGCACAAAAACTTTAACTCCAAAAGAGCACTTGAAGAAAGGTACTTTCTAGTACTGGATTTCTATGTTTATTTGATACCATAAAGAAAAAGAAACACAGAAGTAACAAGTTTATGTGTATTACAAGGATTATAAAGACTTGAAATATTATCAAGTCCAACTTTACCTTGCAGCAGACATTTCCCCTTCTGACTTCACTTCTTTACTGAGGCTTCGTCGCTTCGCTGGTCTCTCAGATACAATGAAAACCGACTGCTTGTTTCTGGACGGCTTGTTGCAATAACTAAATCCTCAGCTAGCTTGAAAAAAGTTGATACACTTGTTTGGTTTCATTTTCCTTATGAGCAGGATGGACCACCCAGTCCTGCACTTAACCCCTTCAACTCTGAAACTCAGTTTGGTAGCAAAAGTAAATACAAAACAAAGTAAATAAATAAATAATTAGGGTGAATTCGGGTTATCTGAGACATTGTGGGTGACACCTAAACTCCAGTTTGTATATTTCATGTTAAAAAAACTAGTCAAAAGGACTTTTACTTTAGCCCATCATTATAACCCTCGATTTGCTTGACAAGGTCAATAAGATTAATGTTAATGATATAAATGTGTCACAAATCAGACAGTGTTCCTCATTGTTATATAATTTTGTTTGTGATGTATTCAAGCAACAAAATATGCATTGTTTGTTTAAAATTTGCTTATCTATTTTGTTCAATCATGAGAAGAAGGAGTGCGTCATTAACAACCCATCTGTGTACGTGCAGCCACATTTCCTCCAAAGTGCACGCTCAACCGCTGTGGCTCTAAGTTGGAGTTCCTGTAAATCAGCCATTGCGGGTGGTTGAGTCGACCTGTAAGAGAATGTGTGAGGCTGGCGAACGGTTGCTTTTGCTTCTGCATCTGCTCTGTTATTGTCTTGTGACTGTGGGTTATTATTAGAAGTGTGAGCATCACATTTAAATGCAGCAACCTGTTTTGGGAGGAGGATAGCATCAATCATCTGAGACACTACAGCATGATGTGCAATTGATTTGTCTCTGTTTCCAAATCGTGCAAAAATCTTGCACATCAACTGTCAGTGTAGATATTCACTGTTTTCCTTTAAGCCAACTTGCATGCTTCAATGAGAGCAGTGAGCTCTGCTGCTTGTGCAGACAGGAAGCAGGAAGTGGTCATGAAATCAATCAGAGGCTGTGCGGATAGGCAGCTGCACATCCTCCACCCTGACTCTCAACAACGGTGGGCCCCAGGGCTGCATGCTCAGTCCTCTCCTGTACTCCCTGTTCACGCAAGACTGAATGGTCATCCCACAACTCCAACACCTCCATTACATTTGCTGATGACACGGCCGTCATAGGCATGATCACCGTCATAGGCCTGATCACCGGCAACGATGAAAAGGCCAACAGAGAGGAGGTCAGAGCCCTGACATCTTGGTGCCAGGACAACAACCTCTATCTCAACGTCAGCAAAACAAAGGAGCTGACCATGGACTACAGGAAGAGACAAGGAGTAGACACGCCCCCATCTCCATCAACAGGACCACGGTGGAGCCAGCCACCACAAAGACACCATCAGGAAAATGGCCAGACAGTGGCTCTTCTTCCTCCGCAGGCTGCGGAGACTCAACATGGATGCCAGGAGAAGAGCCTGTGACCCAGGCGTTCCATTGCCAGCGACTGCTAAATGTAATTGTTGTGCACATGACAACAAACTCTTGAACCTTTATAAAAACAGGGTGAAACATCAAGACTGACTTGTGATTGATTGAGTGAGTGTAGCACAAAGACCTTGCAGCTTCAGCTCCATGGCCAGATCACAACCACTCAGACTCTGGGTACAAATACACTAGTTGACTGCATTTGTATCACGGATATTTTGGCTTCATTTCTGGATAGGGGGAGGAAGAGCATTGTTAGAAGAGAGCCTGAGACTCAAGCATTTCACTGCCAGCGACTGCTTAATGTTATTGTTGTGCTTGAAAAGGCTTGAAAAAAGTTGATACACTTGTTTGGTTTCATTTTCCTTATGAGCAGGATGGACCACCCAGTCCTGCACTTAACCCCTTCAACTCTGAAACTCAGTTTGGTAGCAAAAGTGAATACAAAACAAAGTAAATAAATAAATAATTAGGGTGAATTCGGGTTATCTGAGACATTGTGGGTGACACCTAAACTCCAGTTTGTATATTTCATGTTAAAAAATATAGTCAAAAGGACTTTTACTTTAGCCCATCATTATAACCCTCGATTTGCTTGACAAGGTCAATAAGATTAATGTTAATGATATAAATGTGTCACAAATCAGACAGTGTTCCTCATTGTTATATAATTTTGTTTGTGATGTATTCAAGCAACAAAATATGCATTGTTTGTTTAAAATTTGCTTATCTATTTTGTTCAATCATGAGAAGAAGGAGTGCGTCATTAACAACCCATCTGTGTACGTGCAGCCACATTTCCTCCAAAGTGCACGCTCAACCGCTGTGGCTCTAAGTTGGAGTTCCTGTAAATCAGCCATTGCGGGTGGTTGAGTCGACCTGTAAGAGAATGTGTGAGGCTGGCGAACGGCTGCTTTTGCTTCTGCATCTGCTCTGTTATTGTCTTGTGACTGTGGGTTATTATTAGAAGTGTGAGCATCACATTTAAATACAGCAACCTGTTTTGGGAGGAGGATAGCATCAATCATCTGAGACACTACAGCATGATGTGCAATTGATTTGTCTCTGTTTCCAAATCGTGCAAAAATCTTGCACATCAACTGTCAGTGTAGATATTCACTGTTTTCCTTTAAGCCAACTTGCATGCTTCAATGAGAGCAGTGAGCTCTGCTGCTTGTGCAGACAGGAAGCAGGAAGTGGTCATGAAATCAATCAGAGGCTGTGCGGATAGGCAGCTGCACATCCTCCACCCTGACTCTTAACAACGGTGGGCCCCAGGGCTGCATGCTCAGTCCTCTCCTGTACTCCCTGTTCACGCAAGACTGAATGGTCATCCCACAACACCAACACCTCCATTACAGTGGCTGATGACACGGCCGTCATAGGCATGATCACCGTCATAGGCCTGATCACCGGCAACGATGAGAAGGCCTACAGAGAGGAGGTCAGAGCCCTGACATCTTGGTGCCAGGACAACAACCTCTATCTCAACGTCAGCAAAACAAAGGAGCTGACCATGGACTACAGGAAGAGACAAGGAGTAGACACGCCCCCATCTCCATCAACAGGACCACGGTGGAGCCAGCCACCACAAAGACACCATCAGGAAACAGGCTGCGGAGACTCAACATGGATGCCAGGAGAAGAGCTTGTGACCCAGGCGTTCCATTGCCAGCGACTGCTAAATGTAATTGTTGTGCACATGACAACAAACTCTTGAACCTTTATAAAAACAGGGTGAAACATCAAGACTGACTTGTGATTGATTGAGTGAGTGTAGCAGAAAGACCTTGCAGCTTCAGCTCCATGGCCAGATCACCACCACTCAGACTCTGGGTACAAATACACTAGTTGACTGCATTTGTATCACGGATATTTTGGCTTCATTTCTGGATAGGGCGAGGAAGAGCATTGTTAAAAGAGAGCCTGAGACTCAAGCATTTCACTGCCAGCGACTGCTTAATGTTATTGTTGTGCATTTGACAAATACAAAATCTTGAATCTTGAATCTTGAAGAGGAGACTTGCTGTCCATGTTCATTTCCAGTTTATGTTTTCAAACGGCACTTATCTTAAAAAAATGAATAACTTTCAGCAACTGTATCTATAAATTTAAGAAACATATTACATATCTAGTGTATCTAGTATCAGACATATTTAAATACACATCGGTGTGATAAGAACTACCTGTTTTATATAAAACAATCTTTAAAAAAAGTACTTGACACATAATTAAATTTTACGCAGAATTGGCACAAGAGTAAAAAAGCAGGCTATAACTTATTTCAGGATAAAATGAAATAATAATAATTCAAATTTTTTTTTTTTTATGAATAGAAACAAGTGATCCACTCTGTCTGTTAGTGGTGTCTGTGTGTGTGTATTTGGAGGGGCAGAGCAGGGACACATTTATATCAAAGCGCTCACTCAGCTGCTCTCGGCTCAGCGCAGACACTCAGTGATCAGAGTGGGAATGCTGCTGACATGCAAGACAGCAGCTAAACATAGTGGAAAGTAACTGAGTACACTTACTCAAGTGCTGCACTGCATTTGTGTTTTTTGCTTGCTTAAAGTATATCTTATATCTGGGAGTTCCTGTTGTCAAACTGTGAGGACAGATCTGTTTAGTAACAATAAACTCAGCACCAACCTTGTCAGTTTATCACTGTCCAAAGTGAAGAAAAAGATAAATAAAGAGGAGTAATAAAAAGGAGCTTTATTACATCCAGGGCAGTTTACTTCCTGCATGTCCTGAATGAAAATAAATGTGCACTTTGATATTTGAGGACTTTAATATTGTGGTGACGTAATAGTATCAAACCACAGACAAAAACGTTGTATGACATGTCAGCAACCAAAAGTGAAGTCGAATTATTTTGAACGCCCCCTGGTGGATGGCTGCCACATAGGTCATAACTATATATAACCCTCATAGTTATTATTACACTGACGTATGTTCGGGTGTTCATGTTTCTAACAAGCTTGGTTTTAATAAGTGACTTGATCACATAAAAACAGGATAAAATGTCATGATTGACAGCTGACTGTCGAGCGCATGTATCAAGACCATTTACTTCAATTGTATAGAATTTGGCTGCAACTCTGTTTACCCCAGAAACTCCAAAGGGTTTTGTGGACTTAACACTTCACCCACATCGATATGAGTGAATTTAAATTCATGAACTAGCTCTATGAAAATTGTCAAACTTCAGGAAAATTAAGAATGCAATGCAAAGCAAAAAAGAAAAAATTATTGACTTTTTGCTCCCAAATCCCAAAGACCCCAAATCCTACTCTTTCCAAAGCTCATTCACAAGTGCTTTTCTAAAAAGAGGAAATGCTTTTCACCCTGGAGAGCAGAAGGCCCGTGGGTCCATAGACCCAGAGACTCTAACTAATCAGGATCAATTACTGAGGACAAAAACAAACGTTCAAAGAGCGACCATCTTTTTTTCCACTTCTTCTCCAGGGCAAGTTTACTAGAAGCTCTTGCCGAGCCAATGCTCCGGGGGCCCTCTAATAAGGCCCTGATTAGGGATGGATTAGCGCTTGCTGATTTAATGTCAGATTTGCATAAAGAATCCATGTGGGAGCGATGTGGGTGCAGGCCTGGGACCTGATTTGCGTGGCCCTCTTCGCCTGTCAGGGATAATTGTTTAATGAGAGGGAAGGAGGTCCCAAATCCTGGCAGAGCGGGGAAACAGAGAGGTCTTTAGTCGGAGCTCAAGGTCTCTCTTCTGGGAAACGTGTCGGATCTGCAAGAGAGAGAATCTGCCTCAGCAAGCGTTTACATTCTCCTATAGAACAAACACTGGGTTGATAATGTACATTAACTCAAGTGCTGTACTTAAATTCAGTCTGGAAAGTGAGTATTTCTGTTTTATGTAACTTTGTGTGATCATGAAATAACACAATTGAATTAAAACTTGGATAATAGTATTGATATACTTTTACTCGGGTAAAATTTCAGACTATTGACTTTTACTTGTATTTTGTTTGTTTTCATCATGACCTCTGCTAAGGGGCTCTGCTTTTGCACCTGTCTGTTTGTTGATTGCTCGTTTTTTTTATGAGCAGCACCAAAACACCTGAACAGATTTCCATGAAACTTGATGGAAGGATGGGAAATGGGCTCATCAAGTTTTGGTGGATTGAGGAATATTTTATCTCTTTCATTAAAATTAAGAAAGAGTGTTTTTCTTTTACATTTTCATAGCTGTGTCATGGATCCTGATGAAAGAAATCCGGCCCAATGTGAGGGGAGTGTTGTTCCTAGGCAGAGGTTTGAGCTCCACTGAGTGCCATTCTGTTTATAAATAAAGTGACCAAACATAATGGCAACAAAAGTTACTATTACAGTTCTTCAAAGATATAGTTTTGATTAGTTTCACTCAAGTAAAGAATAGGAATATTTCTTCCATCAGCTGACCTGAACTCAGTCAGACAAGTATACCCCTTCTCACTTGTATAGGATTATCTTTATATTCTGTGTATATATTTATATTTCTATCTCGTGCAGCATGCAGCTGCTCTCACAGCAGAAATCAGCCTGACCTGATGTGTCTGAGTGTTTGACATAAGGCCCCTGAGGCCAGAGAGAAATAGGATGATGAATTTTTTTCATGAGGAGACGTCCAACCTGCCCAGGCAGCCTATTTCTGACGCTCTATCATAAGAAAAAAGCAAAGCAAATAACTAAATACTCAAATAAAGACTTGATTGTTACTGCTTTACTATTTTGTACTATACTGTATTTTTTAATAATTTTACTACTGTACGTTTTACCCTTTACAGTGTCTGTTTTTACTTTGGCTTCTGTATCAGTCTTGTATGATTTCAGCAATAAAAAATTATAAATCTATAATGTCACTCAGTGGAGCACTTACCTCCTCCAAGCCACAGTCCCCTTGCAACCACATTAAAATGACCTGCACCTGATCATACTGTTTTATCATCATGAAGCGTGAATTACTCTCAGAGAAATCGAGGAAAATGTCCCTATGTTCCAATGTTTGAGAAGATGATTTATTTTATTTATTAATTCAACTTTATCTTAATCCTAATTAATATATATTTTAATGAAAAATTGGATCAGTTGTGATAAAGATGTTTGTCCAAAAGGGGGCGACAAACTTCAGAGTGGCAGAATAGAGAGATGGAGGTAGTTGTCCTTTCAGCACCACACACAAACACACACACACACACATACGCAAACACACACGCACAAGTCTCCATAACTTCAGAGGACATTGCATAGACTTACATTGATGTCCTGGAGACTTACCCAACCATAACCCTAACCTTAACCCTAATAGTAAACCTAAAACTTACCTGGCCCTAAAATATATTCACCTAACCCAAATTTTAACCCTAACCCTCAAACTCTCCTAACCCTCAACAAACAAACGCATACACACACACACAATAATATAGCACATTAATTATGACTCGATTTTAAAACACGATCAAATAAATGGATGCGCTCAGGGCGCAGAGCGGCAGGGTCGGCGGGGACGTGCGTAAAAGACGGCCACATTTGGACAGTGAGGAGCCATACACGCACGAGTCTCCGCCTGTGTGCGCACAGATGCATGTGGGTAGTGTTAGGATTTCAAATTCTAGCTGGTATTTGGGTCTTACTGAAACTATTTGCAACTAAAGGGGGGGGAAGCATGATCAGTTTGAACCAGATATAAGGCCTTTATTTAAATGATTTATAAATAACCCTTGCTGCATATTGTTAATAATGAATCTTATAATTGTTCTGAATTCTAACTTTTGGTATTAAACTATTATTCCCATAGAGTCATTCACAAATATGTTTCAAGCAGCTGTCTGATGAAGTTCTGGAGGTCGGACACAGTGACTTTGTTGACATTGTTTTGTCTCGTTGTTTTGGTTTCGAGGATCCTAATGTTTACATCAACAGGACATTGTTTGAATATAGCAGGAACATCATATTCCTTTCTCCAATGGCCCACATGGCATCAGCTGTGTCAAGGCCTTTCATGAAGAGAACATTTTGCTTAGCAACTATCAGAGTAGTAGACGCGTCATAGAGAGCGGCTTCTTTTCACTTCCTGGATTTCTGTGCCAAGAGGCGTGGACATGTGCACCAACAAGGGAGAACCAAATTGATTTGCGGTGACTCCCCTTCAATTTTTTATAACCAATCATATTATATCTACTGTTATAACTATATCAAACCCCTTTTGTTCGGGGCCATTATTAACTACCTATTGCTAACTTAATTAGCCTAGGCTGTGATAATTGTCCATAGCTATGTTGTTCAACTTTCATTGCATCTCAATAAATATTTAAATTGGACCAGTCCGGCTCTTCTCATATTTAGGATAAACCAACACGCCTGACAATTTGGTGACCCCGACGTGATCCTAAGAGAAGTTTTGACGGACGTGATTCTGAGAAGGAATCTTTTGACCAGAAAGGCCGCAGACCTCGAGGTCTAGGCTTCTCCGATCGATCCTCCGCATTCTCACAAGAGCTCTAAATCACAAGGTAGGCAGAAACCTGTTAAAGCAAATTCTGTATTAGTTAGATAGTCATTGTTATAGGTGTGAGAGTGCGGTGGAGAGATCGGAGGTAAGATATAAATAAGTTCTGTGTTTTTTGAGATGCAATGAAATGAGATAAAGAAATGAAATGAGATAAAGACATGAAATGAGATAAAGAAATGAAATGAGATAAAGACATGAAATGAGATAAAGACATGAAATGAGATAAAGACATGAAATGATATGGGATAAAGAAATGAAATAAGATAGAGACATGAAATGAAATGGGATAAAGAAATGAAATAAGATGGAGACATGAAATGAAATGTGATAAAGAAATGAGATGGATGAGATAGAGAAACCAAGAGAAGGATTTGAGGTTTTTTTCAGCTTGGCGCAAAAGATTTCCAAATTTGACTATTCAAACAATTGTTTGCAAATACAACAAACTGCAACCTGAATTAGTCAGGGGGTTTTGGAGGAAGCGGTTTTTGCCTGCACCGGCGAGTGAGGGACCAAACTGCCAAATACCCTGTTGTTGAATCAGGTCCTAATAGATAGAGGATTCAGGAACCACGATTGCAGTGGGATCTGGAGACAGAGTGGTGTTCTGACGGGGACAGTTGCTTAACGGTCCAGAAACCCTGTTGAATCGATCCTGAAGCAATGATAATAAGGGTCTGCGAAAATATTGTGTACTGGAAAGTCAGCGCTGTTATGACGAGACCAGACGCTTCACTGCAACCAGTCACAAAGCTTTGGAGCGGCCCTTGAATTCCGAATATAACGGCTGTGAAAATATTGTATTCTGACCGTGGCATCAGTTTCGACGGATCTGAAGCTTAACAACCCAGAGTGCAACTTTGAATCAAGTGCCTAAGATTAGTTAACGGGACTCAGGTAATAATATGATATCTCTGCATCTAGCACCTGTGCTGACGAGGCAGGAGCTTGACTAGCAGACTTTACCGTTACTCTGAGTCTAGCATAAAAATGGGGTAAGACGCCAAGCTGCTATTAATATTATTGTGAGCTCACCTGAATTGTACAAGTTTTGTAAAATCTATGGTGATTCAGCACAGTGGCTGATCACCGTAGGAAGCTGTCTGCTGTTTTGTTTTGTCTCCGTGGAGCTGCTGTTGCTGCAGTCGCCACGGTAACGCTTCCATATGTACATACATATATGCAATGTCCGTTTTGGCTTATGTGGTTTATTATTCATAACACAAAGACCTGAGAGGATTTATTCTGGCTTGGTTTTGTAAAAGTTATTGTGTTGTGTCTTTCACCTTTAGAAATCAGAGCTTATTTGAGATTTTCAGACAGTGACTGAAGACGTAAAAGCAGGGGAACACTGTAAATAAAAACCTGTTTAAATCGTTGCAATCATTATTAGCTCTGTGTAAAACGCATTGATCATAGAATTAGTTTTCAATTATGTTTTTGTGACCTAGACACGCATTTGTTGCTTGAATCAGGCCCAAATTATAAAGCACAGAGACATTAATATTCTGTTTGCACCAAAGGTGAACAGAAAAGTTAGTTTTTTACTGTGTTCCTTTCTCTCAGGAGAGGTGTCGTAGTTAAATAAAGTTTTAGGAGGTCGATGTGGGGATATCACTAAGATTCCTATTTTTTGCTTCGTGTAAAATAACTAGTTTGAAATAAAGAGTTTATTCTCAGGGCATTTATTTATTATCAATCACTGGCTTAAAGAGCGTATTCTGAGAGGAAGTTAATATACCTGATATCAGATTTAAATTTGTGCTTTTGTTATAAACAAAATAGCGACTAGAAATTCCAACTAAATCGGGAGAAAATAGGGGGAATAATCATTCAATTTATGTTTAGGCTGCCTGGAATCACAAAGAATACCAAATCTAGGTTGAATTAAAAAGTATGTCTATGAAAACGAGAGATGAGGAGAGAAAAAAAGAGTCAAGGTCACACGGCTGACTGAGACGCAGAAAAAACTGACTGAGCGAAAAACTGACTGACAGGAAAACAACTTTTTCCTAGAAAAATAGGAAAATAGACTAGAGGCTATACGCCTGCCAACTGATGTATGTTGTATGTATGGACGGGAGGGGTAAACTTGTAAAGAACTTGCCAAAGAAAGTAAAAGAATGTTGACTGAAGGTTTGAGAGATTAACTGATGATGAGAAAGATAAAGCTATGGTTAGGAATAAGAAAGATCTATAGGAGTGAGATGTTTCAATTCAGTAATATCTTGCTCTGAGATGAATAATAGAATGTAAAATTTGAGGGGTAAAGAAAGTAGGGGAAGAGATGTGGGAATAGAAAGATTTTGTACGTGCACAACAGGAGGAATGGGAGGAAGTTTGGGAGTCTGAAAGCCATGGGGAAGGCCAAACGCTTTACAGCTTGCAACTGGCATTGACCACATAAGGAGGCTTGGTTGTTTGTTTCTATGTTGGGTTGATTGTTTTTTACTATTGCTTCATTCAGAAGTAATAAATTCCAAACTTAATTGTTAAAATTATACTTTTTAGGCACAAATTTGTGGTTTCAGATTTTTCAAATATATCTAATCCATTAGAGGAAAGGAGAAAAGGTTTAGGCCTCCAAATTTCTACATAAAATCAGATCATTTAATATCTTAATATTTTACCCGACAGCAGGGATAATAGTAGACACCAGGTTAATACTTCACAATTTAGTAATTTGATTCGTAATATAACTTCAAGGATGAGTGATTAACCAACCTTACAAAATCACATTAATGTGTCCTTTAAAAGTCCATCTCTGAGTACAGTGAAAATGTAATGTTTTTTGATTTTTCTTTCTTTGTTTTTTGATATTTATTAGCCATTTACACCCTTGAAAAGTGTCATCCTCAACTGTGGTTTTGTCACAATGAAACGATAATCGTTTTTGTTTTTAGTATGGAGAACTTGATTCTCTGATGCAATGAGCCCTGTGAAGCTAGACAGAGCTGGTCTGCTTTGTTCTTTGATGAGAAGGGAAAATCTATCTGTTCCTTATTAATATAAATCGATATTCCACCCTTTTTTATTTTGTATCTTCATTTCGCAACAATTTATGTTGAAACAATCATCAATTATGTCTGTGAGCATAAGCGAACAACTGTTTCATATCAACTGAAAGCAAAGGATAATTGTTTCAAAAGAGGGATTCATGTTTGAGTCTTGTTGAAATGCTCTAATTCTGCCTCTTTATTTTTATTTTTTAGAGCTGAAGTCATTCATGTGCTTGCGATGAACCAAATCAGTCATATGAGGATGAGAAATTCAACCTAAACTTTCAACTTAATTCTGTGCTGCCTGAAATTATCAAAATACAAAAAATAAGACCTTTTGAATGAATAATTTTGCCATTTTGGCCTCTATACACCAACTGGTTGCTGATAAAGGGTATTACACCTGGGGAAACCTAAAGATATTAAAGCTCAGGTTACAACTGGTTTGACATCATTGGATTTGCTTGTTTAATTGTATAATTGTATAAAAAATTAGCTTTTGTTTAATATTTTATTAATTTTGTTTTGTTTTATTTTGGTTATTGTTTTTAATTTTAATTTAATTTAATTTTAGTTATAATTTGGATTTAGATTTAGATTTTGAATTACAATTTTGAGTCTGATTCTGATTTTAACTTTTTACAGACAGAGATACACACCCCTGACATACCACCACGACCAACACCGACCAACCAAAATACACACACATTCATCGACATGGCACAGCGCTACCAAAACATTGAGTGGCTGAAGTAGAGGATCTGGTTTATTCTGAGTCTGTCCCTTCTGCTTGGAATACTGATAAGTGTGCTGTTCTGGAGGTATTATTATTAACAGGCTAAAGAAAAATAAATAATAACCTGTCAAAAACAGTGTGTTTTATCCCGAAAGATGGCCGCTGCCCCTGTCCAGACCCCCACCACCCTGCTGCAGCTTCTATCTCAGCTGGTAGATGCAGCCTGCGAGGACGAACGTCAAATCCAGAGTCTACGAGAGATAAGTATCGACCTTCAGTCACGTGCTGATATTGCCCTTGAACAGTTGCACCAGTGCAGAGCTTCTTTCGCAGCGAACGAGGAGAGTAGAGACCAACTGAGACGGGATGTGATGAACGGCAAACGCCAGCCCAACCAAACTCAGGACGCATCAGAAAACCACAGGAAAGAGAGTATGGAGCTGCAATGCAACCTCAGTGAGGTCAGCAAAGAGCGGGACACTCTCAGCCAATCAAACACCCAACTGAGAGAAAGTCTGCGAAGTGCAGACACCGAAAGAATCAGTATGAAGCGACAGTGTGAGGAGGAGGTGGCTGAGCTAAGCAACAACCTCAGAGAAGTGGAAAAATCACGACTGGAAGTTCGGAGAGAACTCCAAGAGCTGCAGACTCGTCGGTCAGGGGAGGAGCCCCTTAATCAGATGGCTGCCGTATTAGGATTACATTTGGAAATAGCAGGCGCAGTAGTGCAAGCTAGGAACATCGAAAGAGACAATCAAATGCCTCCATACGTTCAACCCCCTCCCTCCAGACCAAGAGGGGCGTACGGCCGTGGTCAGTATGGAGATCAAGCCATAGGTTACAACGATAATCGATGCCATCGGTGCGGCCAATCTGACCATTGGATCAGAGATTGCCCTAATATGGGACAAAGACGATCATCACCTAACCCAAACCCTAACCCCTACAGAGGGCAAGGCCCCCATCGCGGAGGACCCCCAGGACGAGGCCGAGGAAGAGGCATGCCCCCCGCACCCACACCAGATGCAAACTGCCACCTGGGAACACGGCAACAGCTATGACCAATGAAGTTGCCCAGTGTCCACGGAAGGTCACGTCATACCCCAAATTAGACCCCATAGTGACCTTTTAAAACTAATGGATAGTCCATCCCCTTATCATTAATAAATACAGCCCAATACCCACTTTTAAACAAAACCCTCACCGCCATTGAATTTGGAAAAAACAGTCACCTGGATTATAGGTGACATTACAGCCACATTTTTATATGTCACCCCCTAAAAAGTCAACTCGGACCACGGCATCAATGCAGTTCTGAACTTTAAAGCAATTACCTTTACACCGGCCCCGACAAACCAAAAGCGCTCAGGTGCTCAAACACCCTGACATCACCTGAAGGATCCAAACCCATCAACATGGCCAATGGAATGATATCGGACAAGCCCCACATAACTCTGAGGCCCTCTCCCAAGAAGAGATCAAACTCAGAGAAGATCTCCAATCCAAAAATAGCCCAGATATTTCTCAAACAGGCCCCTGGACCCACACACATCAGTAGGAAACAGACTCAGAAGAACATAGCAATACTCTGGTGGCATCAACACATGACAGCTCTGGTAGAGAACTTAGTACACAAATACAATACATGCAATTCACAACACTTAAAAGACCATACAAATGCCTATGGGCCGTTTCCCTGTTTCTGATGCGCCATTCAAAGCGTTGACCACCAAGTACAGGGCAATTTAGAATAGGAGTTTGATTCACCCTCAATGTAACTATTGTAAGACTCTTGTAAGCCTGAAAATAAATATGTTTCACCACTTAAAGAGGAATAAATCTGAATCCAATTCAAGGACCAGAGGTCTAAAACACTTTAACTCATAGCGTGTTTCATCTTAAATGAAAAGCACAAACCATAATACAAGCCCTTTGTTTACACTTTATTGAATGCCATATCTATAATCATATTTAAACACTTTAAACTCATAATTTCAGTGAAGAAGGTTTTTATTTTTTGGTTTCACCAATTATCTTAACATCCAATGCTCTTAATTTGAAAGGTGTTCTACTTATGTTTTTATTATTTTATCATGAAAAAAAAGTGTGTCAGAATAACTTTTATTAAATCTGTTTCAGCTGTCGACTCTGAAACGATTTGTTGAATCTCATTTCTAACACATTTTTCCTTTGTATGTGATTCCTGTGTTACCACAGGGCAATTTGAAGTCAAAGCTTCTGAATTATCGTGTATAGAAGCAGTCAGATGATTTTTGGAGAATGGTTTGAACACAAATACTCAAGCGCTGTCATCTCTGCTGCTTATTGAAATTCAGCTTGTTAATCATTTAATATTTCATGAAATGCCAAATATTTTTGTCACTCTTCTGCCACTTTTTGAATCTTTATTTTTTAATGTCCACTTATTAGGCTACTACTCCTCAAAATCTTAAAGAAATTGTTGACCTCAAAAGAAGGGTCTACCTGTATGTCTTGTTTTGATTACTTGTTAATTTTCCTTTGCAAATATAAGTTTATATAATCAACTTTACACTCAGTTACGCACTGCAGCATATATATCACTTTACTGTTTGTTTCCTTTCAATCTATGGGATCTGGGCTCCATGTCTCCACAACCCACTCCCATCCGGTGACAGCTGCACCTCTTGCAACCTGACAAACGGAAAGTATTAATTCCACAAAAGGATCTCCACAAGGCTAAAATCCAAGATCATTGACTCTTAAACTGATGTCCGAACAGCACTGGATGGGATGGTGGTTAGGGGTACATGGAAATCCCAAGTAAGTGGTTCACACCATTAAATGGTGTGAAAAGAGGGATTGTTAGGATTTCAAATTCTAGCTGGTATTTGGGTCTTACTGAAACTATTTGCAACTAAAGGGGGGGGGGGAGCATGATCAGTTTGAACCAGATATAAGGCCTTTATTTAAATGATTTATAAATAACCCTTGCTGCATATTGTTAATAATGAATCTTATAATTGTTCTGAATTCTAACTTTTGGTATTAAACTATTATTCCCATAGAGTCATTCACAAATATGTTTCAAGCAGCTGTCTGATGAAGTTCTGGAGGTCGGACACAGTGACTTTGTTGACATTGTTTTGTCTCGTTGTTTTGGTTTCGAGGATCCTAATGTTTACATCAACAGGACATTGTTTGAATATAGCAGGAACATCATATTCCTTTCTCCAATGGCCCACATGGCATCAGCTGTGTCAAGGCCTTTCATGAAGAGAACATTTTGCTTAGCAACTATCAGAGTAGTAGACGCGTCATAGAGAGCGGCTTCTTTTCACTTCCTGGATTTCTGTGCCAAGAGGCGTGGACATGCCTGTGCACCAACAAGGGAGAACCAAATTGATTTGCGGTGACTCCCCTTCAATCTTTCATAACCAATCATATTATATCTACTGTTATAACTATATCAAACCCCTTTTGTTCGGGGCCATTATTAACTACCTATTGCTAACTTAATTAGCCTAGGCTGTGATAATTGTCCATAGCTATGTTGTTCAACTTTCATTGCATCTCAATAAATATTTAAATTGGACCAGTCCGGCTCTTCTCATATTTAGGATAAACCAACACGCCTGACAGTAGTCCTCCATCCATCTATGGATAGAGAGAGAGAGAGAGAGAGAGAGAGAGAGAGAGAGAGAGAGAGAGAGAGAGAGAGAGAGCGCGCGCATCGCAACACCCCCTCCTTCCGCCCCCTCCACTCACAGAAACGGAATTAAAAAAATCTGTAATATCTCTCCAGCAAAGAGCGCGCACACATGCACACACACATGCACACAAATGCTCACACACATACACTGTGTTTCCTTTGAAAACGTCGCCGGTGAGGAGGAGGAAAACTTGGCTGCAGAATTAGGGGAACGTCTTCATGCTGATATAAAAACAGATAGCGATAGGGGGCAGGCTATAACCTGGACGTCTTGAATGTGGCCTGTGGAACCTCTGCTGATATCGTGACAACACCAGCTCTGTGTGTCTGTGGAGCTGTGCAAGTCCTGGTTGTGTAATATCTTTTTTTTTCCTCTCGTGCTTCCGCAAAGCGACCAAACCTGCAGCCGAGAGCGCGCGGATAGAAAGAAGGAGCAGGAGAACAAGAACAAGACGAACAAGAGGAAGAGGAGGAGGAGCAGGAGGAGGGGAAAACGGGAGGATTGTAACGTTCATCAGAATTTATTTTGTTTCCTATTACATGGCGCAAGGGCTAAACAAACGGGACCGTCCTGGGTGTGAAGCTGCCACGGTGAATTTGGATATTCAAGCAGAAGCAGCAGCAGCATCCTCCTCCATCCACGGAGGAAGAGGGAGAAGCCACCTCGGCTGCGGCGGCGCACACACCGACTCCTCGTCCTCCTCCTGCCGGCTCTATGTCGAGTGATGGTCGGCTTGCCTTGCTGGATTCTCCCCGCTCTCTCCAGATCGTCGACGACCGAACCTCCTCTGACCGCAGACCCCCATTTTCGGCGGAAACCTACCCAGAGCGATAGGGCTACATATGGAAACTGGGGACCAAAATTTTAGGAAAAAGGAAATCATCCAAGCGGTTGATTTCATTTATTGTAATTGTAATTATCAGGTTTCTCTTGTTTATGTGTGAGCTCGTTTATTTTAAAGCCCGCTGATTAATGAGTCTGTTGATTGAGCCGATATTTCCTCATGCCATCGGGTTGATTTGTGAGCAGCCAGACGAATATTGTCCTCACAGTAGGTCGGTATAAAACCGCTTTTATTTCCTATCATCAGGACTCGGATCCGTCCATTTGTTTATAATCCTCTAATATGAGAGCTTTCCCTGCTGTCCTTCGTTTCCCTTCCCAGTGTACCGTCACCTCTCTAGCTAATAAGAGTCTTGAGGAAAATCTTTGGACACATCTCTAATTCTTATTTCTTACTCGCTTCTAACTTAAGTAACTGCAACGCATTGTAAGAGACATATAGAGCCGTTGTACTGTAAGCCTGCAATTACTCTAACACCAAGGTCCGTCTCGTTGGTCCATTAGATCTCATGTTAATTCAGCTGTAACCTCTACAAGACAAGAAACAGGTTGTTCTTGTTGTGTTTTTCCCACTTTGGTTAATCTCACCTGCAACACCTCAAACACCGTTAATCCTGCACAGCTCATGTTTGCAGAGTGGCTGTTGTGTGGGTTGAATCTGCAGCTGCTGGCCTGCTGAGGTGCTGCCTGATCTCTCATCTTTATTTGTGAGGATCTAAAAGTAAGAACAAACGTAGAGGAGAGACACAACTGTGTCCTCCTCTCTTCCCTCCCCTCTAAAGAAATAACCCAGATTTTTTTTCTCTTGTTTTGATCCCTACCCAAACGCAACCATAAGGTTCCTACCGCATCTTCCTCCTCCTTCGTCCCTCTCCTTCCACTCGAGTATATCCCGTTTTTTGGTTAACATCATAATAAACATCAGACTCAGAAATTCACAAAGATTCAATCTAGTACATCATGAACATGGTAAAAATCATATGTTCCTCCCGAAATAAGCATTTCAGGTCTTCTAAAGAGATACAATGCATCTCAAAGGTCAATTGTCGTATTTGAAAATGATTAAGTCTGACTAACAGTTTACAATGAAATTGTGAATTACTGTTGCTATTGATGACATAATTTGTCACGTCGAAGGGGAAATAAAAGTGGCTGTTCTGGAAAACATCTGTAATTTTAAGCGTTTCATGTTTTATAGAAGTCTAACATATATAAAATAAACAACTAATAAAACAATAAAAAATTTTACCTATAGGTAAAATAAACTGTGTGTTAGATTTGTTTCCTCTTTCTATAACAGTGCCAGACACCAGACGGTTTGTGTCTGCTTTTTTGTTCTGTTTCCCATTTACCACATTGTATAAAAACCCTCCTTTATAATTCTCTTGTAGTTGCACATTGAGTCATTTTGCTGACTGTGTGAACCCCTGCAGAGCTAATAATGAAACCTCTAAAGACAACACCGGTCTGAGAAACTCATTATTTCAAATCTCATGGTAAATTTACATGAAATGCTGGAGTAATGCCTTTAATGGCTTCAGTTTTTAATGAATATTGCTGATGGCAGGGCCTAAAGTCAGATTTAGGCGTTAGCCTTCAGCCCACAGTGTCTTAGGGATTTCATATAAGGCGGAGATGTTAGCAACAGCTATTTGAGACAAAAAATGATGATTCGACGACATTAAAGTAACCAGATAAACAGTTATCTGCGCGTGCACTGTAACATATTTTATTTTATATATGCATGCAGTTTGGGGCTGATGTATAATGCAGAGAAAGTCATTTTTAATTTCTAAGCATGTGATTGCTTCTAATATCAATGTGTCACTATCCTGTGTTTGTGTGGTGTGGGTGTGATACTGTGTATCTCAGGCATTGAATGAATCAGAGTTTCCACCGCTCTCTCCTGGCCCCACCTCCTCCAAACTGCCTGAGAAGCTCCACCCCGCGGCCACCCTGGGCACATTACGTAATGCTTTACCTTCCTGAGCCACCACCTTACCAACACCTGCAATCAACTCTTCGTTTTTCAACAACTTAGTAGCAGCGGCAGCATCAACTCTTGCATCAATACCTTTTGCAATAACACCAACTTTACCAAGAGCCTTGATAACTCCCAGAGCCACTGGATTGATACTCTCTTCCATTTTGGTTTAGGCTTTACTGCTCACATTGTCCAGACATTCCTGGATACTCTGCACATCCTCCATGAATTTCTGGAAAACCTCTCTGGCTTTGCTCTGTTGAGTTGCATTTACTCCGATCTCTGTGAAGGTGGTGACAGCGCTATTTACTCCGCTGGTGATTCCCATACCTATCCCCGTCATTGTCAGAGCTAGAGACACCCCTGCCGTCGCAGGAACTAACGCCAAGCCAACAATGGAGAGCACACCTCCAGTCGCCCCAACCGAGCTGCCAACCACGCTGGAGATCTTTGCCCCCTTATTCATCCTGTCGAGCTGAGTAGAACTCTCCTCTAGGTTTTTGAGAAACTCCAGCATCCTGCCCTGTCGCTTGCTGAAGTCATCCATTTATCTCTGTGTATTTTAATAGGGGCTTTCTGCAGAAAGGATCAACAAAGAGTCACAGGGATCTCAGAGTGAATATAGAGAACAGTCAAATGCAAGGATTTTATATAGGAGAACTAAGGCTGTTTGTTTCATAAAGTATTTAGACAGGTTATAAATGTATTTAGACAGGTCTTCATAAACTTATTTTTCATCTACAAAATAGGTTTCAACCACACTTAGTTATTTTTCCACAACATCAGCCAATTAAGGATATTCCACCCTAACCAATTGGCTGCTTTGGTGATAGGTTCAGGATCCTGCTGAAATAACAGCTTTTTGTTTCGATTTTCATTTGGATAAATCAGAGCACAGAGTGATTCCTATTTAGCACAGCATTCACCCTCATGTTGCTATCACCAGAGAAATCCTCTGATGTTCTTGTCATGAAGTAGTCTTTTTGTTTTTTGGACTAACTGTACAGTTACAAAGAGGTTTACTTCAATGTTAAAGTATTTTTGTCTCAATCAGAAGACATGTTGTCTTCAGTCGATCAGCTTGTTTTACAACTTAACCTATTTTTTTACCAAGACATATCCAACTGTTGATTTTGGGAAACCAACCCTTTTTTAACTCTCATTATCACCTCTTTGATCCTCAACACACAGCGGCCCAAAATACATTTACAAGCCAAGTTCCCTTTTATCTGTTTATTAGATTGTACAAGAATCATGTGCAGATTGAAATGTACATTTAATAATACAGATTATACATATTGGCCATCCGATTGTGATCAGACAGTACTCAAAATGTCTTGTTTGAAGTGTGTGAACTATGTGTGTGTGAGTGTGTGTGTGTGTGTGTGTGTGTGTGTGTGTGTGTGTGTGTGTGTGTGTGTGTGTGTGTTTTTGTGTCTGTGAGTGAATAGTAAAATCATAGGAGATAAGACACAGACACAGGCTGATCTCTTCTTCGAGGTCTTGTTTGGGGAAGACCAGCACAGTCTCCGATTTTTGGCACTGATGTCAACTTGGCATTTATATAAGCAGAAATAGTATGCATAAGCAGAGATAATATATAGTGTGGTATAACATTTCCCATAACATTCCTCCGTTTTGATCATACAATGATAACAACAGTATAACATCACAATAAACATCAGACTCAGAAATTAAAAAGATTCAATCTAGTATATCATGAACATGGTAAAAATCATATGTTCCTCCCAAAATAAGCATTTCAGGTCTTCTGAAGAGATACAATGCATCACAAAAGTAAATTGTAAATGGTTTTGTATTTATATAGCGCTTTTCTAGTCTTGATGACCACTCGAAGCGCTTTACACTACAGCACAGTTTTACATTCACACACACATTCATACAGTGCATCTCAATGCCGCACTTTGTTATTCTATGGGGGGCCATTCAGGGTTCAGCATCTTGCCAAAGGACACTTCGGCATGCAGATGGATCAGACTGGGGATCTAACCGCCGACCTTCAGCTTGAAGGACGACAACTCTACCCCTCAGCCACAGCCGCCTGTAAGTCAAATGTCCTATTTGAAAATTATTACAGTTTTTTTCGATTGCTTAAGCACGGTTTTCAAAACAGGGCCCGGTGTTTCAAACACTAAACACAATCAACACATCCACACACCCAATCAGCAGAACACCTCAGATCCTTTGCTGAACTTATAACACTTGAAACACTTATACACTTATTTATCAAAAGCATATTTTTTGCCATATGAAACACACACGCTTCATATGAGTTAATTCTGTTTGAGCCAGTTACACACTGCTGTTGCTAACCTAAAACACTTTTAGCAATTCCAGTTTTCAGTGATTAGAGTTCTATAAGTGAAGTACTCTGAGGAAGTGCAAATATACAATAAATTCACCAAACACTACACAAGACCAATGCTGCAGTCCCATGAAAATTTAATTTGTTTCTCTCCATATCCCCAAATCAGTCAACATGTCAACATGGAGAATCACAACAAAACATGTCCCAGTTGTCATGCTACTACAGGAGTGTGCATAACACTGTAAGCTCGACAAATATCAGACAAGCAGAACATTCTGTATCCAGTTCAGGTTTCAATGAGGTGTACCTGAGCCTGGGGCCGGAGATCGTAAACCCTCCAACACCATGCCGAGAAAAACTCTTTGATTGGGTTTAGAAACGGAGAGAATGGTGGAAGGTATGGTAATGTCAACTGTGGATGGTGTTGAAACCAGTTCTGGACCAGAGCAGAGCGGTGGAATGACCCATTGTCCCAGATGAGAATGTATTGCATCTGGTGCCTGTGGTTTACTGCTGTGACGATGTTGTGTAATCGGCACAAACATTTGAGAATGTGAGGTGTGTTGTAAGGGATCATATTGGTGTGACGGAGGAGGACCCCATTCTGTGTAGTGACAGCACAAAAGGTGACGTTACCCCCACGTTGCCCTTGGACATTGATTATAGCCCCGTGGCCAATGATATTTCTGCCCCTCCTTCTTGGTTTTGTCAGGTTGAACCCTACCTCATCTATGTATATGAATTCATGTGGGATTTCCTCATCATCCATCTGTAAAACTCTCAGAAATACAGTGAAAGACAAGTTTGTGTAGTTCAGCATAGGTCTGGAATACAGTACATTTACATCATGAAAGTTATCTGTGCAGTATGCAACATCACACACACCATCATCACTAATGCCGCAGCCGCAGCCTTCTCCTCTTCCGTGGATTCCCCCTCTCATCCTCACTCTTCTTCTTTTTTGAGCACAAGCTCCGTGTTGGTTTGAAAACAGTTGAACTCAGCTGCTGCATTTTTAAAGTGCTTAAACGTGATTGGTGTGTCTACAATTAAGCAATCATGTGTTTGAACACCTGATGGCGGTGTTTAACCAATTGGCCCATAGGGGGGGGTCATTTGACAGGCAATGCTTAGGAATTGCAAGGAAGTGACATCTTGATATACTTCTGTGTTTAATGTATACAAGTGTGTTTAGAGTTTTGCAGATCACTGTGTGTATTGTTTAGCAAAAAGTGTGAAGCTGACATTGTGCTTATAGTGGTGCAGATCTGGATCCATGTTTTGCTCCTTGAGTGTCAGGTTTTATAATTGTGTTATACTTTGGATTTTAATGTTTAAGCAATCGAAAAAAAACTGTAAAAGGATTATTGTCTCATTCAGAAGACATGTTGTCCTCAGTTGATCAGCTTGTTTTACCACTTAACCTAGTTTGTTTTTCAACACGTACCCAACTGTTGATTTTGTCAAACCAACCCTTTTTGCAGTTTTCTCAGTTGCTAACACACAAAAAGCAAAAATTCGGCACA
Source organism: Platichthys flesus (assembly GCF_949316205.1). Classification (NCBI taxonomy): domain Eukaryota; kingdom Metazoa; phylum Chordata; class Actinopteri; order Pleuronectiformes; family Pleuronectidae; genus Platichthys; species Platichthys flesus. The sequence goes on along the minus strand of NC_084960.1, from coordinate 16,479,283 downwards.
ATTTGCACAACCTTCACTTCATGTACCAATCGCTCGACCCAATTTGGCACTACTTCACACTCCCTTATCTGCATTAGAATCTGACTTTCATTCTTTACACTCTGATGTCAATTACACATCACCTTGTTGTCAAACACTACACACAATGTTCAGTTGTTGCACACACTTCTCAAGTAAAATCTCAAAGCATCAACCTACAACACACAAATACTCAAATCTCTAAACTTTCAGGTCTGTTGAGCAATTTCACCGCATTTTCACAGCTGAACAGGAGACTGAAATTGTAGATATGGTTCGTGAGAACAACTCTATCACACTCAGACAAATAAGGATCTTGGCTGACCATGCTACATTTAAAAACATCCAGACCGTCAGCCTCTCTACATTGGAGCGTATTCTTCATAGGACTGCCATGTGAATGAACCAAGTGATCAGGGTCCCATTTGGACAGAACACAGGCATGAAGGAGTTACGGCGAGAGTTTGTGCTTTCAAGTACAAACATTCAGCACTGACACATGCATGTATTGTACCTGTAATCCAATATTGTTCCTTTTCTACAGTGTGTCACTGTAGCCCACTGTGTTGACCTCTCTGTGTCCATACTGTAACTTGTATTCTCATGCTGTCTGTGTCAGCGGATCCAGGAGCATGACACAGCTAATGTGTTGTACCAGTACATCTTTATTGATGAGGTGGGATTCAACCTGTTGAAGAGCAGGCGACGGGGCAGAAACCTCAATGGCCAGCGGGCCAGTGTTGAGGTCCCCGGCCAGCGTGGTGGGAACATCACCATGTGTGCTGCAATGAATCACCATGGGATCTTGCACCGTCATGCCCACCTACGGGCCTATAATGCTGCCCGTCTCCTCGTCTTCCTGGATGGCCTGCATGACCTGCTGGTACCACCTGGCCAGGTAGATGACCAACAGCGGATCGATCACATTATCATCTGGGACAATGTGAGCTTCCACCGGGCTGCTCAAGTGCGTGAGTGGTTCCAGGACCACCCACATTTGTCCGTTCTATACCTTCCACCTTATTCTCCTTACCTGAATCCCATTGAGGAATTATTTTCAGCTTGGAGGTGGAAGGTATATGAACGGAACCCACAGGACCGGGTCCCACTGCTCTAGGCCATGGAGGAGGCTTGTGGCGACGTGAGTGTCGAGGCCTGTCAGTATATGAACGGAACCCACAGGACCGGGTCCCACTGCTCTAGGCCATGGAGGAGGCTTGTGGCGACGTGAGTGTCGAGGCCTGTCAGCATTTTGTGTGTGAGGTTTTTAGTTTTCTGTGTGCAGTTTTGAGAAAGCTTTTATTGTTTTGAAAAACGTGTGTTAACAATTGTGAAAAACTGTATTTTTATGAAGGGGGGGGTATTGAGCAGGCCGTTTACAGTACTGTACCGTTCTCTGTATGTACCGAAATAAACCTTTTTATGCTGCATATTTGTGTGCTGTTTTATGTATGACTAGGAAAAAAGTAGGCCTACAGTGAGACATTTTACAAAAGGAGAAATAGCTCATTCTCCAGAGTCAATGTCATTCATATGGTGAGTTCCATTTAGATGATTGTGTTTTCAGTTTTGCACTTCAGTATGCTGAAAATGCTTGGTAGTGTGCAAGCAGATGCTTTGTTGTGTGTACTCAATGAATGGTATGTGTGTGTACCAAATGAAAACACGAGTTCCATTTTGTGAACAGGTAAAAGATTTGATGGCAAAGAGTCATCTTGCAAAGGGAGTGTCAGGTTTAGCATTTTGTGTGTGAGGTTTTCAGTTTTATGTGTGCAGTTTTGAGAAAGCCGTTATTGTTTTGAAAACGTGTGTTAACAATTGTGAAAAACTGTAACTTCCATTATCACCTCTTTGATCCTCAACACACAGCTGCCCAAAACACATCTACAAGCCAAGCTCCCTTTTATCTGTTTATTAGATTGAACAAGAATAATGTGCAGATTTAATTGTACATTTAATAATAGAGATTATACAGATTGGCCATATGATTGTGATCAGACAGAACTCAAAACTTCTTGTTTGAAGTGTGTGTGTGTGTGTTTGTGTGTGTGTGTGTGTGTCTGTTTGTGTGTATGTGTGTTTGTGTGTGTGTGTGTGTGTGTGTGTGTGTGTGTGTGTGTGTGTGTGTGTGTGTAGTAAAAGACACATGCTGAAGTCTTCTTCACAGAATTGTTTGGGGAAGACGAGCACAGTTTCAGAATTGTGGCCCTGATGTCATCCTGGCAGTTACATAAGCAGAAATAGTATGCATAAGCAGAGATAATACATAGTGTGGTATAATGGTAACATTTTCTTTACTTTTCTCCCTTTCGATCACACAATCATCACAACTGTATTCAAAACATCATAATAAATATCAGACTCAGAAATTCACAAAGATTCAATCTAGGATATGATGAACATGGTAAAAATCATATGTTCCTCCCAAAATAAGCATTTCAGGTCATCTGAAGAGATACAATGCATCACAAAGGTCAAATGTCCTATTTGAAAATGATTTAGTCTGACTAACAGTTTAAAATAATATTCTGAATAATAGTTGTTAGTAATGACTTAGATATTTTTTCACGTCGAAGGGGAAATACAATTTGCTGTTATGTAAAAACATCTGTTATTTCATGTTTTATAAAAGTCTAACATATATCAAATAAACAACTAATAAAACAGTAAAAAAAACATAGGAAAAAATTCTAATGATAGATGTCTTATTACTGTTTTGACCGTTTTCTGTGCACTTAGCTGATACAACATCAATGTCCTCCACCTCCTGTTGACCTTTATTTGAGGAACTGTGTACTATATTTGATTCCTCTTTCTATAACTTTCTGTTTACATTTACCACATTGTATAAAAACCCTCCTTTATAATTCTCTTGTAGTTGCACTTTGAGTCATGTAGCTGACTGTGTGAACCTATGCAGAGCTAATAATGAAACCTCTAAAGACAACTCCGGTCTGAGAAACTCATTATTTCAAATCTCATGATAAATGTCCACGACATCCCATTAACAAAAACAGCGCTTGAATTTATATCAATCATTTGACACAGGATATTTTTTATAAGCTCAGTAAACTGCTTCTCTTATTGAATTGTTAAAATCCAAACATTCATATTGTACAATTATAAAATTATAGGGACAATTATTAACTGAGCTTTTTACCTTGAAACCCTTGGGATAAGAACAGTTTATAATCACATCAAATAGGAGCACCTAAGAGGTGCATAGTCTTAGTCAGTTTTTTCTACTGCGTCTGTCAAGTCTTTGTTCTACTTCGGTACAGTCTCAATATGTTAGGGTGAGAGGGATTTGGACTCTGCTGTAATCACATGACCCAGAATAGTTTATTTTGTCTAACAAATTGCAATTTAGATTTTTCATGTGAAAAATAGGCTTGCGTACTGGTGAGTGATGCCATGGAATGATGACTCTTACTTTTTGGAATGATTCAAAACCTTGAGTAATGCCTTTAATGCAGGGGTGTCCAAACTACGGCCCACGGGCCATCTGCGGCCCGCCATCCATTTTAAATTGGCCAGCATAAAAAAACAAATTTAAAGAAAAAAAAAAGGGTTAGGGTTAGTAATTCCTAATTCTATTTTCTCTTCCAGTTTGGGAATTGTATTGGACTAAATTTCCCCCAACTGGGGAAGCCGAAATCATTTATCCATATTGATAAGGGTCTGGTGGCAACCTCACCATATTTATTTGGCATTATTTCAACTTTTAAGCCTCAAAATCTGGCAAATTATCAGGGTTCCATTTAGCTCCTTTTGTGGAGAATTGTGACAACCCTAATACAGAGATACTCTCTCTGCACTGAGCATTACTGTGTTAAGCAAACTTATTTTATTTCATATTTTCTTCCACTTTATCAGGAAAAAATGCCATTTCTTCTTCATTTCGCTTCTCCACATCCATCTCCGGATATAATGGTGTCTCCAGAAGAGCTTTTTTTTTCTCTGATGTCTCCCGGCCCTCACACAGGGAGTCGTGGATTCCCTGCCATGAATCCATCTCTGAGCTCCACAGAGTAGCTCTGGCCCTGATCCACTGTGAGAAGGCGGTCTCATTGCCTTTTGCCAGACTGATGCTGTCCTTAATGATGAAAAAGATATCCATGCCAAGGAAGAGAGCATTGAGTGCTATGAAACCTGCCCTGGCTGACTTGGCAAGACCGAGAGGCGCTTTGGCGACACCTGCAATCAAGTCTTCATTTTTCAACAACTTAGCAGCAGCAGCAGCATCAACTAATGCATCAATACCTCTTCCAATAACAAAAGCTTTACCAAGACCCTTGCCAACTCCCAGAGCCACTTTGATGATACTCTCTACCTTTTCTGTGTCAACTTGATTGGTCACCTTGTTCAGACATTCCTGGATACTCTGCACATCCTCCATGAATTTCTGGAAAACCTCTCTGGCTTTGTTTCTTTGAGTTGCATTTACTCCGATCTCTGTGGCGGTGGTGACAGCGCTGTTGACTCCGCTGGTGATTCCCATACCTAACCCCGTCATTGTCAGAGCTAGAGACACCCCTGCCGTAAAAGGAATTAAAGCCAAGCCAACAATGGAGAGCACACCTCCAGCCGCCCCAACCGAGCTGCCTACAACGCTGGAGATCTTTGCCCCCTTATTCATCCTGTCGAGCTGAATGGCCCCCTCCTCCAGGTCGTTGAGAAACTCCAGCATCCTCTCCTGTCGCTTGCTGAAGTCACTGATGAAGTCACAAAACGATTCCTCTTGAAACAAGAACACCAATCTGAAGTGCTTGTCCATCCTGATGGAGACAAAATATATTACGATTTCGGAGGCACCTTAAAGGCACCACAAACTGAACATTGTCACATTTGTAATACCCTGTCCTTGTGCTTGTTTTTTTTGTTTTTGCTGAACTCTCTTTACACATACAGGCTATATCAAAATAGGGCCAAGGGCGGAGCCTTCTGAGACCCCACATCACATGAATGCAATCGACAAACTGAATGAAAAAATATTAAATTAAAAGCAGTTCCGTCTGTAGCCCAACCAGGTTACTGAGTCTTTTTAGAAGAGTTGTATGATCTGCTGTAACAAAGGTTGCACTCAAGTCCATTAAGTGGTTTGAAAGCTTCTTAGACAAAACATACCTGATCTCATCCAGCAGATTAATATGATCAAGCATCCTCCGCATGTCATCTTCAGACAGATCCACATCTAAGTTCACCACAGTATCCGTCGTCATTTTCGAATGAAAGTCACTGAGGGAGTTGGGAAAGACAGTTACACTTACTTCCTGCACTAAATGTTACCCACTGTTAAATGTGTCATGTTGTTGCACGTCTGTTCACCTTTTTCCTAACGTCTCGCAGATTTTCTGCGTAGTCCGTATGTACTTGTCCAACTCATACGAGAGCACTTCCACATTCTGAAGTCTGGGCAGGAAGAAGACTTGTGCGTCTCTTTTGAACTCGAGGAGGAGAGGGCAGATCAGCCGTGCAACAGTGATGACAACCTGAACACAACCGAGGGTGATCCCTTTGGGCAGACATAGCGCCTGGTTCTCCGTAAACACATGGAGCGAAGTGACCGCCAGCTTCTCCACTGCAACCAGGAAGTATTCAAGTTTGGCCAGGCCAACCAAAGTGTCCTTGAGCACGGCATCCAGCTCCTCCTGCAGCTTTGCATCGCTCCCTGACTTAGAAACATGGTTGTCAACCCTCTCTTTGATATCTATCATCATGTTTAATTCGGTCTCCCTATGGAGCCCCCATTTAGAGACGTCTTCACAGAATCCTCTTACAGTGTCGATGTAGATGAGGGTGTCTGTGACATAGCGGCACAACACCTGCTGTAGCTCTGTTCTGTAATAAGACATAAAGCATCAATCACTTTGGGAACTTTCATTTAAGTCCCTGAGCAGAAAATGTTACTAAAAACTGACTGTGTCTCCATCTTAAAATTGAAGGGCCTTTTTGTCTCTTTGTGGATGAGTTGATTCTTTGTAGTTAATTTTTGCTGGTTTGTAGTTGTTTCTTTGTAGTCATTTACCGTGTCTTTTGTCTTTTTTCTTTCTTTTTGTGGTGACAATGTATCTCTTTGTAGTTGTTGTCTGTGGTTGTTTTGTAATAATTTTATGTCTATTTGTGGTTTTTATGTTGTCACTTGTTCTCTTGGTGGTTGTTTTGTTTCTCTTATTCTTTGTCCGGTTTATTCGCAATTGGCAAATTGCATCACTGCCACCTTCGTGGTTGTGTCTTTTTGTTGTTGTTTGTTTCTGTTTGTGATCATTCTGTCTCTGTTTACTATTTGGTATTATGTGTCTTTACAGTAATTGTTTTTTTCTCTCATTTAGTGCTTTAAACTCTTTGTCATTGTTTGGTGTTGTTGTGTAGTTTTCAGTGGTGTATAAAGTACTTGAAAGCCATACTTGAGTAATAGTACAGATATCTTACCTGAAAGTTACTGTCACCTGTCAGAAAATGACTTGAGTAAAAGTCTTAAAGTAGCTCATATTAAATGTACTTAAGTATCAAAAGAATCTGGTGTTGAAATGGACTTACTTCAACTGACGAATTGATGAAATTATAACAACAATTTTCATATAATGTGTAATTTCAGGTTCAAATAGTAATAGGACTAATGCTAAAACGGTGCGCTGCTTCCCTAACAACACCTATTCCTACCCCCCCCCCGTCAGCTTCATCTGCTGCTGTTACCTGCTCACTGCATGCCACAACCCCCTCACCCTCTCATCCCCCCCTCCCCCCTGATAAAATACGTTTCTCTTCTGTTAACAACCTGCAAAGTGCTGGTACAGAGAAGAAAAAAGCACTGGACACAGTCCTTTTTGAAACTGAGAGCTACGTCGAAGCTACTATAGTACAAAGGGCTACTTGTTTGATACAAATAACAAAGTTGCAGAGATCACCTTTTTTTTAAAATATCATCTCTCTCTCTTTTCTGCACTAAATTCCAACTTTACCTTGCAGCAGACATTTCCCCTTCTGACTTCACTTCTTTACTGGTGCTTTGTCGCTTCGCTGGTCTGTCTGATACAATGATAACCGACTGATTATTTCTGGACGGCTTGTTGCAATAACTTAATCCTCAGCAGGCTTGAGTGAGGTATTAGTATCAAACCATAGATAATAAAGTTGTATAACATGTCAGCACCAAAAAGTGAAACCAAATCACAAAAACTGCACTAAAGTCAAACTTTACCTTGCAGTAGACATTTCCCCTTCTGCAATCACTTCTTTACTGGGGCTTTGTTGCTTCGCTGGTTTCTCTGATACACTGCAAACCGACTGCTTGTTTCTGGACGGCTTGTTGCAACAACTAAATCCTCAGTAGGCTTGAAAAAAGTTGATACACTTGTTTGGTTTCATTTTCCTTTCTACACATCAGCAGGATTGGCCTCCTGCACTTAACCCTTTCAACTCTGAAACTCAGTTTGGTAGCAAAAGTGAACACAAAACAAAGTAAATAAATAAATAATTAGGGTGAATTCGGGTTATCTGAGACATTGTGGGTGACACCTAAACTCCAGTTTGTATATTTCATGTTAAAAAAACTAGTCAAAAGGACTTTTACTTTAGCTCATCATTATAACCCTCGATTTGCTTGACAAGGTCAATAAGATTAATGTTAATGATGTAAATGTGTCACAAATCAGACAATGTTCCTCATTGTTATATAATTTTGTTTGTGATGTATTCAAGCAACAAAATATGCATTGTTTGTTTAAAATTTGCTTATCTATTTATTTTGTTCAATCATGAGAAGAAGGAGTGTGTCATTAAAAACCCATCTGTGTACGTGCAGCCACATTTCCTCCAAAGTGCACGCTCAACCGCTGTAGCTCTAAGTTGGAGTTCCTGTAAGTCAGCCATTGCGGGTTGTTGAGTCGACCTGTAAGAGAATGTGTGAGGCTGGCGAACGGCTGCTTTTGCTTCTGCATCTGCTCTGTTATTGTCTTGTGACTGTGGGTTATTATTAGTGTGAGCATCACATTTACATACAGCAACCTGTTTTGGGAGGAGGATAGCATCAATCATCTGAGACACTACAGCATGATGTGCAATTAATTTGTCTTTGTTTCCAAATCATGCAAAAATCTTGCATATCAACTGTCAGTGTAGATATTCACTGTTTTCCTTTAAAGGGGACATATTATGAAAATTCCACTTTTGTAGTGCTTCTACACATTAGTTTGGGTATCTGGCATGTCTACCGTCCCAAAAACTCTGGAAAAAAATCACTCCCGCGATTTGTTGTGGTTCCTCTATTTCAGAAACTATGTGCTAAAGTGCGTCCAATGGAATTTCCCCCGAAATAGACGTCATAATCGAAAAATGCCCATTTAGTACATTCCCCCATAGCTCTATGCACTCCCCCACTACCACTCGACCCACCCCTAGATGGACCCTCCCACTTTATAGAAGCTCGGTCCACCGGTGTCCGCCATTTCATTCTTGCAAGCCTTGGAAACACTTGGATTAGCTAACTAGCAGCATGAATCGGTGGTCGGCTGCAAACATGTCTTCATGTGACTCCAGCTTCAGAAGACACAAGATTGAGATGGATTGAGTTCATATATGATGGCAACGTTCCTGCCACCACTTTGAATCGGACTGTTTTATCAACCTGGGCCAATATAACGCTGGATTCTCTAAAAGTTGTTATAAATTGTTATTGAAAGAGGGGTCGGTGCCATCTTTCCATGGCAATACTGAAGACGAGGGAAATGTAAGTTTTTTTTTTTTATAATTCTGGTATTTGCTTCTTTTAGACATTTTGTGTGGAGGCTAGTGCCGTTAGCATGTTGTGCCGTGTGTGTGTGAGGGGGTGGGGGGCTAGTATGTAGTGGTGGGGGATAGGTAGAGACTTTACAGGAGTTTTCATTAATCGAGGACGGCTGGCGAGTCCACGGTGAACGGTGATCACATGGCAGGTTCTTGAGTGTTGTGCTCTCCACGCTCCCCCCACCCCCCCTCCGCTCGAGGGGCCGTAGCACCTACTACGAGCCCCTTAGCAGCTACTACGAACCCCGGTAGTGGCTGCTAAGATAAGGTGACCAGATTTCTGAAATGAAAATCGGGGTAATTTTCAATGCGGCGGTGAAAAATCATTACATATTATCATTATGAAATAATAAATGGGGACAAGTACTTTTTCATGTATTTTAACCAGCTTTTATTACACAAAAGGTCAGAGGTGCCATTAGGGGGCAAAAAGTTAGGAAAATTCTGAGGGCCCGTGGCCGTGACTGACAGGGGCCCTGAAAAAATATTAGAACATTAGTTATGTTAATAAAAAAACATCATTAATGGATTTTAATAGAAAATCAAATTTATAATTAAACAAACACTTTATCAGTATGCAGAATGTTTCCTGTATGTCTTCACAGTGTTATATTATCACAGCTCAGTGTCAGTAGATATTGTAAAGTTAGTTAGACTATAAGATAATTGAAGCCTTCACAGCTAGATTGTTGTTGTTGACGCTGCTACGTCTGGTCGTGCGTCTTGATAACGTCTGTACGTCATACGACGTCTTCTCTGGTGATGCGTTAAATGACTACAGTAATATCTGGTGTTTGAGTCTGTGCGGATTTTTCCCCCATTCAGTGTCAAAATCGGGGACATTTCCGGGGACAGCTTTGACCGGGGACAGATCACCGAAAACGGGGACTGTCCCCGGAAATCGGGGACGTCTGGTCACACTATGCTAAGAGCTCCGGTTGTAGCTGCTGGAGCTTGAAGTTAGCTACGGATGCTTGTAGCAGCTGCTAAGAACTCCGGTTGTAGCTGCTGGAGCTTGAAGTTAGCTACGGAAGTTTGTAGTAGCTGCTACGAGTGTCGGCCGTAGCGAACTGAATTGATTGTGTCTCCGTGTTAAAGTTGTAACAGCATCTCATTAGTTGTGACTCCATGGATATTGTGTCTGTTTTATCATAGGCACACAGAAAACTGTGCTGCACTGATGTCGGTGTTGGGACCTCAGCTGTAAGAGACCTTGCTTGGAGGAGGGAGAGGACAAGATGTGACTTGAGTGACTCAATATTTAATCTAAACATTTCAATAATCACAGATTACCATCCTACACTTTGGTAAGCTGTTGCAGCCTTTTGGTGAAATCTTTGTCATTCTAATAGAATGGAATCTTCCAACCCTGTTCATAAGACACCCACATATATTGTCTATGAAAACTGCCCCCTGGAGCTGTTTCTGGTGTGTCCTGTGTGTCGGCTGGGGACAGATGTAATATATAAGAAGGGCGAGTGCACAGCAATGACGGTGAAAGCAGATGCAATCTTCCATGATTCTTACAGGCGCTATTTAAAAGCCAAACAATGTACAAACAGTATGTGAAACATAAATAACATATCAATTAACTGCTGTCTTTTAATGGTCTTCACCATTTAAAGACCATTTATTTATCGTCTTCACGACAAATAGAATAATATAATTATAAAAAGAAAATAATAAATACAAAAAAGTGCAAAATGTCCAACTTTTTCCCCAATTTGTATTACAGATTACATGGATAACCTGTTGGACCTCATCTTTCACGAGGTTTTTCAGGACCCGGCCCCATATGTGAATGAGGTGCTGAAGATCTCAAAACCTGAGGATCTCTCTGCCTAGTATGAGAAACCTGACAAGCAGGAAGTTATAGCCAGCTATGTGTCGAGTTTCAATCAACGGCAGGTCTGAACCCTGTACAACTTCCCTGAGCATCAGGGAACACTCTGCGTATCTGGAGCACCGAGCAGGAGGGCAGGACCACCCTGATTCTCCGGCCCAGAGGGCCTCAACACCAGCTCACAAAGCTTCTGTACGCCAAATACCTGTAACGGCTGAGCAAAGTTCACATTGTATTTAGAGAATAAAAGGTGACACACAAATATAAAGTGTTCCTTTGTTTACAGAATAGCTACTGGTGGCACAAATTGTATTTTTGTAATGAATGTATTTATTATACTTGTTTTTTTTTTTTTTATTACCTCTGTCCCAGCCAGTACATTTAATAACTATGGTTAAAAAGCTCTGTGGCAATCTTTCTAGCAATCTTTCTGACAATAAAAGTTTATAGAAACAGTTGTGTGCTTTTAATGTTTGATATGTAACATGTCAACAATTGACAAGTGTAAGATGAGCAGTTAGCAAAGTAATACAGATGGAAGAGTAATTTATGTATTTTATTCCTCAGTCATAATTTTATTGCAGAAATGACTGATATCTCATGCATAAAAAAAAAAAAAACTTACTGCTCTATTCCTTTTAGACATAAAGGCCCATAATCTGCCCTATAGATGTTGAATGCATTCTGTAGTGAGAACACATTCAAGCCAATTAATGGAGGTAAAAACGTTATGTCCTACACCTCCATGAGAGGGGGGAGGGGTGAGAAGGGGGAGGGATGAGAGGGGACTCTCAACAACGGTGGGCCCCAGGGCTGCGTGTTCAGTCCTCTCCTGTGCTCCCTGTTCACGCAAGACTGAATGATCATCCCACAACTCCAACACCTCCGTTACATTTGCTGATGACACGGCCGTCATAGGCCTGATCACCGTCATAGGCCTGATCACCGGCAACGATGAGAAGGCCTACAGAGAGGAGGTCAGAGCCCTGACATCTTGGTGCCAGGACAACAACCTCTATCTCAACGTCAGCAAAACAAAGGAGCTGACCATGGACTACAGGAAGAGACAAGGAGTAGGACACGCCCCCATCTCCATCAACAGGACAACGGTGGAGCCAGCCACCACAAAGACACCATCAGGAAAATGGCCAGACAGTGGCTCTTCTTCCTCCGCAGGCTGCGGAGACTCAACATGGATGCCAGGAGAAGAGCCTGTGACCCAAGCGTTCCATTGCCAGCGACTGCTAAATGTAATTGTTGTGCACATGACAACAAACTCTTGAACCTTTATAAAAACAGGGTGAAACATCAAGACTGACTTGTGATTGATTGAGTGAGTGTAGCAGAAAGACCTTGCAGCTTCAGCTCCATGGCCAGATCACCACCACTCAGACTCTGGGTACAAATACACTAGTTGACTGCATTTGTATCACGGATATTTTGGCTTCATTTCTGGATAGGGGGAGGAAGAGCATTGTTAGAAGAGAGCCTGAGACTCAAGCATTTCACTGCCAGCGACTGCTTAATGTTATTGTTGTGCATTTGACAAATACAAAATCTTGAATCTTGAATCTTGAAGAGGAGACTTGCTGTCCATGTTCATTTCCAGTTTATGTTTTCAAATGTGCAATTATCTTAAAAAAATGAATGACTTTCAGCAACTGTATCTATAAATTTAAGAAACATATTACATATCTAGTGTATCTAGTATCAGACATATTTAAATACACATCGGTGTGATAAGAACTACCTGTTTTATATAAAACAATCTTTAAAAAAAGTACTTGACACATAATTAAATTTTACGCAGAATTAGCACAAGAGTAAAAAAGCAGGCTATAACTTATTTCAGGATAAAATGAAATAATAATAATTCAGATTTTTTTTTTTTTATGAATAGAAACAAGTGATCCACTCTGTCTGTTGTTGGTGTCTGTGTGTGTGTATTTGAAGGGGCAGAGCAGGGACACATTTATATCAAAGCGCTCACTCAGCTGCTCTCGGCTCAGCGCAGACACTCAGTGATCAGAGTTTATCACTGTCCAAAGTGCAGAAAAAGATAAATAAAGAGGAGTAATAAAAAGGAGCTTTATTACATCCAGGGGAGTTTACTTCCTGCATGTCCTGAATGAAAGTAAATATGCACTTTGATATTTGAGGACTTTAATATTGTGGTGACGTAATAGTATCAAACCACAGACAAAAACGTTGTATGACATGTCAGCAACCAAAAGTGAAGTCAAATTATTTTGAACGCCCCCTGGTGGATGGCTGCCACATAGGTCATAACTATATATAACCCTCATAGTTATTATTACACTGACGTATGTTCGGGTGTTCATGTTTCTAACAAGCTTGGTTTTAATAAGTGACATAAAAACAGGATAAAATGTCATGATTGACAGCTGACTGTCGAGCGCATGTATCAAGACCATTTACTTCAATTGTATAGAATTTGGCTGCAACTCTGTTTACCCCAGAAACTCCAAAGGGTTTTGTGGACTTAACACTTCACCCACATCGATATGAGTGAATTTAAATTCATGAACTAGCTCTATGAAAATTGTCAAACTTCAGGAAAATTAAGAATGCAATGCAAAGCAAAAAAGAAAAAATGATTGACTTTTTGCTTAAGACCCCAAATCCTACTCTTTCCAAAGCTCATTCACAAGTGCTTTTCTAAAAAGAGGAAATGCTTTTCACCCTGGAGAGCAGAAGGCCCGTGGGTGCATAAACCCAGAGACTCTAACTAATCAGGATCAATTACTGAGGACAGAAACAAACGTTCAAAGAGCGACCATCTTTTTTTCCACTTCTTCTCCAGGGCAAGTTTACTAGAAGCTCTTGCCGAGCCAATGCTCCGGGGGCCCTCTAACAAGGCCCTGATTAGGGATGGATTTGCAGCTTGCTGATTTAATGTCAGATTTGCATAAAGAATCCATGTGGGAGCGATGTGGGTGCAGGCCTGGGACCTGATTTGCGTGGCCCTCTTCGCCTGTCAGGGATAATTGTTTAATGAGAGGGAAGGAGGTCCCAAATCCTGGCAGAGCGGGGAAACAGAGAGGTCTTTAGTCGGAGCTCAAGGTCTCTCTTCTGGGAAACGTGTCGGATCTGCAAGAGAGAGAATCTGCCTCAGCTAGCGTTTACATTCTCCTATAGAACAAACACTGGGTTGATAATGTAGATTAACTCAAGTGCTGTACTTAAATTCAGTCTGGAAAGTGAGTATTTCTGTTTTATGTAACTTTATATACCTATTCTTTAAAGTAAAATACAAGCAACTTAAATTTGTGTGATCATGAAATAACACAATTGAATTAAAACTTGGATAATAGTATTGATATACTTTTACTCGAGTAAAATTTCAGACTATTGACTTTTACTTGTATTTTGTTTGTTTTCATCATGACCTCTGCTAAGGGGCTCTGCTTTTGCACCTGTCTGTTTGTTGATTGCTCGGTTTTTTTTATGAGCAGCACCAAAACACCTGAACAGATTTCCATGAAACTTGATGGAAGGATGGGAAATGGGCTCATCAAGTTTTGGTGGATTGAGGAATATTTTATCTCTTTCATTAAAATTATGAAAGAGTGTTTTTCTTTTACATTTTCATAGCTGTGTCATGGATCCTGATGAAAGAAATCCGGTCCAATGTGAGGGGAGTGTTGTTCCTAGGCAGAGGTTTGAGCTCCACTGAGTGCCATTCTGTTTATAAATAAAGTGACCAAACATAATGGCAACAAAAGTTACTATTACAGTTCTTCAAAGATATAGTTTTGATTAGTTTCACTCAAGTAAAGAATAGGAATATTTCTTCCATCAGCTGACCTGAACTCAGTCAGACAAGTATACCCCTTCTCACTTGTATAGGATTATCTTTATATTCTGTGTATATATTTATATTTCTATCTCGTGCAGCATGCAGCTGCTCTCACAGCAGAAATCAGCCTGACCTGATGTGTCTGAGTGTTTGACATAAGGCCCCTGAGGCCAGAGAGAAATAGGATGATGAATTTTTTTCATGAGGAGACGTCCAACCTGCCCAGGCAGCCTATTTCTGACGCTCTATCATAAGAAAAAAGCAAAGCAAATAACTAAATACTCAAATAAAGACTTGATTGTTACTGCTTTACTATTTTGTACTATACTGTATTTTTTAAAAATTTTACTACTGTACGTTTTACCCTTTACAGTGTCTGTTTTTACTTTGGCTTCTGTATCAGTCTTGTATGATTTCAGCAATAAAAAATTATAAATCTATAATGTCACTCAGTGGAGCACTTACCTCCTCCAAGCCACAGTCCCCTTGCAACCACATTAAAATGACCTGCACCTGATCATACTGTTTTATCATCAAGAAGCGTGAATTATGAGAGAATAATGTTTGAGAAGATTATTTATTTTATTTATTAATTCATCTTTATCTTAATCCTAATTAATATATATTTTAATGAAAAATTGGATCAGTTGTGATAAAGATGTTTGTCCAAAAGGGGGCGACAAACTTCAGAGTGGCAGAATAGAGAGATGGAGGTAGTTGTCCTTTCAGCACCACACACAAACACTCACACACACACACACATACGCAAAGACACACGCACAAGTCTTCGTAACTTCAGAGGACATTACATAGACTTACATTGATGTCCTGGAGACTTACCCAACCATAACCCTAACTTTAACCCTAATAGTAAACCTAACACTTACCTAGCCTTAAAATATATTCACCTAACCCAAATTTTAACCCTAACCCTAAAACTCCTAACCCTCAACAAACAAACGCACACACACACACACACTAATACAGTACATAAATTATGACTCGATTTTAAAACACGATGAAATAAATGGATCAGCTCAGGGCGCAGAGCGGCAGGGTCAGCGGGGACGTGCGTAAAAGACGGCCACATTTGGACAGTGAGGAGCCATACACGCACGAGTCTCCGCCTGTGCGCGCACAGATGCATGTGGGTAGTCCTCCATTCATCTATGGATAGAGAGAGAGAGTGAGAGAGAGAGAAAGAGAGAGAGAGAGAGAGAGAGAGAGAGAGAGAGAGCGCGCATCGCAACACCCCCTCCTTCCGCCCCCTCCACTCACAGAAACGGAATTAAAAAAATCTTTAATATCTCTCCAGCAACGAGCCACCGTTGCTGCAGCGCAGAGCGCGCACACATGCACACACACATGCACACAAATGCTCACACACAAACACTGTGTTGCCTTTGAAAACGTCGCCGGTGAGGAGGAGGAAAACTTGGCTGCAGAATTAGGGGAACGTCTTCATGCTGATATAAAAACAGATAGCGATAGGGGGCAGGCTATAACCTGGACGTCTTGAATTTGGCCTGTGGAACCTCTGCTGATATCGTGACAACACCAGCTCTGTGTGTCTGTGGAGCTGTGCAAGACCTGGTTGTGTAATATCTTTTTTTTTCCTCTCGTGCTTCCGCAAAGCGACCAAACCTGCAGCCGAGAGCGCGCGGATAGAAAGAAGGAGCAGGAGAACAAGAACAAAACGAACCAGAAGAAGAGGAGGAGGAGGAGCAGGAGGAGGGGAAAACGGGAGGATTGTAACGTTCATCAGAATTTATTTTGTTTCCTATTATATGGCGCAAGGGCTAAACAAACGGGACCGTCCTGGGTGTGAAGCTGCCACGGTGAATTTGGATATTCAAGCAGAAGCAGCAGCAGCATCCTCCTCCATCCACGGAGGAAGAGGGAGAAGCCACCTCGGCTGCGGCGGCGCACACACCGACTCCTCGTCCTCCTTCTGCCGGCTCTATGTCGAGTGATGGTCGGCTTGCCTTGCTGGATTCTCCCCGCTCTCTCCAGATCGTCGACGACCGAACCTCCTCTGACCGCAGACCCCCATTTTCGGCGGAAACCTACCCAGAGCGATAGGGCTACATATGGAAACTGGGGACCAAAATTTTAGGAAAAAGGAAAATCCAAGCGGTTGATTTAATTTATTGTAATTATAATAATCTATCAGGTTTCTCTTGTTTATGTGTGAGCGCGTTTCTTTTAAAGCCCGCTGATTAATGAGTCTGTTGACTGAGCCGATATTTCCTCATGCCATCGGGTTGATTTGTGAGCAGCCAGCCGAATATTGTCCTCACAGTAGGTCATTATAAAACCGCTTTTATTTCCTATCATCAGGACTCGGATCCGTCCATTTGTTTATGATCCTCTAATATGATAGCTTTCCCTGCTGTCCTTCGTTTCCCTTCCCAGTGTACCGTCACCTCTCTAGCTATTAAGAGTCTTGAGGAAAATCTTTGGACACATCTCTAATTCTTATTTCTTACTCGCTTCTAACTTAAGTAACTGCAACGCATTGTAAGAGACATATAGAGCCGTTGTACTGTAAGCCTGCAATTAATCTAACACCAAGGTCCGTCTCGTTGGTCCATTAGATCTCATGTTAATTCAGCTGTAACCTCTACAAGACAAGAAACAGGTTGTTCTTGTTGTGTTTTTCCCACTTTGGTTAATCTCACCTGCACCACCTCAAACACTGTTAATCCTGCACAGCTCATGTTTGCAGAGTGGCTGTTGTGTGGGTTGAATCTGCAGCTGCAGGCCTGCTGAGGTGCTGCCTGATCTCTCATCTTTATTTGTGAGGATCTAAAAGTAAGAACAAACGGAGAGGAGAGACACAACTGTGTCCTCCTCTCTTCCCTCCCCTCTAAAGAAATAACCCAGAATTTTTTTCTCTTGTTTTGATCCCTACCCAAACGCAACCATAAGGTTCCTACCGCATCCTCCTCCTCCTTCTTCCCTCTCCTTCCACTTGAGTATATCCCGTTTTTTCGGTTTGGTGTGGTCCCGCAAATTTTCAAATATTTACTTCCTGTACATCAAGAGGAAAGGGGGTCCCCCTTTCATGGAATGCGGAAACATGGGTCTGTTCGACCGCGGTGTCCAGATGCTGCTGACCACGGTGGGAGCATTCGCGGCCTTCAGCCTCATGACCATCGCAGTCGGGACGGACTACTGGCTGTACTCCCGCGGCACCTGCAGGTCCAAGTCCATGAGCGAGAACGAGACCAGCAAGAAGAACGAGGAGGTGATGACCCACTCTGGCCTGTGGAGAACGTGCTGCTTGGAAGGTAAGAGCAAAGACATTTTCTCGCTTTTCCCTGACGTGCTCTTGTCTGTGGGGTTTGGAGCTGGCTGCCTGCACTTCCCTCTTCCACGACACTAGAAGTTCAAGGATCCTTTTGAATACCTCCACAGGAAATACACAACATGAGTGTGAGTTTGAAGTTTTGTCGACCAGCACGGATAGGAACATATTTCCAGAAAAACAACCTCGATGGGTTGCAATATAATCATCAGATCATGATTTTTACTTTATTTCTGTAACTAAAACGTTGATCCCTCTGATAGAGGGCCAGAAAAGATGACAAATCACTCTTTCCCTGACATGAAACACACTTACCTTTTGCAGGGTTGTGCTTCTTCATATTGCTCAGAAGATCCACACTAATCCATATCTTTTGGGGTGTTCCGCCTTGAAATCCCGACTGATGCAGTTGTGGTCAGGACTTAAGCTCCAGCAGCGAGCGTTAAGTAGGCTTCTGGATGCAGACTGAGGCTGTTCCTGCGAAACCCACTCTGCAACAGTTTCACCAGTCAGATATTAGAATCTAAATCATGAAATAATAACATATTCACATGCAGCAGTAAGGGTGGGACTGGCATCGTATATATCAACCTGATATACCGGCAAATCAATACTCTGGTCTCACCCTAATTAAGGGGAACTCCAGGGGAGCTGTCCCTTTAAAGAGGATGTGACCCTGGAACAGCAGGTTGGACAGGGTGTTTGTTTTCATTGTGAAAAGTCATGGCGGCAGAGATGCGGACGTTTCTGTGTTGACCCCCTCGACACCCTTGATGATGACAGGGCTGCCCGTCATGTAACCTTTGACCTGTCTGGGTTCAGTGATATCCGAGGTGTCAAACGGCCTCACCTGCAGAGTCCGCACCATCTGACGGAAGAAACAAGTGTAATTTCATGCAGCTGTAATCAATATCTTTACACTAACAACTTATAGGAAATGACCATGGATAGATAATGTGGAGGAGGTCACTTGTAGTAACAAACCTACCGAGAACTCCAATAGCACTCAGGCAGCATGGAACTCCAACAAGCACAACCACATTTAAGTAGATCCAGATTTTGACTTGGATCCGCACCAAATTGTACATACTCATAAATATCAGTCATCTTAATATACCAGATTTTTTTCATCAAGAGTCTTGAATTATTCTCTAAGAAATCAATGAAAATGTGGAAAAACCCTGTATAACATAGAGAAATCTGAACAAACTATCATGGATCTGCCCCCTAATCTGGATCTTTGTTCATACTTAATGGTAATTGACTCCACGGAGTGACAACACAAAAACAAACCTGGACGGACAACACCTGGATCTGTTCCCCACTGTCTAAGTGCCTACCCCACCCCACTGTATAAGTGCTCCTGAGCAAGGCACCTTACTCCCCCAACACCTGCTCCCCGGGCGCTGTGCATGGCTGCCCACTGGTCTGTGTGTCCTCCTGTGTTCACCAGATGGAACAAAAGCAGAGAACAAATTTCCCCCCATTTGCATGTCGTGTGTGTGTGCATGTGTGTGGGACCAATAAATGTATCTTATCTTATCTTATCATCTGTAAAGTGAATATCAAATGAGTGTAGTGGAATGAAATGTTGAAAATATCCATTCGCCACATCTACACATCAGCTGTTCCAGAGAAGCTGCTCAGGTGCTGGCAGCAGACACCTCTCTTCAGTCCAGATGTGACTGTGTTTGTTAAGAGCTCTGTGAATATTCTGGGATGTAACCCTGAGTGCTGACACTTAGCTCTGTGCCCGCACAGTTCCATTAATGCACATAGGATTAATCACAGCTGGAGTAATGATGACCAGGACGCCATCATTTAATTGGCCAATAAAACAACAAAGAGTCAAGATGAGATCAAAATGTCGCACTCTGGGATTAGTGTGTGTGCGTTTGTATCTACACAATGAGCCTCCTGCTTTGAACAAAGGATCAAAATGGCAGGAAATAAACCCACATTTATCATTTGTGATTCATGAGTGATCCCCAGAAAAAGCAGAAGAGTGGGAACAAAAAGGAGGCCACCACATTTCATTACTGGGGTCAGGTTCATTTAAATTCTAATTCAGATGACTTCCTGCTCAGGAAATTGAGTTCTGAAAAGCTAGTACATTTAATTATAGGTAGTTTGTACATCTTAGACCAAGAAATCGGGGGGGAAATGGAAAAATTGAAACGTAGAGAGCGGATGCAGCTGTGGGAGAGGCAGTGATAAGCAGCCTTTTTCCAGCACACAGAGTCAGGAGGAGTGATACCAAGTTTTACGTTTCAGATGTTAATTAGGCCTCAGTTTGCTGCTCAGCTCCATTAATTCAAAGTGCCAAGATGACTAGTATTCATCTCTCCCCCAGCTCGGCTCAAATAAAGTCTTCCTGGTGATCAGGCGCCGGCTGCGGCTGTGATCGCTGTGTCCTATTCACAGTAGAGCGTGTAAACTGTGTGTTTGGCAGCAAAGGCACAGACACACAAACACACACACAGACACACACACACACACACACACACACACACAGAGCTTGTAGAGTATACACGGGTGGATTTGTGTTTGTGTAACCAGTTGCCAGAGAGGAACCTGTGAGAAAGGAAGCCCCATACTGGGTTCTCACAGTCTGACCTTTGCTTCACTAATTGTCCGGAGGGGTTTTATGTTCGAATGCAAACGTACAGCCGGAAAATTCCCAGCAAGTGAGTGGACGTGCTGTTGGTGCATCTAATGTGCCTGACGTGAAACTGAAAGAATCCAAATATCTCAGGATGAAAAAGAGGAGGCTTATTTCCTGCCTCCTGCATGCTGCATGTTCTTTCTATGTGAAAGATAGACAGACAGGAATGTGTATCTCTCATATGGATGAATCCACCGACCATTTTAAATAATATCACAGGGCTTTGCTTAAAGCTTGAGATGATTTCCAGACAGTATCTCTGACTATTTCAGTTCTCTGAAGCCTGCACCTATTTTTACTACATATTTTTTATGTTGATACCTTGGAATGTGTTAAACTGTTCTGTATGTTCAGTTATTGTGGATCCACAAACACAGATGAGGTTTCAGACAGTGTGGGTGCAGAGAGAGACCCTGCTGATGAATTGGTCCCTGGACGACTCTGCTTCTCCACCACTGCCATGCTCTCTAGGCTAGGTGCACCATGCTGCTTTTGCCGCTAACCTGAGGCGTCCATCTTTAGTACAGTGCCACCCATCGGACTCCTAAGTAGTTGCAGGATGAGACAGCTGGAATCGGGGAGGGGAAATGTGATAAAGGAGGGTCAAAGTCGTGTCTGATGCTTTGTCTTATATTACCTGTTTGTTGAAGAAACGTGTCTGTTAAGGTTCATTATTCAACCATCAGACAGTTCAAATTATTAAAAGAATCTTAAAATCATCCAAAATGTTATTGTCAGCCAATGAAGTGAGGCAAGAACTGGATGGATATGGGTCTGGGACACTAAGATACACTAATTCATGTATTTGGATGAAAGGCTTGAAGAAAACCAGATGCTTGATTCCTGCATAGTTTCTGGCCTTAGAGGTAAAACTGAGGGCAAACAGGACCCACTGCTGCCCAGAGAGCTTTTTTTTATGACAACATTAGAAACATGATGAACGCATCTGTGTTTCTATCAACTCAGATCTTCTCTCAGCTGATAGGAGACGAAACTGTTTACAGAGTAATCAGAGCAGGGGCTTAGCAGCAGTATGACCTTTGTTTATAGATTTTAATGACGTGTTTTGGTATGTTTCTTTGGGGTCGGTTTGGTTTAATGTAGGGCCCCCCAGGTCCCTCTTGTCTGAAATGCTCCTCTTGTCTGAAATGATTTTTGATGCAACCTTCACAAACAAGATCACGGATAGATGATGATTAATTTTGTGACGTAGACACAGCGACTCTTTCTTTGTAGAGTGTTTTTCCACCCGACGCAGGTTATGTAGAAAAAGGAATTCTACATTAAAAAAAAATGATTTTCCTGTTTGAATTTTTTAACCACACATGGCTGCCACTTCAGTGTGGCCTCCCACAGCTTTTGTCACTCAGTTCACAGTTCACGCTTCCTCGCTCATGATTTTATGTATGAGCATGTGGGAGTATCAATGTAGTGTACATTCATGCAGCTGAAAAAACATGTGGGAGTATGTGTGTGTGTGTGTGTGTGTGTGTGTGTGTGTGTGTGTGCGTGTGTGTTTGTGTATGTGTGTACATGTTTGTGAGTGTGTTCTCTGCAGCAGAGAGGCAGGATGAGATAAGAGCAGATAACTGAGCGGCGGAGGAGAGCGGGATTAGTCTCATCGTCCAATCAGATAAGGATTACTCAGCTTGAGTTTGCCCAGCCAGGCTAATGTCCCGGCTCATAAGAGGCATTATGCTGCATTATGACGCCGATCCACTGCACACCCAGCAGCATGGGCCAGATTATTGTTTGACAGAAGTTGAGAGCAGCGTGGATGGGAACATGTATGCGGCGCCACTTGTTGAGGCAGAAACGCCCCCTTCTCTCCTCCATCAGCATGGTGTCACTACTAGCCCCTCATCTGATAACAGCCTGCGTAAAGTGACTGAGCTCTATTGCTCTGCACTGTCACTCTGCCCTGCAGCCGGCGATGGATGGGATTCATTTAGCCTTCTGCTGGAGCTCCGCTGAGACTGCAGACGGCCAACACAACTGTTTTATTGGTCTCCACCTCGCCCTCTCTATTGCCCACAAAGGCAGGCCCAGACATAACGGATTTAGGCTGAGGCCAGCGGCGGTCCAAGCACCGCGCAGGACAAACACACTGTGGATGCAGGGTATCAGTGTAGAGGTTATTGATTGTGTTTGAGTGCAGCGTTAGGTCTGTTATGGTAGCTTTCCCGATCAAAGTAGGTTTGTTAACGGTGCTTCTATGATAAAACACTTTCAACCAAGTCAACTTTGTGTATTTCTTTGACTTGTATGTTGTGTTAAAGGAAAAATATGATGTGTTTACAATACTTTACAATATAGTGTGTTTTACTGGTTATTATCTACACCTTCACCAAGAGGGTGTGTTGACACCCCTGTTTATTGTTTTTTGGTTAATCGGCTTGATTTAAAGCAAGATAACACAAAAACAGCTGAAAAAATTCCAGTGAAATATTTGGGTCAGAATAGATTCCATTTCAATTTGAGTCTGGATCTGATCCACAAAGTCTGTGATTAAGAGAGCTCCCCTCCTGCACAGAAAAGACTGAATTTCCTGAAACACCTCTTCAGTAGTCTGACTGATATTTTCTCGTCATTCTGACTTCATGTGCCTCACATTTGCATGATGCAGGCAAGCGGCTTGTCTGGAAAGCCTCCTAACAAATCCAGGTAACGTGAGACATTTCCTACACATGCTGGAAGCGGTTGACCATCACAAAAGAGTGGGCCAGCTGGCCAATCAGAGCAGATTGGGCTTTATCCTGTGTGGAGCCTTAAAGACACAGGAGCTAAAACCAAGTTTTGCAGACAGAGGCTGAAAGGAGGAGCTGCAGCAATGGTCATTGTGAGGAATGTGATGTGTTTTATGAACATTAAAGTTTGAATATAAGATCATTATTTGTGTAATTCCTCTTGTGTTGACATGTCTTAGTGTTTCTTTTCCCTCAGTACTGGTTAATGGACTCAGTATTTCCAGTATTGGGTGTCAGACACCCCTCAGGCCTCTGAGTGCAGGACACAGCAACTGCATGATGTTTTTATTCAAATTATTTTATGCATGCGCAATATTACAAATAGCTAGGGTAACATAAAAAAAAGTGTCTCTGTTTCCTGATTCACGTCTTGGCACATTCAGTCATCATAGTATCCATGAAAAAAAAATAGGTGTAGATTAAAATCACAGACTTAAGGCGAAATGATAACTGCCCGAATTCAGGCCAAATCATCTGGTTTGCCCTCTGCTGGCTGGCTGCAGTATAGATGATAAACCCTGCCCCCTCCATGTTAGCAGACAGGACATGGACCAAACTAAAAAGTCAAAATATGTTTAAATACATTTTCCATCATTTTAGGTAGTTGCTATATTACTGATGTATGTTCAAGTGGTCATTTTTCGGATAAGTTTTGTTTTAACTAGTTATTGGATTATATATAGAGGGGATGAAATGTCTTGATTGACAGCTGAGACTGACTCTAGATTGGTTGAGAGCATGTATTGGTGGGACCTCGGTACTCTGACACCAAATTATGTCATTTTTCGTCAAACAGGAAGAAGTGGAGACGTGTTGTCTATCTTTATGTACAGTCTATGATCCAACTGTAGCCATGGTAACAGTAAAAAAAAGTACATGTGTGAGCCCTACGTGTGCTGCGTCTAGATATATACCTGATATCGATCGGTTTGTAGAAGGTCTGACGTCAGTGTGTTGTAAATTCAGACATTGAATTATCTGGACCGGGACCACCTCTTTTTGGTTGCACAAAATGTTGGTCCGTTAGTCTGAGCCATGGTCCTAGGAACCTTTTGCACCTGTTTACTTTGGTTCAGACTAAACTGAAATGTCCAAAGTTCCATATCAATCAAGAGTGTGTGAAAGTACCCTTCAACAAACTTATAGGGACATATGTTGGCATTAAAAGTGCAATATGAGGTCCAACAAGTCTTTAAATAACCTGTTGAAACAGCTAGAAGTAACAATTCAATAAGAAAACTACAGCACAGACTCTTATACATGAAGCTTCCACAGTTTTTTAAGTGCTGCTGTTGGTTGAGAACTTTAACAAGATGTCACGCTACTTAACTTGTATCACAATTTTGTGTTTTACACAATACATACATAGTTATTGTAATGTTGCGACAGCAGGACCAGAAAAAATAGGGGTTTAAAGTACACACTGTTATGACCCTTGTGTATTAATAGTCATGTCTTGGTGGCAGTGTTCAGTCGTCCTGATGGAGCCTCAGCGATGAGATGGATGGTGGACGGGTGTGATGGCACTGTAATTGGTTTAGTAAATGATTAATGGCTCAGATGGCGTTGATCGATGGGAGAGGGGCAGTAAACTTAGGTGGCCCTCTCCCATAAATGCTGTCACCTGTTCTACCTCCGAGACCCCAACAACAGTTTCTCAATCCACAGAGCCTTCTGATTATACATTTGAAAGATTTAAACAGAAGATTGAGCATCATAGAGAAGCATTTTTTAAGTTACAACATAACAATTATCATCACATCATCATCACAGCCAGCAGGACTGCATGTGTGTGTCTAGCCTTGATTTACACGTTATTTCTAGCTGCACTGGGTGCTGTTGGGTGGGATCTATCTTTATCCGACATGACTGGATAACAAATCAATAAAAAACCTACCCTGGGCCAGTCTCTGTGTGATCACACTGGGTGCAACCGCAGCATGACACTAGAAGCACAGGCTGCTTTCCCCCTGCTTGCAAGAGCATTTTCATGTTGCCGTAACTGTTCCTGTGAATCAACATGTTTCCATTTGATTCTGGCACATCGTTTTACAAGTGCAAAAGCTACAAATTTCAGCCATGTTTTGGCGAATTTCGACCAATGCTGTGATTGTTTGTCACAGAAAGATGATTGAAGACATGACTTATGCTGCAAGAGCAAAGTCCTTTCCACACCAGTCTTACATCAGTCAAAAACACACATTTTGCACACACATTTACCTGAATTAATCAGACAAATAAGGATGAGCTTCAATAACTTGTTTTTTTGCTAATAATTGTTAAGAGTCCATTTTTTCAGCATTTTTTTAATATATTCTTTTTCATTCACAAATGTTCTGGGATTGAAGTGGTGACCTTGGACGATAATAGGCAAATAATTGAGAACAATTTAATTGGATAACTCTTTTATGAAATTATTCATTAAATAATACATTTATGTGAATTGGCCTGGGCTGTGTGAAAATATAACAAGCACCTTTATACTTCGACGTTCAAACATTAAAGACAAAATAATTTAGTGAGTCATCAACAACAACTGTTGTTAATAAGCATTAGAGGAAGATTCTAGGTTTTAGGTGCAGGTTAAATTTTCCTTTGACTGAAGCGTTAAAAATAAACTGATAAAAACAAAGTGACTTTCAAACTACTGCTGTTATCAAAGGTCAGAGGTCAAGAGCATAAGAAGAGAAATCATTATAGTCCACAGTTGCTGCCGTGTATTTGCTCTTTGCTTTTGTTTATCAAACAAATGTTGCTCACTTGAAAATGTTAAGTTTCCAGGTTGAAGTGGTTTGGATAAGCACTCGA
Organism: Platichthys flesus; assembly: GCF_949316205.1. Lineage (NCBI taxonomy): Eukaryota > Metazoa > Chordata > Actinopteri > Pleuronectiformes > Pleuronectidae > Platichthys > Platichthys flesus. The sequence continues at coordinate 16,453,288 of NC_084960.1, read as the reverse complement.
TTTTCAGTGAGATTGCATTCTGATTACATAGAATTGATCCTCTTACAATGAAAGTGTAATTACCAGCAGGCCAATCTCCGATTGCATCGCAGCAGAGCTCCCCTGCGTTCCACTCTGCCAGCCATATCCTTAAGCTTTGCAAACATCCCAGAGAGACCCTGTAGTAAATGATAATTAACTGCAAATACAATCCATTCATTTTAAGGAGGTGCATTTCACTCCCTTTATTTATTTATTTATGTTTTTTTCAATAGCAGAGAGAAAGTACGGCAATCTGCCTTTTGATTAATTGGCGGTGTCTGTGGTGCAGTTCATTTGCAATCTATTACACCGTGTTTGCTTTGTGTCAGAACGCAGCCCAAACACACTGCATCATCTCAGAGGTGGGGTAGGGGGAAAATCAGAGGTCTATTGGATGCTTTGCCCCTGTCTGCTAATAACAATGCTAATAATAATAATAATAATAATAAAGCCCAAAATGCAGATACCTTTCATTTTATACACAGGTTTGCAGTCAGAACCAATGAACAGTTCCAAAAACACACAAAATCAAAGACGAAGTCAGAAAACTAAATTTGGCAAATAGCTCCCGGGAGAACAAACATGAGGAAACGTTGACAGAGAAACTGACGAGAGGAGGCAAAACTAAATGCACAGCGTAAACCTGAGAGATGAAACTAATGAAGGCAGAGAAGTTCATAAATGAAGGAGGGAAACCAGACAATCACAGGAAGTGAGACAAACACTCAAGAGAAGTTGTACAAAGTCAACAGGAAAAGATGAACTCAAGGTTCAAAGAAAGAGAATTCGAAAAATCCAAACACAAAGGGATTATAAATCTGATCAGATGGAAAAATGACTCCATACAACAGAAAATCTTTCAACAGACTCAGCAAAGGATGCCTGTAAATATAATTCAGTACAATAAAACTCTCCTGCATTTTAGTGAAGTGCTTTGAGTTTACAGTTTTATTGCTTATTATTTAAAATAGATTTTCCCTTCAGACAGAACACTTCAACTGTTAAACTGTGGCTGACGCTGATGTAAATATTGTCTATATATAAATATATATAAATATCTTAAGAAACAAAAGGACAAACAGAATTGAACAGCGTTGACAAAGACGTTCCCACCTCTTGACACCCGGCCGGAGAGCTGCTGACAGTTCTGCGAGTGTCATTGAAGCCCAAGAACCTCCCCAGACTGAGAGTCTCGGGCCTGGGCCGAGGTGAGGCCGGAGGGCTGGAGGTTCCTGTAGCCGGAGTGAGGGTCATCGCCCGGAGCCGGCTGGAGGAAAGAGGAGGGAGGCTCGAGGTCGTGTATGAAACACATATACAAATCTTGATGGGGAATGGAGGTATCAGATATCTTTGGTATTCGACAGCCAATGGGATTTATTTGTATTCTGTACAACAAGGCAAAGAAACCAGACAGTGCTGTAATTTCAGACCGACGTTTGATCAAACACCATTGATTCTTTTTTTGTATATAATTCAGTAGTCTGCTCTGAAGGACAGAGGAATTTCGAGGTTGTGTTTGACTCCTCACTTTTGGCCTCCATCTTTTCTTTGATTGAGATGATAAACTGTACACAACACACAATATCTGAAGATAAACCTTGTCTTTGTTTTACTCACTAATTATTAAATTAGACAAATCTTAATGGAAGTGATTTCATGAAGAGAGTTCTGGAGGCTTTACGAGCTCTAATATTCTGAACACTCCTCACTTTCCTCTTACTCTCCATGGCTGCAGCTCCTTTTTTCAGACCTTGTCTGAAGTGGTTTTAGCTCCTGTCTTTTTTAGGACCACTCCTGATTGGTCAGCTGGTCCAGTCTGTTGTAATGGGTCAACCGCTGGTGGAAATGGTTTTGTTAGGGGGCGTCTCAGAGAGCTGCTTGGTGTACGTTATGCAAATATAGGGCATTTTGAGGATTCAGACTTCTGACGAGGAGATTCAGGAGCAACGTTTCTTTCATATTTACTTTTTATATGAACAAAAAAACCATAGAACACACTAGTGGAGCGGAACAATGGAAAATTATTTTAATTAAAAGGGAATTCTCCCTTTGCGTCATTAAAAATGTAACTAATAAATATCTATTTATACATTTTGTTATTTTTCATCCATCCTGCTGTCTCTTTATTATGTTTGTGGAACAAAAGACCCACTTCTGAACAGTGAACGTATGGCTCATCTTTTCGTTACTATGTTGATAGCGAAGCCCTGGAGGTGCCAAAGTGGCCTTTTGGGGACGCCTGTCTGTCTCTGAGGACGTCCGAGCCGCCTGTCAGTGCGACGCTGCTCAGATGGCTGTTTACTGCAAGTCCAGGGTGAGTATTTACTGCAGCCGACAGGGCTGGCAGACCCCACTGTCACAGCAAATGGTGCTGTTGGGAAAACAAACAGTTGTAATGAGACTGTATCTGTCAGACTGGGCTGGTGAAAACCACCTCACTCCAACACACATGAGTCAAAGACGGAGACCAAGTCGAAAGGTTGTTGAGATCAAAGACGAGGTTCATGTAAAAACAGCTTGACATTTCGGTTTGAGTCTTTCTGGCACAAGTCGGGAGGAGGTTCTAACGTACGCCTGTAGAATTCCTTTAAATTTCAGCAAACGCTGAATGTGACCTAACTTTAATTGATTTAGACTCTGTTTGTTCTATCGCTCACACGTCTCCTTGGAGCAGCCTGATGGAGCGAGTTGGGTGCTTAACCTGAAGGATGATGATTTAATAGGCTTCCTACAGGAAATGATGTAAACCTGGTGTCTGGGAAGGGCTGACACTCGATTATTCATGTCTGGTGGCGGGACGCGTTCTGGGACTGTGAGCGCTCAGAGAAAGCGCGGGCCAACCTGCTGACGACGCGGCTGATTGTTGCCGGGATAAAAAAGACAGTGGCACTCGAATCCGCAGATCAGAGCAAACCAGGGGAATTTGTCAAAGTGAAGTCACCGCTGTTATCGTCGCTACATCCCGATGTAGGCGAGGATAAGGTGCTGCTGAGTCCACTGAGGAGGATGATGTAATTTCCAGTCGAGCATGATGCTGCTCTCCTCCCCCTCTCCTCATCCGTGTGTGCATGTGTACGGCGTGCGTGCTTGTGCGTGTGTGCAGGCATGTGTGCGAGCGCTCACCTTCACATCTCTGTGTTTCTTCGAGCAGCGAGGAAAAGGATGAATTTTTAATGAGCAGCAGCGTGGCTTCCTTTTGCTCTCTCAGATCGCTTTCCAGGACAGGGAGTCTCTCATGATCACAGCAGCACACACACACACACACACACACGCACACACACACACACTCACACACAAACACACACACACACACACACACGCACACACACTCACACACAAACACACACACACACACACAACGAACACATATTCACCTGGAAATGAGTGCAGATGTCACACAGCACATGCAAGTCTTTTTTCCTTCTTCCCAGCAGTGTGGATGTGAGCGAGAGTGACACCGGGTGCTGCTGTGACATTTTCCTGGGCCTTACAGTTGTGTGTCCGTAATCAGCTTTGTTTTGTGCGTATGTATGTGTCATGCATTACATCATCATGGTGAGGGCCTTGCACTATGCCGGTCTTTGGGATGACTCCATGAGCAAGTTGAGAGAATCAATCTCTTATGTACCCACAGTGCCCCCCCCCCCCCCCGCTCTGGGGCAGCTTGGCCACAGTGTCGCCAGCGTGTCTGGAATGAAGATTGTGGTCGGAGCCTGCAGAAGTTCCCGTCCAAAACCTTGTGTCTCAATCTATGGCTGAACAAAATGTTGAGAATAAGCGGCAGTAGTCTGGTAGATGTTGTGAGAGGCGGCGGTGGTCTAGTGGCAGAAACTTGGACTATGGGCAGAAAAGGTCTCTGGTTCGTCTCTGGTTCGACTCCACGGAGAGACAACAAAAGACGAACCTGGATTGATCTGTCCAAAAATCCAAGAGTCTCCCTACCCTGTCTAGTGCCCCTGAGCAAGGCACCTTACTCCCCCAACATCTGCTCCCGAGCGCCGTACATGGTCGCTCACTGCTCTGTGTGTCCTGCACCAGATGGGTCAAAAGCAGAGATTACATTTCCCTACCTGCATGAGTGTGCCTTTGCATGTCTGTGCATGTGTTTGGGACAAATAAATGCATCTTAAAAATAAAAAAAAAAAAAAAAAAAAAGAGTAAGTTTCTTCAAAAAAATTTAAATCCATATTCTACTGCTTGATGTGGATTTGAAGAGTAAATAGAGATCAGGAAACCTGAAAATGTACCTTCCCATATTTGTCTAAACAGGCAACAACAAATTGACGGTTGAGGTTTTAGATGGAGGGTGATGTAAAAAGTGGCTCTCGACGTCACTGTCTTCAATAGTCTGGTATGGGTAAAACATTTGTTTTTGGAATCAAGTTGTACGAGCCAAAATTTATGTTTTCTTTGTAGTGCTTTTATTTTGAAACTGAAATTAGTTCTTACACATTTATACTGTAATCGCTTATTTATATGTATGTAACTAATATCTATAATATATTTTCATTATTGTGTTTTCATATTTAGCTCAACAGCATGGTTCCAGAGGTAAAAATCTTATTCATTTTCAGAAAAGAGATTTTGATTGCTATAATATTGAAACCATCCAATGTAGGCTTACCACAAACTGCCAAATTCTATAAGAATTGTCCAATCCTCAGGTGTCACATCTATGATTGATGGAGCTTTCTGTGAAAAATTATGTCGGCTACGATCAGATAGTTCAGCGTTCCATTATGTTTACCAAAAAGCACACATGATTTCCCTTTGTATCACGTTGCTGTTTTTCAGGGATGAGTACAATAAAGTCCAAGTGGTGAAAATCACTACAACAATGTTAAATTCAAGTAGAAGCTGCGCCGTAAAAACCTAATTAACCTTCAACCTTTTTTCCATTTTCCTTACATTATTTTTTGTTTGGATTCAAATGTTTCACGGTCACCATTCAGCTTGTCGACCTGGTTCCAGGCTCTAAACTCTTTAGGATTTTCTAGGAAATATATTACCGGAAAAAAAGTCTTAACTGTTTGTGTGAACTGGTTGCTGTGGCTTTGTTTGTCATTGCTCTTCATCTGGAAGATTCCGACATGTATACATTCCATCAGCTGCCTCCGCTGCATGGTTGGTGCCCTTGAGAGGTCACTCGAACAAAAACGTTTGCTGATCACTGTACACATTTTCATTTCTCCCATTAACTGTATGCAGTCACTGGCACAAAGCAATGCACTGTGTGTGTGTGTGTGTGTGTGTGACTCTCAGAGTGAATGTAGGTCACACTCTTCCCCAAACGTCATCTGTCAAAAATGTGTTTGTAGCACGCAGAGGGGCAAGCTTGTCACTGTGAACGCTAACCGCTAATTAAAATGATTATCGAATGGAATTAAGTCCTGATCACATGGCCTGTCATCTCCTCTATCCAGACCTCTGCATCCCTCACCCACCCCCACCCCCACGCCACACCTTTTTTTCCTCAGAGGACATAATATTAAAGTTCTTCAGATGCTGCACGGGGGATTTAACTGAAGAAGAGGAGGAAACTATAAGAGGCGGGGAAGAATTGGCCAGGAGAGGACGATGTTTGTCTTGTATCAGGCCGTGAGAGGAGGGGAGTGGGAGGATGAGGGGGTGGGAGGTGAGGGATGAGGGTCTGGAGTGCACACACACACACACACACACACGCCCACACACACAATCACATACACTTAAAGTACATCCCCAGCAGCATTTACATACATCCAATGAAACAGAGAAATGGATGAATACATGCCTCCATACATCTAGTCATCTTGCCTGCCCTCACTTAAATACCCCCCCCCCTTCCTCCTCCCAGCATGCCGCGCTGCTCGCCGCTGCAGCAGGGCAAGAGATGACATGTGGACACTCACTGAATTGCCAATCGCCACCGACAGAGAGAGGGGGAGAGAGACGGAGAGAGAGGAGGGCAGAACAGAGAGACGAAGGGGAGGTGGTTTGACGCATCCCGACTGCAACCATTGGCTTTTTTTTTTCTACATTAAAGATTAGAGAAAAAAAAGAACTGCAGAGAAGCACTACACTGAATACTGGATGTAACCACCCCCCCAACACACACACACACACACAGAGACACACACACACACACACACACACACACTTTCAGCTCAGAAAGAGAAATCAATAGTCACAAATTAATCACTCTGCCCCCCGGCGATCGAAGGGAGGAGGTGAGGGTGGGGCCACAGAGCGGCTCGCTCACAGAGCTAACCTGTAACCGAACCTGTACGCTATGGAGAATTCGTCTCTTCCCCATTTTTTAACCAAGGCAGTCCAGGGGCCGGTTCTGAGCCAGAAACTAATCTGGAACCTGTTCTCTGTGTCTCACCAGTCAAAGAACTGTCTCTCGACTCTTGCACCAACACTTCGCTGGTCTATAAGAATGAACGGCTTATGTCAGGGGCTGGGGGCGGGGTTATCGTGGCCAACAAGACCAATAAGAACTACCAAAATATTGCGACCACCGATCTAACCATTGTGACCACCGCGAGTTGGTGCCAGTAAAGGTTTACAAAGCCAGGAGCAATATATGAGAAGAGAGTGTGCCAGTGTTGATGTTGTGCTTGAAGTTGACACTAGTGTCACTAGTGTCACTGGGAAATCAGAGATGTATTGGGTAATGTAATGTAACGTGGCTGGCTCTAACCAGTGGAGAATCAAAGTACAAGTACACGTATAGTTTCGACCCTAAGTCTTAACATATTAATATGCGACCTCTCACCCACAGTCAGCTGGGATTTGCTCCACCTCTGGATGGACAGATGGATGAGTCAGCCTGTCTTTTCTACAACAACCTCCACTATAAGGGCTCAGCAGTCAATCTTCATTTCAGTTTTTCCAAAGCACTTCCATTTTATGACACAGCGTTTGGTATATTTTCAAATGAGGGCTGAGACTTCATAAAATAAAAGTGAATAAGTTTGCGTTTTAGTGTTCAGATGTATTATACTGCCTCAGACAATTCAATTTATAATCCCGGGCACACAGAGCAGCTGCCTCACAGTGCAGGAATCTGTCTCTGCTGCTGATGTGTGATTTCAGGCCGGGCCACAGTTTTTGCCCCTCGGAGAACTCGCTGTAATTGGCAAATATTTTAAAAGGCGGTGAAGGTGACTGTGACAGAGCGCATGTGCACCTTCTGATTCCAAATGTTATCGGTGCTTTAAAAGTGGTGATTGACTTTGGTGGGAAAGCTCAAATGTCCTCTGGATGAGTCCATGAGGTCGCTTAGATGTCGACGAAGCTGCAGGAATCATGATCAGACTCTGTGGCACAGAGAGAGAGAGAGAGAGAGAGAGGGAGGGAGAAAGAGAGAGAGAGAGACTCACAATCACATTTATTGATCAGCCTGGCCGAAGCAGTGGGAATCATGTGAATCTGTAAACCGACCTGAGTAACGTTTTCCACTTGAGAGACATCCAATAGTTTCCAACACGGCGCAAGATTTGTAACGTGGGCAGTAGATATTGTGTTTACGCCGCACCAGCATCACTCACTCTCCCAGCCCCCCCCCCCCCCCCCCCGCTGATATTCATCAGCACCCGATCGGAACCGCAGTCACCTCACTTCACCTTTGCTGGAAATTGCAGCTCTGAGTTTCTGTCTTACTGCAAAGGCTTTCGTTATCTCCCCTCAATAACCTTATCTCGCGTACTGCTCGAGTGTTGCTGAGGTCGGCACTTCTCAGGAACAAGAGGACACTGATGGAATTATTTAAATTGAGCGAAAACTCGGTTTAAATCTTACTTTTCTTTTGAGGGGACAGAAAAGTACGAAGTGTTTAATGCGGAGCCGAATGTATCCGACCTGAGTAAAGTAGATGTCTCACCTGAGCCTGGCGCTGCTGTCATCACTGTTTTAATCTAGTTTAATCCCTTATTTATTGTGAGGACCAATGATTGTTTTCATTCTTGTGGTTTGTCAACCTATTAGATGTTTTGATGATGTAATGACCGAACGACAATAATAAGAAATTCCCAACTGTTCGTTTCTGGAAGATACATGGAACGATTGTCTACCTTCTAATTCTAAAAATGTCTGTCTGTCTGTCTGTCGGTCTGTCTGTGGATCACATATCTCGAGAACCATTCATCCAATCAACTTCACACTCGATATATGTTTTCTCAGTGGCCTGTGTTGAATTTGGTCGATTTGGACATGTGATATGTTCAAATCTGAATAAACAAGCAAGCAGCACCTTGCAGTTAGGGAGGATGGGGCACTGTGCCTAAAAAGAGAGGCTGTGGACTTCTTCTATGTCCTCAGATAACAAACAGCAGAGGTCGGCAACTGGCAGCAATCATATCTCGCCTGCTAGATCATTTTGATAATTTGCCCATTTAAATTACACAATGTCAGACTGACACAGACGGTTGTCCTTGGTGCTGATCTGTGTGATGGCAACGACACTCATTGAATCACATTGTCTTAAGCAAATTATACATTAAGTAAAAGCACACCGTTCGTTTTATTGGTGTAATGCTTTATATCGAGCGAAGTTAAAGAGCTTTTATTTTGAAAAGGTGTGAAGTTTGGTCCGAAGATTGTTTCCGATTGCCTAACAGACCTCTGACATTCAGATTTAGATCGGGCACTTCGCTAGCATTTTAAATGTTCCCATCACGATAATCTTTGGATTATTACAATTGTTGACAACTTTCTCAACCAGACAGGAATACTTTTACTCGTTAGCGTAGCTTAGCATTAAGAACCAATTCAGAGTGCCTCTGAAGCTCTGTATATAACATTTCATAACGACTTTGACCTATGTGGTGTTTGGTGAGAACACGGTGCCTCTCGCTGCTTGTTTCACCTTCTTTGTGCACTGCAGTGTAAAGAATGAGATGCTGAATATGAGAGGTGACTTTAATCCTTCCTGGTGCAAACTGGAAGGATTAAAGCGACAGAGGAGGGAGCGTTATATTACTGCAAGACAAACTTATCAGGAAGAGTTCAGGTCATGTGATAGTCAATCTAAGCTTTGAGTGATGGCTGAAATTGTCCATTCTTCCTTGTTTTGAAAGAGGCTTATCGGACATTGAGATCCTCCCACTTTTAACAGATCTTTGCACCTCTTCCATGCCGTTACAATTTATCTCTCCAGCTCTCGAGTTGGCAGCGAGTGACTCCTCTTCTTGAGCCTTTTTTCCCTGCATGATGATTATGATGAAGACCCATCGTTCCATGTGTGTTGGCGAAAGAGTGATACAAAACATATTGTTTTCACTGCAAAGAAAGACTGACATATGAACATGGAGTGAGTCATATTCACTGTAAATGTAGCCAACTGCAAAGAGCATCTCTCACTCCTCCTCTCAGGTTATGGCTCTAACATTCAGGAGAGGGAGCTTTTCTTTCTTGCTGCTCTTCTTGTAAATATCTGGAGAGCTGTGTTATTCGACCCTGACATCGTCCAGAGGGAACACAAACCCTCATAATGTCGAGCAGTGTGATTACGATCAGGTGGAGTGACTTGGCTCTTGATGCTCTGTTGGTATAACCTGATACACTATTTGAGCAACTGTTGGCTAATGCCTGCTGCCAACTGCTCAACTATACTAATGCACTCTTATCACTGCTATGTGTGTGTGTGTGTGTGTGTGTGTGCGTGTGTGCGCGTGTGTCTGTGTGTGTTTGTGTGGATTACTTATGAGTGATTACTTAGAGAGTAAGAGAAGTGTATATGAATGTAAAAGGATGGTGACCAGGATAAGGGCTGTGAAAACAGATTTTAAGAACGTAGCTAAATACTGAATGATTAATAGTGAATGATTGAAGGCAGGGGTCTTCAATGTTTTTCAGGCCAAGGACCCCCAAACTGGTGGAGAGATGGAGAAGGGACCCCCTACTTTACATATTGAATAAAATTGTGCTTTATATTAAACTGGACCTAGTGCCATATATAAACATAGCTACCCTGTTATTGCGCATTCAATACTAAGCTATTCAAATATAACACAGGTTCATATTCATGTTTGTAATTTAAACATGTGCACGGCACAGGGTGGCCATGCCACTGCCATTTATAAACATACATCTTGCATACAACAGTGAGGTATTAAAGTAATTCACAGATTCATGTTTTTATTTTAAACATACATGTAGAAGAGACAGTGAATCCTCAAGCCATCTGTGGATGGCACACATACTCCCACATTAGTGAAATGTCGGACCCTGATGGGTAGCACACAACTTATCTAACCTTGGACGTATGGAGGTTGTCAGGCAGAGGGTCAAATCAGCCTTTCAATATGTTGGATGCCTGTTAATGTGTATTTAAAGACATTTAAATTTGTGGGAAAAATTTGTTAGAAAATAAATCAAAAATTATAGAAAATTAAAAAAATTGTCTAATCAACCAAACATTTTGCGACCCCCCTGCAGTACCTCTGCGGACCCCTTAGGGGTCGCGGACCCCCTGTTGAAGACCTATGATTAAAGGGATAGGAGTGCATTGAGGTGAGTAATACAGATGTAAAATCATGCCCAGTTAAAGTGAATAATAATCTGAAGAAAATATGTACATGATCGATAGCAGCAGATCAATAACTATTTTAACATATGAATACATATAAATACAGCAGATATGTAATAGATTAATAAATGAGCAGTAAGTCTTAGGAGTTAAGGAGTTGAACAGCCCTGGGAACAAAGGTTGCCCATTTGCTGGGTCTTGAAGAATATGAAGTGCTAAACTCCAGGTCGGCTGCTCCCAGATGTTAGTGACTGATCTCAGTGGAAGCCTGATGTTTTTAGAGCAGACTGTGACAGTTCTCTGCAACCGGTTCCTGTTCTGGAGGCTGATGGAGTGAAACCAGCATGTGATGGAGAATGTGATGACATTCTCAATGAAAGAGCAATTGAAAGTCTGGAGGATGTCCCTGCTGACGCTGAAGGAAATGAGCTTCCTCGGGAGGTATTGCTGCTGCTGACATCTTCTGAGACTTTCCTCTGTGTTGCAAGAGAATTTCGGTTGTCAGTCAAAGATGGTGCCCAGGTATTTGTACTCCTTAACGCGTTCCACTGGGTCCCTGTCGATTGTGGTGGTGGCTGCTGCTGCAAGCTCCTTCTGCCTGTTTGAAAAGGTGACAACCATCTCTTTGGATTTGCTGACATTCAGTTCCATGCTAAAGCTGTCGCGCCACTTCACAAACTCCTGCAGAACTGGTCCCTGGTGCTGTGAGGGGCCTGATAGCAGAGACAGGAGAACTGTGTCGTCAGCATATTTAACCAGGTGACATTGGTCTGTGTAGATCTAAATATTCCAATAATAATAACCACCGGAGAAACGAACACTTACTGTAACTTGCTGATGCAGTAGGTGTATTTTGTCTTCAAACATTTTTGAAAGCAGCTCTTTAATGTGTAGTGACGTATTTACATTGTGGCGTTGGTATTTTTGTGAAACTAAAGGATCTGAATTCTTGTTCCATTAAGACGTTTAGAGTCTTATTTTGTCACATATGTATGATGCCTGATATTAGTGATACACCTCTAACAGAGTTCACAGAATCTCTGCAAGAGTGATGGACCAAAAGGGTGCAACACATTAAAACAAAGAAGATTTAATACATTTTGTACAGGCAAAGAGAAAAGTTGTGTGTGCATATGGTGGTTTTCATGTGTGAGAGATGGTGAAGATAGGTGGGTGGCTGGAAACACACTGTTTGGAGTGTGTGTGTGTGTGTGTGTGTGTGTGTGTGTGTGTGTGTGTGTGTGTGTGTGAGTGTGTGTGTGTGTTAGTGTGTGTGTTGGTGAGCACAGCTCTGAAGTGACGGGGGGGACAGGACACCATAGCCCTGCGAGCACAAGAGTGAGTCAGCCAGGCCTGATCATCAACGCAGAACAAGAGTCCAGAAATTAGACACGGCCGCAGCATGATAACACACAAAGGTCCGCCTCATCAGTTTCATTTGAACCCATAAGCTTTCAGAAGACGCGTACAAATACGGACAGAGTTATTGCAAAATAGGTACATAACATTGAGATTAAATTAGCCTTAACAGCACAATAACATCCATTAATGTTGTAAAACTATTGTGAGTTTTTTTCTAATATTTAAGGTTGTGTGATACAATTTAATAATATCGGACTGAAGATTTCCACTTGTAATGTAATATAAAACTTCTATATGGAAAAAACATTTGTTTGAATGGTTCATAGTAGTTAAGAATGACTTTATATAAAGATTGACGACATGACTGGATCGACCCCTGGTGGCCCACCTTCCTCCATGTTAGCAGATTGTACCAAATCAGGAGCCAAACTAAAAAGTCAAACATGTTCCTCAGAGATGGTATCTTTCATTTAAGGTAATCACAGTGATGTTTGTTCAAGTGTACAACCTTCTGATTTGTTTGGTTTTAATTAGTTTATCTGATGCTATAAAACCGGGGGATTGACAGCTGAGGAGTCATGATTGATCGGGAGGGTTATACTAGAAAGAGCTTGAAACGGCGGCTTTAGCTTTTATTATGTATTTCCTGTCGAAAAGGGAATTTAAAGACGTCAAAGATTTTCCATCAGTTCCTAATGATGATTTGAGCAAATGATTAAAGGATTAATTGAGAATGTAATTGTCAGATAAGTTGCCAATGAAATAGTCATCCTCCCCCTTCATCAGTCTATATATCTGTCTGTCTATTAGAGTACAGGCTAATGAGTTTAATTAGCAGGAAAGTTATAAAACATTTGCCAAAGAAAGGGCAGACACCATCAGAGGAAAGTCAGTTTGTTAAATAGAAATAATAATAACATTTCCAGGCAAATACAATCCTCATCCATGTGTCCTGCAGCCTTCTTCTCCAGGCTCTGTGTCAGTGTGGCTCATACACTAATCGTTATAATCTAGTTAAACAGTTTCATCGACTGCCTGTGATTTGTGATTTCTTTATAGACTCCAGTAAATGTAACCCCCCTCCGCCCCTTCATCTTAGATCTTTCCTCAAGTGATCCCGCTGTTATTAATGGCGTTTGGGAATTCAGTTGATTTAAATAAGAGAAGCACGCTGATAAGATCAATGGGCGACTGTTTTAAGCTTGGATTTATGACACTCAGCTATTGTCCCACTGTGCATACGTTGCAGATTTTTGTGCCGATACCGTGAGCTCACTTCCTCTCAGCGTGAATCACGTAAATCACAGGGAAAAGGCCGTAGGTGGGGTCAGACCATTTAGCGTTGCATGATGGCCAGCTACAGCTTCATCACCTGATCGTCTGGCGCAGAGAGCTGAACCATCCAGAGGTGAATTGAGTTTGATGTTTACAGGCTGAGTATATAAACCCGAGGTTTAAAACACACTTTGTTCTCCTGCTTACACAGAGTGAGAATTTTACACACACACATTGTTTCATCCTTTCGTCTCTGTGTAGCTCTGAGTCTGACAACAAAAAAACATCTGATCAGCATCAATTCGGAAATGGACAAAGAATATGCTGTTTTTGTTTGTTTAGAGACAAACGTGAAACACATGAATACACAACCCCCTCCCAAGTGTTTTTCCTTGCATGCTACATCCTGACCCGAGGATGCAGGTAAACCCTTATTTATTTACAACATCTCCTTTAGTTAGAGTACTTACGTGCTCTCACTGTCTCAGGCTGCAGCATTAGCACGAGTTAGCATCTGAAGGTGATCGAAACAAGTGCTGTAAAATGTGCAGAAATAAAGGGAACTTTGCTGTTTCCTCAGCCGACATCAGCTGATAATCACAGATTGTAAAGATTGTCTGGTGTCTATTCTTCTGTTCAAAACCCCACTAACATCTTGCTTTTATCTTCAGAAGAATGTATACAGCATTCACTCCCAGTTCAAATGACTGTAGTAAACACAGGTTTTAATCGTCTCCGAGAGCACTAATGGAAACATGACAACCAGGTGAATTTGCTAATTTCGGTTTTCGAGGCATTTCTAATATTGAACATAATGCGCCGGGGAAAAACACAGAAAGGCAAATCCCTCTATTTGCAAAGGGAAAGGAGTAGATCGTCAAATTTTTGCTGATTTACAAGAAAAACTGCTTATTTTCATGTGAAACAAGTATCATGTGGTAAAGAGGAGCTGGAGGTGCCCGTTGCACATAGAGATCAATTAATTGATCAGCTGATTGAGAGAAAATGTATCAGCCTGGAATTTTTTTTTCTCCCAAAATTGCTTTTCTTTATTGTGAACATTGTCTTGTTTTCCTCTATGGCAGTAAATTAAAGGTTTCTGCATTTGAATCAGTTTATCGAACAAATTCTAAATTCAATATGGGCATTTCTCACTGTATTCTACAGTGAGAGGTTTACAGATAAAGCATATAGAATTTAATGCAGCTACGGTTGTAACTAATAGTGATTTAATTACTTATCTGGTTTATATTCTTGACTAATCATTTCATTGTCAGGCCAATGGAAAGTGGAAAAAGTGTTTGTCAGTTTTTAAAGTAAATCCTTCATCTTCATCTTATCAAGCACCAAACACGTATGCGATTATTTTAATAGTTGCAGATAAAATTTCTGAAAGTACACTGATCGAATTTAGCAGATCGATGTTGCACATTATGACTCACACAGTAAGATGGTTGTTGCACAGTTTAGAGGCACCTAAAGCCCAGAGGAATTGGGGTTCATGGACGGTATTAAAGATGGACGACATGTCTCGACGTTCTCCCACTATCCAGAAATTAAGCAAAAATATTCTAGCTAAGAAACGATTCCAACTGAGCCTGTGCGGGGGTATGGAGCTGTGATATTGAGTTTCTTCAGATACACACACTTGACGTTATACACGTCATTAAACGATGAAATCCATGTGGACTCTGTTGATGCTCATGATGCTTAACATATCGCAAAGAGCTGTTTATAAGACACACACACACACACACACACACACACACACACATTCACAACATACACACACACACACACACACACATTCACAACATACACACATACACACACACACACACACACACACAGTTGATCACATGATTGCTGTTGGCGTAGGTGAGGTGTTGCATTTGCAGCCATTATTAGCGCACAGCGTTTACCTGGCCTGCATTTTGCGGAATTCCTCTCCCTGTGGGCACTGCTGCTGCCGAGGGACTCTTCTGCAGATCTGTACATCATCTCCCCCTGTCTGACCAGAAGGCTGTGATGCACACCACACTGACACCGGTGACTCACTGGTTTGCCGGTCCTGGATCTGTGAAATCTCATCCTACCCGTCCTCATCTGCTCTGTAACCTCACACATCCCAGTGCGTTCGCAGGTCTGAGCTGAGACACATGGGTGGACTCACGGAGCAGGAGAAAACCCTCCCACCCCTCAGACATCCCCAACTGAAAAGGAGAGGAAATATGAGTGGCTGAGAAACAAAGCATTGAACTAACAGGAACTTCACGTGGCGTTTCCCTTAAATGCACTTGTAAGAACTTGTAGGATGTCCTCTTCCCAGTAGTATTGGAGAAAAAAAGTAGCATTTCTTTGTCCATCATTATTAATTGTCACTGTTGCTTTTATCACCTCCTTCTGGGCGAGTACAGTGAGTTTCTGTTGTGGAGATACAGACATTAAATAAAAACTGATAAAAAGTCAAAAAAAGATTGTTCGCTGTTCCTTTGGTTATGTAGCACAGTCGCTCCCTGCCTCCCTCCTTGTTTCTTCCACACATTGTCTCAGGAACAAACAGGCCCACGCGGTGCGGCCTCAGCTCACAGACAGACGCAGACGTCCCACCGCTCAGGGCAGAGAGGTTCCGGCTTTGTTGGGGAAGCGCTCGGAGCCGAGCAGCAGGAGGTCAAATGCCTGTCAGTCGTCCTTGCTGCCTACGTTAGTCTGTTTCTCACATCACCTGAAGCTACTGAGGCCTGAACGATGCAACTTTTTCAGTGAAACTGCTAATATTATATTCTTCAGGCTCTTTAGTTTTAATGATATTTCCAAGTGAACTTAATCTTCTCAAAGTCCAATTAAAAGCACTGATAGGATCCAGCCACCCACTGTGACGTCACCCATTAGTCTGTGAGATGCGGTTTTGAACATGTTCTCCAGTGCCATCTTGTTTTTTTGGAAACAGGAAGTAACCATATTTTGAGGAATGGGGGTGGAGCTTGTTTGAAAGCTCCAGGACACCTCAAGCCCAACTACACCTGCGACCAGCACCCATTGGACGGTAAAACTAGCTCTCAATCACACAGGGACATGAAAACAGGAGCATCATGGGTTGGGGCGAAAAAATATTCTAACATGAACGACTGTGACTGAAGTGACTGGAATAAATGTACCTCCTTCTCCACCCTCTGATTCAATCATGCGGGTGAGGGAGGTGTGGGTGGAGGCAGTCGAATCCAGACCTGAAAACCGCTGTGGCTCTGCGGTACGATCTCAGATCCAGATTTGATGCGATGGCTTCCGAAATTATACCCTGCCCACCTATTCCACTTCACTTGGAAGTAGTTGAGCTGAAGATGCTGTGACTGTCATTTTCCCTGTGTCTTTAAGTCTTCACACAGCAGCTCTGCTCCGGCAGTGACATGAAAAAAGCCTGTTTTCACAGCCTGACATGCCCCACTACATCTGTGTTTAGTGTGTGTGTGTGTGTGTGTGTTTGTATGCTAGCAGAGGGAGAGACCCTGCACACAGGCCTCCCTGCCTTTCATAGCGGGGTCATTACCAAGATGAATATAGTGATTATAAGGATGAATAAGGTGTGATTATGAAGATGAATAAGGCGATTAGGGCTCTTGTCACTGCAGCTCGGGCGCCTGTTCGTTAGGAGAGAGAAGATGTCAGCGTGTAACATGCATGAACCCATTACCTTTTCATCCACGGGGGATTTATAAGCACATACCTATAGATGCATGCATGCACATGAGAAAGCTGCAGCTCTGTAAAGGGGGGAGAGGAGACCATTTGTATTAATTTGTGAGGTTAAATGACCCATGTGTGCAATATATCTCTCTCCAGTGGCTGTTCAGCGAAGTAATCCCCCTTATGCGTTTGACCTGAAAGGACACGAGCACACCTGCTGCACAGGCTGATGTGCAGGTAACTGTGCCAAAAAGAACTAACTTGAAAAAAAGGTTACAAATTTACTCTATGTATAGTTAATTACAATAATCTTGACAACGTTTTTAACTCAGACTTCAAATTGAATGATAAATACGTCGATAAACTTTATTGTCTGTCCCAAAGTGACAGATATTGAACATACAAAATCTCTCTGCACAGCGAGGCAGGGCCCTAAACCTTATCCTGCTCAGGGCCCCCAGACGCACAGGGCCCACGCTGGCTGCCGTGTTATTCCAGGGGTTAATGACACCTCACCGGCTCTGTCCACGTGATCCTCTTCTCAGTTAGCTATAACCATGGCAACACGATGTGAACAGTTCTGAGGTCCACATGGCAACGGCTGCCGTAGGGACTGAGGATGGAGGTGGGAGGATGAGGAGGATGAGGGGGGAGTCCTGGACGCTGACGCACTTGGTGTCTGCCTGGAAAGTTTGATAGAATGCCGCCCACTGACAGATCTGAATCTCTCTCTCTCTCTCTCTGTGTGTCTAAACTGCACCTCCTACTCAGTCAAGGGTCCTCCTGACCCCCCCCCCCCCCCCTCCCCCCTGTAAACTCCCAACCTCCTCCGTTTTTTGTGTCTCATCAAACATTTGTCTCCGTCTGCAGTCCTGTGGTAGTGTTCACAGCTGCACTGTTGGGAGGGTCACATGTGCGTGGGTGGGCTCGACCCGGATGTGTCCCTCTCCGCGGGCATGCGGGGGGATTTGTCCAGTTCTGCTCTTTTCTTAACTGCGGAATGTGTTGGATGTGTACAGTGCTGGTCCTGCAGTGTTATTCATCCACCCTGAATATTTATGATTTACTTGGTGGCATGAGGAGCTCCAATTGAGAGTCATCTCTAAAGTGAGGAAGTAGTTCAAGAAGTCCATTCTTGAAATGATTTCTATTTATTTGTGTAAACAAGGACAAAGTTCAGTGTAAAGCAACAAGATGGGGGGGGGGGGTATACATAGGAAAAAAGAATCATATCCTATGTATATATAGTTCCTGGGAGAGGTCAAACTCCAAAAACTCACTGTACTTCTTTTCACATAATCCATCGTCTGCCCAGAGCCACAGTTATGAACTGATCTTAATGCAAACTATCAGTAGAGCGGGCTTTTAATACAGGAGATGTAGAGAAGATGATTTCATCCAGTCCAAAATGTTGTGTTCGGACGGTTTCTAGAGTTCGTGTTTCACATATGAGGATCAGGAGATTGTCCAAGTTGGATGTGTTCATAATGAGGGGGGCATGCCAGAAGGAGTGAGGACATGACATATGAATTCTGCTGTTGAAATAAAAATAAATGAAGGTTTTTGCTCGGTATGTGGTTCCTCTTTCTCATGCCGAGATATTTGTATTCCTCCACTTACACATCCGTTGCATGTTAGAAATGCCATCAACACGCCTACTCACTCACTGTGAATTTTACAGACATTTTCCTGCTGTATTCTCGCATGGGCTCACTAATGAGAAGCATTTACATTCCTCCATTCATTTTGAAAAAGAAAGCTTTGCTGTGTGTCATACTGAACTAGACACAGAGGTTTTGTTTCTTCACTGTAACAAAACCGTTGTAATGGCACTGAGGGTGAGTTTTTTTTTTTTATGGAGAGGTAGCATTAAGTAGAATTTAAAGATTACTTAGCCTTCCTACTCCGTGTCATTGTGACCTTGTGATGTGGCTGGATTTCTCACAAGTGACAATCCATCTTCTCAGAATCTGAGTTATTTTCATGCGTCTGGATTAACCCAAATAGTCTAATATCCAAAATCCGTCGAGCAAACTGCTACTTTGTGGGACTAAGGTCTGTGCATTTCTTCTTTCTTGTCATTCTAAGTTGATCACTCTTATCATCCAGGTACTGAGAGGAGAAGTGGGGGTGGAGCAGCAGAGTGTAGGTTAAGTGAGAGTCAAAGTGGGATAAATGGTTTGCAGTTGCCTTAAAAAGTTGCAGAAAGTCTCAGAAGCAGGTCAGAAAATGTCCTTCCCACTCGAAGAGGGAACATGTGCGTTTTCTTTCCGAGTTCCTGTCTAATGACCAGGAACCAGGTGCATACCCAGGTGCATCATTGACGTCTTTTAACCAGTGAACACCATGGAACACTTCTACATCCCTGCATAAAGAGAAACACAGCGGTGTGGCCAGGAATAGCTTCTACTTGTGGTGGTGCATTCGTACCAGCAGGGCCTGAAAATGGGCTCGAAGCTGACCGGATAAACCCCACTCCCTTAGGAACAGACACAGAGGCTCGATGTGGTGGGAGACTATAAATCTATATCCACCCAACTCCCCCGCCTTTCACTTTGCCACAACCACCTTCTCTTCTCCACAGCGCACTCCACTCCTGAGTGCTCCTGCATCTCTCCGGCCACTGTGATAATGAAGTGCTTTATGGCTGCAGAGGACAGGAGGGGACGCAGGGGGCACGGGGTTAGCCCATAGCTCATTCCCACTATATGGGAGCAGTGGCCATGCAGTGACTGGACTGATTGAGTAATTCTGGACAACCCCCACTCTTTCTCCCAAAACAAAAAACACATCACCGGACGGCTCCAGGCGTGTGGGATGATGGTTCAATCCCACCGGGGGATCTCAGATAACCTGCGCCCTCTACTGATGACGAATCAAATTGATTTATGCTGCTCAGTCAGGCCGAGCAGGCTCTTCAGAAACTCATCTGGATTACAGCAACCATCTTCAACCTTGTTCTCAGGTTCGAGGAGGGTTTCATGTCTCCATATGTTGTTCTGAAGTACCTTAGGCCTTTTGAGACTGAAACTGGGATACAAAGCTGCATAAGATTCACTCGCAGCCATCAGAGTCGTTTGCCAATTCTTCATTAGTTAAAAGGCCTCAGAGGATTAAACCTGAGAAAATGGATGTACATTGAGACCTTTGATATTAAAAAAAAACATTCGGGCTCTTTGAAACTGAATTTTTTGTGCAGCATCTCCTGCCCTTCATCTTGTTTCACTCTGATAAACGGAAGGTGAGACTCACCCATGCAGCGTGCGGAGCTGAAGGTGCAGGTGCTGCTCAGTGAAAACAGGTGTTTCTCTTTGAGCAATGAGCGCTTCAACCCGCTACGCAGCCCGAGCCTTGAGAAGCCCCTCTGCCAAAAGTTATTTTAAAGGCCAAACCGGTCTCACCACGCAGACGGGCCCGCGCTCGCACTCATGTGGGGAGGTCTCTGAAATGAAAATGCCATTACAAACCATTTACCAGCCTGCTGAGTTTACATGTCGTACAAGAAAAGGAGCGTTCGGAGCGGTTAAGTGTCACATAAATCTTTCAGCAGGCTAATTGAAGTGGTTCCCCCAATAGGCCACTCTCCGCAGCTGCTATTACAAATAGCACAACTGCGGATGGGACGGCCAGCTGTAAACCAAATCTTACACCCACTGGATAACACTGCTAACACACACACACACAGTGCTCTGTGGGCTGCTGCTGCTAGTTTGCTCAGACAGCTCCACTGGGAGCGTGCGATGTAGTCGTATGTAAACACAAGTCATCTTTCAGTGAAATATGCTCTGAGAGGAGACACAAACGACTTTGCCTCCCCTCGTCCTCCTCCCACTTTCTCTCCTCTCCCATAACCACAGCGTGTTTAAAGCTTATTTGAACGGGCAAGTTGAAGAGGAGCACATTGTTATTTCCAGCAGCAGCCTGGGGGAGTAGTTGCAGGAAGCGGCGGGGTTACACCTACAGTGTGCACCAGCTCACTTCTCAAAGCTGCAGCCGGAGCTCCGGCAAAGCTTCTGGGGATCGCTCAGCTCGGGCTTCATGCTAGTCCTCTAGTTTAACAGGGATTACCTTCCAGCTGAATGGACCAGGCCCGGTACTAATCTCCTCATCTGCCACTGAAAGAGGAACTTGATGCAATATATCAGAGCCTCAAGTTCAAAACTGTGCAAGTCCGTTAAACACTGGAGGGCTTTTTCATGGCTCAGCAATTACCCAGGGCCTAAACTGCGACTCTTAAACTTGATGTATTCCTCCTCGCGCTCCACCTTTTTTACTCCGTCCTTCAAAAACACTCTGTTCCCTGCCCGTCCTATATTTATTTCTCCTTACCTTTCCCATTTTCTCCATCTTTATCCCCCCCTCTCGGTCCCTCTCATCCTAATTTCCACAGAACCTGTTGATTAGTGTGTATTTTGGATTGTGGGCCAGTGGGAGAGAGAGGGGCGGTAGCCTACATTAGATTGTGTCCATTGAAGATTAATATTAGTTTTCCCACATTCACACTGATGCTGCTAAAAATGTATGTTACCTGCATGTAAAAAAGGCCCATTAGGTGTGTTTCCAAGCACCTTTACAATTACACCTGGGGCTTGACTCAGGAGGAGAGGTTGGTGTATTAATAAAAAAAAATATGACGAGTGCAAAAGAAACACCACACCAGCTTTCACTGAAAAGAAGTTTAAAATGCCTGGCACACACTGGAGGATTTTCAAATCTGAACTGATTTTAAATACATGAACAGAAATAGAGATATATTTGTTTTGATGTGAAACCTGGTAAATAAAACAAAAGTATTTTTTTGCCTCAGCCACAGATGTTTTCTACCCTAGTCCTTTTTTGTTGGTTTGTTTGTTTGTAAGCAAAATTAAGCATAAACAACATCAAATTTGGCGGAAGGATGTGTCGAAGACAGGACTTTTTTTAATTTTTTGTGTGTTCACAGGGAAATAATTCATGGGTCTGGAGGGGAAACAATCAGGAATATGTAGACTGAAATAGTTGCAGTTTGATTGATGTCAAGGGGACTGTTGGGCCTTGGTGGAGGCACGCACTCTGCTGAGTGCCAATCTAGATTATGCTCTAGGGAGCCATGTTTAAGTTCTACACACAAGTACAGAGCAACTTTACTGCAGATTACTGCTCACTCCTCCGATCACTGTGTCCCACACTACAGGATCATTTGGCCAGATAATCTGTTCAGGTCACATCAGTCTTGAATTGAGAACGACTCCACTACATTCTTCGTTAACACTTACTTCATGGCTTTACCAGATGTTTATCATAATGAACCAACTCCTAGAAAACAGTGGAAACACATCTTCTGTTTGCACATTTCTGGAAATACTTTTACAATTAGACCTACAAAGGGATAGAAACTCAGTGATTCAGACGATCAAAAGAAATTACCATCCTTCTTGAGATGAATTTCTTAACCGGCAGCAGCAACGGTCGCCCGCCGGCAGGTAGCCAAGCCTCAGACATTGTTCGCAGGTGGGAGAGCAGACCGCTGACGCTTTGATGGCTCTTTTTCCAAGGTGACGCTCTGTCTAATGTCTGAGCGGTCGTCGCCAGGGGGTCTCTCTCTCTCTGCGGGGGTTGGGCAGTTCACAAAGTAATAACCGCACCCTGCTGTGCCCATCATGCCTCGCTGCCAAGACCTCCTCGTGAAACACCTGGCACCATGGTAACCAACACCTGTTCACCTGATTAGAGGGACACAGGAGGAAGAGGAGAGGAAGAAGTTAATGAAACGCTAATCTGGTCCAATCAAAACGCCCGGGCACCTGCCTCCTCGGCGCCGCAGCCGGTCACTGTAATGGCCGCCTTCTGGGTTGCCTCCCCAGCCATGCCACCTTGAGTGACCTCATCAATGCCAAGGCTCCTCTGAGGGGCAGCAGATAGAGGAGAGCGTTCATGGAAGTGGGAGGGAGGGGAGAGGGAGGGGAGAGGGAAGTCGGCGTGCTGCTTCCTGGATGGAGTAGCTGGACAGCAAGGTGTCAGCCAAATGAACAAGCATTTAAGAGATGAGGTTCCCCGTGCACAGCCGCTGGAGCAGCTCCAGGTCGCGCCAGCTGCACCGCTCTTGTTTACAAGCCGCCACCTGCTACTGGAGAGGCCTGGTGCTCAGGTCGGATTTCTGCCGAGCATCGTCTGATACCATCCCCTGATATGAATCTGACTCTACCTACACTGAGAATTAAAGAAACTGTTAAGTGTCTTAACTGTAATGTGAGTTACCAAAAAAGGGTAATCAAATTATCAAATGATCAACTGAATATGTGCAACAGTCCTGAATATACTTCAGTAGGAGCTGAAATAATAATTTATCCTGTGTTGTTTGTTGTTCATTTAGGCTGCAGGTATTTGTTTAGTTGTTTTGGTTTACCCTTTTCATCTTTTTTACCTCATTAAGCGAGTGGTAAACAAAGACAGGAGTAGGGCTCCGATATTTGGTATTAACAAAATCACATCTTACTTTACAATTTTATTTTATATAAATGCCATAAAAACGTATTTGGACTCATGGATCATTTAAACGCGTCACAGTAAAAAGACAACACATTGTCTCTTTTCAATTGAATTGCCTTGGTTTTGTTTATTTGTTAGTTGTCAGCAGGAACACTCAATCCCTTTATCTTGAAAATTGTGAGGTGTTTTTTGACATCTTCAATTTCCAAGGAAATAATTCATGGATCATGAAGAAAAAAACGGACATATTTAGTGGACTGATATCTGTGCTTTGTACAATTAGGTGCAGCTTGTGTGAATTTTGATATGAGCTCTGAGTGACATTCTAATGTTGCTTCTGGATTTGCTCATTTTCCATCTGTTTGTTGTGTTTGGCGTCTCTTCTAGGAGTCTTTTCAGCTCTTGTAGTTGTTTTAGATGAGTCAGTCACTCCCTGCTGACCTCTGTGGCCCCGAGGGCCTGTGTCCATAGGAGATCCCTCTGCGGCTGGAATGACACATTTCTGCTTGCCAAATTACTTCGATGATTAATCAAAAATCAAACTGTCTTAATGATTAATTTTGTGTTGTTTGACTATATCATTAATCCACTAATTATTTCAGTTATAAAAAATACAAGTTTGCAGATCGCCAGTTTCTATTGAATTGTATGAACTCAGCTGAACTCTCTCTCTCTCTGTCTCTCTTTTCGCCACCAGGAAACTTCAAGGGGATGTGTAAACAGATAGACCACTTTCCAGAGGAAACAGATTATGAAGCGGACCCGTCAGAGTACTTCTTACGTGAGTATCTTATGCACATTGAATATCCTGTGAATGCATTTCATTGTATTGGTCCTTTCCTGGGTTTCCTGTTGGACGTGACCACAAGGGGGAAATGAAATCTCTCCAGGACTCCCTTTGCTTGTAGTCTTGATTTTGAATGTGTTCCACATTTTGTGCTGTCTCAGACCCGAGCCCGGTGCTTGTAACTTCCCTTGGCCCGTGTGTCACTGCCCATCTCTGCCGGCCTTTTAGCATGAGGACGGCAAGAGCTGAGAGTTGCCAAGCAGCTCATCTGTTTTTACTGCTTGGCTGTGTGTAACATAACGTGCAGTGTTACAGTCGGCTGTGTACCCTGTAAACACAGCCCATTGATTTTTTCCTTTGTGCAAGCAGGACAGAGACACTTGTTGAACTCATTTGTCTACTAATCCTAAAAATCACAACTATGAGTCGGAGGCTCATGATGTACTGTTAGTGTCGTTAGCTCGATACCCTCCCCTGACTGAGCTCATGTGTTTGAGCTGATTATTTGTGAATCCGTCTCAACATTTTCTGCAAAGATGTTGTTGCTTATTCTTCCTGTGTTGTTTTTAATGTCGACACATATGAAAGGTAGCCTTCATTTGTTTATGTGGCTTGGACAGTGTAGCCAAATGATGCTGGAGACGGCCGTTTCTATGGTTACTCTCACAGTGTAGCAACAGATGCAGGATAACAATGTTTCTAAGGTTACCGCTCTGCTCCAGGGTTGTGTAATAAACAGTAACGGAAATAAACAGGATATAAAGAAAGATATTCAGGCGTCTCTTCACTGACACTCAAAATAACTTTTCTACATACACACTGCATTACTTATTCGGGGCCTGAGCCTGCGTTTAAAATGACAGTTAGCATTTATTTTGGGAAGTTAAACATAAACCAAAAGATGCAAAAAATAAGTATCTTATGCAGGAAAGTTAGGGGCTTTGATCTGTCTGCGGCCATCATCTGTTTCCATGTTCAGAGGAACGAGAATTAAAATGTGGTTTATATTTCTGTTGTTCGGGTTCGGGGACTTGCACTGAAGTCCGGACATTTTCCAGAAATTTTCCAGAGGGGCTGTATGTGAGAACATAATTTTCCAAGTCTGTTGCTGAGGACATTTTTCTGGGAGCCCCCTAGTAAAATATCGAATTCAAATGAATAGTGAGTGAGTGGGTGGGTGTGATGATGTTTCTAACATGTGATGGATGTGAAACTGGATAAATACAAACATCTCGGAATGAAAAGGAAGAGCCAAAGATGTCAACTTTGAAAGACGACAAGATACGAGGGATATTGGTGATTAGGGCTAACGTTGGTGTTGATACGTGTACGTGTCACTTCCTGTCTCTATGAGAGCCGACTCGTGATTGCCATTGCTGGAGATTAATCCCAGCCAATTAGGTTGCGTTTGACTTTAACTCCTCACTCTGAGCGGTTGTTCCCTGTCCATGTGTCTCACAGAGAATGCTCATGATAACAGCTCTGGTGATGATTCCAGCGATACCTGAGCCTCGGTGAAGGCAGATCAATCTTATGAGGTATCTCTCTGGCTTGGGTTGCCGCCGGACCACCGACACCACATGTGTGCAAGTTGACCTCTTCCAATGCTGTGATTGGAGGAGAAGGTCGCAGTACTCCCAGTGGCTTGCCAATTAGGACACTCACATCCATAAATATTTCAGCCTGCTTTCTTATATGGGTCAGGCCTCTCTCTGCCGCCGTTTCCGTCCCGTTCTCTTCCCCATCACACGCATAATGTCTCCTGTCAGGAGTTTGTTCGACACCAAGTCTCTGGCTACAAAGATGACTGTGATGATTCAAAGGATTAAGCTGTTTAAACGCGTGTGTGTTTTTTCTTTTGGGTGCACGAAGAGGTCACAGGGGACATATGACATCTCAGTGTCCCCATACCAAACCTCTCACCTGGAATTTGCATAACAAGGAGTTTCACGGTGCATGTGGGCGACCAGAGACAGAAAAGTTGCCTCTGTTCACACATGCTGTTGGGGGGGGGGGGGGGGGGGGTTCTGCAATAGACATTATGTCACTTCAGGTGAAGGCACAACGGAAGTGACATCAGCTCGGGGGGATGCTCACCAGCCCAAAAATTGGAGGGGACACACCGGTGACGTCCCCAGACAGCGCGAAGGGGAGGAAGAGTATTAGGTGCCATGGTTTCCAAGCAGAAAACAGACAAATCTGACTCTAAACATGCACCCCCGCTTCATCACACACACAAACACACTGGTCTGCTGTCCTCGTGCGCACACACCACATATCAGTAGCTTCGCTGTGTGTGTTCCATGAGTCTGCAGCTCTCCCAGTAGCAAAGCAGTTTGCACATGCACACAGGGTTATATAAGCCAGCTGAGGCACAGTACAGCGCCAGTGGGTTTTTTGATCATGTCGTGTCGGAGCTCCCATCATCCACTGCTCCACTGGGCGCTAAGCAGCTGAGAGAGGAAAGCGGGGAAGAAAACGCCCAGTTACACAAGCTAATATTACTAAACTGAGACACACCAAGTCACCAAAAGATAGAGAGGAGGGTCACGTGAGGGGAGGAAGGAACCATGACCGGTTTTGAAATCTGTATAATTTTTTAAAATTTAGAGCTGAAACAATATGTTATCAGTCGATTAGCCTAAAGCTGAAAATAACAATCATCCAATTAATTGATCCATCTTTTTTATTCTTTTACGTTAATCAGTATCTATTAAATGTCAGAAAACGTCCCTGAGGAGGTGAACAGAGACGTGGATAAGAGTAAACTTTGGACTTTGACCCACATCATTTCTTCTAGAATGAATAGAGAATGAATAGAGTCTTAAAGCTGAATATTTTCAAGTTTGTTGACGTGAAAGAGAAGGTACTATAGTTCCCATTTGAGAAGATGCAACCAGAGAATTTCGGGGGCATTTGTTCCAAAAAAAATATCCTGATTGAAATTGTTTATTATTCATTTGATTGACTAATTAAATAATGAAGAAATCAAATGAAAAATAATACACAACTATTTTAATGTTGAATAAGTTAATAAATATCGATTTAATAATAGTTTATTTTAATTCATAAGGAATAGGTAGTTAGCATTATGCAACTGTGCCATGTTCCATCCTTTCACTGCTGATTCATTTGATAATTTTATATGTGATATGTAGGGTTTTCATTGTGTTAGTTTGTAATTCTCTCGCCGCATAATTTTCTCCTGCTTCATGCTCCATGTTTGTTTGTTTTCACATCAACAACTGCTTTCCCCCCCCCCCCCCCCCCCCCCCCAGCACTGGAATCCCCCTGTCATGCAGTGTCCCAGTTACCTACTATAGACTGAAACTATAAAGCATGCCCCATATCCTAAAGTTGATGTACTATCACTGATTCGGTAGGAAATATTCAAGACATTTGTGTTCAGTATTGTTTTGAACATGTAGCACATTTAAATTACCAATGGCATTCTATAGTAAAATAGTTATAATCAATATTTCAAACTAGGGGGTGGCTCATAGTGATGAAACATCACTCGACTCTGCAGCTTCACATTTTAGCCTCTTTCAGCTCATTGTGTATCTGTCCAGCTGATTATCCGTTTCCATTTTGTCTGACTTCTTTCATAGCTCCACATACTAAAATACCAGCTGGTGAATATAGTAAAGCATTTAGCAGCTCAAGAGACTGATATTTCCCACAGGAAGTGACGACGACCAAAAACTAAGATAAAAAAAGAGTGAATTTTGGACCAAATCCAGTACATTTGAAGTAACAATTCATCAGACTTAATAAAACAGAAGAAAAAAAACTGAAAACGCCTCAACACGGCTTGTGTGGTGTCATCCAAGTGTCTGGAAGCCCCAACAGTAATTTACGACTAGAAACCACGTCAATTAAACCAAGTTTTTACCCTGTTTTAGAATAATATATATAAGGAAGTGGGCCCCAGTTACTTCAATTTCATTGGATTTGGCTGAAACGCGGTTTACCCCTGAGACTCAAACACTTCACCCAGCCCTCCATCAGTATGGTGGTTAGCAGATAATGATTGAATTTTCATTTTTCTGTGAACCATCCCTTAAATATTGTTGGTGGCCACAAAATTGAGTTAAAAAATATGGAATGCTTTGTAATACATGAACTCATTGAAAGATCAACCCCATTCAAGTACATTTAACTCAGAATTTGTTTTCATGAATGTACGGCATACTCAATTTTACAAATGCAAACAAATTAAATACTCCTACTACTACCCCCAATTATAAGGTAATTTTACCCCCCTCGTTTGATTTTCATATCAACTTTCCCGGTGTTAATCCCTGACACTGATGCCTGCTTGCATGCGTTGATCTGAGAGTATTCGCTGACATTGGTGGCAGAAGGGCAGGCCTGTCACAGCCTGTGTCACCCTGGGGCCTCGCGGCAGACTGGACGCTGGCCTGAACTGGCTTTGGTGTCGCCCGATAAAATCAATGGGTCTGGGGCAGGACACGCAGAGGATTGTGGGGCAGCGCAGGGTGTGGCGACGCCCTCAGCTCGTGAACCAGTGCAACGGCTATGGTGCCAGTATACTGTACAGTCGTGTGAAGGGGGAGGGGGGGGGCTTCACCAGTGAGCTTCAACATGCTCACGTGAGCTGGGACGAGGTTGTCAGAAGGTTATATCACGTGTTAAATCTTGGCAGTGACATTAAAATCCAGCGTTTGATTTAGCCGTTGGTCGCCGTGACATTGAGCGTCCCGTTCTTCCCGGTATCCAAGGCAACAAATGAGGAATCCATCGACTGATATAGGCACATGCGGCACACGGACATGGGCCAAATAAATTAAAAGCCAATCATTTTTGTCCTGGTTGACCGAGTGAGTGATAGCCTTCTAACTTTATATCATATTAACATCGCGTATAGAGGCAGAACAGCTTGTAAAACACACAGAGGTGAGAGAGTGTGTCCTCGTATTGATGTGAGATTAGAAATCACAGGACGGGCCGCAGAGTTCGGCTTTCACAGCGTTATCATTAGGAGGCCGGCTGCACACTTTCGGTTCATTTATACACACTCACATTTATTCATAAGCTAAAAAGTTCAACCGCTGCGAGAGAAAACAATAAATGATATACTAGTGTCCTACTTTATCTCAAAACATAAAGAAGCAAAGAGTGAGCTTTGACAGTATTTGTTCCAAACACATCAGAATGAGAAGAGTGGTAGTGATGCGGGCGGTTCTGCCGGCAATTAAAAGCTCAAAGACCTGCAGCTGCTACAACATGAGTAAACAACTGTTTACACAACATTTGTCTCCGTGATAAATTCTTGTATCATGGAAATGTTCTGTGTCAGCATATTTCACATCTCACAGTGACATTTTTTAAGATGTGCTTACATTTACCTGCTCGCTGCCTTAGCCAGAAGCAAGGTATTGTTTTCACCCCTATGTGTGTGTGTGTGTGTGTTTGTGTAATTAATGACTTAACACCTCATGGACACATTTTTACTAAACTTGATGGCAGTATTAGTAGAGAGGATATCAACAGATGAAAAAACTAAATTTCAAGGCGTCTCTGCAAATAACAGATAATCTGAAGCTTGCATTGATATTGAAAAAATGTATTCCCCACCATATGATGTCATATGGGAAGTAATATCACGAGGATGTCAACAAATGATGTCATGCATAAAAATTACCTTTTTCTGATATTTTCCATCCCTGAAAAAGGATTCAGGATAATATGTGATAGGAATTAATTAACCATGATGCCACTATGAAGCCCGAAAATTAGAGTTAGTTAGTGTTCCTGTTCATAAATTTCAACATCAGTATGAAATGGCATTAGTGCCATCAAAAAAGTTAGCATTGGCTTATCGGGTCCGATAAAGAATGAGTTCTTGGCTGTTGAGATTTTAAAGGAGGCTCTGTAACGTTAGATTGACGCTAGAGGGAAGGTGGCTGTGGTCCGTTCTTCTTACAGCCGATCACAGTAGAGCTTTCTGCTCTCAAATTCATTCCATGCACGATTCAAGTGCTTCATCAAATTTGTTGTGTTCCAGATCTTGGCAGCAATGTCCTTTTTCATAAATTGCATCAGATTCTTCTTCTTCCGAGTTTGGTTTATTTCATCAAATTAAATTTCTTAGATATTTTTTAACCCCACAATGACACGCACACAAATTTCTCAAAATACAACAACGCACACACGCTCAATCTTGGGGTGTAACAAGGGATTTTCCTGGATGCCTCCACAACAGCCAATGACCTGATATTATATCTTGGTACAAGCATGCTTCATGCTTATTGGGCCAACAGAATCCGCTGCGTCTCAATTAGACTTAATCATGTAACGATCCTATCTTAATAACTCATATCAGTGTAGGTGGAGACCTGCTTTAGAGCAGCTCAGTGTTGAATTTCTCTTCCCTGCTGACATGTGATTTTGGCCAAGCTACGCTCTGCTAAGTGCTGTCATGAAGATCCCATGTGTTATCTTTTGGGACATCAATTGAATTTCAATATTATTTGTATCTCGCTTAATCATAATATACATATTCCTAAGGCACTTTACATAGTAAGGTCGAGACCTTAACATTTGAGAGACACCCAACAGTTGAGCAAGCACTCCTCATTAACTGGAAGAACCCTGCAGCAGAAGCTGACTTAGTGTGGGCAGTGCAATGTGAAAACAATAAGAGTGATATTTAGAGATATAAAGATGTTATTGATGAAAGCAGCACCAGTTATTACCATAATAATAAACACTTATAATAATAATTGTCATTGTGAGAGAGAGAGAGAGAGAGAGAGAGAGAGAGAGAGATGCTCAGTGCATGATGGGAGTTCCCCCAGCAGTCTAGACCTTTAGCAAAATAACTAAGGGATGGTTAAGGACTTACCTGATCCAGAACTAACCATAGGCTTTATCAAAAAGGAACGTTTAAGTCAAACCTTAGATGTAGAAATGGTGTCTGACTCCTGAGCCCAGAGTGGGAGCTGGTTCCACAGGAGAGGAGCCTGGTAGCTGAAGGCTCTACCTCCCATTCTAGAACCACAAGTGAGCCTGTATTTTGGTAGCAAAGTGATCTATTTGGACAATACAGTGTAATGACAACATTGATATATGAAGGGGCTTGATTGCTAAGGGCTTCGTACGTGAGGAGCAGGATCTGGTCTATTCTGAAATTTTACAGCCAGCCAATGCAGAGAAGCTAAGACAGGAGTAATATGATCTCTGGTTCTAGCTCCTTTCAGCACTCCAGCAGCATTTTGGACCAACTAGAGGCTTTTCAGAGACTTACTGGGGACATCCTGAAAATAAAGAATTACAGTAATCCAGTATAGCGGTAACAAATGCATGGACTAGTTTCTAAGTATCCTTCTGAGACAGGATGTTCCTAATTCTCATTATATTGCTCAGGAGGAATTAAAGTTGTCCTGGAGACTTGTTTTATATGTAGGTCAAATGAAATGTCCTGTTCAAACATATATCCATATATCACAGTGGAGCTTGGGGCCAAGCTGATATCGTCCAATGTGACTATCTGGTCAGGCAATGTTTCTCTGAGGTGTTTAGGTCAAAGTACAACTATTTTAGTTCAGAAGCAAAAAGTTTTGGGTCATCCAGGCCTTAACGATCTTGACACATTGCTGATGTTTAACTAAGTGATTCGATTCAAAAGGCTTCATAGATATGTACAGTTGGGTGTCATCGGAGTCACAATGAATGTGAAAGTGGTGCTTTCTGATGATGTTGCCTAAAGGATGCATTTATATGGGGAAAAGTAACTGTCCAAAAACACTTGTGTGTGCCTGGAGGAGTCATTGTTAGCATCAACAAATCAAAATCTATTTTATAAATACGACTTAGACAAGCCCAATGCCGTTCCTTTAATACCTACATGTTTTTCCATTCAAATGGTGTCAAATGCTGCAATAAGATCCAACAGGACCAGTATAAATTCATTATCTGATGCCATGAAAAGGTCATCAGCCACTTTTAACAGCGCCATTTCTGTGCTGTGACGGAATCGAAATCCCGACGGAAACTCCCACAACAAGCCATTACTATCTAAGTTATCGCAGAGCTGGTTAGCCACAGCTTTTTCATGGATTTTGGAAATGAAGGGAAGGTTTCATATGGGTCTATAATTAGCTAAAACATCTGGGTCAAGAGTGGGCTTTTTAAGCATCAGCAGTGGAGTGGAGGGTAATTACGGTAATTGAAATGTGTTGTGTTGAGGGAACTTTAATTGTCTGAGCGTGTCTGTCATGTGATGTGATTTCAGTGAAGCAAAGTGTTTGAGAGTGAAATGTTACGTTAAGACGAGCAGAACTCCGTGAGGGAGCACTGGATCCTGACAGCAGCAGTTTACATGTGCAAATCATGTGAGGCTTTTCAGTCCCCAGAGTCCTGAAATGCCCAGAAGAGCACTGGTGCAAAATAAAATAAGTCTAAGAAGGTATTCAAGAATTCTGCTTAAACTTTTTCTAGCCTGCTGTCAAAGATGTTCATTATAAATGGATTTTGTGTCAGATTGGGACTGTGTTGGATGGTTGTGACAGTGGATTATGCTGCAGGAGGGAATGTATTCATGTTTGATGAGTCACAGTCAGAACAATCAGACCTGTAGCAAGTAGTGACTATGTTTACATGGACTAATATTCTGACCCTAATTAACCCTTTTCTGAATAAAACATTTTGATGACGATATTGCTGATAGAATTTTCCATTATATCCAATATTCCATCCAACAGTGTCATTATGACTCATATCAACGTTACGTACTTGTTTACACTCTAGCCCTGGGCATGTGTTGTCAAGATGTTAGTAACTGTCATTTGTTGATGTCACAAACTGCAACAGGACATCATTATGTGATTTAAGACGTAGACATGTCGACCAGAGACATAATGCTCCACATGTCTTTATTACTTATTGTGATTATAACCTAAATAAGATGAAGGGAATCAGAAAATTACATTTATATGGCAGCACTTTACTCAGATCATTGTCTTAATCTGGTTGATGTCCTTACTGTTATATACACTGTTGGATATAATAATGAATACATCTAGTCAATATTGTTACCTCTGTAAGTTTTAGTCAGAAATAGTAACATTTTTTGGCACTTCTGCTTAAAAAAGAATTTGTGAAATTTTCAATGATCAAAATAGTTGTGATTGTTAGTTTTCTGTTGAATGATCAATCAATTAAGCACTTTGTCATGGCTGAAATCCGAATGTCATCACGATGATGATAGTTGGAAAATGGATAAATTGCCCAAAACAGGGAGAATCTGGATAATGGGACGAAAATAAGTCGATGAATTCCCAGAGGTGTGTTAAACGTCACATCAGAACTTCTCAGCTTTTACTCATGGGCCAGTTAATACATGCCAGAGAGTGAAACCTGCATTTATTCACCAATCAATTCAAGTCAAATTACATTCTGCCTGCAAGGTTAGTTGTCATCACCCATAAGCTTTTAGCCATAGAACGGGAGCCGCGTAAGCATCCTTGCAAATTAGCCACCAAAGCTAATTTCCTTTCTCGACACACCTTGTTTCACACTGTGTATTTTAACACAATCAGCAACCGCCACCAATTTTTTTTTTTCTTTCTTGTTATTTGTGGATGTGTGATGCATCATGGGGCAACGAACCTGGACGAGGACGTCGCAAGGGCTCAGTATTGAGGAAGAAGAGGAGGAGGAAGAGGAGGTGTAGAGGGGATTAAGACGCGTTTGTAGTGCTAAATCAATGTTCCTGTGAGTTGAGGCACCTGATTAGCATGACCCTGTCCTCCAAGTCAGCACATTCATGGCTGGGGGAGGCTGATTAAGAGCCAATGCTAATTTACCCTAAACCCTGTCAATGAAAGAGAGTGAAATAGAAAGGTCAGAAGATGCAAAGAGGGGAGTGTGCATTTTAATTCACATGTATGTTCACATGCACTGTACATGTGTGTTGTGTTTGTGTGTGCATGGTACCAAGCACCAGGTGTCCTCTGCATGAAAGTGACAATACAGTTTCTCGAGAAAAAATGTGTCTCATCGCAGTAGTGAAAAAAGTACATTTACTCAAGTGTAGTTTTGAGGTACTTTCAATTTGAATACGACAGAAAAGGATACCTCAGTGTCAAAGTGAAAACAAATTTTTACAAATTGATCTTGATTAATCGAACTATAAATTTGATAATGGTGACTTAATTATCATCGTGCAGAGTTTACAAGTTAATCGTATACTTAATATTAATAAGTCACCATGAATGTATAGACAATGTAGATCTGGACTGCAATATATCCATAAAGACTCACTGACTTATATTTGACTTCATAATATAAATATGAAATGATCCAAGTTTGTTGTATTTCAGAGTTTGGTGGATTGTCTCCTGTGTTTGTTTTGGGAAATTAAAGCAACTGCCAGTCAATGTGAGTTTCATTTCGACGTGTATGGAACTGATTCCGATGCTCAGATGCCTTTAATATTGCGACTATTTACCATTCAGTTGCATGAGGGGAGACACAGAAGAAGCCGAGCAGCTAAGGGCCTGCATGGCTGCTGCGTCTCATTAAGTTGTTTGTCAACCGGCATTGAAGAGTGTCAGCGCTCGGACACCAGCCTGAGCTGCAGCTGTGCCGATCAATACAGTACACACAGTATCTGCTTTCAGCCTGTGAACAGGTTGGCACGCATGCTGGCAGGACGGCAGGGTGGCAGGGCTAACCATCTCCTATCCCGGTGCAGCCTGCACCAGCAGGCCAGGCAGAGCAAGACACTGCCTGTGGGGACATGTCCTTGAGCTAGCTAATCACATGCAATTTGTCTTACAGGCTAACTTAGCAGGATATGCTAACATCTGACGCTTATAATCAGAAGAGACGTCATCAAAACGTTTCTTCTTGTTTTTTTGGTTTTTCAATGTTCTTCCAAGCTCAGTAATGGCTGCTCAGCCTTTGGCTATCCGCAGAAGGGCAAAGCAAAAAATCTATTATAATAAAGATGATTCACAACTGTTTTAATTCAAAAGTCATCAGCAGAAAACATAAACATGATAAAGTGTGTTAATAGCCATCACTGCTGAGTGTACAGTGAATGGATGTTCAGCCCCTGAAACGGTCTTAGACTCGATGTCATAAGTCATTTTCAGTCATGACCTGTGGGTAAAATAATGAGAATGGGATACAGAGTTTACCCAGACTTTTACTTTCACACATGCACAATGCAGCAGGACGCGTTTACAAAAGCAACAGATCCATTGCATTATTCAGGCGCCTGGTGGAGCAGCCATGTGCAACAGACAGAGGCAGAAAGTAACGTATTAACTTTGCTGTGTAGATCACAGGCTTTTCTTAACACACAGACACCGGTACCGACTCTTATCACCACAAACTCTCTGGACAACTTTGTCGGTATGTTCCACGTGTGTCACCGCTTTTTCACCGGGAGATATTTTTTTATTTTTTATTTTTGCGTCAGTCACGTGTTAGAAGTCATCAATAAAAAACGGAAGAACTGTGGAGCCCGGTGCATGTCTGAAAGCAGCGATTCTCATGCGTGTGTCATGGGAAGAAAAAACTGAAGATTCGCTGCTCTGTGTGATCGTGACCTCCACCCAAATCAAAATGGCAACCTCAGTGCTAATCACAGTGCTCCTGAGTGCATCCTTTCATGTGGGCCGAGGCCAGAGCTTCAGAAACACAAGACGCCACAGAGGACGCCACCGTCTTCGGCTATTAGCACGGAGGTCAAATCTTTCCTTTGGATGGGGTCGTTGTTTTCTTGCAGCCGCAGATTGACAGCGTTTTACCACAGAGGAGAGTCACCACCGTTCTCTCTCTCTCCCAAGAGGCCTCCGTCAGAACAATGTCACCCTGGCTGAGATGATCTCTGCTCACCAGGCCGCCCCGATAAACAGATGAACCGCAAATGAGCGTCACGGTTGGTTTGGGAAGGTGATGATATGAGGTCAATGCCATTACCGTCTTTTACTAAATGTGCACAAATTACCACATGCAGCTTTTTTTCAAGCCCAAATTCTAAAGAAGCCTGTCATTTATCATAAAACATAGTTCAAATCAAAACTGTCTAAAAAAATAACTTTTTCATCAGTAATCATGCATCAGTAATAACAATGAACATATACACAAAAAATAATATATCAGTAAAAGGTACATTTTGCCCCAAATACTTTACCATTACTTAAGATAGAGTCCATTGTTATGTAAATACTTTAACTTAATGCTATTTCAACCGTGGCAGCAACTATAATTTGACCAACATGTGTGCAAATGCAGCCTTCTGTCTTTATTTTATTTGGACAAATTGCAAAGATTAACCGACAGTGTTAAGAAGTGCTGGGATTATTTGTTTTTTTGACGTATGAAGGGCACGAAGGTCCTGTATCTATATTTTTGTTCCTATAATTTTTTGACTATTATAGCTTATTTTCTTCCGATGGAAAATACTAAACACTTTAACTTTGATTCAGTCCTTTAAACAAATGTATTTTAAATTATCACATTCTGCAAGACAAATTTGCACCTTAAATTGAGTGTTTAAAGGTTTTGTTTAGCCTTTGACTGAAATTATATTTAATATATTTCATGTGAGCTACTGGACAGGTATGAACAAAAAGATAATCACTTTTATTGTTGTAGGGTTTTATGTGAGTCCAGTTTGAAACCTTCAATATGTCAGAGGTGGCCTAAAGCTAATGTTTACTAGAAGGTCAAACATCCATTGACTGTGTTGGATGGTTGTGACAGTGGATTATGCTGCAGGAGGGAATGTATTCATGTTTGATGAGTCACAGTCAGAACAATCAGACCTGTAGCAAGTAGTGACTATGTTTACATGGACTAATATTCTGACCCTAATTAACCCTTTTCTGAATAAAACATTTTGATGACGATATTGCTGATAGAATTTTCCATTATATCCAATATTCCATCCAACAGTGTCATTATGACTCATATCAACGTTACGTACTTGTTTACACTCTAGCCCTGGGCATGTGTTGTCAAGATGTTAGTAACTGTCATTTGTTGATGTCACAAACTGCAACAGGACATCATTATGTGATTTAAGACGTAGACATGTCGACCAGAGACATAATGCTCCACATGTCTTTATTACTTATTGTGATTATAACCTAAATAAGATGAAGGGAATCAGAAAATTACATTTATATGGCAGCACTTTACTCAGATCATTGTCTTAATCTGGTTGATGTCCTTACTGTTATATACACTGTTGGATATAATAATGAATACATCTAGTCAATATTGTTACCTCTGTAAGTTTTAGTCAGAAATAGTAACATTTTTTGGCACTTCTGCTTAAAAAAGAATTTGTGAAATTTTCAATGATCAAAATAGTTGTGATTGTTAGTTTTCTGTTGAATGATCAATCAATTAAGCACTTTGTCATGGCTGAAATCCGAATGTCATCACGATGATGATAGTTGGAAAATGGATAAATTGCCCAAAACAGGGAGAATCTGGATAATGGGACGAAAATAAGTCGATGAATTCCCAGAGGTGTGTTAAACGTCACATCAGAACTTCTCAGCTTTTACTCATGGGCCAGTTAATACATGCCAGAGAGTGAAACCTGCATTTATTCACCAATCAATTCAAGTCAAATTACATTCTGCCTGCAAGGTTAGTTGTCATCACCCATAAGCTTTTAGCCATAGAACGGGAGCCGCGTAAGCATCCTTGCAAATTAGCCACCAAAGCTAATTTCCTTTCTCGACACACCTTGTTTCACACTGTGTATTTTAACACAATCAGCAACCGCCACCAATTTTTTTTTTTCTTTCTTGTTATTTGTGGATGTGTGATGCATCATGGGGCAACGAACCTGGACGAGGACGTCGCAAGGGCTCAGTATTGAGGAAGAAGAGGAGGAGGAAGAGGAGGTGTAGAGGGGATTAAGACGCGTTTGTAGTGCTAAATCAATGTTCCTGTGAGTTGAGGCACCTGATTAGCATGACCCTGTCCTCCAAGTCAGCACATTCATGGCTGGGGGAGGCTGATTAAGAGCCAATGCTAATTTACCCTAAACCCTGTCAATGAAAGAGAGTGAAATAGAAAGGTCAGAAGATGCAAAGAGGGGAGTGTGCATTTTAATTCACATGTATGTTCACATGCACTGTACATGTGTGTTGTGTTTGTGTGTGCATGGTACCAAGCACCAGGTGTCCTCTGCATGAAAGTGACAATACAGTTTCTCGAGAAAAAATGTGTCTCATCGCAGTAGTGAAAAAAGTACATTTACTCAAGTGTAGTTTTGAGGTACTTTCAATTTGAATACGACAGAAAAGGATACCTCAGTGTCAAAGTGAAAACAAATTTTTACAAATTGATCTTGATTAATCGAACTATAAATTTGATAATGGTGACTTAATTATCATCGTGCAGAGTTTACAAGTTAATCGTATACTTAATATTAATAAGTCACCATGAATGTATAGACAATGTAGATCTGGACTGCAATATATCCATAAAGACTCACTGACTTATATTTGACTTCATAATATAAATATGAAATGATCCAAGTTTGTTGTATTTCAGAGTTTGGTGGATTGTCTCCTGTGTTTGTTTTGGGAAATTAAAGCAACTGCCAGTCAATGTGAGTTTCATTTCGACGTGTATGGAACTGATTCCGATGCTCAGATGCCTTTAATTTTGCGACTATTTACCATTCAGTTGCATGAGGGGAGACACAGAAGAAGCCGAGCAGCTAAGGGCCTGCATGGCTGCTGCGTCTCATTAAGTTGTTTGTCAACCGGCATTGAAGAGTGTCAGCGCTCGGACACCAGCCTGAGCTGCAGCTGTGCCGATCAATACAGTACACACAGTATCTGCTTTCAGCCTGTGAACAGGTTGGCACGCATGCTGGCAGGACGGCAGGGTGGCAGGGCTAACCATCTCCTATCCCGGTGCAGCCTGCACCAGCAGGCCAGGCAGAGCAAGACACTGCCTGTGGGGACATGTCCTTGAGCTAGCTAATCACATGCAATTTGTCTTACAGGCTAACTTAGCAGGATATGCTAACATCTGACGCTTATAATCAGAAGAGACGTCATCAAAACGTTTCTTCTTGTTTTTTTGGTTTTTCAATGTTCTTCCAAGCTCAGTAATGGCTGCTCAGCCTTTGGCTATCCGCAGAAGGGCAAAGCAAAAAATCTATTATAATAAAGATGATTCACAACTGTTTTAATTCAAAAGTCATCAGCAGAAAACATAAACATGATAAAGTGTGTTAATAGCCATCACTGCTGAGTGTACAGTGAATGGATGTTCAGCCCCTGAAACGGTCTTAGACTCGATGTCATAAGTCATTTTCAGTCATGACCTGTGGGTAAAATAATGAGAATGGGATACAGAGTTTACCCAGACTTTTACTTTCACACATGCACAATGCAGCAGGACGCGTTTACAAAAGCAACAGATCCATTGCATTATTCAGGCGCCTGGTGGAGCAGCCATGTGCAACAGACAGAGGCAGAAAGTAACGTATTAACTTTGCTGTGTAGATCACAGGCTTTTCTTAACACACAGACACCGGTACCGACTCTTATCACCACAAACTCTCTGGACAACTTTGTCGGTATGTTCCACGTGTGTCACCGCTTTTTCACCGGGAGATATTTTTTTATTTTTTATTTTTGCGTCAGTCACGTGTTAGAAGTCATCAATAAAAAACGGAAGAACTGTGGAGCCCGGTGCATGTCTGAAAGCAGCGATTCTCATGCGTGTGTCATGGGAAGAAAAAACTGAAGATTCGCTGCTCTGTGTGATCGTGACCTCCACCCAAATCAAAATGGCAACCTCAGTGCTAATCACAGTGCTCCTGAGTGCATCCTTTCATGTGGGCCGAGGCCAGAGCTTCAGAAACACAAGACGCCACAGAGGACGCCACCGTCTTCGGCTATTAGCACGGAGGTCAAATCTTTCCTTTGGATGGGGTCGTTGTTTTCTTGCAGCCGCAGATTGACAGCGTTTTACCACAGAGGAGAGTCACCACCGTTCTCTCTCTCTCCCAAGAGGCCTCCGTCAGAACAATGTCACCCTGGCTGAGATGATCTCTGCTCACCAGGCCGCCCCGATAAACAGATGAACCGCAAATGAGCGTCACGGTTGGTTTGGGAAGGTGATGATATGAGGTCAATGCCATTACCGTCTTTTACTAAATGTGCACAAATTACCACATGCAGCTTTTTTTCAAGCCCAAATTCTAAAGAAGCCTGTCATTTATCATAAAACATAGTTCAAATCAAAACTGTCTAAAAAAATAACTTTTTCATCAGTAATCATGCATCAGTAATAACAATGAACATATACACAAAAAATAATATATCAGTAAAAGGTACATTTTGCCCCAAATACTTTACCATTACTTAAGATAGAGTCCATTGTTATGTAAATACTTTAACTTAATGCTATTTCAACCGTGGCAGCAACTATAATTTGACCAACATGTGTGCAAATGCAGCCTTCTGTCTTTATTTTATTTGGACAAATTGCAAAGATTAACCGACAGTGTTAAGAAGTGCTGGGATTATTTGTTTTTTTGACGTATGAAGGGCACGAAGGTCCTGTATCTATATTTTTGTTCCTATAATTTTTTGACTATTATAGCTTATTTTCTTCCGATGGAAAATACTAAACACTTTAACTTTGATTCAGTCCTTTAAACAAATGTATTTTAAATTATCACATTCTGCAAGACAAATTTGCACCTTAAATTGAGTGTTTAAAGGTTTTGTTTAGCCTTTGACTGAAATTATATTTAATATATTTCATGTGAGCTACTGGACAGGTATGAACAAAAAGATAATCACTTTTATTGTTGTAGGGTTTTATGTGAGTCCAGTTTGAAACCTTCAATATGTCAGAGGTGGCCTAAAGCTAATGTTTACTAGAAGGTCAAACATCCATTCAGTATATCAACAAATCAATATATGTGTCTCGCCCTGTGCAGTCCTATTTAACATGGTGTATCATGGACTTTTGTCTGCACTAACCCGTCCACAGCATAGACTCGTCCCTGTCTGTCTGTCAGCCTCTCTCTCTGTCTGGCTCCCCCCCGGGGGCGCTGCTGTGCTTAAACACCCCCCCAGGCAGGATCCGATGCGCTGACAGGGGCTGTGCAGATCCTTAACGAAAATGAAGACGTGAAACCTCCAGAAAGTGGTGAGGGAGGATTGACTTTAAATAAGTGGCCTCTCAGATAGAAGCAGTTCCAGTGCCCTGAGGCAGAGTTGTTGCCACATCTTCCCCCGGCAATCCCGGTGGTTGGCCCTCACTGCAGGCAACAAGCTGCTGGGAGACAGCGTCATGCATGCACTGTGTGGCCACACTCAGTATTATGCAGGAGAACAGAGGGCATCCTGGCATGAAAAATGTGCAGGGAGTTCAGCTTTTTCTTATGAGGTAGAGCATGGTCAGCCAAACCCAGGGGCACCTTGAGGCAGAAAACCGCAGTCCCAACTCAGGGACTACATACAGAGAATGCAGGACTGGAGAAGGAGAAACACTGTCGGCCAGCCGATCCTTGGAGGCCATGCAAATGAGCTGGATTCTCTTGAATCCTAGAAAGCTCCAACATCACAAACCTTCAACATCACAAACCTTCTCGCTGTTTTCCAGAAGATTTAAATCCAAGCCACATGTCACAGCCTATAATGAGGCTCAAATGAAGTTTCTGTTGATAATGTCAAGACTTGGCAGCAACAGCTTCAGAAACTAAAAAGACCAAATTCAACATGTTTACAGGGTTAACTTTTTGTCTGCGTGACATCATTTAAAAATAAAATGACAGGTTGTCAGATGCTAATTGAAGTGAAGAGGCTAAATCACGTCAGTGTGATCAGATCTTTGTCTAGATGAGTGCAGTTTATATCCTCTTCTCTCTACGTTTGTCTGCCTCTCTGAGGTTTCCTGCAACTTGTCACCTAAGGCTGATACACTATAAAACAGACAAATTGTCAGCAATCATCGAATTTAGCTGGCCCTCTATCCTTTTGTCTCTGCGAATGAAGCTGATGGATGAAAAAAAAGCCATGGTACCCTCTCTCAGGTAATGTTCTGTGAACGAGCAAGTCAATACCTTCATGGTTAACGGGGAGTGGCGGGGGGGGGGGGGGGGGGGGTGGAAGAGTGATGCATTTAGAGCAGGACACTGGAGAAGGGTCAGCTCTCAGGACAACTTAATATTTAATCAACCCGCCGCACCAGTAACCCTAAACCCAACAATCCCCTGTGGTGGAGCAAGGAGACATGTGGGAGAAGGGGGGGAGTATCACAGAGAAAGACAGAGGGGAGAGAGAGGGCGAAACAACACTTTATCTTTCAAATTGTCTTGCACTTGGACTGAGTGTGAAATAAGTGGGCGAGAGATGGGGGAACAAACAGACGATGAGACGGGGGACGTTTGGTGGTTGACAAAGACGACGAGATGACCGCGTGCAGCAGACGAGAGACGGACAGATGGAAGAAAAATGGAAGTGAGGTGAATAACGGTGCTCAAGTCGTCTCCATCATACAGAACGGAGTTCAGTGGACGGGCAGTTTCAGGCAAGGTTAAAGAAAGAGATAAGCACATGGTGATGTTGAATGATGATATGATGAATACAGGCGGGCCATTGAGCACAGACATTACACGGGTCAGGTCAAAAGCACATTCATAAAAGGTGCTCACTAATGATGTGTGACGTTCTCAAACTCAGACTTAGAGCTGCGGATATTTTCTTGATATCTTAAAACGTATTTTGTCTTTTTGTGTGGCTGATTCAAGTTTAAGGGTTTTTTACACAGTAAGAAAACAAAGAATAGATAATTTAAAGAATATGTGAATATTGACAATATTTCTAATCACTGCTGTCCTGACGACATAACATTTACATAGAAATATTTAAAAAAAACTTAACTTGAGTGGCTTTTAGAGCCCAGATGGTTTATTAAACTTTACACAATACAAACATTTAACAGAATCAATGAATCAATGAATGAATCAATGAATTTCTCTTAAAGAGGGTGCCTGTTATTTTAGGTAGTTCTTATCACACTGATGTATGTTCAACGGTACATGTTTCTGATAACTCTGGTTTTAATGAGTTATTTGATTATATAAAAACGAGGTAAAACATGATTGACAGCTAAGACTGACTCGGGATTGGTCAAGTACAGGCAGGAATTAGCTACCTCGACTCTATCCAGTGTTTATTTCTACTTTTTACTTTTTATTGGTTGAGGAGTACACGACAAGGAGAAATCCGAGAGTAGACGTAGTTTCACACGAGCACAGAAGCAGAGCAAGGGAGAGGAGAAGAGCTGAAGCTTGGAGAGCACGAAACGTAAGCACAAGCAGGGTTTTGAGTGGCAGCATTACAAAAACTGAACAGGAAGTCAAGAAGTCCTGCTCTCTAACTGAAAAAAACAACACTCCGGCCTCCTCCCACAGTCCAAAGACATGCAGGTTAAGTTAATTACAGATTCTCGATCGCCCATTGGTGTGAATGGATGTTTGCTGGTGACCTGTCCAGGGTGTACCCCTGCAATTGCCCAATGTCCTCCGAATTTTTGTGCCTTATTATAATGAAATACTTGATAGGTTATAAAAAAATATACAAATAAAAGAACCCTGGTGGAATTTGAATGAGCTGAAAAGTCACTGATGTATTTAACATCTGACAAGGTGTCCCAAGTAGTTGTTGCTGCATTTTAAGGCGTCACAAAGCAAAGTGATGGAGAACCACTCTGCCGGTGTTTCATTAATGAAACTTTAAAAGCTTATTTTCATCAGAGCTGGGTGTGGCACATTATTTGGCAGGCAATGGATATGAGCTGCAACAGCACTCAGCCAAAGGAGCCTTATCAGGTGCTGGTTGTCCCCGTGGTTACCACCCAGCGGTCGGTGAGCAATGAGCGCCCAGTCAGCCATGACCACCACTCGCCACTCTCAGGGCGGCTTCCCCCACTGAGGTGGCTGACCGTCATGTCACCTCAGGGTGCAGGGGGGTTGAGGATAAGTGGATCCCTGACAGGGAGAAAGGTATACGGGGAGCAGAGTGGTGAATGGCAGCAGGAGGCAGATGGGCCTCCAGGAGCCCTGGCGGGTCCCTGTTGAGGTGCAGGTGGCCCAAGTTCAGCACGGAGCCACCCGGCTTTAATACTTAGGGTAGAAGCTGGGAGAAGTGCTGATGCGGCAGCCATATGGGAAATGAGGTGAAGTGGTGAAGAATGTACCAAGGCTGAAAGTTTAAGCGTGCATGTTAAACAGGAGAGAGGGGGGAGGTAAAGTCAGAGGCTAAAGGATGGCAGGAGGTGACAGAAGAAAATAAAGGACGGGTTTGAGAGACTTCCTCTGCAAACAGTTCTCTGACTCCAGCATGACTTCATTGTACCCAACCACTTATCTCCCCCTTTTGACCCTGTCTTGACTGCTAACGTGACTTCATATTCTGTTTCCAGTTTTTTTTTTGCTTCTTATTAATTAGCTGCAAGGACGCCGTTTGCTTTTCAAGGACATGCCTCTGCACTGCAGCATGGCTCGTATACATGCCAGAGCCCCGTAGCCCTTTTGTTGACTGCCGTTCACATAAAGCAGCGAGGCAGTTCGCTCGGAG
This sequence comes from Platichthys flesus, assembly GCF_949316205.1. Classification (NCBI taxonomy): domain Eukaryota; kingdom Metazoa; phylum Chordata; class Actinopteri; order Pleuronectiformes; family Pleuronectidae; genus Platichthys; species Platichthys flesus. The sequence continues at coordinate 16,408,566 of NC_084960.1, read as the reverse complement.
GTCTGCGGAGAAGTGTGCGGAGAGAGGGAGGGAGAGTCAAGCAGCGTGATTGCATAAGGTTGGATAACAGGCTCACTGTGGGGACACACACTCACTAGACAGTGTTGATGGAGTCTTTCACAGGCCTGATAGGGTGTTGATTGGGATGTGTTCACACACGAGGAGCAGATGCTGAAATGGATTCTAATGTGCTTTTCTGTCTTTGTTTCCTCTATTTCTCTGCTGTCCCAATCACACCCCTACCTTCCCTTCCCTCACCTCCATCCCCCCTTCCCTTTTTTCCTCCTCCACTGATTTCCAGGTGCTGTGCGAGCCTCCAGCATCTTCCCCATCCTCAGTGTCATCCTGCTCTTCATGGGAGGCCTGTGTATAGCTGCCAGTGAGTTCTACAAGTCACGCCACAACATCATCCTCAGCGCAGGGATCTTCTTTGTGTCTGCAGGTGAGTCAAACTCCTACAAAGAAATACAGAAGGCCAGGCATCAATTCAATGGGCAAGAACTTCTTTGAGCAGCTGTGTATTGAAACTATAGCCTCCAAAGTGCACGGCTGCACAAAAAAAGCCTTGCTATGGTCCAAGAACAGTGGCGTCAAACACCATCACCTTAATAAAAGATCTAAGCCTTTACTTAAAGCTGAATACACAAGGTCACCAGGGAGCCGCAGTGCTTCAGTATCTTGCCAAGGACACTCTTGCATGCAGAAGGGAAAGACTGGGATCGAACTGCTGACATTCTGGTTGGAGAAAGAACGCTCTACCCCTCAGCCACACATCCCACCTGTAGATCCAATAGGAGGTGCACCAACCATTGACTGAATATAAAGATGGACAACATATCAGCTCCCCCAAAGTGAAACCAAATCATCTGGATCACCCCCTGGTGGCAAGCTGCAGTATAGGCCATATATTTCGCCTTCTTCATGTTGGCATACTGGAATTGGACTAAACTAAGATGTCAAGTGAAGACGCTCCTTTCTTTCCTCTCCGTCCTGTTGCTGGGCTGAAAGTCACCCACTGGGACCCATCTCTAAAAATACAATCTCTCTGACACTGTTTCCCTGCGATCCATCTTGGCGGATTTATCATGTCAACCATTTCTCTGTGTGCGACTAAACTAATGAGTGAAAGTATTTTCTGTATATATGGATTAATAATACACAGGCTTTCGACGCAATGAATGATCTTCGTCGAGAGCCTGTTTCTCACTGAAAGGGCAAAGATGAGGAGTCAGTTCAGCATGGACCTGATAGTTCACAGTGAATCAGCATATTAAACATATGTGGTATGATTCTGCACATTAAATTAATCATACACCGAGAATAACTAGCTCATCCTGAATTAAACTTTTTGTTTCTCTTTCCTCTTTTCTTCAACTCATTACCCATAATTCACTCCTCCCTTGCCCATGCTGCATCCCCCATCCTCTTAGGTCTGAGCAACATCATCGGGATCATCGTGTACATATCAGCCAACTCGGGGGACCCTTCAAAAAGTGACTCGAAGAAGAACAGCTATTCTTACGGCTGGTCCTTCTACTTCGGGGCCCTCTCCTTCATCATGGCTGAGATGGTTGGCGTCTTGGCCGTGCACATGTTCATCGACCGTCATCGGCAGCTCCGAATAGGGGAGCGCGCAGCCGACTACCTCCAAGGCTCAGCCATAACGCGGATCCCCAGCTACCGCTACCGCTACAGACGTCGCTCGCGCTCTTCCTCCCGCTCCACAGACCCATCCCACTCCCGCGACAACTCGCCGGTGGGCCTCAAGGGCTTTAGCGCGCTGCCATCCACGGAGATCTCCATGTACACGCTGCCCCGGGACACTCTCAAGTCCTCTGGCACGCCAACCGCTACCTACAACTCCGAGAGGGACCACAACTTCCTGCAGGTCCACAACTGCATCCAGAAGGACCTGAAAGACTCGAGCAACACCAACACAGCGAACCGCCGCACCACGCCGGTATGAGGGAGTTGACACAGGCCAGGCCGGCCCGGCAAAGAGTGGAGACCAGGAGACACGGGAACCCCTGTGGGTGCAGTACGCCCCTGGAGAAGATGGATTTCCATGTTTATAGACATTTGTTCTTTTTGTTCAGGTGCATGACTTTTCCATTAGCATTGTTGAGAGAGTTTCAACAGGTCTGCTGAGTTCCTGGGTGGAATAGCAGAAGCGTGAGCCAGGTTCGTACCGAGAGAGTGAGTTGTGTAATTTTTCTGCACAGGGTGCTTTCATGAGGGCACTGAAAGCGAGAGAGGGGAGGAGGGGGGAGTTGATTTCATGATTTCATTGCCCTTTGGTTTGACATTTTTGCTCCACAGTTTGTTTGGAGCAACAGGTCAAGCTCCCCCTAAGCCAGCCCGTCACCTCTTTTATTTATTATCTAATTTGTTCATGTTTTGCATTAAAACTGTGAATTGTTACAGTTTGGGATTCAGTACGAAATAGCCCAATCTGTAATCTCTAACAAAGGTACTATATATATATGTATTACTTTTTATAAATAAATTATTACGTTATTAATCAAGAGTTACAGACTTTACCGAAGCAAAAAAATGAAAAAAAAAAGTTATAACTAAACCAAGTGCTGTTGATAACACGAGAAAAGACTCTTTAGTATCTGTTCATTTGAAGGTTGAGAACCAGCAAAGGGCCTTTCAGTCGCAGCAGTACACAGCGACTGACGCCGCCAGTGAAAGACGCTGAAAATGAACGGTAGAATAATATCTTTTCTGTTAACAGAACCTTCTCGTCTTTTTCTCAGTCCCTGTTCGCCTTCTTTTTCGGGGGGAGGGTCGTAATGGGAGTATTGAACCCCTCATCAGAAAGAACAAACAACTAAAGGGGTCAGAGTTCAAAAAGCAAAGACTCCAAATACGACTTCTGCAGAATAAAAAGGAAGGAGCAGAGGGGAAGGAAAAGAAGTGGACGTCGAACAAAAATAAAAACAACTTAAATATGAAATAGTACGAGAAAAGCTAAGTGACTCACAAGTTCAGAAATTAAATGCATGCGATAAAATTACAGCAAATCTGCTCTTGAGAAACTTACGTTTTAAAGATTAATAATTGTAAGGGGAAAAAAGCAAAAAACGATAAAGTTTTAAGTATTAATGTTTTCATGTGTACTTTCTTATTTTTTTTTTTTATTTGGTTCATTTTCTCTTATTGCTCTTGTGAGACAAACCAAACATTCTACTCTGACAAAAACTGCTTTTTTAAATGGTTTGGTTGATTTCTTTATAAATATATAAATATATGTATGTATGTATTTTATTTTTAAAACTCACACAGCCTTAGTCATTCATTTGGTTCTTTTTGATTTTTAATGTGTTGTTCAATTTGAAAATGAAATCTTTAAAGGTGCCAAAACCGAATGAACTTATACTTGGATGCATCAAGTCCTGATGAATAAAATACGAACCCTAGGGGGAACAAATCACCATGTTTCACTGCGTGTCTCTAACACACATTTAGTCCTTGAACAATTTTATGTTTGTCAGTTATTATAATAGACTGTGTGAAAAAATGTATACTTGGATTGGAAAGTAAAGCCAATACGGAAGTGCCTTAAACGTGTATTCTCTCGAATGACCAGCAGAGGTCGACTCCACTGGTATTAAAAGAAGTCCGTTTCTGCAGAAGTCACAAAATGACTACTTGTCACTTGATTTATAACCTCAGTAAACATTTGCAATGATTGTATGGTGTCAATCTCTAGTTTCAAGATTTCATCTTCTGGTGGATGGCTGCACCATAGATTATAAATCCGCCTCCTCCAAACCCATTGGATGGGACATAGATCGAAATAAAAAGTCGACATTGAATACAATGATTTCTGTAATTTTAGGTATAATTCTTATTGAACAGATTTTTGTTCAAGTTCTCATGTCTCTGATAAGTTTGGTTTTGATTAGTTATTTGATGCCATTAAACATAATTGGTGGCTGTGACTGACTCCCAATTGGCAAAACACAAGTTTTGAGCAGTTACAACAAAACACAGGTTTTCTTTAGTATCTGACTGGATTATTTTAAGGATTTTAACAACCTATTATTAGGAAGGGTCTGCAAGATATTTGCATCAGCCGCCGTGAACCCTTTACAAAATAAATGCAGAGTTGTCAGACATGAAATCCTGTGTGCTCTGCTAAAACTATGGCCTCTGCCTGCTGTTGTAAAATGGTGATAACACGTTGTAATCAACCACTGGGAGCCACAATCCAAAAATATCCTAAAGGCCTGTTCAGTACTGCAATATCTACATGAGTGTGTGTCTGTAAGTGGATTATCGAAGCCAGAAACACACATTACACTCTTACGGATTATACAGATATTCGAGCATGAACACAATGAGAATCTGTGCTTTTAGCTCAAAATGACAATTTATCAAACCTCAGCAAACCCCACATGGTACTTTTACTCTTTTATAAACCAGTCATCTCTCCGTGTGAAGACATCAGGCAAAATATTGAGAGTCACAGCATCTTTATAGGTCATAGTATAGTCACAGTATTCCTGAGAGGGAAACACAGGTTTGCAATAACAGAGCCATGTTTTAGGTAAAGAGAACACACTACACCTTTCTACACCGCCGGGCTAAAAGCATTGATTCGAGGGGTCCAACATACTCTTGCTGCTAGTGTGTGTGAGTGTGTTTGTGTGTGTGTGGGTGTGTGTAAAAGTATTTATATCTGCTGCAGAAGCCGATAAACAAAGCGAGTCGATTTGTGAGACAAAAAACCGAGGCTCGTTCAGCAGGACGATGTGTGTTTTATGTATGTGTGCTAAGAGGGGACAACCTGTATGGATGACAAGACAGCCTCCCAAAAGTCAGGCCAAAGTATCTTGATCACCCACTGGTGGCTCAATTAGGTATAGGTTTTGAACCTCGCCTCCTCCGTGTAAGTGGATGGGACTTGAAGTAAACTAAACAGAAAAATGACACGTCTAAGACACAGTTTGTCATTTTAGGTTGTTCTTATACACTGATGTTTGTTTATGTTTCTGGTAGGTGCATTTTTCTATTTCACAGGCTGGCTCCCATTGAAAACAGCCCTAGATAGCAACCCCTGTATCCAAGATATTTAGTCTTCTTTGGCTACATACTTGTACAACAGGAAGTGGAGATGTGTTGTCCATGTTTACTTACAGTCTAAAAGAAACAAGCCTTCTGGCTGGAAATGAGACAGTGGTATGACATGTCTAGATACCATTGTTTGGGGGTTGTACATAGAAATTGGTAATTTGGGGAGGGGAGAGAAAGTGTTATATTAAAAAAAAGGCCTGAGATCCTGGCTTGCCATTAACTCATTGAATTTGAAGGAAAAATATGTCAGTCATCTAAATGAACATGGCTCAGAATTCATTTTACAAGTCTGAATTAGACATTTTACAAGTCTGAATTACATCATAGTGAAAATGTATGAGTGTGTGTGTGTGTGTAGAGGAGGTGTCTCATAAAGCAGCAACTGACCCTGGTACACCCGTCTGAATGTCATATTTTTAATATGTCTTAGGAATTAATAAGTGGGTCTTTTTTTCTCTGTCTCTCCTCGTCTCCTCTTTGGCACATCCTCAGCATACTCTGTCTTCTCTCATTACTTTTTCAATGGACTGTCTTGTCACGTATTTTGCTGGGAGTTGGCTGTGCCTGGCAGAGGATGGACTGAGGGCCATAAACGTCTGTGAAACAATACATCAACACTGCTATTGTGATGTGAGGACAAATTCAGACCCCATTTCCAATTTGAAGGAGAGGCCAAGTTGTCAAACGTTTAAATCAGATTAATATTTGAGATTGGGCTCCCCCAGGCCTCCGCATACACCCATGTCAGGGTTTGGATTGATATATTTTTTAAATATAAAACATTGTCCCACTGACACCAATTGATGGGATTAAATTTCAATTATTCTCGGAGAACTGTTACTCTGAAATTACTCTAACTAGCTGTGGTTTATCTAGTTTTCCATACTGACAAAATACATAATGAAGTATGAATTACAGCCTGAAAAGGGTTTATAGGACAAGACTGTGTTGAAATGGGTCTGGTTTATTTTTATTTTATATATTACTATAAATAAATGGAAACACCATTATGTTATGATAACACAGTAAAACAGCTGTAATATTATACATATTAATTCATCATAATGTGTTACCACCCAGTTTTTAAATGTTATATATATATCTGCATATATGCCTAATAGCAGTAATGATGGCTGTTTGGCTACATTAGCTAATATATCCATTGTTATCTCTAAATGTTTTCAGCTCATTCATTTTAACACAATGTCTGTAAAAACATCTTAAATATGTATGATCCCTTTATGCATAAGATATGGCTTAAAGATTGAGGCTTAAGCTATGGCCCCATATGATTTAGCATTATAGGTAATTGCAGGTAGTTGGCCAAACACATTTTGCCTCCAGATCATTTTGATGGCAATTTATAAAGGATAACGTTCCTCAACATTAATATAATGAGTAGTAATTAGAGCTCTTATTTTGAAATTTTGTGATCTTAGGTCAGAAGATTGTGTTAGTTCCTTAACAGACTCCCGAAAAATGAAAAAGCAACATCAGTTAAGTAAATCATTTAAACTTACATGAACCACACATGTGAAAAGTATAAAAGTTTGTTCAGTTTCATTTTATGAAAAACATTGACTTCAAAATCTTCATTGCAGATAAACCAGGTAGGAGGGACACAAAGTTTTCCAACTTCACTCTGCACCTCGATCTGTTTATTAAAATCTCTGCCCACCACATTGAGCACACAAACAATAAAAAGGGACAGTATATTGTAGAACTGTTTGAGGAGGACTCACTAAGGACAAGGACAAATTCTGAAGAAGCTCTGCAGCATTAATGCAGGACAAGAAAACAGAACATTCCAAACAGGCGGTTCTGAACAAGCACTTTACTAGTAATTACAATGTTAGTTTTTCTAATATGTCCTTAGGATGGTTTAAAAGACCATACTCAAATGAAAGTGTGACACGGCTGCTGGCTTTGCTCTGCGCTAACAAACTACTGTTGCAGTTTCTAATAGCTAATAGCCTACTTGTAGTCAAGAGAAGGAATATTTATAAACTGTAATCGCATCATTGCCTGAAGTGGCCCATCTGTATGCCACCCGAGGATTGCTCTTATCAACCAGTGGACAAAGCAGCTATGTTGATCCAAAGTGTGCGTGGCCTTCATAGGGGACGTGTTCAGCCTTCGTAACTGTGCCGATGGGAGGCTTTTTTTCCCCACAAACATTTTTACATTACACAAAGAAAACCCCAGGTGGACAAGTGCTTCTTGTTCAGGGTCCTTTTATTGTGTGCGGCCACTCTCAGTCACATGGTCATGTCTTCAATGCGACACCTGAAATTAACAACGCCACTGTTTATATTGTCAGTGACACATGATGTGCATGTCAAATATCCGCCGTGGAAAACATCTGAAAACGAATCACAGTCTCCAGACTAAAAGGCATTTCTTTTAGTCTGCTCTGTTCCGGTGTACCCAGGTCCCAACACTTTCATTGACTGCATGTGCCATCCTTCCCCGTCTTCCTCTGGCTCCTCACAGAGGTGCGCTGGAACCCAGAGGGAGTGAGACATGCCCTTGAAGAGCAGGATTACCGAGCTGGACACTGCACAGATATGTCAGGGGGGGGGGGGGTCAGGGCAGGAACTCCAGAGCTAGTACTAATGATAGTTCCACTCACAGCTGCAGCACCGTGTAGATGAAGTTGTTCCCCGTAATGCTCAGAGGAGTGATTTCCATGCAGTTTCCTGAAGGTCACAAATTGAAATTTATTGGAAATAGGGCAAGGAGAGACAAACTTTCACGCCACTTTGGATGTTGATATGTCTTACTTTTTAGAAGACTGGTTGGTACTTTGTACTCACCAACTATGACCTAGTTGCGGCTACGATCTGGGAAGGCAGAGGTGTCGCTAAAGGAAGAGATGCAAAAAAGTCAGAAATTCTCTTTTTCACTTATTGGACCATTTGGAGGCCGCAAAAAACACATTTTAAGCACAACATTGACTGATCACATTTTCAGTTCTTTTTCAGTAGTTGGGAAACAGTTGCATATAAATGCCAACAAGTGACAAAGCAACATTAGCATTTATTAGCAACCATGCTGATGAACGTTCCAATTTTGCCCTCTTTTATCTGGGTTGTTGGTCTGGACCAATTCCTTCAGCTGATAAATGCTCAACCATAATCGACACCTGCTCTCCAGCTGTGTCTGTGTGATGTTGGCTGCCCCAGCTATGAGAGCAGTGAGTGCGAACCAGGACATAAAGTAACGTTTTTGGCTTGAAAACAAAAACAATTTCTCTCACCACAAGTTCTTATCACATTATACAGTACTTTGAAGTATTATGATTAGAATATTGATTATAGCAACTTTAAACAACCCAAGTATTATCAAGCTCAATTCGTATAACTTTGAAAGATCACCAGTAACATAATTAAACTCATAATAATATAATAATCAGTGTTGTGCGGTGGTGGAGAGAGTTCCGTTTCTTTCTATCTGCATGTGTTTTCTTAATTTGCAGGGCCTTGAACTCTCTCAGCCACCGTAGGGGTGGGATGTTTTTAAGTACATTTACTCTGTCAAGGTACTGAAGTACATTTTTCATGTGGCTGTACTTTACTTAAGTTGATACTTTTCACTTTTTTCCCTGTAAATATAGCTACAAATATCTGTTGGTGGGGAATAGGCAATGAGAGTACTGACTTTTTCTCAAATAGAAAATTTAGTGGGGTTTTACTTGTGTACATTTTTGTCTACTTATTTGTGCTGTTACTATAAGGTTGAGTAATTCCCCTAAAAAGATCCTTACCTCTAACTCTTGACGTAAAACCAAACATGCACATTTAGAGTCTGTAAATCTCCTCAAAAAGGAATGTGAAAGTCACTGACAACTAAGTCTGGAGCTGTGAAATCTTCTTGTTTTGTGTAGGGAAACACACACACACACTGTTCTCTTCCGTTTGACTCCCTCTTGTTCCTGCTGTGGTGATCAAAGTGTCTCTGCAGTGCTGTGTGGCAGAGAGGAAGCTCTGTGGGAGAGTGCAGAGGGGGAGCCTGGTGGTGGTTTGGGCTGAGGTGAAGGGTGATGAGATGAGGCCTGAGGAACTCTCTCTCTCTCTCTCTCTCTCTCTCTCTCTCTCTCTCTCTGTGTGTGTGTGTGTGTCTCTGGCGGCCTGCAAGGTTACATAACCTCGCATCACACTGACCAATGACCTTTCTCTGACCTTACTAGATGACTTTGTGGGACAGAGAACCCCCCACGCCCAAGGGACCGGTGCGAGGGAGGTGTCACCTGAAGCCGCAGAAACAAAACCTTAAGTGGCTGGTGCAGAAGCTGCAGCGTTTGACGTTCGCTCTCTGAGGATCACTGCTCCGGAACCCAAATGCAACCTGAAATGTGTGCACAGGAATGTTTATCTTTCAGCCTGTGCATGCAAACACAGAATGTGCATGTCTGTGTGTGTGTGTGTGTGTGTGTGTGTGTGTGCGTGTGTGAAGGATGAGGCCTGTTGTTTGTGCTGACCAGAGAACAGTTGCTGACTGCGCTCCCCCCAGGCTATTTTTGGGTCATGCAGAGTTGAGTGGCAACAGGGAGCTATAAGCATGTTTACCCAACTGAAAAAAACAAAAAGAAAAATCATCGTCTGAAATGACACATTCACATCACCCCGCACTGCTGATACAAGCAGCTCGCAGCCTCATCGCGTCCTGCATGAAATAAGAATAATGTGTGGCTGCTGTTTGACGAATCCTCTGCAGCTTTTAAATCCAGCTCTGAATGGAGGGCAGTTAAAAGAAAGAGAAAAAGCGGAGAAGCACAACTAGGCTCGAGCTCACAAAGTGCTCTAGGATGCGTGAAGCTTAATGGAGCGCCGTGCTCTGCCCTCTGGTGGTGTGACGGGAGACGAGGGCGCAGTGCCTTTTTCAGCTCAGGGAACGCTGTGTCCGTAAACGGGCCCTGAATACTGATGCCACAGTGCAGGGGTGCAGGAGCTGCAGTCTGGCAGGCCCGAGAGAAACGCTCAGATCCACTGTCCTCCACGAGCTGAGGTGGACGACAGATTCTCTGTGAGGACAGCAGTGTCCGTGATACAGATGGACATTTTTCACACTCAAAAAAACATCAGGGGGAATTAAAGATGTGTCTCCTTGGTCATTTTCACCTGTTTACATCCTAACTCTTCCTGAGATTAAAACCTAAAATAAATGTGAGCTATCAATGGCTTTCCAAATCCTCTTGTTGAGATTCTGGCAAAAAGAGCAAGGATCAAAAATACAAGGTCCTGATGTTGAAGGCGTTCATCGGTGCCACAGAGAAGACATATAAATCAAACATCTTCCACAGCTCCTCCACCCTGCAGCAACCTGTGGTGCATTTAATGTCACCCTGTAAAAACAAAAGACTTCCACCGGGGCCATGAGTACTCATTATGTTCATTGCATCACTGAATCTGAACATTATATTGATTGATCAATGAATCATCCGAAAAATAACAAGCAAGAGCTTCCCAAAGCCGATTGTGACATCTTCCAAATGTTTATTTTCAAAATCAAAGACGATATAAAGCAGAGAAGAGCTGCGAATCCACTTTAGTTTTTTTCCTTGACTTTAAATCTCCCAAAAACTTCACATGGTCAGTATTTCTCTATAGCCATAAAATATGAAGGATCTAAATTGCCAAAATCATTTGGCCAAGAACATCTTCATATCACAGATGATGTAATATGGATCTGATGTGATTGACGGCGGCCTGCTAGTGTCAGCAGACAACCACACAACATCCTATGTTCCGATTGCAGGCAAGAGTGTGACATCACCTTGAGAAAGGTTAAGACAACAATGATAAAAACACACTACAAATATCTCAGGAGTCCTTTTCTCAGATTAAAGAGATGATTGAGGGAATTTGGGTTATTGATCGATCAACAGTCATTTCAGATCCAAATTCCACTGTGATCAGGCCTCGTGAGATAGTCCCTGCAGGAGCGGCCTCCGTCCTGAGTAATAATGGTCCTACATGTGTGGTCGTCTCCTCCGACAGGCCGTCCTCCTGTCGGACAGCTCGACGCAGCAGCAGCACGGCCCAGCCGCTTCCCTCGCTCTGCAGGACGGCCTGCCACTGACTCGGTGCCAGGACACGCACCAACGCATAGATGCACACACACCTACGTAAGTGTGCAAGCAACAGCACACACTCTCACACTCTCACATAAATCAAAGGCTTGGCCCTCCTTTCTGCCGTCCCAGCATGCACCCCGGTTACCTGGCTGTTGTCCCAGCAGCAGCAGCTGCTGTACTCAGGACTGGAGGTTCCACTGCATGATTGCAGGTGCACACACACGTATGCAGACACACACACACACCCACACAAATGCAGTTATTAAGTAGAGGCAGACACACTACTGGCTTCATTCACTCATATCTCTGAGGAGAAGTCATTTTAAATGATGACGGACTGAACTAATCAGATCAGAGGTGACGTATCATGGATGAGTTACTGAATGGATCTACTGGGTGCAGGTTCAGAGACCCTCCCACCGAACCTCTCTATGATTGACAGCTATTCTAGTTGGTCAAGAAAACATGCAAAAAAACTAAAACTACCCAATGACCAAAGACACAGAAGATGACTACAGGCACAACATGGCAACAATATGATCAAAAAAATGGCACACAAAACAACCACGGTCGTGCTTAATGACAACAGAGAAACACAAAGTGATCAGACAATGAGGCTGAGGAGCTGCAGGCACAGGACTGCAAAGGGATGCAGAAAAGGCACAGAAAGAAAAGAAAAACACAAAAAGATGCAAAATTAGTACAAGGACAACCATAAGACCGATATATGACACAAAATCACCATAGTAATTCTACATTAGTTTGTGTCTCTCTGGTTTTCTTGCTCTCTCACTGAAAGGTGAAGGTTTGAATACTCGTCTCTGTCCGACAGAACATCGTCTCATCTGTCCAGGGCAGCAGGAGATTTGAGTAATACGTATTTATATTACCATTTATTGATATTACATCATATTAGAATATTTATTTAAGTTTATTTGGCACTCATTTATTACAATGAATTATTGCTGTTTGCATACAGTTTATCATTTAAAAGAATCAAAGCTTTAAATTTGAGATTTGACATATTTTTGCTTCACATCCTTGCATCCTTGCTCCCCTCCTGCTGCTCCACTCCTCCCTTCCTGACCTCGTTGAGATGATGGAGGAGGGAACTAATGGTGCTTAATGGGTCGGACGAGAAGTGCAGGGATGCTGTTTGAGCAGATGCACGGGGTCATGAAGACGATCCCTACTGGGAAACCAGACCTCACCTGACGGACAGGGGGAGCAATTAATGGCAGATTTCTGGACCGTTAACAGTAGCATGAAGCGGGGGGGGGGGGGGGGGGGGGGGGGTCAGAGCCTCTGGACAGCAGGCCAATCTCAACGACTGTCCCCTGGACAAAGTGACACAGGGCATCACCCCTGCTTCCTCCTCCTGCTGCTTCTAAATCAGGGACAACAGAGACAAACAACCACGGAGACACACAACCACCATACACAAACCAAAAATTAAAAGAAAGTCATTCAAAACTACCACACAGAGACAAGATAATGACACAAGTTGGTCACAAAGTCATGTGAAGTGACCAGAGAGAGAATTTTTCACAAAATGCATACAAACTAATGAAAAATACCATACAATAACAACTGAGACACAAAACGACCAGAAGAATGACCACAAACAGATGGTAAACAACCACAAAATGATCATAAAGACATAAAACCACCAAAAACTGATGTAAGATGTGATATCAAATGACCATAGAATTATCATGGTCATTTTCTGAATTATCCTGAAAGGAACAAACCAACCAAAAAAAGCAAACTGGCAACAAACTGATGCACAGGGCAGTTTTTTGTGTCTTTTTAGGGCTCAGTTTGCCATCAGTGTCCTTCAGAGCTTACTTTCTCTTCCCTGTAGAACTGCTTTGTTAGAGGAAATGTCAAAATGTTGAAACGCTGCCGTCCTTCAACCCGCTGCACTGCAGGTTAATGGGAGGAAGGTGGGACCTTGAAAAGCCGTACAGGAAATCCACATTTCTGCTAAACCCGCTGAATATTAAGCAGAGACGTCTGAAAAGAGGAGTTTTCAGCAGGACGTCTCAATGGCCTGCAGATCTCTCCCAAGGTCTCCCTCATTACCTGCTGGAGAGCAGCCTTTAGTTGTGGCAGTGATGAGTCAGAATGGATGATGTTGGGCCTTAATTACCACTCGGTGACTGCTGCACTTCTGATGTCAGCTGAATACAGGCTCCACAGCTCAAGGACACATATAGCCTTGTTAAAACATGCAACGTTAGCTCAACTGAGTGTCCGTCCATCAGTTCTGCATAGGTGGCTGCTCATGCCACAGCTGACGCCGACCTTTTGAGCACGGACGACTGGGCTCTGGCACTGAACACATTTTACTCAAATTCAAAAATGAGTCTTTATAGTTTCCACTGCATTAAATCAAATGTTAGGGATTTAAATACTTTACAGAAGCTAACTCAGCTGTATGGAACAATAAAAGATTTTGTTAGAAAACAAGATTGTTTGTAAACTCATGTTTGTGAAGATTGACTGCACGTGTGGTCATCTAGTGGTTTTACATTAGTTTGTGGTACTGTTTATTTATTATTAAAATAAGAAACTGAAAATTATACACAGAAACTTCTGCCAGTGGTAGACTTTGTTAAAGATATGATAAACCTGATTAGTTTGTGGCATATTGTTTGTGCATATCTGTTAGTGAAATTGTCCTCAATAACCATCTGTTGCATGAAACTGTAATAGTTTGACATTGACGCATATGTGCGAGTTGCCGCTGTTCTAATTGGTGACCTATGACAAGATATTGGTTAAATGAGTTCTCTTCTAAAATAATATTTCTTAAACTGAAAAGGAAATAATCCTTAGTAACCCTTGCAATAGAAAGGCTTGACCATGAACTGATGAAGTTTTTAACTAACTTTCTACCAAAACCTAAAAGATACATTGCAAAGTATCTTTACTTAAAGCTACCACTGGTGTTGGGACAAGCTTTACACCTCAGTTTGTTGGGATCAATTGAGGACATGACAGAATTTAAGCAGCTACAGTGCAAATTAATGTCAACACCATAAAATATATAACCATAACTGAGACACCATAATCACTGAATACATTTTATTTAAATATTAGATACAATATATACACACAAGACATGTATAAATTCATGTCTGTAGTTCAAAGGCCTGCCAGTTTGTGTAACAAAGTACTTTTGTCATGTTGTCACCAGCCCCAGGTTTATGAGATGTTTTCCTGCATCAGCACATTCAACCTGATAACAAGTCAGACTGGTGTCAACAGCTGAGTAGATTCATCCCATCTCTGTAATTCACTCAATTTGTTAACAAAATACCATCACACGACATATCTTTTGTTTTTTTATTAAATAACTGCACGACATTGATGTTGACAGTTAATGCAGCAGAGACATTGGATTTTAAGACGTCTCCTCCTTGGTGACTCGGTCCTTCTTGAGTGGTCCCTGTTGAGAAGAGAAACATGATCAGCTGTGGGTCACTAACAAACAGCTACTGAAGTCTGCGTGCTGGCTCAGAGAAGCAAATGTTTCCAGAGAGTGAACAGGGAGCTAGCACAAAGGGGAGCTGCTCCCCTGCCTCAATGGAGCGCACTATTGCACTGGAATGGAACCAGAGTTCATACTGAAGATGAACTAGATTACGATCAGTGCGTGGGCACAGAAGCCCAGACAGAGTTAAGCAAATGCCATTTTATTACAGTTGCACAAGTAATATTCCATTCGAGGTTGAAAAAACAAACTAGTTCTTACCATGAACACCTTCTCCTCCCATTTCTGGCAGCGACCATGAACATCTTAAGCAGTCTCCTCCTTGGTGACTCGGTCCTTCTTGAGGGGACCCTGTTGAGAAGAGAAACATGATCAGCTGTGTGTCAACAACAAACAGCTACTGAAGTCTGCGTGCTGGCTCAGATAGCAAATGTTTCCAGAGAGTGAACAGGGAGCTAGCACAAAGGGGAGCTGCTCCCCTGCCTCAATGGAGCGCACTATTGCACTGGAATGGAACCAGAGTTCATACTGAAGATGAACTAGATTACGATCAGTGCGTGGGCACAGAAGCCCAGACAGAGTTTAGCAGCTGCCATTTTATTACAACTACACAGCATGCCATATGATGAAGTTGAAAAATGAAACCGATTCTTACCATGAACACCTTCTTCTCCTCCAATGTCTGGAAGCGACCATGACCGAACTTGGAAGTGGTGTCGATGAACTTGAGGTCAATCTTCTCCAAAGCACGACGGTTGGTCTGTACCAGCAGAGACTGCAAACAAGGAAACAATGTTTTGACATTTTCTAAACTTTATATTTAACCGTACCACTACAAATTGCTGTGAATAACTCACCTTGCGCAGAGTCAGCACCCTTTTCTTGGTCCCCACAACACAGCCCTTCACCATGACAAAGTCGTTGGTCACATCTCCGTAGTGAACAAAACCACCCTTAAATAAAAACAATTAGTGAGCTACATCCGCGTCAATGTAGGATGTGTTAACAACTTACACATTGATGCAGGAACATCACTTACCAGGGGGTTGATGCTCTTGTTGGAAATATCGTACTCTGTAGAGGCGTTGTTCTTAACCAGCTTTCCATCCTTGGTGTGGTAGCCCAGGCCAATCTTGTAGATCTTCTTGTTGATCTCTGTACGGTGGTGGTATCCCTTCTGACCAGCACGGGCCACAGAGAAAGCCACACGGGCAGGATGCCAAGCACCGATACAGGCCACCTTACGCAGACCACGATGAGTCTTACGAGGAAGCTTCTTTGTGTGCCAACGGCTGGTGACACCTTTAAGACAAGACACATCAGTTAGACACAACAAATGGTAAACGTGAATAGGTTAACAAATCTAATTGTCAATTGTTCCTTACCCTTGTATCCGTGACCCTTTGTGATACCAATCACATCGATCATCTCGTCCTGGGTGAAGACAGTGGTGACGGGCACGGCCTGCTCCAGCTTCTCACGGGCCCAGTCTACTTTATCAGCGATGGTGCCACCGTTGAGCTGCACCTCCATGAGGTGAGACTTCTTCTGTCTGATGGGCAGCAGACGCATCTGCACAGTAAACAAACAAGATTTAAAAACAGGCATCTTCAAAACATAACAGTGGTGTGATAGACGTGTAGTCTCAGAAGGAAGGCAGCTGGAAAAATTCCTCATAAGTATCGGGCGCCATGCCTGACGCAATATCCGTGGTCTCATCACTGACAAGCAACAATCTAAATAAGCCAACCATAGAGAAAGAAAACATTCTAACCTGTGTGTGGGCAATGATGCGGACGACCTGGCAGTACTTCTTCATGGTGGCAAAGTCCTTCTCCAGCTGCTTCTTTCCATCATCATCCTGCCATTTCTTGCAGTATTTGGTGAAAGCCTTCTTCTTAGACTTGTACCTGAGAGATCACAGTGTGGCAGGAGAGACATGGGTTGGCACAGGTCCTTCATAACCCCTAAGGGTCAGCGGAAGAACACTGTCCAGAGCTGCTCGCCCCTTCCCCCAGTGGAGGAGGGTGGGCTACATCAGCTGTAGGATTTCAGCTCATGGCACAGTTTCTAAGAAGCACTTTCCACTGGCCAGAGGAGCCCGGAGCTCATCAGGGAACGAGGCACCTGAGCGGAGCTGCCACAGGGGCCACCGTAATGTTAGACTCGCTCAGTGAAAACAGGTCATTTTAATTTCCACTGGGCAACTAACATCTGCTTCAGAATATTAGAAAACCAACATGTAAGCTCACCAGTTCTTGTAGAACCGACGCTTGCACTCATCGCTGACGTGCTCGGCGAAGATGGTCTTGAAGGAACGCAGGCCGCGGGGAGTGTTGACGTATCCAACGACTCCAACCACGATCATGGGAGGAGTCTCCAGAATGGTCACAGCCTCCACCACTTCCTTCTTGTTCACCTCTGCAATGCAATTACACATTTAGTTTGCATTTCAAGATCTTTGAACATCCATCAACTGCACCCACTGACTCATTATGGTAGTGACTGCGCTCAGTGCTCGACATTCAGCAAGGGGTTGAACCCATTATGTCCGCCCGTCGAGGGAATCATCATAGGCAGAACCACCATTTCCTGACAAACTGACCCATTGAAGCAGGGTTTACATTTAAAGTTATAAAAGTGTGATAAAGCAAACTGCTGGAAAAGGTCTACAAGCATCCACATGCCATACAAATCCAATAGCTTAATGTAGGTCTTGGCCATAAAGTAACAATTATGATAAGAGTACAAAACTAACGTCATATTTACACTCATTCATGCGAATAAGTGTTAGGCCCATGCCGCCCATTTCAGGGTGACATAAGTGCGGTCCCACTCACTTGATCCAGGTCTGTCGACCTCGCGAACGATGTGGGTCATGCCGGCCTTGTAGCCCAGGAAGGCGGTCAGGTGCACGGGCTTGCTGGCGTCATCCTTGGGGAAGCTCTTGGCCTTACCGCGGTGGCGGCGACTCCTCTTGCGGGGCAGGAAGCCCAGAGACCCGTGGCGTGGAGCCGAAAACTTTCGGTGAGACTGTGGAGGGAAGACACGGTCAGACGATCCTTGACGAAAAGCGAGAGGCTGTTTATTAATGCCAGTGTAAACTACAGCTAAGGACGGCCTAGCATTTACCACGATGTTAGCATGGTTAGCTTCTTTGAATCAGCACAGTCACCGATTAAAGCTCAATATAAAAATACTAATTAAATGACATGTTCGATTGTAGTGTTTATTCACAGTTAAACAAATGCAAACGAGTTTAAGTCACTTAAAAAAGCTCTTAGAAGAGGCAAGCGTCAAGCAGCCATTTTGGCCGGCGTTCCTTTCAAAGCATTCAAACGTCCAGATTTTGAAAGATTTAAGAAATAATCAAAAAAGGGACATAAAGAGCGAACACCTAAACTGTGCATATGTCTGAGATGAATTACAAACAGCGGATGGTTGAGATAAACAGAGATTGTTCCTGAGCGCAAAGAGAAGAGCTGACTCACCATGTTGTCACCCGTCCGATTTTAAAGAGGACTGAGAACGGGCCGATCACCATTTTATAGCCCCGCAAGTATCGCGAGGCTGTCCTCAGTCACAAGTATCGCGAGACTGTCCTTAGAGAGGCTGCCCCCACCACAGTTCGTCCTATAGGTGCATTACACTCCGCTGCCGCTAGATGCCGCACTTTCAGTTTATAAACAAAAATATAATATTGAAATTAATCTAAAGTTAAACCCGTATCCGTTTCGAATCATTGGTACTTGCGTACCGTGCTGTGAACTGATCGGGTCCATTCTACACCCAGGACCTGGTCAAACGTTACACCCCAGCCCATCCTCTTTGCTCTGCTTCGGCCAATCGGCGTTTTGCTCCCTCACTATGAGCTAAACACTCACCACTGTTTGACATCAGGACAGCAGAAGGTCTAGACATCTTCTACCGCAGACTAACTAAACACCTCTTCCGACTACACCTTGAACAACAGTTTAAACTATACATTTAGTAGCACTTAAATTACACTAATTTATAACACTTTGTAGTTTGTCTTTCTTGAAGAAATTGTACTTTATTGATTCTTGTTGTTCCGGGTTCGTACCCTCATGGTTGAATAATTATTGTAAGTCGCTTCGGATAAAAGCTTCAGCTAAATGAAATGTAATGTGCAACTTCATTATCCAGTGAAACTTAATATTTAATTCACATAAGGAAAGTTACCTCTTTGGTTGTTGTTTATTTTCATATCCGATATTAATCTCATCATCATAAATAAACTACTAAAAAAGCCCTTCAAAAATACATCACAGTAGAAAGTGAACAAGCTGTATCACCATTTATTACATCTCAGTCATGACCATAACGAAAAAAAAAGTTAATCAATACACCTTTTAGATTAAGGCAGCAATATTTTGTTTTATGTCCAGTGTTTTAACATGTTTCAGATAAATATTTAATTGTGTTGATAGGTATTCATTCCCCTGAATATCAACAGGTTCACGTTTGAATATCCTTTATATTAGCTTTTTTAAATCATTATCTAATAAGAAAAGTATGTGTCTTTTGGAAGGTTGGCTGCAGTTCCATTTTTACGTGTGTGTTGTATAGTCATTGTTATTTAATAGCATAATATACATAACCCATGCACCAATGAAAACATATCACCAGGCCCCCACCAGGCCTCCTTGTACTGTGGCTTTCCTCCAGTTATGAGAACAGAGAAGAGGGGCACATCCAGGAGACATGAAAAGCCAAGCTGAAGTTAATGATCATTGATTCTTATCACAGCTTGTGTTGAAAATGTAAAAGGCTGTAAATGGTTACATTTAAACAGCACACACACCTGATTTGTCACTCATCTACTCAGCAGATTGTCATTAATGTCTTGTTTCATTCAGCTACAGGAATGCAGGGTAATGCAGTGATGCAGGAAGAGAGTGGGCCGCATTTTATTATCCAGCTTCTGTACTTAATGCAGTTGTACACACCATGCAGTTTCTCAGGAGATGCAGAATACAGGTATTAGAATATTTTCCTCGCACTCATGCTACAGTGCTGATGCAGTTGAAGTCTTTAAGAGGGTTTGGATTTTCCCACACAGCAATAAAACCTTACACAACTCATCGAGGACGACGGCAACGCCACTGCTCACTCTCCGAGCCTCTTCATCATTGTTTGAAAATGTAAATCAACGTTTGATTTGTGTCACACACAGAAAAACAGAAAAATCACATCTCTTTTCAAAGATGCCTGTAAAAGGTTCACTCAAATAGTCCCCACATATAAAGTCAACCTTGAGTGTCCCTCCTGGTCCCGGTTTGTAGAATATCAGATTTGCCGGTAGAGACACCTCCGAAGTCCAAACCAACCCTTTCCTCCATTCGTCTACCGAGGTTATGTCCCCCGTGTCCTCATGACAATGTCTGCATGTGCTTCTGCTGCTGGGAAACACCCAGCTCAGCACAGACAACCTTCAGGATGCAAGGCCCTCCTGTTCAAGGTTCATCTCGTGGAAGAAGGTCTTTCCAAATTCATAGGTGCTTATCATGATCGCACAGGCTGGGGCCACTTTGATCACCCTGGGCATGAAACCTGGGGAAAATTCAAATGTTTCAATTCTGGGCAGAGCTTAAGGTTGTATTTCTACTTCACATAACAATACAGTGGTAAGTGTTTACCTGCAAAAAGCCCCCTGTAGCCCACCTCAACCCATATCTTCTTCATCATGTGCCACGTGGACGAAGTTTTCTTCAAGGGACCTAGAAGAAAAGGGGAATTAGATATTGTTTAAAAAACTCAGCACTGCAAATAAATTAGATAAATCTCAAACCAGAAGTAAGCACACACCTCCTAGAGTATCCATCTCTCCCAGTTGGATCTGTCTGCGAGTCTTCACCACGTCAAAAGGCAGTGTGAGGATCCCAGCGATCTAAACACGATGACAGAGAATGTGATTAAAGATCGTACTGTAAATAAAGATGGACGACGCATCTTAACTTCTTCCCAGGAAACATGAACATTTTCACAAACGCCATAATATGACAGAAACCATCTATGAGAACAATTTGTTTAACATGGACTTTGACTCTTGGTCCATCTCCCATCTCCTAACGAAGAGGAGACAGGGATTATGTGTTATACTGTAGCCAGCCACCAGGGGACGATCAAGATGCTTTGGCTTCACTTTTGCGGACTTTAAATACAGTCTATGGCCCCGGACAGTAAACAGACAGTGCACAGACACTGGTTTCATGTCAAAAATTGAAATGTCATCAGAACAAACTTTTCATTTGACTTGCTCAAATTTTGCTCAAGGGAATTATGGTACTGTGGGTGTGGGTCAAACACTGGCCTGAATCTCTCAGTGTCTCCATCAAGGAACTTGTTTTATGACTGTGCTATCAGATGTTTGTTGTAGTAAAGTGAGTCTGATGTACTATACGAGTACAGTTGACTGTCGTCAACCGTTTAAGGAAACATCAAACTACATTTTAATTTACTGGTTCACCCTTTAATTTCAAGCAGAAGATGCATTTGATTACCACCAGCTTTCATTGGAAATAGTCCGGAAAGCATAAA
Organism: Platichthys flesus; assembly: GCF_949316205.1. Taxonomy (NCBI): domain Eukaryota; kingdom Metazoa; phylum Chordata; class Actinopteri; order Pleuronectiformes; family Pleuronectidae; genus Platichthys; species Platichthys flesus. The sequence goes on along the minus strand of NC_084960.1, from coordinate 16,387,345 downwards.
CAGGTAAGTGCTGCAGCAGAGTGTTCATGTACTCACAGCTCCAGAGACACCTCCTGCAGTAAAGCTGATGGGGAAGTTGGCCTGAGACCTTCCAAACTGTTCACATAACTGGGCCTTCAGCAGTTCATAGTTAAACCAATACAAGCCTGCAAGGACACAAAAACATTCAGGGTTTGTTTGCTTATTATATCAGTTATTTTAAAACTTCTGAAGTCACTAATTTTGTGACTTTCTCTTGAGCTGTTCCTGCCATTTTTACCGCTGCAAAGCAGTTTATGTTTTGTATTGCTGTTTGTCTTTTAGCAAAAAATTTCTAAAGAAATAACAGAGATCTTGATGAAAAAAATCTGAACTATGTAGAGTACTAATGTCTATGAAAAGGTCAAAATGTGGTGAGATTCAGATAATTATCACAATTTTGTTCTTTATTAAGTTAGTGTGCATATAACAATAAGAGCAGGAGATGGCAACGTCCAGCAATGTGTAGTTAAGATTATGAATGTTGAAAATGTCTTTGTGCATAGTTCATATATCTGAATTCAATACATGTATATGCAATATGATGATAAAGTGGCTGATCATATGGCATTGTATGCGCTCTCCGAGTGCCTGTTAAAGGTGATTTGCTGCGGAAAATGTCCTTAAACGAAGTGATTCTGAATAATGACAGGATGGATGAATGAATGCAGGAAGGCAGTGCAGAAGGTATACAGAGTGTAACAGATATCTTCAGAAGAATTTTTTTTTAATTTAGTTATTACCTCTGCCAAGACATGATCTGTGTTTGCTGTTGAATGTTGGTGTATATGTTTTTTTAACAGGATTACAAAAAACTAAAGAATCTGAGGTCGGATGGGACATGGGACCAGAGAAAAGCCTTTAAAAACAGTGTGTGCATTTATCTGTGTTCTGAAGAAGGAATGATCACATGGGGCAGCAGAGGACTGAAACATGCTGCAGGGGTTAAGGTAAACCAACAGATGAGACTTTACAGTCAGATTTCAACTCAATGCCACGTTAAGATTCCCACAGATTATTACAGTCTATTGGACTGTGTGGTGCTGCTCTCACCTGAGAAAGGGACATCTCTTAGAATGGTGGGTGCCCAGCCCCTCCACAGAGACAGCAGGCCGTCCTGGGCCACAGCAGAGCGGATACACGCTCGCAGCTCGCTGTAGGGCTGCCGACGGGCCTGCATCTTAGTCCTGATCAGCTCTAAAGGACTGATGACCGTCACAGCCCCCACTACGACCGACACACACACATAAACAAACAAACATGGCAAGTCAAGTTAATGCAGGTATCTTGAAAAGCATCAAAATTAGTTTCCTATGAAAGAAAATAGACTGAGGTGTGTTAGCCTTAAATTGAATCAATGCAGTTCTTGAATATTTTTATTTTTTTATATGACACCCCATGAATTCTGTCTGAACACTGCGAACACAATACGGTTTCAGGCGCTTACATCTGGCCAGACCACCAGCCACGAGAGGAACATGGCTGCCCTGAAAGCCCAGACCGAATGTCAGGTAGTTTCGCAGCTGGTCATAGCAGGTGAAGTAGATGACAGTGGCAGGTACCGCCATAACACTAAAAACACACCCACAACAAAACAAGCATTTAATATCCAGTGATAACAAGGAAAGTTATCTTTAATCATCTACCAGAGTCCAAAGTACTTTGGACTCTGGTAGATGACCAGAGTGTTTGGGTGACCAAATAATTTGGTGAGTATTTCTTGAATAGAAATTCATCAATTTCTTGATGACAGTCTAGAAACTTACAGTGTCGGTGGTAGTCCACTCCACAAAGACCTGAGTCCTTCATGTCGACTGATTTTCACAAAAGCATCCTGTGGCAGAAACAAACACAATGAAATGTCAGTTCATTTTGAGGAGGACAAATCCAAAAAGTGAAGCAGCCACATTACCAGTACTCACTAAAGTTCCGCTGAAATGTGTTGGTGCTTTGTACCAGCTGCTGTAGCTGGTTCTGTTCTGACAAACGTAGATGTGATCCATCAGTCCATTACAATACAGGAAACATTTCCCTGGGAGGCAGAACAAACAGCAGTCAGCACATTCATATTACCAGCAAAGTACATGACTGGGGACTTAGCAGAATTTAGAGCCAAGCAGGAGAATCTAAAAACAAAGCCATTATTGAAAGTAGCATCTCACAACATTAGTCTGAGCTGATTCCATTTGCATGTTTAATAACTTGATGTGAAACATCCTGTACAGATGAGAGAATAGGTGATTGAAAATAATACATCAGAAGGCAATGACGGCAGAGCCTATGATACAAAAACAAAATGTCAGTATTTTGTAGAAAACGGCAGATGCTGCTGCAAAGAGCAACTGATAAACACGCATCTGTGAAGGAGGGAAGAATGACGAGTATCATCCACACAAAGGAGGATCAAAAATAAATTCATAATATTACCAAAATAAAAGAAACTCACAAATGAATGTTGTAGTGACTATTCTTGCATTTGGTTCTTTTTATTATGGTCTGATTAGTCAAACATTTGTTTTTCATCTTGGCTTCGTTCTTCTAAACTACAGCAAAAAACAAATGAAAGTATATTAAGTGAGAAGGATGAGTAATTGTTTAACATTTTAGTGAGGAGTGCCCCCTGTTCAGTTGTATACTGTGTCTATTTTCAGTGAAGTTGGTGCTACTAAACAGTAGATTCTGATAACCACACTTCACACTTTCATTCACGTGGATGTACGTGTTTGTTAGTCAAACGGGGTCATGAACACAGAGCTGTGCTGAAGACGGCAGGTCAGATACTCACACTTGGAAGGGCGGATGACGCCGCCCCAAGGAGCAGACTCACAGGCCAAAGCTGTGAACAAAAACACAGAGGAGGACAGAGCATAATAAACCAGAGGCGTAGACAAGAGTAGGGATGTTAGAAAAGCATTGAGATCCCAACAAGCAGCTGTTAAAGGCAAAGTCAGGGTTTAATGCTAGAGTGGGATCTCGTCATACCGTTGTGAAACGGGGCTTGCTGAGCCTGCAGCCGGATCTTCACGACGTCCAGCGGCGTGACTGCAAACAAACAAATGGATTCATGTCATTTCTAGGACACAAGACTCTTGACAAAAAAGTAAGTGGGTGAAATTAAAAGTAGATATGAAATTGGTCAATAATCGACTAAGCTACTTGGATAAACCCTTCATAACAACTTCATTCAACTAGAATTACCCCACTACGGCTGTATGCCCCACAAACCACTGCAGTTTCCATGTATATATTTCGAGATGCTTTTTCTTCCAGATTGATATCAGGTCACTGTGACCTTTGTCGCATGAAAAGTGGGTCTCTGGTGGAGCTGGAGCCAATTTTCATTAAATGTGGCTTCAAACACGACATCACTGACGCATGCACAAAAAGTATTGTAACGATATGATGAGGATTTCTATGGGTTTGAGATTTGCTGGAAACATTTAAGATAATGGAATAACACAAATCAACTAAAACATACAAATTTAGGGTTAGACTAACTAACTTTTTTTTACATTTGAATGCGGAAAATTGACTAATCTTTTGGGTTCAGTCTGTTAATCGGATATATTTGAAGATGTCTGTTTGGACCCAAAAACTACAATATTTTATAGAGTATACTAATTGATTTATTGAGAAATAATAAAATAACCATCAGTTAGTGTGAATGGAAAGACAGTAACCGTCTCCGACTTATTTTCTACATGACTCACCAAATAAAGATGTGAGAAGGGCTCCAGTGCCAGAGGCCACCATCTGCTGCAATGGAGAGATTGCAGCCACTGGGTCACTGACGGCCCGGTCCCCCATCCTGCCCACCTGTCAGACCGAGAGAACCACCACAGCGTGTCAGCCTGGGAAAACAGAGACCTGTAACTGACGTGTAACATAGGAACTGCTCACTGCAGTCAGGGCTTATTATGGTCTGCCTGTTATGTTCCTGTCACACAAGATAAGCAGGATGAGCAACTCTGCCTTTGCAGCCACTTTTAGTGACAAAACAATTCATAAAAAATTTTCCCCATGAGGTGAGGAGACTGTGTCAGGGTGGAGATGTTATGATGGGGTCAAAGAAACATAAGCATAGCTTATCTATGAGGCGCATTTCTCCAATCTCACCAGACAGCCAGTGAGAGTTACGCCTCACGGCCCACTCCTAAAGTGAGCGAGTGGGTAGTAGTAGACAAATAAAAATGGTCAAACAAAAATATGTCTCTTAAAAGTGGGTTTCAAAAATGTTTCACTCCATAATCAATAGAGGCCAACTTTTCTGGTGGTTGCCAATAGTCACCATTCCTCCCCTGAGTTTTCCTATTTCTGGACTTAATTACATTTAAGTGTGACAGTTACAGCCCCTTGCCCTTCAGGGTTTGTCTGCACCATTAGCTGTTTTGCCAAACAAGTTTCCTTTAAACTAACAACAGAAAAGCCCAAAACAAATGTGGAGGTAAATGTGTGTATTTAAAAATCATAAAATGTACTCTAAACTACATGGTACTTTGGGAGTAATCATGTAAGCTCATGTTTATTGATATCTTTATCCTATTTGGTCTGACCTATCCAAATCAAAGTCAAATGTATTCTTAATTCAGTCATTTGTACAGGACATAACTGGATTGAAATCCCGTTTCTCTCTGATACCAAGTGTAAACATAAGTAGACAAACGTATAAGTAAACAACATATGAACTACTAATAACTGCATCCAGCAGTATTTAATTATAATTCCTATTAATATAACCAAATAATCATTCAACACAAAAAAGCACAGCAATGGTTGAGTCCGTTAATAAAAATTTAAAATGATCCAAAAGGAGTATCCATGAAGTTCCCAGCTAGTTTTAAACAAAAAACATTTTAGAAGTTAAGACACTGCCAATAGCTGCAATAAATATTATTTAAAGAAGTGAATACATTTAAACCTAAGAATTTTCACTATCTTCTCATGTCTTCTTATAGGGTTGGTGTTTTCATAGGCTATTCCATAACAAGGGCACTGAGTTGAACTGTTACATGATGGACTCTTTATAAAACCATTAGCTGGCTAACATCTCTGCACAGACTAAATACATATTATTCTCACCATGGTCGAGCAGAGGTGAAGATGTTGGATTAAGTTCAATGATCACACGCACCGAGTTACAATACTAGTGTGTGAACCGTTTATGCCCCTGTCAACCTCTGACTGAGCTTTAGCATCGCGGCTAGCTTAGCTTCATCTTAGCATTTCGTGTTAGAGAGATAACAGCAAGCTAGCTAACGTTTCTCACCTTTACTGTTGCTGACAGTGTAGCAGGAAACAGACGTCTTCGTCCATGACAGCTGTGCGTAGCATGACAATGCTACACTGAAGAGCTAACTCCTCCGTGAGGGACAGATGAGGAGATAAACCCTGCTTGTTTTAGGGGGTCGAGCGCGTGTCCGGGTAGCTGAGCCAGAGGAGATGCGCGCAACCGGCACAGATCTACACAACGGCACGTTCTGCGATGGTACTGCGTGAGTGAGGCAGAGCGGCTGGTGCGTGTGTTTTGTAGATCGGCGGTGAAACAGGTCAGCGCCCTGATGCTGCTTTTACAGTTAGGGAATAAGTTATGGGATCATTTAGAAGATTGTAACGTAAAAAACCGCCTAGACCTGGTCCGACGAGGTAAAATGAAATTGGTTCCACACATTTCAAAATTTGTGTTCAAAATTCAATTGTTCCTTGTTGACCTGTTGACCAAGTCCAGGTGGGGGTTGATCTGCGGTTAAACAGCACTAATAATAATAATAATGATGAATATTTGATAAAATAAAAAAGTGTAAGTTTAACCTTAACTTCCAAGCGGAGTTTAAATTCATCGTCTTGAACTGCAGCTGTTGTATAAAAACATGTCTGTCTGAGGAGCTGTGCTAATAAAGGGGGAAATGGGAATAACCTACAATACTTTGTATCTGTATATGTGGGCGTGTTCAGGGCAGTGCATTTCTGTCACCTGTGTAACTGTGTGGTGAGACATTTTGATTTACAGACTGCGGGTGAGACACTAGTGAGACACCAGACTGCTCACGACAACTCTTCGGTCCTTTACAAAGGTAAGAGCAGAATAACACGTCTTCTTGTGTCCCTGACAATCTGTCATTATTTGGATTAAGGATTTGTTAAGAGGTCATGTGAGCCAACTGTAAAGACGTTTGACGGCGTTTCATATGCACAGTTTAACAACTAATTCACGTTTGTATTGGCTTTATGAAAAGTTTTAAATATAATTTCGTTATAAACTATATTCATGTAAAAATGTAAAAATGTCCACAGGTTATTCTGAAAGTGAAACTGAGTTGTGTTTGACTTGCCTATCATTGCAGCATTGTGAATCAGGAACCAACCTCTGTTGGAGTGTCAGTGTTAGAGTTGAGCAATGTCGTTTTAGTTAATTTCTAAATAGCTGTATTTTTAGTCACAGGTTCATGGAAAAGCTATTAAGGCCATGCACATTTTTTTCCCATGATAATGCTCTTTGTGACAATAAAAATGTGTTATGTCTGATGTCGAGTGGAGAGGGGGATTCCCACATGGACATGTTCACTCTCCCTGCTTGTGTTGTGTGTTTCTCCCTGTGCGTGCAGATGCAGAGGTGGGTTGTGATCTGCTGGGCTCTCCTCGCCCTGGTAGCTGCTGAAGAGTGTCCAGATGGAGGGAGATGTGCAGAAGGTCAAACCTGCTGCAACGACCCGACAAATGGGTACGAATGCTGCCCACTGGAGCAGGTAGACAAGCTTTAATACTTCTACCAAATACATATACAATACATATACACAGCTATTCATCTTTTGCATTAAAATGACTTATTTAAATTCAGTAATTCTACATAGCAAGTTGACAATGAAATAATGTGCAATAAAGATCCCTGTATTCTGACACTAAACCACCACCCACAATATTCTAGATGTGAAACTAACAATGTGTGAAAACATCATAATATACTCAGCATCAGCTTTTTCCAGGACCAAGAGCAGGAGCTAGTCTTATATTGTGTGAAATATTTACATTAACATTTATTCAAATACCAGAAATAATCCATAGTTGAGATGTCATGTTTTATTCAGCGTGGATGCTTTGGAAGTACTTTTTATACACTATTACCCCTAGATTAACGCATATTGATATATAATTGGCTTCTCTGACATTTAGCAAACATTTGTAATGACAAGTGTATTTATCATGATTTAATTAACTTCTTTATTTAAAAGTGGATTTGTAGGTGCTGACACTACCTTACAAAGCAAAAATTCAGTTAAATTAAAGTTGAATATTATTTTATATTCAGTTAAGAACAGCGGTCTGACTTATTGGTCTTTATCTTCCATACAAAGTAGGTTTAAAGCCAAAAGAATGTATACTTTCAAAGAAAATAGGGACAGCAACAAACAGTCAGCTAGATGAACAGCAACTAACCCAGTTACAGCGAGCAGGTCATAGCCACTGCTAGCCCTGAGCTAAATTGACTTAGATCCCCCTATTGTCTGTATTGCAAATATTTATTGTCTGTTAGGTCAGGTGGGTGAACGGATGTTTGTTATCCTATATAAATAATACTAATAACTTAATTTATATAGCACTTATCCAAATAAGGTTACAAAGTGCTTCACAAAATACAAGTTAAAAAAACTAAAAAAAATAATGCTGAGGCTAACGATAAATCTGGCTACTGGCTTGTATGGCATAACTAGGCAGGAGCAGGAAAAAATAGTCCAAATATTCCTGCTAAAAGTTAGCATAGCACTAGCTTATTGCCATTTCAGCTTTGAATATAAGTGAAATTCACGTTTTAGTGTGGTTAAGCTATCTAACAGTCATGTATTTGAATATATTTACGTGACGTCTTGTCCATCTGCTGAGTTAAACCATTTTAACTTTAAAGCCGTTTGTACCTCAATATTAGCATCTCAGTGAGATAAACCCCAAGTCATAGTAGCTTCAGTTTAACACGTTGTTCCTTTGTCTATCACATGGTAAAATGTACATACTGTATGAGATAACTACTTTTAAGTACTCTTACTCAAACAAGAATGTACAAAGGCTGTACAGTGGGCCTATTCATCCTCAGTGGTTTTTCATTACTTTTAAGCCAGATAAAAGCTCAGGCTTATTTTAGTCAGTGTGATAGCGGGTTTAAAACTTTGGTAGTCAAAGTGTTTCTACTACTGGTGTCCCCATAGGCTGAGTGCTGTGGGGATGACACACATTGCTGTCCTGCAGGCACAGTCTGCAATTCAGCCACATCCAGCTGCGTGAACGCCACTATGTCCATCCCCTGGGTGGAAAGAGCTTCCGCTGATCAACCTAGACTCTCCAAAGTAAGAATAAGACACATCTGCTGTTTCCCTAACGAACACCGCTGTAATAACAAGTCACATGAGCAGTAAGATTGTCCTTCTTCCCCTCTCTGTCCTTGCAGTCCTTTAGGATGATCAAGACGTACATGGGGGAGGAAGATGACAACATCTGTCCCGATCAATCACGATGCCCTTCCGAGTTTTCCTGCCTGAAGGCCTTGACGAGGTTTGGCTGCTGTCCCCTAGCTCAGGTAATCAGACATCGTCCAACACAAAATAGGATGTTGTGATGTCATCATTGAATATTACTGAGGTATAATGGGAAAACAGCTGTTATAATCACACAAACGTGGGAATAAATGTTTCTTTAGAGATTTGCTTCAAAATACTTTCCACACGGTCCGTCGAGAGACAACCCTCACCAGAAAGGAAACGTTTATTTAAAAGAACAGATATAAAAACAAAAATTGGATACCAAGACCATGAATCCAAGCACATGATGGAGCCCACTGAAAAACCCCTCACACAAGTATGACTCAAGGAGTAAAAGTGATAACCAGGAGTCCAAAATTTAGTTTGTATTGTAGTGGTTTAGTGAACTGTTTTTTATTTTCTGACGTCTAACAGGGAGTTCCCTGCACTGATGGAAAACACTGCTGTCCAGAGAGCCACCAGTGCAGTGAAGACAGTAGGTCCTGCGTCAGAAAAGGTGAGAGTCTTTTAGTTAATGACATAACATGTAACTCGACAGACTGGATAAGCATCTGGGTCTTTTCAGTTCAGCTCCTCACTGGAGTGAATGGGATCCCTCTTTGCAGGATGCCTACTTCATGTTAATTAGTATTTACATATCTGAGCATGGACAAATGTTGTGGTGTACCCCAGGGCTCCATTCTCGGACCTCTTCTGTTCTAGCATCTGGATGATCTGAAAAAGAAAACATTGCTTGTTGTGTTGTTGCAGATCTTGTGACTGTTGTTTTGTGCAACGGGGGAGTGTCAGAGTGTCCAGATCAAACCACCTGCTGTGAAGGCCCAGAAGGCACATGGGGATGCTGCCCAATGCCAAAAGTACAAAGTGACCTCTTTAAATTGCTAATGTTCCTGCATGGCATACGTGAGCTTAAAAATGAGTATTAAGTCAAATGATGGATTTGCATGTCAAGGCCTTAAAGTCTTGGTATCACGACTTTATGGTTTGTCATCCGATGTGGTTCTAAGGTGATACTCAATGTTTGTCCCTGTGGTATCAACAGGCTGTTTGCTGTGAGGACAAGCAGCACTGCTGCCCTGAAGGGTGCAGTTGTGATATCTCCAACTCCAAATGTATTTCCTCATCCACCAAAAAAGAGATGCCAATGTGGGCCAAACTCCCAGCCAGGATCCGAGCAGAGTGGGAGAACAAGAAAGGTTAGTTTATAAAGACAAAAAAAAAGAACAACCTTACTTCCTCATTCTAATTTTTCATTGTCTGAAACTCTGCGCATGTTTCCACTTTCAGAAGAAGTGACTGCCGGGGAAGCTAATGATGGTGCATCAGACAAATCCCCCAAGGTCACCACAGCAGTTACAGTTCCCCCTTCAGAGGAGGAAACATCTGTGTCATCTGTCACTAAAGTGGTTGGAGGTGAGGTTTATTCATCGTGCACCAAAGGATCCAGCACAGTGACCACGGCTATAAGAAGAGTATCACAGAAACCTTAACATACATAATGACACCAGATCCTTATGTTGTTTTTACCACTAAGCCATTAAGGTACAACTTCACCAACAGACTTTCACATGTGATATTTTTTTTGCATTATATTATTAATATTTGCATTCTGTTGAATGTGTTGGTGACTTATTGTGACGTCAGAAGTTACAGCATTTCCTGCTGTGACAAAAAACAATTGGTAAAGGGGAAGCGGTTCTCCTGCATTCACTTTGTATGTAAGTAGTATTGTAGCATTACCAAGGACTGTTCAGCATGAGTGTTGGTCTCTTTTTAATATTTTGTGAACTAATGCAAAAGTATTTTTATGATTTTCAAAAGCATCAGTATGACTGAATGTGTTGCAAAGCTGTTCAGAATGAAGTTTAACATGTAATATCAAATTCAATAGGTACATTTCTCACATTTGTGGTGAGTTCATACAACCACCACATCATAGATTCAACAAACGTTTCAGACTTCGGATAAGTGTGTAAATTACATGATAAACGCCACATCTGTGTATTCGATCTACCAGTGAATTATCATCATCTGTTGAATACTGACAACTTCACACCACTCTGAGAACTTTTTTGTTGTTTATTAGCCTTTTCTTGGATTTCAGACAAAAAGGAGACCAAATATTATTTTCTCAGAATGATTATTGCCATTTTTCCAGGTAACGACGTCCAGTGCAATGATACAGCAGCCTGTTTGGACGGGACAACATGCTGTCAAGACAAAGACCATGAGTGGACTTGCTGTCCTCTGCCAGAGGTATAGCTGATCTGCCTTTATCGAAGTATAAATCTTGAGATGGGAAAGATGTCACCGGTGCATTGATGCTTCCTCTTCTTTTCTTTTCAATCGAATCATTCCCAGGCTGTTTGCTGTGAAGATCGCATACACTGCTGCCCAAAAGGTAAAAGGTGTAATCTAACCACCCAGACCTGTGATGACAACACATGCTCGATACCCCTGATCAAGAAGATGTCAGCAATCCCCAGACAGCGTGCACCAGTGGGGGATGTTATTTGTGACACCACCACCAGTTGTAAAGATGGCACCACATGTTGTAAAAACATAACGGGCGGCTGGGCTTGCTGTCCTCTGCCAGAGGTATAATTCTGTCATTTTTGCATTTTTTTAATAGTTCAGTTAATGAAAGAGTTCAGAAAGTAAATGTATTAAAACTAATTGTGAAAGGTGTTATCAGTGATTTAAGGCCTTTCCTTGCACTTGATCCAGGCTGTTTGTTGCCAAGATCTGGAACACTGCTGCCCAAAAGGGAAGCATTGCAACCTGGCGGCCCAGACCTGCGACGATGACACAGGCTCTGTGCCGTGGCTCGAGAAGGTGGCTGCCCTCCCCAGGCAGAACACACAGGTGGGGGATGTTCCATGCAACGCCACCGTAGCTTGTCAAGATGGCACCACATGTTGTAAAACCAAAGATGGTGGCTGGTCGTGCTGTCCTCTACCTCAGGTAAGCACACAGAGCGACATGAGAACTGATTACACGTCATTTAGCTGATGCTTTTATCCAAAGTGACTTCCGATTAGTGCATTGAACATCTATGAAGGGCTAGTCAGGGTTCAGCATCTTCCCTAGGACCCTCCAGGATGGGCTGGGAATCATGCAGCCAGCCTTCTGGTTGGAGGACATCCACTCTGCCCCTTAGCCGTAGCTTTCCCCACTGATGATTTCAAACCACTTTTTAATCCCCATTTAACTTAATGTGTGGTCCCTCTCTGTATTCATCTGTTAGAAATGTAAAACATATTTATTTCTGATGATTTTCTTCTTGACACGTCTTCCAATGTGTAGAAGAACAAAGTGCTACATATGCAAACTTTTATTTAGAAATGTTGCCTAATGTTGGAATGTATTAATAATAAGTCTCAAGAAGGAAAATTAGTGTCTCTCATAAAAAACATCGAACTATCAAGTTAAAGTTGCTTTTTCTAATTCACCTCTTTGTTATATAGAAGATTATGAGAGACCCAAGGAGGATGCTAAAATATGATGATATTTTAGCATTTGTTTAATAGTTCAGTTAATGAAAGAGTTCAGAAAGTAAATGTATTAAATCTAATTGTGAAAGGTGCTATCAGTACATTGAAGGCCTTTCCATGCACTTGATCCAGGCTGTTTGTTGCCAAGATCTGGAACACTGCTGCCCAAAAGGGAAGCATTGCAACCTGGCGGCCCAGACCTGCGACGATGACACAGGCTCTGTGCCGTGGCTCGAGAAGGTGGCGGCCCTCCCCAGGCAGAACACACAGGTGGGGGATGTTCCATGCAACGCCACCGTAGCTTGTCAAGATGGCACCACATGTTGTAAAACCAAAGATGGTGGCTGGTCGTGCTGTCCTCTACCTCAGGTAAGCACACAGAGCGACATGAGTACTGATTACAGGTCAGTTAGCTGATGCTTTTATCCAAAGTGACTTCCAATTAGTGCGTTGAACATCTATGAGGGGCTAGTCAGGGTTCAGCATCTTCCCTAGGACCCTCCAGGATGGGCTTGGACTCAAACCACCAGCCTTCTGGTTGGAGGACATCCACTCTGCCCCTTAGCCGTAGCTTTCCCCACTGATGATTTCAAACCACTTTTTAATCCCCATTTAACTAAATGTGGGTTCCCTCGCTGTATTCATCTGTTAGAAATGTAAAACTTCTTCGTGACACATCGTCCAATGTGTAGAAGAACAACATATTATATAAGACATGCAAACATTTATGTAGAAATGTTGCCTAATGTAGGAATGTATTAATAATACGTTTTATGAAAGGAAAATTAGTGTCTCTCACAAAACATCAAACTATCAAGTTAAATTTGCTTTTCCTAATTCCCCTCTTTGTTATATAGAAGATTACAAGAGACCTAAGGAGGACGATGAAAGTTTAGGACTAAACGTTGCATTGTTGTCATCTTGGTACAAAAGGCGGTCTGCTGTGACGACCACGAGCACTGTTGTCCCCATGGCACAACCTGTGACCTTGCCACCCTCACCTGTGATGACACAGCCGGCTCGACGCCCATGAAACAGAAGATACCTGCATTTTCCACCCCAGCTCCCATTACAGCAGCCCCTTCAACATCAAGTCAGGTACCAAGCTCAACGCTAACAGAGGAGGAGGAACCTGAGGAGGAACCTGAGGAGGAACCTGGGGAGGAACCTGAGGAGAACGAGATCCCGACAGCACAAGAGGAGGAGGATGAAGACGTGAAGAGCAGAATTAAGTGCGATGACCAAACCAGCTGCCCTGAGCACATGACCTGCTGCCTCATAGCCAGCAGGTCGCACAAGTGGGGCTGCTGCCCACTGCCAGAGGTCAGCCTTGTGATTTCATGATATCATATCTTTTTGCATGGTTTATTATCTAGTCTTCGAAATGAGGCGTTATTAAGGGCAAAGAGATTAGGTTGTCATCATGCAGACGTGTATTTGGTCTAATCAAAGAAGCCATGTGATTTATTTCATAATGACAAGTGATAGAGAAGAGTGGAAGACGTCACAACTGTTTGGCTGAATGTTCTTTAGATTGACTTCACTTTAAGGAGGTAATGAGGTAAGAGGTAAGATTACCACAAAACTTGGTTTAATTGTCGTATGGGTCAGGAAATAATTTATTTCATGTGGTGCATATCTGGATCAGTGGGCGGATCCGGGATTTATGTTTCCATTGTCTTCAACGTTATTGGATTGGGCTTTTTTGACTGATTTCTCATGGATCTTCATGGTCTCTGAACAAACCCAACAATGGAAACCAAAAAGATTAATGAAAGTGAGAAACCAATGATGTTCATGGATTCGTTGTACCATTTCATATCACTGATAATTTCAAATTTTGCGTAGTTATGAATGGGTAACTAATATTTTCCACGTGTTCAAGATTAGGATCGATGAAGTTTTATATCAGCTACACTAGCTCTGGTATTGTGACTAAAATCTAAAACATAGCATAGAGCACAACCATCTGTGTCTGTGTAGTAGTGACCGTAGAATGAAGCGGTGGTATCAAGGTCTATTAGATCGACTGTGTTCTTATTCAGCGTATTATCCAAAGCTGGACTGTAAACCTAGAAAGGTCACAGTTTCGCTAGAAGAACCATTTTAGCAACTGAGCTAATTCTTTCACTGCAGATGAAAGAGGAAGTTGAAAACAGGATCAGAGACGTGAAAGTAGCACTACTCCCTCTCTCACTTCCCCCCAGGCGGTGTGCTGCACTGGTGGGGACCACTGTTGCCCGGCCGACTACAAGTGTGATGAGCGAGGGACACACTGCGTCAAAGGAGAGCTGGTGATCCCATCGTACACCAAGCTGGCAGCCACCACCACCAGCAGCAGCGTCCAGGCTGATTCTAGCTCTGTGCAGTGCGACGCTCTGAATCTGTGCCCTGAACGCACCACCTGCTGTCAGCTCGTCACGGGCGAGTGGGGCTGCTGCCCACTGCAAAATGTGAGCACTATGTGTGTGTGTGTAGTTTTTTTGTCACATGTAAGTTCACACAGGGTACAATGAAAAGTGTAGGACAACAGGTCAGCTCAGGGGTAAGACCAATGGAATAAGAAAAAAGACTTAAAATAAATGGAAACAATAATAAAAGATAAAGTACAATATAGCTCCATATAAGACAATCAAATCTGAACAATTAAGTGTAGACTATATATATAGTTAATTCACATATTAAGAGATGAGGAAATAAACCCTGCAGTGGAATGTTGGACATGAATTTAATTAAAACGCCTGATGACCTGGTGGTAACAATTGATGAGATTATTGGAAGAAGAGCAGCTTCTTTGACATGAAAATATAACATCTCTCTATCAGTAGACTGTCCTACGTTTCTTATGTAAAATTAGGGGGGTAACTTCCTCCCCTCCTCTGTGTGCAGGCTGTGTGCTGCTCAGATAAGGAGCACTGCTGCCCACAGGGCTTCAGCTGCCACGCGGGCTCCAGGTCCTGTCACAAGCTCATCATGCTGCGGCTGGAGACCGTCCCGCTGACGCCCGTCTACCTGCCTGAGCATCGACCCCGGCCCAGTCCTGTAAAGCAGACAGACATCCACTGTGATGATCAGACTACATGCAAGGAAGGAATGGCCTGCTGCAGGATGTCCAGCACGGCATGGGGCTGCTGTCCATTTCCTAATGTATGATTTACAGTAAAAAGTTACTGGTTCACCATCAAACAGAGCTAATACCACTTCAGCACTGTAAGGGGGAAATATTGAGGAAATGATTTGAGACCTTTTGGAAGCAGAAGTTGCAAATGTTTGATGGTTCCAGCTTCTTCAATGTAGAGCTTGTGTTGTATCACATTCAATATAATAGATCCCTTTCACCGAAAGGTCACACACTGGTCCTTTAATATTAAGGTACTAACAAATATTCTATTATCTGTATTGTATTGGTCGTAGTAGCATGACAGTGAGAAAGAAGAAAAATGGATGTGAAGTTTTAGAAGCACAAATACTGTGCTTAACTACGAGGTACTGGCACTTTGGTTTTTACCAATTCTACTTCGTTTTACTTCTACTCTGTTGCTTACTGTGGTTAATATACTTTTTCCTCCAGCACATCTGTCTGACAAATAGTTTCTCCATTTGTTTGTCAGCAGTTTTTCACAGAAATTACTGAGCAGATTTGCTTGAACCTTGAAAGAATGTAATATTGGATAAGAAAGAAGTCATTATATGTTTCCCACCAGGAAATAATTCATGAATCTAGATCAGTTAAATCAGGCCCATTAAGGAGACTATAAAGCTTGATTGACTGTAAGGGGATTGTTGGCGTTGATATATTTGCTGTTATTAGTTGACTAGGCATAAATGACTGCACCAATTCTTAATACACTCTGAAGCGTACATTTGACCTTTATGTAAAAGTCGCTCTGTAAAAGTCATTTTTTGTTTTGTAAACTAAAGGTTCATTGTTTCTTCCACACTTAGCTGACCATATCTTTCTCCCCATCCTCCCCACAGGGGGTGTGCTGCAGCGACATGACCCACTGCTGTCCCAGCAGCTACACGTGCAGTGAAGCCGGCGTCTGCAACCACGACACCAGGCTTAACTGGAACAACTGGCACATGTTCCTGTCCAACAAGAAGAGAGCCCTGATTGTGTGAAACATCCCATCATGAACAGGGAGCACTAAATGCATGTAATAGGAAGGGGTATTTGAGTGAAATTACTAATTGTTTTGTTAGAGTTTGCTGATTCTTTCTGCAAGTGTCTGTTGCAGGTCTGACAATGTTGACAAGTCTTTAAAAACAAGATCCTTGTTTAACTACTTTAAACACCAATCAGTAAAAAGAAAAAAATTTAAACTTTTCTCTAACTGAATTTTCTTTCAATAATCACTGTATGGGCATAATTCTGTGGCACCTTTTACAATAACAAGCTTCTTTGTGATTCAACCTTGTGAAGGAAGTTTGAATCACAGTCTGTTTCAGTCCAACATGTTTACACATGACACGATTTATCAGTTCAGATAATTTCTTGGAAACTGTAATGACTGACAAATTAAACAAACTCAGATTACCCTCAGTTGCTTCTCTTCCACTGAAGTTATATGATCAAGTCAGAATCAAATGACTGCCACGGTTCACCTTCTATAAACAACAGTCTCAAGTCTCCAGCAGATCATTGCTCAATGAGTAGCACAGAGATGGTGTTATTCTAGACAGAGGCAGATCAGATTATAATAATCATCATATAATTATTTCTAAATCCATTGGAACTCAAATATGTAGAAACTGAACCAGTTGTATGAAAATCATCATCAGTGACAACACCAACAGAAGATCAATACATCAAGCCTATTTCAGAGAGAAAAGCAACTAAATCGCGGATCACAATTTCTTTAACTTCCTCCTGCTTTGTCCTTATGTTTCCATGTTTTAGCAATTCATAAAAATATTAAGCAATTCATAAGAAATAATAAGGTATAGGTTTGTCCCAATACACAAAAGGAAGACTAATTTTGAAAAGATAGGTGTTAAAAAAACAACATACAACCAGATTTCTTTTTTAAACATTTATTTGTGAAACCGAGTGAATTTAGAATCTGAGCTTCTGGAAGAACCACTTGTTCTTGCCTGTCTTGTACCTGGAGAAAAAAAGAAAAGATGTTATTCATGGCATCAGATCGGGCAACAGGTTGCTAAAACCACAACACACCTAAATAAATCAGGGTTGAGATTAAACTAAACCTGTTTTGAGTAGACAATATTTTGTTTGCTGTTTTAAATTGATAAATTTAAGTTTGGATAATACAAGTACACAATTTAACAAAATACGAGTCTACATTTTAATGAAGAATTGCTGCATATTCTATATTTAAGTCTCCATTAGTTTCATTTGAACACAGATTCCAAGATTAAAAATAATCATTGTCAGACTCACCTCTCCTCAAACTTGATCTTGGCCTCGCGCCTGGCTTTGCGCTTGAGACCAGGATCCCTGAAGACATCCTTGTTGACGACGGTTTTGTCAAGAGGAATATCCACGGAGTATCTGACAAAGAAAGAAAATGAAAGATGACGACAAGTTGTTTGCATCCAGCAAGGCCACATAGAGCTCGACGATCCATGCTCACATCCACTGTGGAAACTCAAAGTGCTTTGAGGCCAGAGCAGCAACTTATAACAAGCTGTATTTCATTTGTTTGCCCAGGTTATTATTTTAATGTGACCAGCTGCTAACACAAGCCAATTAACCTGTTAGTCATAGCATGTGTGTTCAGTCTGATCAGTCTGTACCAGCAGCAGATTTTAATAGAAATAGAGCACCAAACGAGGAAGTGTAATAAAGTCAATAATCACTGGAGTTAATTTGTCCAGTGTCCAAAGAATTTCAGATACTTTCCTTTTAAAGCATCTAAAATGTCCAAACACAATTCTACATTGTGTTGTGTGCACAGAAGTGCCAGTCTTTCCTATAAGGGGAAATCTAGCTGGTACAGTGACCGGGCTCCCTTGACCAACCCGCAGGTTGCCACTGACAAGGGAACTTTTTTCAGTCATTAAATAGTGAAATCTAATATTTTAGAAGTCATGGTTGGACTCAGAATATAAAATTAATATTAATGTACTAGTTTCTTGTGGGCTGTATGAAAACTGAACATGTTATACCATCTAGACTACTTTAGTTTTCAGCAGCAATGGAGTTTAAAATCAACGTCAAATTTCTTATTTACTCAAGCTATCCAACAGCCAATCATCTATCAGAAAAAGAAAGTGAAGCTGATGATTACAGGACGTCCAAGATATATTAACTGACTTGTGTATCTGGGAAAACTGCTGATATGACATGTCTCCGAAACATACTAGTTATGTTGATTGTTCACACTAGGAAAGAATAGATAAAGTAACTCAAATTAAGCCAGTATTCACAGTCTGTTAAAGAGTGCATCTAATGCACACTATTGTCTCTTTTCATTGCAGACCTGCGCAAAGCAGGTAAACATGAAAAAAGATAAAAACATAACAAATTTGTCCATCAGCATGTGGTTGACTTTGCAGGATCTTGTTGACAACAAAAATACTGAGTACCACCAGCTCAGCCATTTAAACTCAGTGAAAACCAATTTGATTCAAGCAGTGTCCACCAGCCACGGCAATTCACATTATAAAAGACTAACTTTGCAATGCTCTTTAAACCACCACACTTTCTAATAAAATTTATATTCTAAGACTATTCACCACAAGTGATGAGTATTTTCTTCAGACACTTACCTGGTTGGCATGAGGTGGTTGTAGTTGAACACCTTGACGAAGGCCTTGATCTTTGACCTCTTGGCGATCTTCTTCTTGCCCATGGTTGTTGTAACCTTACGGGGATAGCGGTCGATGCCTGCGACCAGAGCGTGGCTGTAAGGACGGTCGGTGGTGCCATCGTCAATGTTCTGAAAAGAGACGTTACCAGAATGAGTTTGAGGAACTGCAGATGATGTCCACACACATTGAAGATGAAATAATCCTACATGTTGTCATTGGTGTGTTTTAACTAAATTGTACAAATAGTTGTTTTCTTTAAACTTGAATTAGATATGTAGATACTATTTATTTACATCTGGAGCAGGTCCTTTCTACAGTAGCCCAGACTGGACAAACTAAACACCTCTTGAGAGTTTTTATGACAACTGAAGGATATCGTTGGTTCCCTTTCACGTTTGGAAGGGGTTGGTTGAGGTGAGTGGTTTTCAGCTGCATCATGCAACATCGCCACAAAATTCTACACACTGAACCTTTAAAAACTGTATGTTACTGGGCTTGAAAATGTTTATAGGCATTCAATTTTTGTCATACTGCTGGGCTCTTCTCTCTAGCCCATTAGCTTGACAACATGAAGTATTTTGCTGCCACAGGTCAAATAACTTCATACCGGTGAAAATGGGTTCATTGCATACTCAATGCGGAAAATTACTTATTGTTAGATTGGTAGGCATGACACAGAGATGAGGCTTTTACATTCAAGATAAATTTCAGATATTACCCAGAGGGACTATGTGAGAATACAAATGTCCAAAGGGAGAGACCAGTCTTTTTCATGGTGTTTCTAACAAGTTACAGATGTGAGACAGGAAATTTCAGATCTTTTGGTAAAAGGAGTTTATTTCCACAGTAGAAACTATGCGCCCTGCCTCCTGTATGTATCTGTACAGGATACATACATAAGGAGTAGCCTCATCGAAAATCTGGTGTTTCGATGAGGCTACTCCTCATCGAAACACCAGATTTCCCTGTTGTGAAAATGTCTCACCAAGAGAATCTCCTGCTGTGTTCTTCATATGTTAAAGTCAAACTTCTAGTGTGATAATGGCCTTTGAGCAACAGGGGACCTCTCCTGCTTGGATTAATCATGTCTTGAGGAGGCTTTCCCAATAAGACGTGTGTCAATGTTTTTGTAATTTTAATATGGGACTCATGGGCCCTGGCAGAGAATGACCCATGTGTTTACTATCTTTCCATCCTCCACGCACACACATGGTCTTACCTTGACGATGACAGCTTTGCGTCCGGCGTAGCGTCCAGCAAGGACCATCACCACCTTCCCAGGCTTCATAAACTTGCCCATTTCTGCGAGAACGACAACACGATAAATTCAGTGAGGCTTCAGATGAATCAACACTTCACAGACACCATCACCGCTCAGAAACTGGAGGTTTAACTGCGAGGTTATTCTACAGCGGTTTGGCTAAATAGCCACTGCCCTGATGCTAAGTTAGCAATAGCTCAGCGTTAGCCTCGTATACATTGTGTGGCAGGATGTAAACTTTATTTATAATTCAGTTAAACACAGTTAAAGCAACGTGTGACCAACGGGGAAACAACGGGGAATCTGCACGTGGGACATGAGCCCGTTTACAGAGCGGTTCACGTGAAGACCAAAGTCGCCATGTTGGAATCAGAGGGACGGCGACGAAGCACCGAAATAAATATTCCTCTTATATATCTTAGCTGAGTAACACACACGATGAAATGTCAAGCACGTCTCATCTGCAGGACTTTTTGTATCACTCGGGTGCCATTCAAATTATCATAGTGGCCGGATTATAGACGATGGATGAAGATTGTTCTAAGAGAAGTTTCACTCACTGATGCTGTTCTACCGCCGCCGCTACCAGGAAAGGAAGTGCGTTAGGTTTTTCTCAACTTTGACCCCACCAAACTTAGACGTCACTTCCGGAAACATTTCATATAATTGTATTTCCAACTGGCTTAGTTTCGTTAAATTGTCGTAGGTAAGGCTTTATCAATAATAATAATAATAATAGTAATGATGATGATAATAATTTTGTAATACTTACATCTGAGGGAATAGCAGAATAGAATACGCAGTCGGCTCTCAGTAGATAAGGTAAATTAATTGTGTAATAAGCAGAATTTGTCACCCGATGATAAAAGTTAAAAAGAAGAAAAATACTTATAAATCAAAAACTAAAGAGCAACTTTCACCGTAATTACCAGGACTATACTATACTCATTAATATTACTATGATAAATATTATCGCACAGAAAACAAGCATCCAAATTGTTACTATTTGTAGTTTGTCCTGTTTCATTCAAGAGATATTAGTTGAAGGGTTTTATTTAAATTACATTGTCAAGCTAGTTGCTGGTAAAAAGCTCTAACCAGAAAGTGTCTTGAGACAGACCTACCAACCATGATGAACGGATTCGCATAGTAAACAATTTATATCTATATAGATATAGATATATATAATGGAGATAATTAGCTTTAGATTACGAACTCACATTGGTATAAATAACAGTAATATGCCCATGATATGGACGTGTTTTGCCCTTTCCTTTCTTATTAATGAGACTGATGTAAAAAAGGTGCCTAAGGATAAGCCTATGTTTAAGCATGTAAAGTAGACCCAAGAATGTATGCTGTATATAAGGATATATATGTGTGCTTAAGAAAGAACAAATACGTATACAGACAGTGTTATTTATTTAAAAGAAGGATCGCACCCCAGGACGTTGATGTCAATAATGGTGTTTGTTAGTTTATTTTTGTTTCTTCCTTATTGTCTTTTGTATGTATTCATGAGTGAAAACCCAATACAGATTTAATTTTGAAAGAATAAAATACATTGTTATACTAAATAAACTGACATGACAAAGATTGATAAACATTGCAGCAGTTTAATGTGAATTTATCCATTAAACAAGATAAAAACTTAATCAAGACCATGGTTCATATCTCCCGATATATATTACTTCTCATTACAGTGATTAAATTAAAATACATAATTGAAATCATTCAGTGTTTCTAAGGTTCCCAGCCTCAACAGCTACAGTACAGCAGAAACTTTAGTGTTCTGATATGTTCTCATCTACTTCAGTGTTGAGCTCAAACATTCTATCAAATAAATAAATACATTGATCACAACATAAAACACAACTAAATTTGGAGAGCGAGGAAGTGAACTACAGCGTTGCACAGTAGGTACGGAACACAGCCCAGAACAGAACAGTAATTTTCAACTCAAATAAAATAAAAAAGATCCAATTTGTGGTGCATGCTAGGTAGGTATGCTGTGGTCACAGAGTGCACCCATATGGATTCAGGTTTTTATCTCAGAAAACACAAATGGGGTGAGCTTTTATCAGCATGCCTACACTCACAGGTTGATAAATATGTTTGATTCCCACAAACAGCTGGAAAAAGTACAGCACATCTAAACTACCTTTAGTTTAATAGCATCTGTGGTCTCTACATTCAGTATTTAAGGTTACGATTCGTGCAACTCAGTTGTCTCATGAAGACAAAAATGAATTTCTCTGATAAACAAACTGGAAATAAAATGAAACTTTTAATGTCCTACAATCACGTTAAATGCGGAATGTAAACCGTTACGTCATGAAATGAACATATCGCCGCCAGTTAATCTGGAACGATTAGAGCAGCAGTTCAGACAGGGTCTAAAAGTTGGTCGCACATCTGAAACGCAGCATGCGACAACTGATAACAGCCTCAGAGGTTTCAAATGGAGTGGAGAGCATTGTCAGTGGGTCGATAACTGCGTAATTGAAGGCGATGTTACTCAACTCTTTGACTCCACGTCCCAATGGAAAGTTATTTCTCATTTCAAGTCGACCTGAGTGCTGTCGGTCAGCTTCACGATCAGCCAGTGTGCTACATGTGATTCACCACAGAAATCATTCAGTCCATGATCAAAGAACGGAGCAGAACAGACACAAGGAGCAGGACATCACTAGCTAGTAGTTACTGTGTGGAAACCACAGTATCAAGACATGTTTCTGCTCATTCATTTTTGCAATGGATCGTCTAACTTGTAACCACGCTGCGGTAATAATTACTGTAAAAATCCAACAATCCCTTCAATGAATAGGCAAAGGTCCTACTACTGTACGAGGAGCACAGGTTGCAAAGGTCAGGAAGTGTTTTCTAAAGATGAGATGATCTCCATCTTCACTCTAAGGCAGGTTTACAGTACAAGCAGCATTGTCTTCTTGTCATTTTGGCACCTTAAACAGGGTGCAGATCATGGATTCTCATGGTTGAAGCGCAAAATATAAAATCATCGATGTATGTACTGTCGATTTTAAACGGTGCCTGCTTGAATGACCTTCAAAATGTTACTTAAATGATGCACAAAAACATGCTTTGGAATGCAGGTAAGAACTGTGTGGTTTAGCTGACGTAATACTTGAGATCTGACACTGTCGCTTATACATTTCAGACCTTCGACGTATATTCTGCCTCCTCAGAAAGCATCTTTAATGTTCTTCAGCTGCCGGACGGACAGGTCCACAGGGAGGTTGAATTTGAGGTGGCTGACGCGGCCCATGATGCGCAGGGCTCCTTCGAAGCCGGTCTGAGCCATGTAGCTCCAGGACTGGTAGTGCGGGTGAATCAGAGTCTCAGACTTACACAGCAGGTTGAGCCACGACACCAGCCGCTGCTCGTTCAGAGCCATGCACACCAGCGCTTTAAACTCTGTGTCCGGTCCTCTCTTGTAACGTCCGTGCTCCTTCAGCACAGTGTGGATAGCCCACAGCAGAGACTGTTTAGGGGTCACAGTCACTGGTCCGCCCCCTAAAGGCAGTCTAAAGGACTGTGAAAGCTGGCGGGCAGGTGTCTCAACAAAGGCCTTCCCGTTTTTGGAGTGGTAGTATTTGACAAAGAGGTCCCATGGATGCATGGTCTGTGGGTCTGGTTTGTAAGGCAGCAGGCAGGAGATGGGCGCCAGCACCAAGCTCATGGTCTGAGAGGGCAAGAAGAGGCCGTGGGCCAATAAGTCTTTGAGAGCAATCGCCAGCTCCTTTCTCACAGAGGTCGTCAGCTCATCTCGGGGGCCCAGGTCCGTGTTGCTGGTGTAGTTGACGACGTGTTCCACGGAGGGACGGCTGTTCGAGCCGAGCACTCGCACTTTCTCTACAGCTGCCTCCAGACGCTGCAGCAGGGGGCCGTAGTCCTGTGCCACAGACTCCGGAGGCCACATGCTCTGGGGAAGGTGTCCAGTCGCACAGCCGAACTGGCTCGCAGCGAAGATCTGCAGCACGGCGATGGCCTTCTGGATCAGCTGCAGGCCGGTCTCTCGGATCTTCTGGGCCTGTTCAGGGTCCACTGCAGTGACACATGAGAACATACTTACATCAAACAGCATCGATGTCTGCTGGTTCTGAACAACACCTCCGGTAAAACTTGCCTCTTATAAAGTGATTATGAAGATCTTTCAGTGAATAAATCTTTAAAATAAAATACTGTCAATTGAATATAAATTTGTACAGTACCGAATCACAGCATCAATATCTCAAGGCACTCACTAGTTGAGCATGCTTGAGGGAAGCATACGTTTATGGTATTTCTACTGTGACATGTGGCTCAGAAATGACTTACAATGCAAGTCCAACCAAAATTTCTTTCAGACATTGAACTCTTGTTTTTTTCTGCGGAGGACGTGCATGTGTAAATGCAAATTTCGGAGAGAAATGATCTGCAGTCTCTGCGGACCTTCTCCTCCTGGCCTCCTAGTATTTAAATCCAGGAAAAACTGGATGTGAGAACACAGTGGGAAAACCCCAGCTTGATTCATTTCGAGGGAGTGGGGGGGTTAATGACGCTTCTCACACGTGACAGACGCACAAATGAAAAGGACCAAAATAAATCAAATATCTCCTTTTGAAAAAGCCGGGACACACATGTACAAGACACACAGATGAATGATA
The DNA here is from genome assembly GCF_949316205.1 of Platichthys flesus. Classification (NCBI taxonomy): domain Eukaryota; kingdom Metazoa; phylum Chordata; class Actinopteri; order Pleuronectiformes; family Pleuronectidae; genus Platichthys; species Platichthys flesus. The sequence goes on along the minus strand of NC_084960.1, from coordinate 16,362,606 downwards.
TCGAGAGAGTTTTTGGTGATAAGAGCTGACGAATGGTTCTGTGTGTGAAAATCACATGATCACAGTGGAGTTAATATGTCACTTCCTGCCTCTACCTGCTGCACCCGGCTGCTCCAGCTCTCGCCTGAATAATGCGGAGGATTTGATGCTGTTGTGAACGTGTCTGTGCAGAGAACCTCCCGCTGTGTTGTGCATGTGTGAAAGGCAAATGTCTGAATACAACTTTACAGTCTTACAGTGTGAGCCAGTAAAAACACATCTTGTCGAGGATCTACTAGTTTGATTACTATCAATGTTACAATGTACTTGGATGATGATATGAACTGACTGACCTTTCCTCTTTGCCCCTGGAGTTCTGGCATTGGTCCCTGATGCTTGTGGCTGCTGGCTGAGTCCAACATCTGGCAAGAGAGGATTCCCCACCTCATCTTTTGGAAGAAAGGGCAAAGATTCAAATTAACCAAGAATTAATAAAAAAATAGACATCTTGGAAACAAACAGGCTTATACTCCAACTGCACATATGTTTTTTTACCCTGGATGAAGTTGATGAACATCTCCAGGTCCCTGATCTGGGTTTTGAGCTGATCTACCAGCTGCTCTTTGACACGGGCTGGGTTCACTATCTGAGCAATAGCAGCGTCGACTCTCTGCCGAAGCTCCTCAGGGGACAAGTTCCCAATGTCCTCGTTCAGGTTCACGTCCAGCTTTTTGATCAACTCGTCAATGATGACCTGAGGAAGGTAAAACAGATTTAAGATTAAGGTTTGAATGATTAAAGCTGATTTGTTAAACTAGCGTGTGCCCTTTGGCAAGAGCTTGTGTGAGTGTGAACACGGCTCCAGAGGAAGCTATCAGAGTACATTTAGGCAAAAAAAAAAAAAATGATTTAAATGACGTTGTTTTGATTAAAATTGGAATGTCTGGTCTTACGGACACTTGGATGACAGTATGGAGGAATTTTATGTTTTTTATCTGTGGTTTTCTTACGTTTGAGTCCCCAGTTATTTTGGATATTCTATTTGACTGCTACGCTGTTTAGACACCAAAAGTGTTTCGCGGACTCAAACATTTCACCCACCCCGCCATCGGAAAAGTGGTGAGTAGAAATGTCGTTATTTTTTCTGGTTAGAGTCTGGTTAGAACATGCACGAGGCACGACATGACGTATAAATTCGGCTGTGTATTTCAGTTGTTTATGTATCACAGCACATTGACACCAGCGTTAGCCCTTGTCAACAAAACCTCTCGAATCTCGGTGTCTTTCCAAGTTGACAATCTTTATTGGAAAGCCTTTCCAGCTAGTCTACACTTTTTTTAAAAGAAGAGAGAAATAGTGCAAAAAAAAGAGTAAACAAGACACCAACGCTGTAGAGCCTGATGTATTTTGTGACTTGTTGTACCAGATCTGAAACAGGTTAATTATTTGCAGAAACTAACAGACACAAAAACTGGGACATTAGTTTGCGATCTAATTAAGGATGTTGTTAGAGTTACAAAACAAATCCATTATAGCCTGATCAGAAAACCGCGATGCCATGTCCCGGCCCCCACCTTCTGTTTCTCCATGACGATGGACTGCGGCAGCGAGTCGTAGCTGCCCTCCTGGTAGGCGAAGTGCTCCAGATCATCCAGCTGTGTCTTCAGCTGGAAGATGAGATCCTTCTGTTTTTCCCTCTGGGCCTCCAGGCGACCCCTCTTCTCCCTCTCACTCTGACGGGGGAACCACACACAATTATGTTAAATTTAAGAGTGACCACGGCAGCACAGTTGCTACTGGATGTTGACAATGTGAGATTTTTGCTACTGATACGAATATCAATAAATATGATACTAACATTGTAACATTAATTCAATGTTAATTCATTCATTATTTATCTCAACATCAGCTTTGAAGTTAAATTGTATTTTACCTGGTTTTAATACTCAGTTTTCTTCATTTAGAAATGACCTCCAGGGACAAATAGTTGTTTTGAATGTGTAACGTGTTTATTTATGTTTGTACTGTTGTATATTGAGCCTGGGTACTACTTTATTTGATGCAGATTAAGTTTCTTTTTTCACTTTCTGCTACATTGTAAGATCTACCTTTTCAGTGAATTCTCAAAAAATAACTCATGGATGTTTAGGGGGCTGATGTTTATGAGTGTGCAATTTGGTGCAGATCCAAATATAAAATCTGGATCTAGTAAATTTAAAGGTGGTTTCATATGGAGACTGTTGGGCATTGTCAAAGGTATGAACTATACTGAGTGACACTCTAGTAGTGAGATGCATTTAAGTGTGAATTACAAGTTGCACACTGAGAGGAAGAGGTGGGAGGGGATCATGAAGCCTGCTGCAGTTTTAAGCACAGGTGTCACAACATAAACAGAAAAACCTACTTCTGAAACCCATACTCACCAGATCCCTCTGAAGGTGAAGCATGTGACAACAAGGGAGAAATAAATAAAAACTTGAGGTTGGATATGTGGTGAGAAATTATATCATGTCAATTGTTAACGACTAAGACTACTCGAGGGCGAGCCTTTGCTTCAGTTGGGACTAAACATAGAGAGGCTGAGAGCAAACAATATCCGGAGCAAGGCAGGTTGCTTGAACACTGCTGTGTACACACGGGCCTTTATTAAACAGAGAGCTATCTGCCAGAGTCATTTTCATTCACCCTGCAGCCCTGTGAGTCACACACTTGTGGCAGAGAGCAACGTTTTCCACAGGAGATTATAGATCCCTGGGAACAAAGCAGTGGGCGCAGCTGCCTCGAGTGTGACGCAACAGGCGGCACGCTTGAATCAGCTTTGTTCACAAACGTCACAGTGAATCAGTTCGATGTATGTGAGCAGATCGTGCATGTGTGTGACCCTTTTTTCATACTGAGTATCCAGATCTGTGTATGTGAGTAAGGACATCGTGGACATCTACGGGACAGTGTGCAGACTTGTGCATGTTCAATTTCTCCGTGAGGATCTACACAACTGACAGCTGACTGCTGAGGAGCCCTGCGTCAATACTGGAGGAATTCCGATGATAGGAATTCCACAAATCCTAAATGTCACACACAAAAAAAAAAACATCTTCTGAAAACCACCCAACTGTCTGAAACCCAACGTTCTGCAGTTTTCTATCAAAGAACAGCAGCTAATGCTCATAATTCATACAATGGACCCAGATAACATTCAACATTTTACCTATAGATAACTATCAATGACCACACTCGATTTTTGATCTGTCAGTTTAATAGTAGATTAATCACACTGTCACCTGCTAACAACAAACTGCGGTCCTAAATCTATACTTAGATATGTAAAAAGCACTGATAGACTACTGATGAAACTTCTTCCAGGCACAGGTGTGGGGCCCCGAGAGGTCAGGGGCCCCTGGACTACTACAGTGAAGTGATGTTAATATTTGTAGTTGTAAAGGCCAAGAGTTCAGTGTTAAGACAAACAATGCAAAACAATCAAAGACCAAAACTAAACAAACATGTCTTGTCTCTGTCAGTGTATGGATCCTATACAGGGACTGTGGGGGCTTTTACCTCTCAGTACCCATGGGTCCCTTTTCTCATATTCCGCCCATGGTGACATAAGGATGATTACTTATTGGATCATAATGTGATGATGTGTTCTTTCCCTCAGTGTGTGAGTCGACAGTGGCTGTTGTGTTTCAGTGCCAGTTGCCTCACCGAGTTCTCCAGCTGCTGGGCTTCCTGCGCTCTGCAGCCCACCACATGCGGGCAGCCCCTGAACGCGAACTCCTCCAGCTCGGCCAGCATCCGCTCCTTCTCGTCGCTCTGCGCGTGCACGATCTGCTTCAGTCGGAACTGGACCTGTGCGAAGTGGGAGGTGAGGGCGAGCAGAGAGGAGTTCAGCTGGTCCTGCTCCCCCTCCAGCCTCCTCAGCTGGGTAGCCATCTCCTCTTCCGTGGCCGTGGACGAGCCTCTCTGCTTCAGCTGATCAGCGCAGCCGCTCCCGCTCTCATCCTCGGGACTGGCCACGGCGCCGACCGGTGCCCATCGCTCCCCTGCGCCGGCGAACATGGCCTCGCTGTCCGAGGCCGACAGCTCCTCTGTGGACATGGCGGCTTCTCCCCCGCTGTTTCACTCCGTCGAGACTTTATAAACAAGAGGTTTTACTTGTCGTGAGCTGCGCAGAGAACACGGAGCATCAGCGTCGGGTAAACAGGTGTGACGCCATCTTGGGAACGATGAGTCATACGTCAAAACACCGGAAGTCAAGCACCTTCATCTCCAAAATAAAAGGATTCCAATAACATTGTAGCGCAGTTCAAAATAAGTAAAAACTTGATTAATGTTTAATTCTTTCGTTTTTTTAAATAATGTTTTTTTTCTCTTCTTCTGCTGCTTGAACATATTGACATCCTTGTTTTGGATCATTAAACCTATGTAGTTATATACTTTAATTTGTTTGAAAACTGTCCAACAGTTAAAGTATAGTGATGTTAATGACCTTTTACTATTCATAATATTTGGATTTGTCCTTTACTATATTTTATTATTTGTTTAACGGGTTTCCTCAATGTTTGTAAACTGTTAACTGACTGTATTATATACTGTCAATTACAGGATTGTTAAGACTCTTATTTTGAATGAAATACCCGGCAGTTGTGACTTTTTCATGTACCGAGCTCTGTAGCGTAAAAACACAATAGCAGTTCAATATCAGCCTATGAAGTGGGATTTTACAGTCCCTGTTTTATATGGCAGACACAGCATACCAGATACATTTGAATCTGTAACATGTTGTTTGCAACCGTTCCCATGGCTGGAGCCATTTGCAACACTGACGTCTTTAGATAAATGTAGTGAATCGTTTGTTATATGTAAATGTGTTATTATTATTCAGTCGTGTGAGTACTTATCAGACAGAGGTGAGTTGAATATATTTGGTCGGTGTAGTCCAAAGATATTTTAAGTAATTGAGAGAAATGCAAAAAAATATCAATTTCAATGACTTCCGTTCCGCGGTGCTGGTGATGCACATGAACGCAACATCACCCGTACTCTTCAGCGACCCCTGATGGAAAACATTGAGGCGTTCAGGGCTTCCTGATTCAGAGAAAAAGAAAGTGAAAGAGTGAATGATATCCGAGAACTGATCCTCGACTGGAGGTGAGTTTAAACCGAGCGGTTTTTAATGAAGATAAATCAAATCAAATGTTAAGTTCAGTTAAACACAACAGAAGTGATGTCACCAGTGACTTATTTAAAGTTTTCTGAGCTCAGAAAAGATTTGTTGAGTCGCTGATTTGTGTGAGTTGAAGCAGAGTCCACAGGTCATTTATAAGATGAGTTTGTTAGCTGTGTTTTTTTGTCTCTCGTGTCTTAATTTTAATCTCAAGTTATTATGAATCTGATGTTGATGACAGGAAGCTGTAAGAGTGTGAATTAGCTCTGATAAAACATGGACTTCATGCCTTCAGATGAGGTGAGACGTCATTTTGTTTTTCCACGTTAACAAGTCGTTCTTGTTGTAGGTTGTGTATTTGAAAATAAATGTAACTATGTTATAGAATATATAATAATAATAAATCAGTGATATTCATGAAAGATACATTTTCTCAACGGGTATAACCACCAACACATTTCCTGCTGGATTTTAGTTTTTATTACGTTCACCTTTTAAACATTATAAATGTAAAGAGTATTTGATTAATAGTGATAATAAAATGATTAATATTATTCATTTATCCTCATATATATTTATATCCGTTTAGATAACAGTTGTTTTTTCCTGGAGAGAAATCTGTGTTTCCTGATCTTTTCAGGAATTCTCTCTTGTCATGGAGCCACTGAAGTCGTCTGAGGAAACTTTAGAGGGAATCCAGACCTTAATCTCCAACTACAAGGTTAACAGATGCTCATTCATTAATCTGGAAGTGGTACAATGTAGCTTTTAATATTTATTATTAATCGAAAATAAAAGTAATCATTAGTCACAGTCCAAACAGTTTCACTCTCGTGTCCACAGATAATATGTGATCAACTGGCTCATGAGCAGACGGATCTGGCCAACATGATTAAGGACAGTAAGAAGATGACTCAGGATTGCAAGAAGCGCTCCATCAAACTGGCCAAGAGTCTGCAAGAGGACAAGCAATCCCACCAGGAGCAGATGGACAGTGAAATGGTTCCACTCTTAATTTACCTAAGTTATCAGAAAACCTTTCTTTCAAGAAAAACATGGGATTTAACTGAAGGGCTTGATCTTTGATATTTCCCCCAAAAATTGCTTGGACGTCTTCATCAGTTGTTAGTTTCCACAAAATCAGTGGATTTGGGAGAAAATGTATTATTAAAATGTTTGAAGTAAAACAGCTTTTCCTTCATTATTGTCTAAACTTCTGTCTTCCAGGAAAGGCTAGGTATGCTGAGTCAGGAGGAGTTCAAGCTCATGAAGGAGATCCAGGAAGTCCAGGCTGCCCTGAGGGAGGAGGAGGCCAATTTTGAACAGCTCAAACAGCAGACTGATGTACGTCAATCTCCCAGCATGCACTGCGTCTGCAGCCCTATCTGTGACGAATAACCAGTAACCATGTACCTTTTGATTTCAGGTGTTCACCCTTGTGCCAGAGAAAAATGTCGTATTTAAGGGGAAGTCGTGCGATGCAGGCGACGGGCCAATGTTTGACATGACATCGCGTATCGTTTATCCGATGCTGGAGGGAACGGCACTGATCACATTTGAGGAGGAAGAGGGTGAGTTTCGACCAATCGCAGATGAGTGGCGTTCACCATCCTGCAGCTACGTTGTAAGTGAATGGATCTGCTTTTATTAAAGGTAGAAAATATTCATTTAACCCAAAGGGTCATATTCAAAGGTGCACATGAGGTGGCCAAAACTAGATAAAAAAGCGAACAGAATATTTACAAAAAGAAATAAAATCACTGGAATAATAAAAAATACAAACCTGCATATGATTTAAATGATTCGGATAAATCCCCACTGACGTTGAGATAACTCCACACTGATGGAGCTAAAGCAGCAAATCATAATCTCCTCTTGTTTTGAACCTGGATTGTGGAACTTAAAATCACAGTTTCTAGATTTGAAGGGTTTTGATGCAGACACAAAACGTACCATGAAACATATCTCAGGGAGCTAAACTGCTGTGTGCTTGGAAATGAATCTGCATTATCTCAAAGTGAATTCTGGTGTATCGTCATATTGCTCCCATTTTGTAGTGTTTTAAACAAAGTCTTTTAAATTCAAGGATGCAAATTTAGCCTTGAACACAAATATTTACAGCAAGTACTTAAATGCTGCTTCTCATCAACAGAATTAAAATGTTATCTCTGCTTAATGCTTTTTTCATAAATGTTTATTCACTCACTTAAATTGAATGTTGTTGCAAATACCGAAGTTGGAAACCGACGCTTGCCTGCATAGCCAGATCAAACCACCAGAGGGCAGTGGTGCATGAATGAGCTCCCTTCCTCTGTTGACCCGGTCTGCACATCCAAACTCTGCAGGACAAATACTAAAATTATCCTAATTATATATAGGGTAATTCATGTCAGCCCTAAAGCAGCTTCTGATGGAGTTTGAAACTAATTTAGCCTAATTCAAACTGAATATAGAAAGGAGTTATGAGGCCCTAACATCAAGTTATCTTGCCATGTGCCCTTTAAGGCCCCCCTTACAAATCTGAAGGGGCTCTTTTGTGGTGCATCCACATGACCACAAACCAATTGAGCACTGGGTGAAGCTCGGACAGAAACATGGCTCCCAAGGTTTACCATTTGAACTGTGATGTCATTTCTTGCTTAATCTTCCAATGCTTCACAATCTTTAAAATCCATGCAATGTTCGAACTGGACAATGTGACAACTTAATTCATTCGGAAGCTGCACATTTATCTGAGTAAGATATGTTGGAGCATAATACACAGTCCATCTCTCCTGCTCCTCAATGCCAACTTACAGTCAGGATAGAGTGAAGGAGGCGTAGATTGCAACCGGGAGGCCTCAAGGCTGCCAAACAGTTGAATTCAAAGATGGCTGTCACCTCACGATCTTAGAACCAGGACATGGATGACATATTTACATGACATTTAATTAACCGAACCATCAACTGCACAAATTATTAAAAGCGAAGTCCGGGGTAGGTTGTTAGGAGAAACTGTTTGGAGGGAAACTTTTATTATTTGTGTCTGTCACCTTGGTTCTGATTGCAATAAAGATTTGTTCAACAAAGAATCTATCCAACCTAAATTGAAAGATTATGTAATTCAATAAACCGTAATAAATTATAAATTATAATTTTACTGAAAATATGTAAGAAACTAAATAAATACAAATATCTGACATGCTTCTTTCAGAAAATTTTGCCAAATGAACACAAAAAACATACTGATGAAAAAAAAATCTATATATAGGAACGCAAGCAAGATATTTCTTAACTCTTCATAAGTGATGTGAACTAGCTCATCTTTTTAGATAAACACATTTTTCTTTGCTCCCCTCACTGTGCATTATTATCACGTCTCCCACCACATGTGGTGAAACATCATCATGTACATACAACATGATGGTGGAAAGCTGAAGGTTCAACAAGTACTACTGATCGACTACATCCTCTCAGTTGGAAGTACCTCCATGTTTTGCACAGTGTTCGTCTGGTGAAGTGTACCACTCTAAAATCCTGAATAACTCTGTGTTCCCTCTGTCGTTAGTGGCCAAGAGGATCCTGAGCATAAAGAAGCATCAGGTGAAGCTGGGTGAAGAGTGTCACATCACCGTGGAGGCTCAGCCCGTTCAGCTGATACTGCCCGAGCTGGTTGAGGTAAAAGCACAACCAAAGAGACTGAATGAGATTCAGCATCAGCTTCCTGGAACTGATCTGTGCTCGTCTCCGTCCTGCAGATCCACTCGGAAGTTTGTCCTCAACGTATATTAATCTCCAACCTGCCAGAAATGGACATGGAGACGCTGTTGGGCAGGCTGCAGCTCCACTTCTTCCATTCTAGGCACGGAGGAGGAGATGTGGAGCACTGTGAATTCCTGCCCGACTCTGGGACTGTGGTCCTCACGTTCCTGAAGGATAACAGTGAGAGACGACTACTTCCACAGTCATGCGTTTGAGTCTTAAAACCAAAACGACCTCTGTCCTGATAAGCGTTTTAACTCGATATCAAAATATTCGTCCATCGACACATTACATGCCCATGAAGGTACACTTGGCATGTGCGTGCCTGTAACAGGAAGAAAATTGTCTGCTTAGTCACAGAAAATACTACAAACCACGAACAGCAGTGGTAAAAAGTTGGAGCAGGGATATCTGGTAACTGGTGACCGAATAATGGAGTAAGAACATCCAACCACTGTGAGCTTCCCAGTGTTAGCAATGGTTTGCATTCACCTCCGGTAAAGAGATTTTCGGATACCAGTTTTTTACTTCCTGATACCAGTTCTGATTCCTTTGCATATCAGGCGATAGCATGTACTGATCCGATACCATTGCATTTAAAAAGTAAATTATTTGACATATCTGAACAGTTGTGTATGATTAACCGTGTAGTGTAGTGATGATTGATACCGTGGTTCGCTCTATTGCTGGTGTTGTAATTTGCAACCTAAGTCTTCATGTCCATGTCTTCAAAATCACCACTAGTATTTTAAAACTGTTTAGTGTTAAATGCCCCTGAAAGCCAACTGTGGTTTATCTGTCACACAGGAAGTAGAATTTATTCAGCGTTTTAGCTTGGATCTCCCACTAATGAAACTCTTTCTGCTGTCAGTTGCCAAAGGTTTGACTGAGAAAGAATTCCACGACGTACAGTTCCCAAAAAAGATTCACACTGTGAGAGTGACTCCTTTTCTGAACGGGAAGATTGTAAACCTAAAGGTAAGTATCAGCGCGGGGGGGGACACGAGGCGGGAGAAAAGACTGAAATGCTGCAGGTGTCATTTTATTGTGAATGTGGACTGATTTCAAATCAGTCACCTGATTTAACTGTGGTGATTCCCCCTCCAGACCAAGATGACGGTGTGCCCTCGGACGGTGCTTGTCACAGGAATCCCCCAAGTGGGGAACGACAACCTGGCAGATCACGTGGAAATCCACTTCCAGAGAAGCAGCAATGGTGGAGGAGAACTGGAAGCCTTTCTCTACTGCCCGCTGGGTCAGCACACCTCGGCGCTGTTCGAGAGCGTGGCCCCCAAAAAAGAGCAGCAGTAAAACTGATGATTCCTTCCCGCGGCTCAAGAAAAATCTTATGAAGACACCATTGTCCAGATGTAAAGATAGGACACACTTTATTTAATCCAAAGCTGCTCCAGACATCACTAATTTCTGGACATTCTCCTGAATTACTCCGAGTCAGTCGCAATTTCTCTTGTAAGCCCCCGAGTAAATGTCTGGAAAATGCTCACAGTGGGCCCATGTGAATACAGCAGGACAATTTCTGGAAAAAGCTAATTCTTTTGACAATAGAAGACAACACTGGAATCAATGTGCTGTGAACAGAGCTGAATGATCTTGCTCCTGCATGCTCTCCTCAGATGACACCCCTCATCTGAAAGTCCCTGGCATTTTACTGTTTTTGTGAACTCGTCTGACCTAGAAAAAGTCCTGCTGTATTCTTCATGTGAAAGACCAACTCCAGACACAATTTTCCAGACATTTTCCCGAGAGTTCATGCTTGAAAAAAAGCTTTATATTCTGTTTACATTTCTTGTGGTGGAAGTTAGGATATGCTGCTGCCAAGGAGTTAATGTTTTCCCACCATCCATTTGTTTGTCAGAGGGGTTACGCAACCACTGAACAGATTCCAATAAGAACTTCATTTTGACCTTGAATCTGCACAACGGTGCGAATCCATGACCTATTTAATCACTTTCCTAAACATTGGGGGATTTTACATTTTTAATAGATGTCCCAGGGAATAATTCATGGATCTTTATGAAAACAAATCAGAGGTATTTTTAAATGTATGTAATTTGGTAGAGATGGATTGAATTTAAGGCGAATGATGGGTCTGGCTGAGGAATGAGTTCTACTGAGTGTCATTCAAGTTCTTGCATTTGTCAGCCATCACTAACATGTGAACATCTCTGAGTTTTCTACATTTTCCCGTCAATAGGGTTTTTCTGGTATTTTTTCCTCACTCTTGTTGAGGCTAAGGACAGAGGGTGTCACACCTTGTTAAGTCCAATTAAGACAATTGATTTGTGAATATAAGCAATACGAATAAAAGTTGATTGATCGGCCTTTCCACAGCTCTATCCTTGACTGCTACTTCACAGACCCATGCACCTGATGCGCTAGATGGCAGCATTCGGATATCTGACTGATCTAACTCCAAACATAAACAATATTATAAGTTGTTTGATACACAGGCTCTGAGCTCTCAGGCCTTTGAGCTTGTGCACGTTGAGTAAATCTATATCTTCACATATTCACAGGACTCATGAAAACTGAGGATTAAAAGTATGAATCTTATTTTATTGACATTTTACAATACAATCTATTGATATACTGATATTGTAATTTCTAAGTTACTGTGTTCACAGTGAGACCACACAAAAGGAAGGAGACGGGAAACACCTCAGATCAGGTTTATTGTAAAAACAGCCACTTAAAAGTAACAGCAGCCTTATAAAAGAAAAATGTCTAAACTGACTTTACTTAGAAGAATCCGGCTAAAACTCCAAGTACACAAAGTGGAAGAAACAAGACAGCCGCTGACAGCAACAAGCAAACAGACCGTGGTCAGGCACTTGGACAGACGAGAGGGACAGACAGGTGTGTGTAAATATCAAAATACATTCAAAGAGGGAAAACCAGCGAGGGACAGGAAGCCGAGAGTACAGCAAAACAATGGTGACAAGTCGACCTAATCTTACATCAATACAAAGGAAAATCAAATAATTTAAAAACCTCTAAAATAACAATCTATTTGTTACTATATATTGTTTTCATAGTGGTCACACAGTAACTAGTGCAGGAGTAACTGCCGACACCACAGTCCTCTACAGCGTTTAGGTCGTCTGTTTGCACTGTGTTCACTTTGACCTCGCCTGGTGTCATCCGTGTGCAGTCGTCGCACTCATGAGAAAACTAAAACCAACAAAAACATTAAAAAGCTGCTTGTGTTTCCGTTTCCTGCAGCTGAGTCACGCTCAGATAACGTACCTGTCATCTCCCAAGGTCAGTCGAACTCAAACTCAGTGTCAAAGTGACATGGCCCCCCCCCGACGACAATATACTCTGTCACATCATTATGTGCACGACAGCAACAAAACCACATCTTGCTACGTGTGTACATCGGATTTCATTTACTCACATGTAACAGCTAAAATGTTTTCACCGGAGAACCCCACAGGGTTGTTTGCAAGTAGTACAGGTTATTGTTAATAGAAGTATTTTCTGTGGTGAAGTTCTTCGTAATACCTTTGTTGATAAGAGACAGTACTCACTAAAATGCTGTATAATGCTAAGTCCTACACACCAAATACACTGCAGCTTTATTATTGCAAATATTGAAACTCCTATTTCTGAAATACGTCAGTTTGTGCCTATTTTTTTTCCCCACAACGGAGTAGTAAGGTCACTTAAAGGGAGATTTTGAGAATAAAGTCGTTATACTACGTGTATCAAGTAATAATGTTAAATACAACGAGGATAAAGTCATAATGTTATGTGGACAAAGTCTCCATTTTCGGCTAAATGTCAGTTTAGAGGGCGAGTGTGAGAAGATCATTCTGTTGCCTGCTTTTAAAAGAGGTAAGTCGAAAATCTTTCAAAATCAAAATTTCCCATCAGCTCAATATTAAAAAAAGCATCAAGACATTAAAAAGAATCTTTAAGAAACTGAAAGAACCACACAGACTTGGAGGAAACGTTTCATAGTGGTCGACTGTGAATTGTTAGTTACATCTACACAATATTCAAGGGGTTCCATAGTTTCAAATCAAACAATGAGATTGGAACTCCAGCACGCACAGATTCTGATTGATGGAAATTTCCCGACAATAAAAATATGATGACTTTTCTCATTAAGTTAAGACTTTATTCTCATAATGTTCTCTATTTTCCAGTAAATATTTGTTGTAAATACTCTACAACTTAATTCAAGTAGTATTCCAACTATTTTCTTAATAAATTACAACTTTATCTATTCAATTATGAAGTTATTCTCGAAATATTTATTTTATCCTTATAATTTCAGATTAGTTTTTTCTTCAGTATGGCCCTAATACTCCGTCATAGTTTTAAGAAATGAATTTTGATGATGATGATAACAATCAACATTTGTGCTCCTCGATATGAACCAGTGAAAACAAGGAGAACACTTGAACAGAATTGGATGTGGGGTGTAAAGATCAACTCATCTTAGAGTGAGGTTTCTTTTTGATCGTCTTTTTTTTTTATGTTCCTATCGGTGGTTTTTCGTGCTCGATAGTTCAAACCTCTAGGTGAAGCTTTGTGTCAAGTCAGAATTACTGCATATAGCTGTTTACATTGCTTCTCGTTACATTAACACCACCAACCGTCTTCCAATGAGAGTCCATAGAGAGAGGAACATCCGTAAAAATGTCCCCTGAGAAGAAACAACGACAAGAAGGGTACGTCTCCTCCGGTTTGGTAAAGAAGAAGCAGGAGTGCATTAATGGGTTAAAAGGAAGGGAGGGGTGGGGTGAGAATGGGGCGGGGGTACTGGTCATCCAAACTGGAATTATCGGACATGTGCAAAGTGGTAGTTTAAACGACGAGTGGTGCCCATTCGCTTGCTTTACGTCCATACTGGGTGAGAAAGGGAGCAAGAGCGAGAGAGAAAAACAAGGCAGAAAATTTAAAAGGCAGAAAATATTTCGGGTTGTGAATGTGAAAGTTAAAGTAGCTTTCTTTGCATTTTAAATAAAAAACAATAAATCGGCTGTAAAAAAACATTTAGATCCTGGGACTAAACAACCTGTTAGCAAAATAATTAGTCAAACGAGCAACTAATGGGGACATTTTTAGACAGTTGAACAGTTGCAATCATTTGATCAAATCATCATTTGTACAGTTTCAATTTCTATGACGTGAGAATTGGCTGATTATCTCTTTGAAGGGTCACATTCTCATCATGTTTTTAGAAAAGATTAAACCATCACAAAACAATAATCTGCAGATGCTATTCAGAATAGAGATGATTATTCTTCACTTGATATCCAAATAGGTTTCAAAATGATTCAGAGTTTTTTCTACACAACAGAAGATTTACAGTTTATTAAGCTCATTTTTTTTTTTTTTTTATGTTTAGAGATTGTACTTGGTTCTACAGAAACTGCAGCGTGTTGTGAGAGTAAAATCTGAACATGGAGGAGTCGTCTCAGTGCACGTACCTGAATATCAGTAAGCTCTTTGTAGAACCTCTTTGCCAGATCTTGACCGTTCCCCATGGTCGGGATCTGGTACGTCTGAGAGAAAAAGAGAAAAGCAAATTCTGTTGTTTACATTTTAGTCCTTCAGAACGATTATTTTTACAATCAGTGCATCTGCCTGCATTTCAGTAACTGGATTACGGCATGAGCCCACTCTAGAAAACACTCCAGAGCCCCTTTTCATTACAGGTAAGCGTACTCAATGATTTACCAGTCGAACCGGGCGGCATCAAAGTACAACAACTTCAGTTATGTCTGATTTTAGAGGCAAAAAATTCTAGGTCATCAGGCATTACTGTCTTTAAGTCATTCGTGAAGTTTAACTCTGTGATTCTATTCATATGACTTCATAGATTAGCACAGCTGGGTGTCATCTACGTAAAACAAAAATATTTGTAGTGTTTTCTGAATATATTGCCTATGGGAAAGATATGTAAAGAAAAAAGTACAGTAGGTAGGTCCTATTATAGAACCTTGTGGAACTCCATGAGAAATGTTTGTGTACAAGAGGGAGTTGTTGTTATTTGCCGGGTTGAGCTACGCACCTTTCCTTTGTAGAGGAGGCTGCCGACAGGACAGACCACACAGGCCGTGCCTGCTCCGAACATCTCCTGGATCCTTCCAGCATCCAGAGCCCCGAGCAGCTCCTTCATGCCCATCGTACGCTCTGTCACCTTGAACTCCCCCTGCAACGCAAAAAAACATGAGCAATGAGATGAGCTGAAAGGTTTAAGCACCGCTGTTTAACTTTTTCATTTAGTGCTCTTTAAATATAAAGTACAATACATTAAAAAACATTGCGTGTTATGTCAAATTTGAGTTTTGGAAAAAGAAACCGCCTCGGTGAGCAACTACATTGAAGTTCTGAAATTCAGTTTACCAATCCACTTGTAGTAGAACACAAACATGTTTATGAAAACAGCTATGCTTTAGAGGATTGTGTTTGGTCCTCTCTCTGGTCATCTTACCCAGGTTCTGGCAAGGTCCAGCAGAGATTGCCTGGTGACTCCTGGGAGAATGATGCCGTCCAGAGGAGGGGTCAACAACTCTTTCTCTGAAGAGACAAACGCACGCACTCATCAGATGCCAACGTACAAACAGTAGATAAACTCAGCAACTCCTGTGAGAAAATGTAACGAGTCTGACCTCCTTTCTCATTGGTCCAGAAGATGAAGAGGTTCATGGTGCCCACTTCAGTGATCTCCTCCTCCTCTCCGTACAGCCACAGGACCTGCTGGCAGCCTTGCTTCACTGCCTCGTTCTGCACCAGAATGGTTGGACCATAGTTACTAGATAAAGAGACGAGAGGCAGTTAGAATAAACTGCACACAAACAGACAATGAAAACGACGAGACAAAAAATCGAATAGATGGATCAAAAATAGAAATAACAATTCATGTTTGCTGTCTGTCTTCTGATTTGCTTGATTACTGCTCATTCTTTTGGGGACATAATGCTCATTGATAAAAATGGGACAGAGAAGAATGACCCCAAGACTGTGCTAAGTTTGCCTCATTTGTGTTTGCTGATGGGACAGGGTCCAAACTAAAATTAAAGCACATTTAAAAAAACTTCATGCTGGCTGGATCATAGACAAATAGATGGAACGGAGCAGTCAATGACATTAAAAGTAACACATAAACTTTTTCCTGCTGTGATTTGAGTTATTAATTCACCTTTGTCCTTTATTCCACACCTCGTGGTAACACATTTCTAAGCTGAACTCAGAATTTTCCAAAATAGCTGAGAGGAATTAAGTAATGTCATGAGCAACTAAGAAATTTGAAATGAAAAGAGGTGGAAGTGTATTTCTTATTCCAGCCCTGACAGACAGTAAGGATCCTACTGACAATTCTCATCAGTGTGAACAGGGGATTCAGGATTCCTTTCAGTTGGTTATTGTTGTCTCGTGAGATACACACTGTGCCTCCTTTACTGAATAAAACATCATTGTTACACTGAAATGTTTCACTCTTGCCAAGAAGGAAAAAGGAAAAATGCTGCTCTACCATGACTTTCTGCAAAAGAGAAACATCCTTGTAACTGACAAGATTTCAATGGACAATGAACAATACAACTTAAGATTGAGACTCAAGTGATGAGTCATACTTAGCTGTGGAAATTCATCTGTCAACGTTCGAACTGCACTTAGAGATTCATTGGCCACAGAGGAGCACTCAGCTCTGAACTGCTGTTGTCTTCGTTTAAGTTTTTAATATGTGAGCAAACAGATGAATCTTTAAAGTGTTGTTAGAGCCTTTCACACAAATAACCCATCGATAAACAAACAACACATCTACCATTCTGCAGCTGCGTGACCACTGGCGCTAAGTCAGGTCTGATAGTTTCTTCTCAAGGCAACCTTTTCACTGATGTTGTGCGTGCATGCTGTTTGGCAGGAGGGGATTAGATTTTGTTGGCTTAGGGAGTCTAGTGGGTGTTGGGTGGTGTTATGTAATGGCACTGGATCTGAGCAGGTGCTAGGATTGTAGGCCACAGTCATGTGGAAGCAGGCCTATGATTACAGGCTCTATGAAATTACAGGCGATTACAGAATGATATATGCAGATTAAAAACTGGAGGGATATACATTATTATAACCTTCTCTGTTGAGTTAGGATTTTCTTCAAGCAAGAAATAAAAGGTCTCCTGCAGTGAAACAGTTTTAGTGTCACTTTCTGAAAAGTTCTCGAAGAGATTTTATTTTTTTGCCTTTGTTTTACCTTGATTGTTTTTGATTTTGAGGAGAAACGCAGCTCAATTACACACTTCTGATTGCCACAGCAGGAAAAGCTCTGGTGTAAATGATGTTTTATAATTAACCTGTTTGACTAGTCAAACCAGTTATATCAGTTACATCTCAACATTTCAGCCTCAGTGGTTTAAAAAGGGTTAGGTGCTAACACCTATAACTATCTGCATCACAATTTAAACAACACACAAAACCCTCTTCACCCTCTTGGAACTTGTCCAAGAATAATCTACTACAGATGCCTTGCAACAAAATATCTTTGCTTGAAAAAGTACTATTGTTCTACCCTCTTGTTTTTAAGCACACGATTCAGTCCCCTCTGTCACAGGTCTTTCCAGGCTTCAAAAGCAATTGAGTACAAAGAACATCAAGGAGAAGTCATGTAGCAGGACTCAGATATGTAAGGATGGCATGAAATTTAGCATGTGACCAACCAGTTCAATGGCTGCGCTGCACTGCTTTTAATCTTAAAGTTGCAGTGTGTAGAATTTAGTGGTGAAGTTTTATGTTGCAGCTTGATACCCCTCATCCTCCCCTTCCAAACATGAAAGGATAGGATTATTTTTTAAATCACATTTCTGTCAATATATATCCCTTTCACCAAAATCGTACAAACTGCACCTTTAAGTGTCAGTTTTCTTTTTGCACTTTGTTTTGTCTGGACCTTCTGACCTTTCAGTCTAGTCGTAACCGATATAACTGCTGTTAAAGGTGCCTCCGACCATGGTCCTGACAAACTCAGCTAAATTTTGTAAAACTAAAGGAGTTGGTCTGAGTCTGGATCAGCCCTAACCATGTTTCGGTTTGTTTTCGTAAAAGCATGAAAACACTTTTGACCCCACTGCATTCACGACCTCGTCTGGCCAACCAGCTGAACGAGTTCTACTGTTGTTTTGAAAGGATCCTGTTTGTGGACTCATGTAGTAGAAAAATTAACTAAACATAGTTGACAAACTATTTTGTATTTTGTATTAAGACTTTAGCTGTTTTATGGTCGGAACTGTTAGTGTTGAAATACGGTGAGACCATTTGTTACTTAATTACCCATCAAAGAAAGTAGTGGTATGTCTTCTTATCACCTAAGGAAACACATGTGAATCAACTGTTAATGTTTAGATTCCTCTCCTTCCCCCACCATGGAACCTGTCTGGATTGGTTCAGAGGGACAGCCCTAAGTCCTCCTATATAAGATCGGTGTTTTTGACTGTTCTCCATCCTCACTCTGAGACCCTTCTGGTTTCCCTGTGTTGATCCTTTCTGCAGAAATCCCCTTATTAAATACACGTAGATAAATTTGTTGTTTCCAGCCTCTTGTATCTCCAGATTTCCATCACACTCATCTCTTGGGGGAGCTCAACGCGCGGAGATGACCTCTCTCTCTCTCTCTCTCTCTCTCTCTCTCTCAGAGTCACTTTTTTCTGGCAGGAGGCTGTGGGCGATCAGCATCAAAACATCACGCCCCAAAAAACTTTTGTTTTTCCACAACTGCTGCTGGCCTCATCAATGGGACCCTACCACTGAACAGCACTGATATCCCTGCCTGTGACTGCGATACTTTGACACTTTAAGTTCCCCTGGCAAATAACGGACTTAATGTACATATTGCATAATTCCTCCCCTGGTTCTTAAAGTTTTTATTTTATTTTTATATTACATTTTTGTGTCATATTTTTAATATTTTCTATATTTACACTTCAAACAGAAAGACTACTACCAGCTGAACTGAAGACACGCCTACGTCAGCCGCACGCCCGTCTACAAATGAATCAGTATCAAGTATAGGTACGTGCAGCTCATGTAGGTGGTGACGTCAGGATGTATGTCATACATTCGTTAATGCTCATTTCTTTAGTGCGCTCCACAAATTACAATATGAAAGACAACTGACCAGATCAAATGTAAAAAATATAACAGAGACTTCAGGTGCAAGAAAAAGAGGAAAGAAGCTGAACTCACCCTCCCATCTTGTACGCCCCGACGCCTCCTTTCCAGGCTCTGACATATGAAGGGTCCGCCAGCAGAGACACAGGGTTAAAGGACCCTGTGGCAAAGTAGGGGCCCACTGGGCCAATGATGACAAAGATCATGGCTTTTCCTGGCCGAGAGACGCCAAGAGACGGCTGAAACGAGAGGTTTGGAAGAGGCAAAGACAGGTTATTGGAAGCCGGGAGTCAGTTAGTATGACAGCAGTCAGAAAGTTCTGAGCTCGCCAGCACATAATACAACTTTATCCACACAAACAAATTAAATGCTGGACCTTTGAAGATACTGTTTAATGATATCACTCATGACAGTCAAAGAATGAATCAAAAGGGACAAACAGTAATCTATTGATGTTTTCATCACATTGTCATGAGCACTTCCCAGCTGTATACAACAATAATTCCTCATATCATTAACTGATTAATATAACCTGGCCCTAGATATGGCCAGAAAATCGTAGATTAACCAATTAAACAGCACTTAACCTTATGTTAAAACTGATACTTGCCTAATGATTTAATAGTTCTTAAATACTGAAGACGACAGTACCAATAAGTATTATTATAATGACTTTATTGGTTATAATAATATAGTTTACAGGTGTATATTGTCTCCTCACAGCATTTTGTGCATTGAAGCCAAAGCTCACCTCAATTCCTATAAACGTGGGTCTGATGTAGAGGCTGGCGTCCTGGGAATAGGGGACCCACTCTTGGTCGATCTCCACCAGCTTCTTGATGCACCCCAGCAGTTCAGCTTTATCAAACAACTAACAAGAAAAAGGACGAGGGGTTTAATGACAAATGTAACACTTGACTTCAAGTGGAGCCGACTGCTGCCTCCTGTGGTGTGTCAGAGACTTTACATTCAATGTTATGGATTATCATAGTTTTTTCTATTCAACCTGAAAAGATTAAAATTTTCATTACGATTGAAATATCAATCATTAACCCAAAATTTGTCTAAAACATCTATGACATATTTGCCCAAAACATACTTTGATCGAAATCTATACAGCTTTTGTGCATAAACCATCCACAACTAATGTTTAGTCATTAACCAAGAAACACTTTCATAATTTCTTTCCCATGTGACAGAGAAGAATGGATTCACCTCACATTGTGTTGGATCGTCATGTGATTAACTTTAATCAGTCATCTGTATTCCCAGTGTGGCCTCACCTCGGGATGACATACTGTCTCTTGAATCAGGGCTGGTAATAGTGCCCAAAAAAATGGGCCAAACAAGGGTGTACTGTCTAATAGTTTGGCATTTGTAACCTAGCCTACCTTAAAGAATCAGAAGATTGTGAAACCAGACCGAGGAGAACAGTGTGTTGGTTTTCACCTGTTGGTTCAGGCACATAGGACGACACATAAAACAGGAAGTCTGGTGTTAATTCAGTCCTTCAGTTGTAAGTGGTAGTCCTGATAGTTGGTGCAGTTGTTCGTACTGACACGTAGTAGCAGCACTGTTGTTTGGGAGTTCTCCCCAGTGTCTGTGTAGGATTTTTCTTAATGTCCTTTGGTTTCTTCTCACAGTGCAAACACATGCAGGTTAGGTTAAATCGAGAGGCTAATGCTTAGTTTATAAAACACC
The DNA here is from genome assembly GCF_949316205.1 of Platichthys flesus. Classification (NCBI taxonomy): domain Eukaryota; kingdom Metazoa; phylum Chordata; class Actinopteri; order Pleuronectiformes; family Pleuronectidae; genus Platichthys; species Platichthys flesus. The sequence goes on along the minus strand of NC_084960.1, from coordinate 16,341,884 downwards.
TTTTTAGGGCCCAAGCACCGAATGGTGAGAGGCCCTATTGAAATTGTTTATCCTGATTTTCCATTTGACTTACTTAGACTAATTAATGACAAATACAATGTGGGAACTTGGAATAAACTCCCCGCATGTGAAGTTTAAGCGCAACACTTTGTTTTGTCTTTGTACGTAAGCAGTGCAATAGGCTTACCTCCCCTCCTCTCACTTCACATGTTGTGTGAAGGTGCAGCAAAGGTGGAGCCAGAATCAGTTATAATACGAAATATTACACTTAAATGGGGTGTGACTGTTCTGAGGACGAGTTGGGACAACTCACCGGCAGGCAGCTTCTGTCAGCGCTCCTATGCATCCTTTCCATGTTCAGCATGGGTCTAAAGAGGCGGACGTGGTTGTCTGTTCCACGAAATGCCTTCATGCCCTCAAAGAGCTGCAGAAAAAAACAAACAGAAACACACAACACTAAATATGACTTCTCACTCTGTAGGGCAAAAAGTGTAGGAAAAAGTCTTGACATATTGAAAAGGCCATAACATTTTTCAGTTTAAAGTACGCAGTTTCAGATGTGATGTACATGTATGTGCTTGCTTCATGCTTCATGTCGGCGGGGCCCTCCTCTCTCACCTCTATGGAGTAGTGCAGGACCGAGCTGGCAGGGTGCATCGACAGGTTCTGGAAAGGTTTGATCTGCGGAGCCTCCCAACCCTCCTTCTCCGACCAGTTGATGGTCAACATGTGATCGGAAAACTGTTTGCCGAACACCAGGGTGGAGGGGTCGGGCTTCGGCTTGCATGCCGTGTTGCGTTCGATGTTGATATCTGCAGCCTGAGATGGAGACGGACGAGCGAGCCGCAGAGCCGCGGAAAAACAGAAGTCGACGGCAGGAGGGATAGAGCAGAGCCGGCCACGGATACAACAATTGATTTTAACTTGGTATTATTGACAGGGCATGCTTTGACAGGAAAATAATGGAGTAAGTCAAAGAGCTGATCAATTAGAGACAATTAAGTTCAATTAAACATAATTATATAATTACAACAGGCAGACAGTAAGGGAAAGACAGAGGGAAAACAAAGGTTTAAACTCTGGACAACTTGAAAATAAGCCACATCCGTCTTCATATGGTCCAGACACCAGGAACGCTCAGTGGGGCCAGTGTACAAACCACACTGGTTGAAGATGCGATGCATGTAAATATTTCCGTGTTACCTTAAAGAAGCTGGCGAACCGCAGCGAGCCAATGGAGAAGGGGAGTGCCTGAACATGTCGTGCATGGAGTGCCTGCGAAAGTAATGTGACAAACCTCTTAGCACCACAGCAGAGTAAGGGGGGGGCTCTACAAACACTCAGCAGGCAGTTTCAGGGGAAAACCTACTTAAAGTTTCAGTGTGGAACTTAGAGATATCTAGAGGTGTTCCAGCTGAACACCCCTCACCTCACCCTCCCCTTCCAAACATGACAGACAACCGGTTTAGTTTAGGTCTTTTGTTTAGTTGTCCAGTCCTGACGACTGTAAACAACATGTCGGCCTCCGTGGAGAGGACCCACTCCTGATGTAAATATAAAGTATTTAAATATATTTGGGCCAATTCAAGGGAAAAGAAAACAACAATTTGTACGATTTAGATTAGAAACACAGGCGAGAACATCATTAGGATAACTTTATTTTCAATATCTCCCTATAGATCCATTTCACCTAATTCTTACACAGTGAACCTTTAAAACGATTGCAGTCAAATGCAACACAACCATGGTATTATATCTCTTATCCTCGGAATACACCGGAGCAACATATCACTGGGTCTGCACTAACTGGGCTCATAAGGTAGTCACATGCCTGCTGCAAATAGAATCAGGCACATTTGCAGTTTACTCGAGGAATGCAAGGTGAGGAACCTGTGTGGTTTGGCAAACCCCCTGTGACAGCCTGTGACTTATTACTGTGCGTGCTAATTTTCAACGTACCCGGAACATTTTCATAAAAACACACGCAGCCACGTGTCTGTGCAGAGAAAAGTGGAAGTGGTGTCTTGGTGATTCCCACAACAAGTTGCACAGAGGCACAGCTGCAGAAGTGAGTCTATGTGTGTGTTCAGTTGAATGGATGATGCAAGTTTTGCTTTGGTTACGATCATGGCTTTGATCCGCTACACTCATTCCATCTGTGACGTGCACGGGTTCATTCATTTAGTAATTACATGCATGTTACAGTCGATCCTGGTTTGGTTCATTTTCGACCCGCAGTTTGGGATTAAACTAAATTAACAAGTCTTTGCGTTTATAGCAGCTAGCACCTGAGTTAGCATCAGCTAGATAAATTGAGTAATTACAAAGACGAAATACGTAATTGAGGAGTAACATTGTAATAACATACGTGCGATGTTTTCTGCAGATTTGCGTTTTATAGCACCATAAATAACTCGCTCCTCCGCCCCGACACCAAGACTGCATTTACAAATAGGAAGATTTAACAAATACTTGCTTTTGACTGTGCTTTCATAATCACACAGATAGAAAGGTCGATTTATTCAGTATCAGTGGGATAAACTTTTCAATTCGGCATACTACCTGTATACTGAAAATACGTATCTAAAAGGCGAATGGAAACGGTTTGTCTACCACCATTCTTAAACTTAAAAAGCGTATATTTGATAAGAAAGGGTCTAAAATATTGGACGATTTTCCCATCGGAACTAGACGATTCAGATTAGACGTTATGTTCCGTTTCCAGTGATGTGTATCTTTCTTACACAAGCAAGACGAACTCAGTTTCCATTTTTCTGACTGAGGTTTGGTTTATGTCCTTTGCGCTGTAATGTCAGCGCGGAGGGTCACCGCGGCTTCAGTCCGTGTGAAACAAACCCCTTCGTCTCCTAGTCTCATATTTAGAGTGAATCATTTACAGACCCAGTAAACAGACACTTTAGCAGAACAGACATAGGTCAGTGAACTCACCGTCCGCAGGGCTGCCATCTCTGCTACGTGATGAGGATGAACCAATTTTTTTGGTTCGTGTGGAAACAAAAGTCCGGGTCAGACCGAGTTCCGCTTTGAAATGTGAGACGCTGCTCAGCTGAGGTGAAGTCCCAGAGCTCCCAAACAAAAAGACGTCCTTCAGGATATTAGACCTGTGACTCACACACCACAGCACACTCCTTATTTTAATCAGAGTTACAAATTTTTTCTTTTCCCAGATCAGTGTTTGTTCATTACCCGAACTGTTCTTAAAAAACACACAATGCTTCTTATCCTAGGAAAAGCTATTTAACTTAAATAAGATCTTGTAATATGACCTCTATTATTCGGCCTCATTAGGAAGAAAGTCCCTGGGGGCGTGGCTCAACGCGTGAAATGTCATTGGTGGACACCAGCAAGCCCAGAGAGGGAGGTTACTGGAGGTCAATGAGGATGATTCTGATTGGTGGAAGAGAGAGGAGTCGACCAGATCGTTTTAAGCACTAGTGGGAGTGGATGATAGGTCAGGATGCCAAACTGATCCCAACCCAGGCAGTTTATTTACTTTTATTCACATACACTTCATCTTCAATATATCTCTCAGAAATAGAAGAAACAACCTTCATGGGTAAATGTGCATTAAACAAAATTAATCTGTAGAAAATGTAGCTCCCCCGGAAGCGTAAGGAGGCCGAAGCCACCAGGAGGACCAGAGTCAGTTTGGGATCTGACTCTTGCAGCCATAGTTGAGTTCAGCTCCTCCGCTGACCAGCATCTCTATCCCAGTACAAAACGTAGCATCAGCAGCGAGATACAAGGCCGTCAGTCCAAGTTCGACCTCAGTTCCCATACGACCCATCAGCTGTTGAGGAAGATAACAGTAATTTCTCAGGCTGGTTAAGTTTGTGATTTTATGGGGGTTAATGCCTTCTGCCTGTCTGTGTACAGTCCTCACTTCCTGCCCCACGTTTAATTGGATGTTTGAGGGTTAATACTTGGTTGTAGGGTTAGGGTTAAAATAAGGGTAGAGGGTTAGGGAATGATTTTTGCCAACGAGTGCCCTCCTCACCAATATAGATGCACAAATGTGTATCTGTGTGTGTGTGGAGAAGGAAAATAAAGCTTTTCAAATTGGTGGCAAAGGCCTCCAATTGAAAAGCTTTATGGGAATTTATGTTCCCATAAAACTGCAGATTCAAACTCCCCGCTGCCGCGTAGGCATCAATGATCTAATTTGATGTCCTGAATTAACATTGCTTGAATAACTTGGACGACAAGAGGAAAGACTTTGTGAAAATGAGTTTACTCTATTTACACTGTAATAAATGAAATATTTTTAAAACAAGATCCAATGACTTTGATTGTGATTCAGTCAAATAAATATCTAAATCCTCATGTTGTTGCACTCTAAAACTGTTTATTTATACATTTGACATCTTTCCACTATGAATAATGAAGTGCAAACTGTGACTCCCTGCAGGTCATCTTCATTTACGACCCCCCCCCCCCCCCACACACACACACACCACAGTGTGTGGCAGTTGAATCATTAACACGACAATGTTGGAGGGGCTGCCTCACGATGATCTGTTCTAAATGGTCCCAATTCAGAATTAATAGCTTGGTTTTGTTGTAAGGGGAGCAGCAGCAACAGAAGAGTCAATTGCTGCCTTTACACAGTCTGTTTAAGGTGGGAATGTGGCAGCATTAATCCACCTCGCCATTCTTTATAAAACACATAAATACCCAATTGTTAGAGGGGGAGGAGCCCCTTTGTCTAGCTTATAAGCTGGCAGGCAGCAGGGGAGGTGACGGAGCCAAAACAATGGCTGTTGTGCTACACGTCCTGGCCACAGACTGTATCTAATTAAAATGGACAACACAACAGCTCTCACAAGTGAGGTCAACAAGTTACGATCACTCCATTGTGACGAGCTCCAGTATAGGTCTCAAACTCTGTCTCCTCCATTTTAGAAGATGGGACACGGATCCAACTAGAAGTCAAACTACACATGAGCTGTATTCCAACTATGTGGACCTTCAGAGGACATGACACCTGAAGGATTTTCATGATTTGCGTCACCAGCATGTCCCCCCCCCCTCAACGTGCAATAAATCTTGGATAAATTGGGCCATCAAGGATCCACCCATTGTAGCCACTGGGTTTGTCTGAAGGAGCCTTTGAAATGGGGGGGGGGGGGGGGGGGGGGCTAATTGCACCACTGTATTCAGTCTTTGAATGCAGCTACTGAACCAGGCCGCCCATGACTTGACAAACAGTTGTAAAAATGTTTTCTCAAAGATGGTTTAAGCAACTTGAGTTAGTTCTTATCACATTGATGTAAGTTCAAGTGTTCATGTTTCAGATAAGATCTGGTTTTAATTTGTTATATGCGTCATCATGATGACAGCTGGGACTGTCTTATGATTGTACGAGCCGTGTATCATCTGATACCACAGCTCCCCTCCATGAATCCCACTAAAGCCACTTGATGTCACCAGGCCAGGATGGCTGCGACCGTACCTGAGATGTTTTGCTTGATTTCTGTACAGTGACAGGAAGTGGAGATGCTTCGTCCTTGTTTATTTACAGTCTGTGCTTCTGCTTCAGCTTTGTTCTCACTCTAAATAATGGATTTTCATGCTAGTGTTAAATAATTCCTCTCCTGTTGAGATTTACTCTTTTTAAGAAATCATCTCATGATCATTATTCACTAACACCACAAGGACGTTTGGGGCGAGGTGAGGACTTGCTCTGTCTATGACAAACACCACGGCTCCTCTCCATATTTTCCATGTTTGAGCCCAATGCTCCTCTGTAAGAACCCACCTGAGAGTTCTCTCCTGCTTTAATGGTGGCTGCAGCGTCTGGAGTCTTTCCTGCTAACTCCTCCCACAGAGGTGTCAGCACGTTACCTGGAGAGATGCTGCAACACAACACAAAGTGTTATGAGACAACAAAGTGTATTATTAGACTCGTAGACAGTTCAATACTAGACAACATTATTATATTACAATATTATAAGATAAGAGTTAGTCCAGGATAAGACAGGGAATGTAAAAGGTCTGGATTTTATGCATCTTTTTTCATAGTATCTTTACTTTCAATGATGTAAATATCAGTACATCCTCTCATTCGTATTGTATTATTAATTAATCACAGAGGTCAGTTGATGGGGAAATGCCTGCTGAGAACCCCGAAAAATATAAATGTTCTGCATTGCTTTAAATAAATGACTTTTTATATACATGATATAAACATATACATGATTTATTATAAGAGGAGGTGGAGCCACTATTACATTCACTCAAGTAACGTACAAGTTTGAGATACATTTTTCCTTCTTCATACTTTTACCAAATTATATTTAGAGACATGTTATCTTCTCAGATGGTTTGAATAAATATTTTCGACAAAAAAAGAGGAAAAATTGTGCAGTAATTTTTGTCGCAGAATAATTTAATATATACAATTAAATAATATAATAAAATTGCTTTAAATGGATTTTGAGCATCATTTTTTTTTAAATAATGAAGTATTTATACATTGTTGTTCTGGTACTTTAATTCCAGAAAAGCTCCTAATGAAGAATAGAGCTAGATGGATTTCTTATAGTGTTAGGATTTCAATATTTTACCTATATTCTCTGTCTGACTCAACTCTAAATGAATAAAAATAGAAGCAGTTTGAGCCAGATAAGGCCTTCACGCAAATGATTAATAATAACCTTTTCCTTCCTAGTGTGTAATCTTGAAAATTAGAATGTGTCTGCGTTACAGTTCTGTTTCGTTGTTTTGGTTAAATTGTTTTGAATGTCTGTACAAACAGAATATTGTTTTGATATAGCAAGAACACAAAAATCTTTTCTTCAATTGTCAACACCATTGGCCCACATGCCATCAGCTGTGTCAAGGTCTTGGGAGTGGCTCCTTGTCACTTCCTTATTCCAATACCAAGAGGATGGCCTACGCCTGCGCACTTTCGAGGAGGAAGAACCAAGATCTACTGTTATAAAATAGACAGGCGCCGGCTGTTTGATGCGTTCTGATGGGTCTCGTGTTCTGATGCGACTTGTTGATTGCCCATTGCTTTGTTGATTGTTACCTTTCATTGCTTTCTAAATAAATACTTGATTGAACAAACCGAGTTCGGCTCATCTGCTCATATTTAGGATAAACCAACACGCCTGACAATTGGCATATCACGATGAGTCAGTGATTATCGAATGTCATATGATTAATGTAATTATACTGTACTGCAAGTATATTACAAGTATAAATGTGTGTATATAATTATACTTGTGATGAAAATGAAATCATTGGTGGGAAAGTAAACCTTATCGTGGGACTCACCAGTTTACTCTCACATTGTGGCGACTCTCATCCACGGCCATCGCCTTTGTCATGGAGATTATCGCCCCCTTGTGGAGAGAACATCACATTACAGGATTCTCTTATCTCCAGATGATCTTTCATTAATGAGGAGCTTGAGAGCGTTGTCTGGGTGATGAGCTCACCTTGGTGGCGACGTACGGCACAGCATCAATCTGCCCGATGGTTGCCACCAGACTGGCAACATTGATGATGTTGCCCTGACACTTCCGCAGGTATGGCAATGCATACTGCAGAGAGAGAGAGACCTCCGATGATTTCAAAGATCCTACACACGCGGTTTATACACAAGTCTTTGGAAATTGAGGAAGTTCATCAGATTTCCTGCAGGCTCCTTCAGTTGAACTTAAGACTTTTGAACACCACATACTGTCACGGTTAAACTCAAAATCTCAATAAAATCCCCAGGACGATGTGACCAAGAATTATTAATCAAGTGTATGATTTTGTATCACATTTTATGCACTGCTTTCATGTTGTATATAACAGTGCTTCCTAAATATATCATTAATTAATCATCAAATACAGTGTGGCCCTGAGGAAACACTCAAGGACCATTTCAGCTCTTTTTTCCATTTGCTATGGCGACTCTTCATGTGAACAACTGAAGGACACAGTGTCAACGTCTCTCAGGAGAAGTTGTGCGCCATTTTTTGTCTATTTTATCATCCTACAAATGGCGTTTTTTCTCGTGAAGCCTACCTTTCGCCCTTTATGATGCAAACCAGGAGCTGCTAATGTGTCCTGCTGTCCCTGTATAAAGGTATACCTTTCTGCAAATAATGATAATAATAATAACAATGAATGATTCCGTGGGGATTAGATTTCAGAATCAGTTGTTCAGTTGCTTATCAAAGGGAAGTCCTTACAGCATTCCAGTGCATCCACAGGAGCCAGTATTCAATTATTTGCATTGTAAATGAGATTCACAAGTTCACACAGGAGCAGGAAACATTACCTTAGACGCCAAAAAGTAGCCGATGAGGTTTAGATTCAGCAAGTCTCGGAACTCCTCTGCTGTGGTGTCGTCAGTGGTTTTATGAGGCGGGTCTGCAGAAAAGGATCAAAACAATAGAAATAGAAATGAAGCTTAAGGAGGTTTCTCCTGGAGACAAAAAGAAAGAAGCAAAAGAGCGTGACTCACGCCATCCAGCATTGTTGACGAGGCAGTCGATTTGCCCATAATGCTCCACTGTGGACTCAATCAGTCTCTGCAGAGCGAAACACACAGCTGCATTTAAAAAAAACTGAACAAACTGCTGCGACGGAAACCACCTAACCACCGCTTGAAAACAATAGAGGAAGGAGACACACGCGCAGACAGACCAACATCATGAGGTGCTGCATTTCGCTTATGTATCCAATCTTTGTTAACTTCTTTAATTGATATTTGTTTTGTTTCATCAAAACAACATGAACGAAAGGAGATAAGTGTAAACAATAATAACAATGGGGCACTGCCTTTTCTTGCAGTCTAGTCTATTGATCCATTCTTATCATATCAGCTGAGAACATAACCCATGTTTTGTGGATTTAGACCAATGTTACTGTTTAACTCCAATTTAATATTTTAGTTCCTGTATAGACTGTTAATTTAATCCAAACTTATTATAATGTTAATATCCTTTTTGTATTTTAAATTCCTAAAGAACTTGGAGATTCCTTCCATATATAAATATTTATAATGTTCACAATTATTATAGATGAACAAAATACAATCTTTGACATCTTTGAGTTTGAAATAATCAGATATTTGTCTCAGGATGGGGTCTTCAGAGGTAAACTGGACCAACGTGAATTACAGGTCCAGGGATTAGCACTACATCACTTAAGCTGCACCTTACCTTGATGTTGTCCTCTTTGGAGACATCGCATGGTACAAACACGCAGGAACCGGGCCCTGCTTTGTTTAGCTCCGCCTCCAGGGTCTCGCCCTCCTCACCTACACAATGCAAATATGCAGGGGAACATATAGATCGGAGGATTTTACAGTTTTTCAGGGGTCAAGTTGAACACAAATACATTTTGTGAAAATTGAAAGCACCCTTTCTAATAGACGGCTAGGCAGTTGTCTGATACATTTTATCATTTGATTTAAGGAAATGAAACAAGCTGATTCAAAGTCCTTACTCACGTTCTAAAGCACAAAACACCACTTTGGCACCATTCTCCACTGGAAAAAAGAAACGCACATTATATTTTAAGAATCAATGTATGAAGAGAGAGCCACCTCCCTCCTTATTACAGATTTATTTCAACTTTAATTTAAATAGAAACGGTACCAAACACTCTGACGATGCCTCTGCCGATTCCTCTAGATCCTCCCGTGACAACTGCCACTTTGTTGTTGTAGCGGAGCGGCATTATCTCTGACCAAATGTCTAACCTGCGTCACGGTCAAATATCAGAGATCTGTGTGTGTATCTGACTGTCCCGAGGTTGTCTCGAGGCAAAACACCGCTACGTGATTGGCCGAACGCAACTTGGCCATGTACTTCCTCTTCACTGGAGCTGACGGGGATCGATCGAATTTTGTGGAACTTTAGTTAAGTATTAGTGGAGCCTGAAGCAGAAATTTAATTTGTATTTTTGTCTAAACCTAAACAAGTACATTTTATTTACCTAAACAAAAAATTGTAATAACGATAAATGAAATAGAATCGAACTTCCTCTTTCAGTAAAAGTCTGGGTTCTAGTTTCTATATGTAGATGGTATTTAGGCTAAACATAAAATGTAGGTAAACTACGTATTTATGCCATACAACCGGTCGAGGAATTTCCATCTTCCTCACACATTACCGCACTGTACAGTTTTGTTATATATAAATTACAACAATTTCTTGTTTGTTTTTTACAATTAATTGTAATCTATTTAACAACATTACCTTGTATTCTATTCAAATTACAGACGTCACCTGGCAACTTAAGTGGCCAATAAATAGCTGTTAATACTTCACAATACAATATGATGTTGTACAACTCATTTTTTTTAACATTAGAAGTTTTGAAAATTATTCATAATGTGAGGTATTTTAAATGAGACCAGGCATACTGTTTATCCAAACTGCATCTACATTACACAAGTCTCTTCACCTGTTTAATAAAAATGGAGCCAGAGCTGCAAAAAAATTGACTTTTATTGAAACACTACAGTTTCACAACGTTTAAAGTACATGGTGAAATTTTTTTCAGAAATACTCTTAAACGTAAATTATATATCTCTTGGTACCGGCTGCCCAGTGGAATTCACATTGACCAGAGTTTCAACATAGTAAAACATTATTAAAACTGACAACATACTCGGCTTAAAGGCACAATCTGAAACCAGGACCTGTGGTAGAAATGTATTAAGAAGAAGGTCACATCATTTTTGGTATAATCTAACGTTTAGCCAACTAGCTAAAAAAGATGACCCTTTTTCAGTGTAATTGGAAATCTAAATATATCAGCAAAAGATGTAAAGAGAAGTACAAGGTCCAGTCACATAGTGAGGAGGAGATCAGGTTTCATGCGTTATGTTTGACTTGCACTCAAAGTCAAAGTCCATTAATCTCTTGAGGAGAGAATAGACGTGAGGACTGATACAGTTGTTCTTGTTTTCATGCACCTTCCCACTTCTTTGGCTGACCAGCTTGGCCGTCTTGTTCCCCTTGGTTGGATTGATACCAACGAAACATCTGAAAACACAAAATCACAAGACAAGAAACTTCATGAAAATCTGCGCTGACAGCTCCTCAGAGGGAGCTGAATCCATCAGGTTGATAATCACTTTTTATTCACAAAAGAACCATATTTATTGTATTTTGCTGCTTCACGGTCCTATACCACTCATTGTATTGGAACTATGTTGTTTGTGAAACACAGCCTGGATACACACTGGAGCCTTTTTACATATAACACCACTGCACAGGCCACTTAGTGGCTCCGGTGTGTAGTAATACTGCCATTCAGTTACAATTTTTTTTTTTTTCCTAAACAAGGATTGGTCTGAGGGCACCATGAAATGGCTAGGAAAATTATTATATATTCAGTTAATATATGTTCTGTTGTGGATTACAAAAAAGTTTTCCCATGTTTGTTGTGGTTTAAAATGTTGTATGGTAGTTTTCCCAGTTTGCTGCCACTGTTGTTGGGCTAGTCATGGGATAGAAGGATAACGTTCATTTGATTGCAGTAATGCTTTGTGGAATCTCAAGGTATAAAAAAACTATTAAAGCAGTTACGTGAATCAGTCAAACTCATATATATATATATATATATAAATAAACCACACACATTAACAGCAATAAAGAAAAGTCAGTTTCATTTTTACGAACAACAATGACTATAAAATATTTACTGCACATAAAGCAAGTAGGATGATCAAGCTCTTATCTCACGTTCTGCAATAAAGGTCCAGCACACAAACAATAAAGAGTTAATATATATTATTTTGTGGATTACTAATCATATTTTGGCATGTTTGTTGTGGTTTAAAATGTTGTTTGGTAGTTGTCCATGTTTGCTGCCACTGTTGTTGGGCTAGTCATGAGATATTCAATTGAAGGACTCTATGCCCAGGGTTATATCCATGCAACAATGTCGGGGCTGGTTGGAAATTCTAACCTTAAAAACAGAAAAAATCCCAACTTTTCCTATCCCTCTGTTTTTATAACGGCATTACAATTATTGAATAACTAAATGAGCTTGTTACTTTTGTCTTACTTCGACAACTGCAGAGTGTAGCAGATGAAGGGCGGTTTATGATCTATGATTATCAAATTAACATGCACAGTGGATCAAAAAATACAGCTTTAAATTCATGAAATGAGCCCTTCTGTTTTAAGTGCTTCATAAACATGAATTTAAGCCATACTTTCGTTTTGCCAAGCGTTGAGAAGTCTTCGGCACTGGATAGGTTGGATGTTGGCAGGGAGGTCCTCTGTTGGGCTGGGTAATACCACCAACACAGCTTCTTAGTGATGGGAAGTTCGGATCATTTTACTGACTCAGTTCTTTGAATCTCATTCACTAAAATGAACGAATCCTTTTTCGAGTCATTCGTTAATTTCAACGGGGGAATTCCTGCACTAAAATAATGTATCATGACAGTATGGATGATTTGAAATGGTCATTTATTATCACACTAGTATTTAATTATCATGGCAAACAATTACGCTGCACTGAACTGTAAGTAAAGTACAAAAAAGTTAAAATAACGAAACCTGTAATTATTACTTTGTACGAATATCATTCACGTCTTACTAATGTAGTCACGCGAAAGTGAACGAGGTAAACAAATCCTTTCTGTTTCCTCTTCTGAGCCTATGCAGGTCACATGGAAAATGATCCAAAGACTTGTACCCGGCAGGTGAACGAATCGTTCACCTCCCGACCGTGTCTTCGGATCAATGATTCGTTCTTCTAGCAACAGAGTCTTCGGATCAATGATTCGTTCATCTGCCGGATACAAGTCTTTGGATCCTTTTTCACGTGACCTGCATCAGCCTATGCAACAGTCCTGATGCGCGGCCACGAGAAAATGAACGAATCTCTCTTTGAGAGGACTCGTTACTCCCGAGTCCTTGTAAGGATTCGTTCAAAACGAACGAATTGTTCACGACCAACACATCACTACAGCTTGTCTGATATCCTCCCCAAGTACTGACATTATATATCTGGGAGGGAGTGGTGAAATATAATCACTGATGTGCCATTCAGCTTGTACACTATTATAGGACAATAATCAAGGAGATCTTCGTGATTAACACACATGTAGTTGAGCCCTCGATTACCTCTGTTAGACTGTGAATACCCAAATCCGTCAGTTCCACAGCCAACTGCCTCCCCACAATAAAGTAGCCAAGATGGACGGCAAATGTCACTATGTTCAAAACACGACTTAGCTACAATTATGGGAAATTACAGTCACTGACTGTTCAATTTAGGCCCAATCCCATTTCACCCAGATAGTGTTAGCATGCTAGCTTTAGCGCGAAGTTACTGAGCTTAACTACTGCTCTCATAAAAAAGCATCCTGGTAGGGTTGCATACTAGCTTTTCAATTTCAAATGTCACAGATTCACTTCAAGTCATTCACTTTGGTATATTGTCAGTTTAATAACTGCAAACAATATCATTGGTTCAATTAAGATCTCAACAGTGTTTTTACAATGACACCCCAACAAAGTTGAAGCCGAAATAAATGTTGTAGATAATTAACATTCGACCTATGGAATACATAGTGGCTAGACACTGCTGTTGCTCCTCCGCTCCCATGCTCTCATGTCAAGGTCCTCTTTCAAACCGCCTCGTGGAGCGCAATCGATATCAACAGTATTTAACTGTAACATGCACCATCTACAGTCAGAATGCAACTTGCCAGTCATTTTACAATGTGTTATTATGGAAAAATGCTGTCAACTACGATTATTATATTTAGCTCATAATGCATTGCGATATACAGATAAACGTCTTATAACTACAGAACAAGAAGTTACTGTATAATTTTGTAATGTATGTAACATGAAGAGTGACAGCAATTCTAGCCTTTCGTGGATGTGCTGTTGGAATGTTTGACACAAGTGGATGAAAATATATGGGGAGGCTGTGGGAGACATCTTCAGACTTGAGTGTGACAGCTGCTCATGTAAAATCTTAGATTATAGACTATAAAGGAAAAGCTGTGATGGCATGACAGTTCCCAAAACTGAAGCCAAAGTGTACTTTGAGCCCTTGGTGGCTCAAAGTACATTTTAAATACATACTGTCTCAAAGAGAGTTTCTTTGATCTAAGGTAAATCATTCCACACTGATGTTTGTTCAAGGGTTCATGTTTCTGATAAGATTGGTTTTATCATTTGTTGGTAGATATAAAAATGGGCTGTGACATCCGACAAACAACTTGTCCCTCCTTCCTCCCACTATCAAATAATGAAGCCAAACTTGTGGATGTAAATGCTGCTGTCTTGCCCATTTGGAGCCAGGGTCTGCACAGTAGTAATCGTGGGATGGAACCACAGTTATGAGGTCCATGTCCCATCCACTAAAATGAAGGAAGCAGGGTTTACGGCCTGTACTGCTCCTGGCCACCAGGTGGCGATCAAGACTAACTTTTGGGAAGTTGCGTGGAGCAGTAACGTAATAAGGGATGTCTAATTTACACCTGCTATTTTTGTGAATTGCTGCAGGTCAAACACTTCAACTTTTGAAAGTTGTTTGCTTCTGAAAATCATTCTATTGTGCCAAGATCAGTGTTTGTCAGTAAAAGCAGCTGAATCATGTACAACTGAGATGCACTTATGAGACTTAGGAAACAGAAAGTTGAATTTACATAGAGTAATTGAAGGCAACAGAATAGCCTGTTATGGGAATCAAGGTTTAGCTGCTTACAGGCACCTCGAAGAGAAACACAAGTGAAGAGTGAAGAAGGCGTCTAGAATATTCAAAGACATGCAGATTTATGTTAAATATAAAGTGTGGTGTGGGAGGTCAAGTTTCTGGACGCTTGTAATTCGGCACAAACCACCACCGCATTAACTTATGTTCTAAACTAAAATAGATTATGACAGCAAAGTTTACAAGCAGGCAGAGGAGATAGAAGCCAAGAGTAAATACTCTGCACCTCACAGAGGGCAAATCAGGACCATCAATACGTCAACTCTTCCGTCCTCCTTGTATGCACACATGCGAGCAAAACATGTACAGTATGTTTAAGAAAGACGGACGGGGTTAGGAGGCTGACATTTTGGGGCAAGGAAGGTTGCAGGGGGCACTCGGACTGCTCTTTGAGAGAAGAGAGGGTTGAAGATTGAATTTCGGCCCAACAGCATTCCCCAGGAGCGTGGCAGAGAGAGCGAGCACAAGAGAGCAAGGGAAGAAAGTGAGTGACCTACAAACAAGCCTAACTATGTTAACACCACCAGATTAACACTGCAGCAGCTCCCGGAGGAGCCCCTGCTGCTTCCCCTCGCAAACGTGACCCATGACGGTGGGACAATATGGAGGAGGAGGGCAACGAGCCGGAGGAGGAGTCGTGGTTTGTACATCATAATGAGATGACTGCTAAACTGTCAGAAAGAGGGAAGAGGTGGAGGTACAGCAGGAGAGCCATGGTCACTCTGTGGAGCTGTGATTAGCTGGGATCATCAGCTCTGACCCGGCGGACAGGGGAGAGTGTGCTTTCTTTTCTGTGCCCTGGACATGGTGACTAACAGGTGAATGAGCATGAAGCATGAGACTGCATTTAAGGACCTCTTAACTTTTTGTGTCCGGCTATGTGTCATATTGTTCTTTTTCATTCTATTCTTACCTCTATTCATTGACCACTCGAGCTGCTGTAATACCACAATTCTGATAAATGAAGGATATCTTATCTTGATATTACCGTCAAATCGATGTTGGAGAAAGGTAAAGCTAAAATCCAGAGAAATTTTCTGAAAACTCTGCAAGGTCAGTTTTTCCTTTATTTATATTCATTTCTACATAATGTATATATAATATGAATAACTTTCCTCCTGTAGAAAATCACAAGGATGAATTCACAGAGAAAAGAGGAGTGATGAGATTATATTTGACAGTTTGTCATTTGTAGCCGTATACCACAGTCCTGTAATAAATCCTCAGTCATAATAGTAATAGAGTTTGACGTGCTGATTCAATAGTTTGATAATTTTGCAGGATGTAAATTGTGATGGCGATGTGCTGTGACACACAGAGCGGTTTGTGTTGTTTTGGAAATCCTCTTTAAGATAGATCAATTAATAGGGTGGAAAATAATAGAAGCACCAGAGTTGAATAAAGACACATGAGAAAAACAGTTCCAGATAAAAATGTACATTTCAACCATCATGGAGGTAGAACGTATTGAAGGACTGTCTATGTTGCATTGTTTATATCTATGTGTCCCTATGAATACACTTAAGATGTTAGGATGCCCAGTATTTGCAACGCACGCCAAGCAGCTGAGGCTGACATTTACTACACACGCTAGAGGTGGTTGACCAATCACAACAGAGTTGGTCAGCTGGCGTCACAATATCGATCAACCTGAATATAAGCATATGCAAGAATATGTCTCCTTTAAACAGCAGATAGACAATTTAGGACATTTTAATGCAAAATCTTAAAAGAAATTGAGAACCCTTTTAAGAGTTTTGAATATGATTCTGTCTTTCGTGTTTATTTTCAGTCTCTTTCATCTCAATCATCTCACAACATGTATCTTCATTTTCCACAGAGCAAAGGGAGAGGAAAACTAAGACGAGATACACAAAGAGATCAAATTAGGACAACTTTTAGATGGATAATCCAGACAGCGAAGGAGGAACAGAGGGAGGAGGAGACACAGAGAAACTGCAAGCAAAGGAGGTTGGAGACGAAGACAAGCGAATCAAAGACAAGCATAACAAGAGGGAGCAGGAGAGCAGTGAGAGCCAGCCGAGCCGCCGCTGTCAGTGGAGGAGCGGCTGGGCTCTGACCGAACGCCTGGCCATCAATGTGTCAGGGATGCGTTACGAGACCCAGCTCCGCACCCTGGCCCAGTTCCCCGACTCCCTGCTGGGTGACCCCCAACGTCGACTACGCTACTTCAACCCCCTGAGCAATGAGCTCTTCCTGGACAGGAGCCGCGTCTGCTTCGATGCCATCCTGTACTTCTACCAGTCAGGCGGGAGGCTGCGGAGGCCTGCCAACGTCCCCCTGGACGTGTTCATGGAGGAGCTGCGCTTCTACGAGCTCGGCGAGGAGATCATCGACCGCTTCAGGGAGGACGAAGGCTTCCCCAAGGAGGAGGAGAGGCCGTTACCCACCAATGACATGCAGCGGTGCCTCTGGATGCTGTTTGAGTATCCGGAGTCCTCGAGTGGAGCTCGCATCATCGCCATCATCAGTGTCATGGTGATTGTCATCTCCATTCTCATCTTCTGCCTGGAGACGCTGCCCGAGTTCAGGAATGAGAAGGAGCAGAGGGAGGTGAGGATAGGTTACACAGTGATAACACAAACAGAGGACTCATTAGGCTGCAGACGGTTGTTACATCACAGAGAAGTAACGTAAGAGAGTCAGCAAAACAGATGAGTTCAGGAACAGGAATGGCAGGGTGCAAAGAGAACAGAGGTTAACACCACAAGGAAGTGATGAGGTGAAGATGGAGGGACAACAGGTGCTGACAGATGTCACCTTCCAGAACATAAACCAGCTCTTACAGCCCCGGGTGAAAATGTCGATCTCCCCATCAACACTGAGAGAAAATGGCAACACAAACAAAAAGCCAGAATCAAACGCAGGGGTGCAGAGAGAAGCAAAGGCAACAGATAAAGAAGAAAGGAGAAGAGAAGAGTAGGCGAGGGCGCAGTTTCCCAGAGATTATTTTGGACTTGTAGTTAAATCTGATCCGACTCAGGGGAAGGAATGAAGGAGATGAGGAGAGGCCGACAGAGCAGCTTGAATGGAGGCTGAGTGTTTGGGATAGGATACACCGAGGAGACGCTGTGAGAGCCAACATGTGCATTTAGATGAAGTGGATACTTCAAAAGTACTGAGAAGAGAGAGAGAGATACACAGAGAGAGAGGGGGAATAGAGGGTGTAAAAGGTGGAGAGTAAGTGTGAAGGCAACGAAAGCAGATGAGCTTGTCTCACGTTACCCCTTGGAAATCTGAAGGTCTATATATAGAGGAACGACAACCCTGCGAGCACAAAACACATAAACAAATGTTTTAATGTATTAATAAACACTGTGACTCATCGGCTTCATGCTGAAAAGGGCCTGGAGACAGAGCAAGAAGATTAACGTTTCTGAAGACCGCCACCAAATTAAATTAGCCCCACACGTTCTCTGGTAGCCGAGAGACTGATGGATTCTGGAGGTTCAAACTGATGCACAGCAGAGGTTGCTTGATTTACCTTCGCCAACAGCACCAGCGACAGCGTTACTCCCATAGATATATACATGCGCTCACATGATCACTACACAAACAAACACAAACCAAAACACACAGCCGTCTCCATGCTATCACTCACTAAAAAGATGGTGAAGCATGCACTGCACATGCCATTGACTGTAAATAAAGATGGGCGACACTTCTCCTCTTCCTACTGCCATGCAGGAATAAAGCCAAAATATCCTGGATACAAACATAGCCAGGACGTTTCACCCTGTTTTGATGGCATCAAATAACTAATTAAATCATCTTTGATATGTCTTTTTGGTTTTGGTTTTGGAATATTGGGATATTTAAAACTTCTTAGTAGTTGTGTCTGTTTTGATTTATTTACCAACAAATAGAGGTTAATGGAATGTTTGATGCTCACAAATTATTAGAAAATACGACACAGAAAAAGATCAGTCTGGATAAGTTTCCATGAGAAGTACTTTTTAAAGTTTTCACTTTTTAGATATTAAGGCAGCAGGGATAGAAAGAGATAAACAAACAACAAGGCTCTTGGCTGGAATGGAACCAGGTGTGATAAGCACTCCATTAGAACATGTTCAATTGTATAGCATATAATATTACAAATTTTTTTGACGTTTCTATTATCCCGAGGCAACTGTGATGGTGGATTTTTCTGCATAAAACTAAACATTAGGAGAAGCTGATATGAGTCAATGAGTGTTCATGCTTCTGTTAAGTTTGTTTTTACTTAGTTATTTGATGTCTGTAAACATTCTGTAATGTCATGACAGCTGACATTGACAGCTGATACTGATCTGCGATTGGTCAAGCGCTTGTGTTGATGGGACCAGGATACCAAAGCTCCACTCTACTATCATTATTCTGCAGCCACAGGCTCCAAATGACGTCCTCTGGGCAAGATGGCAGCGTTTGTTTGGCTTTGTTTCGGAATAGTGGGAGAAGCTTCATTCATCTTTATTTACAGTCTATTGAGAAAACACTGGGGAACAAAGGGGAATGTCACAGCTGTTTAAACGTTGACAAAAAAAGGTAAACTATCAATTTACTCTCCTGGGTAAACTCGGCCACGCAAAACTCTTTTGACAGCAATAGCAGAAACCTTTCCTGATATAATTGCAGAAAAGAAAGAAAACATGTATATATATAAAGACATAGAGCCGGGGACAATATGTGCTGCAGTACCCTCACACTCTGAGATCACTGCTTCCCAGTCATGTCAAACCTGACCCTATGTAGTTCCAAGAAAACAACAAGCAGTGCGGTCCAATGACGTGTCAAATGCCGTGGTCCTGCCAGTGTCTGGGTGAAACGTATCCTGGACCCGATTTATATAAAAGTCTGTAAGGAAAAATAAAGCCGGGGCAGTGAAAACGGAGAGGAGAGAAAAGTTAGCACAGTATCACAGACCTCACAGGCTCGATCAGATCCTGATGACAGATGTCATACCCCGAATGTGCTGAGGACAAACTCTCATAATAATTGCTTCATCTCACTTCTCCTCTGCCCCTCCTGTTTACTCCGTCCTTATTTTCTCTCTGTTTATTCTCGTCTCCATGGAGCTATTTGCTCTTGCCTTACCTTTCCCCCTTAATGCTCATATTTCTCTTTTCGTCCCACGTTTTAAAAACAACAATGACAGAATATGAATGGTTTCTGTTTGGCTGCTAATGCTTTGATTTTTTCCCCATCTTTGAGTGCAAACTGTAACCACTTTTCCTTCATCCCATCCTTCATAGCAATTCACCCTCGTACCTCACCCCACCATAGAGAACGAAACCATCTTGGTCCCACCTGTCTTCGATCCCTTCCAAGACCCTTTCTTCATCGTGGAGACGATTTGCATCATCTGGTTCTCATTCGAACTCACTGTGCGCTTAATCTGCGCTCCGAGCAAGATGACCTTCTTCAAAGACGTCATGAACACCATCGACTTCTTCGCCATCATTCCTTATTTCGTCACCATTGGCACCGAGCTGGCCAAGGACAAAGGCGCGCAGCCCTCCGTGTCTCTGGCCCTCATCCGGGTCATCAGGCTGGTCAGGGTCTTCAGGATCTTCAAGCTCTCTCGTCACTCGAAGGGCCTCCAGATCCTGGGTCAGACACTGAAGGCCAGCCTCAGGGAGCTCGCCCTGCTCATCTTCTTCCTCTTCATAGGCGTCATCATCTTTTCCAGCGCTGTCTACTTTGCTGAGGTGGACAGGCCTGACACGGCGTTCACCAGCATCCCTGAGGCTTTCTGGTGGGCGGTGGTGTCCATGACAACAGTTGGCTACGGGGACATGTTCCCGGAGACGGTTGGGGGAAAGCTGGTGGGTTCCATGTGCGCCATTGCCGGCGTGCTTACCATCTCGTTGCCAGTGCCCGTCATCGTGTCCAACTTCAGCTACTTTTACCACAGAGAGACAGAGTGTGAGGTAACCTCACAGTACCATCATGTGTCCACATTGCTGTGGGAAAAGGACAAAGAGGACGATGATGAGGAGGGAGATGAGGGCGGATTGGATGAGGAGCCTGAATTCACAGGAGATGACGCACCTCTGTATGGGCCGGGCACTAGGGGCATCTGCCATCCGCTCAATGGGACTCTTGTGACAGGTCTTTGGGCTGGACAAGCGACTGGCGATCAGAGAGGAATAAACTTCTATCTTCATGAACCTCTGGTCACTCAGGTCTGACACAGAGCAGACGGACTGACTGACTTTTCAGTCATTCAAAGATGGAACTTCCATAAAGACTTGTTCTGACACAATCTCCAGTTTCTGCCTCTCATGTGATCATGGTTTGTATAGTTGATACTTTTGCATGATTATATTACAACTCAACTCTTTTGTAATTCGGTTCTAGTTAAATGAAAACCTTGATTTAAAGCCAAGTAAATATTCAGCCATTATACATTTATCATTGGAAACAATATTCTATAGATATATGTTTTTATGCTTGCTTGTTGAGAAACTCAATAATCTTCTATGGTAAGTACCCCTGCTATGCATTGATAGAAAACAACATTTATTGTTATTTTAATTATTTATTTAATAAATGTTTTAAGTCAGAGAGCGTGATGTCAAATTGTTCTTGACTATAATGTAGCTGGAGTAGACTCGTATGAGGAAGAAGACATAATGGCAGACTTCTTCAGATTTCAGTTCCATTGGTTTCTTCTTCCCCATCTCTGTAAAAGTGATGTCTGCTCTGACACGGATAACAAAACAATATCTGAGTTTATGTTTGCAGATATAAAAACGTTTACTTTCCAGAATAAACACTGATGAAAAGGTGTGCATTTATGTTTACATTTGACATGAATAACTTGTATTTTCTTCATTATGCTCATTTTGCTATTTGCAATAAAGTTTGTGGTTAAACTGTAAACCATCAAGTCTCAATTACATTTCCTTGACTTCAGGGTTTAATAATGATTTTTCTTTTTGTATAAATTGGCAAATCCATATCAGTGCTGCTCTACAAGCACAACTGCTGATCCTAACATAATCTAGATACAGATATTCAAGAGACACATGCTGAAAATCTCTTCACTAAAAATCTCTCTGGTTATATTATCCACACATGTAAATCACAGTGCCATTAGCTCATATAGGATTTAAGGATACATGGGGTGTAGCAGGTGTTGATGCCCGGTGCTTGTTGAAGTTATGGCAGAAATGCGGTGTTGTAATTTTGCGCGGACAAATTACAACAAAGAGATCATGGGCTGGTCGTGGCGCAGACAGATTTCTTGTCATTGGTCCATAGCCAGTTTGTATGTTAAACAGTGTTACAGATACAGCCCGGAGATGTTTGTGTGTGTGTGTGTGTGTGTGTGTGGAGAAAGCTGATCTCAAGTCAGTATAGCTGTAGGGCCCCCCGGGTGACATTTCTGTCCCAGTGGCAAAACTGAAAATGATGATGCTCAACTAATCATCGCTGTAAACTACAACTCCTGACAGGAGATGTCGTGTGAGGAAACAGCTGAGGGCTGGAGCTGAACCACAAGGCAAACCTTTCCCTTTCATTCCAACCCTCCTCTTTGGTCATGAGCTTTGTGTAGAGACAGAAAGAAGTAGAAGGTATCTCAGCGGAGCGCATTCCTCCACACAACAGTCCCTTTAGGAAACCAGATTTAAATCCAAAAGAACCAGATTGTTATTTGAAACTGAACAGAACTAGACACCCTCATGAATATCAGACCTCTAATGAATTATTCTCTGATCTGTTCCCTGATTTGGAATTTTTTTCTCACCTAAATCCTTTTTGTTTTGTTTTGTTTTAATCTATTCAGTCATTTTTGCATAGTCCTGATCACAGATGAGTGAAAACCACCTCCTTGGCAGAGGTCATTAGATTGCAAATACTAACGGCATAAATGAGTATCCACCATAGAGGTCAGTTGGACTCAACCTTACACATGGAGCAAGGACGTCAGACATGTAGAGGGAGACTGTTCAAGAGCTTATTTTTGCATCGAAAGAACCAAGTGAGTTGGTTAAGGCATCTTATGGAGGCGTCTCCTGGGGGCCATTGCAGGTTTTCACGGGCACGCCCCAACTGGTAGGAGGCCTCTGGGTAAACCTGAAGCATCCTGGAGAGATTATAAATCTCATCTGGCCTGGTAACGCCTCCCGAAGGAGAAACTACCACTGCAACCTGGCCCCGGATAACATGTTAAAGTAATACTCAAAGTTTTTGAATGCATAAATCAATCACCGTCTGTAACAGTGTAACATTGCTGTAATAAAATGTTTTAGATTCTGCCTTACTGCAGTTTGAACGCACAGTAGTGTTCTGAAATAAAATTGCACTTATATGCTTCACAATCAGTGACACAATCATTGGCTGTTAGGCTGCCAGCAGGCTGTCCATGCAGATGTACAGTGCTGCCTTTGCAACGACCCTTCACTTTAATTTTAAAACATTTGTATTAGCTATAATGATGTCAAGCTCCATTGTGCCCTCCTTCTCCCTCACAACCTCTTCCTTTTCAAACATATACAGCGTGGTCTTAAAGCTGTGCTAAAGGAGTTCATGGATAAATAAGATTGAGCTAAAGGATACAAATTCAAATTGAAAACATTAGGCTATAAAGTTGATCATGTGTTGTTTCTAGGGAGAGCTCCCTTGAAAACCAGAGCCTCGTTTCAAAAACTGTAATCATTTACAGTAAATATCATAGTGTGTATATAAAAATTGACATAGGCTCAAGGTCCGTAAAGTGAATTGTAAAGGCCGGAAAAAGCCTGTATTCTTTCCAACTAACAGCAGAAACAAAACTGTTAATGAGATATCTAATTGTAGCTTGATTTATATTGTCAGTAAACCATTTCCTAAGGAGTTCATGTTGTCAATCTCTACTTTCGAGTCTTGTTCAATACAGCACAAATTGGATTTTGTAAATTATGTTTCCATTCAGAGTCAAAGAAACAATTAAGCACTGGATGCCATAGAACAGATCAACAATGAAATGATTCTCACTCTTTTAATATTGCCAAATAGGATAGTTTTTGTCATTTTTGTTAATTTCCCAAGAAACAACTAGGCATACATGGGTGTGTGCAATTTTGTATGTTGATTTGTTTCAAGACGACTGTTAGGCCTTGGTGGAGGTATGCAGTCTACTGACAGCCATTCTAGTTAAAGATCTCAAATCTTGTATTCACCTAAGTATCGAGACCTTTAATTAAGTACTATGTTAAAGCCTCTCTAGCAGCAGTTACAGCCATGAGGCTTCTTAGACAAGCCTCTACGAGCTGTGAACACCTGGATTCGGGCGGTTTAACCCACTCTTCCTGGCAAATCCTCTCAAGCATCATCAGATTGGATGGAAAGTGTCCGTGACCAGCTATTTTCAGGTCTCTCCACAGATGTGCTGTAGGGTTTAAGTCTGGGCTTTAGGTTGGCCGCTAATGACAGTGAGAAGCTACCTCGGCGTCGTCTGGGGTGTCTGCTTCAGGTGCTGAAAGACGACCCTTCGCTCCAGTCACAGCTCATGTGCACTTTGGAGCAGGTTTTCCTCCGTGCTTGACTGCATTCATCCTTTCTCCAACTCTGAACCGTCTTCATGTCACTGCCAATAAGAAGCCCCTACGATGACATCATGCTGCCACCACCATGCTTCATATCTTGTTTAATCAAAACTTGTGACAGGTTCTCTCGTGCCCGCAGAGACCTTCTGAAGCTCTCTCCAGCTGCTGAGTTTGACCAGACAAAACCTCTAGGAGGAGCTGTTGTTTCCAAAATTCTTCCATTTCAAAATGAGGGAGGCCGCTGTTTCTCTTTGTGAACACTGAGCTTTAAGAATGTTTCATACCTTCGCACTGATCAGTGCTTCGACATGTGTTTTGGTTTTTGTATTGAATTGTAGTGAATTATTGGTCTTATAATCCTAGAGGTTTATTGAAGTAAACTATGTCTGATCAACAGACCATTGCCTGTCTATAAAGATGGATGACATGACAGCTCCAAAAAATGAGCCAAAGCGTAGAGGTCAACCCCTGGGGACTGGTCACAGTTTTTGGTCATAAACCCCCCCTTTCAAAGATGATCAAACTCATTTGTTCACGTTTCTGATAACTTCAATATCAATATATCAATATTTCAAACACACAAATATTGAAAAATTCATAATTTTATATATAACGTATTAATCGTGACAGAATCAGGCAACAGAACACTTGGTCAACAAGATATGTGAGCACCAGTATATTTGCTACTGTACTGGTAACTCGACGCTAAACAGATTAGAACATCTGGACTCTCAAATAACATGTGGACCTATGTGCTAACAGATCGTCCCTTTCCCATAATATGGGATAACAATAAATAATAATGATAAGTACTGCATTGCATTTAAACATATATATGTTGTCAAAACTATGAGGAGAAGAGAACATACATCTAATGGCTACGGATTAATGACCATACTAGTACCACTATTAATAATAATTATTTTATTGATAGAGCTATATCAAGATATCAAAGGCCCTTAACAAAACAAGAGGAGAAGACTCTAAGATGATAATAAGACATGTAACAGACTCTACAGAGTAGAGTGACTTTTTTGAGGTTGATTTGTAACAAATAAATAACAAATGAATACCTGTAACAACTGGAGTCCAATTAATCTGTCTTGAATTTAAGATGAAAGAAGCCATTATGAAACATTTTTCAAGCCTGACATGGCCAAATGTTTGATTTAAAGTAAGCTTCAGATAGTTTTGTCATCTCACTTCTTTGTTTTGACTGGGTTGATATGGTTTGACCTGCGACAAACATGGTTGTATGTATGTCTCCCTTTATTGAATAAAGATCATATTGTATCCCTCATGACATAGATTTGTGAATTCCTTCCTCATGATTGTGTGCAGTTACTCTGGGAGTTTGTGAGGATCGTTACTGAAACTGAAACAACGTTTTAGAAGCATTAAAAGGCATCTACACTTTATCTTGAGAAGGTGATGTATTCTGGATACCGTACCACTTGAGTTTCTTCCAGGATTTATAGACCTATAAGCTTTAAACACCCACATGAGAAGAGCGAGTACCGAGCCATTTAATGAGTGGTGTGATGAGTGATCCTGCCTCTAGATGTCACACTGTGTTCTCAAACTGCACCACAGCTCAAACCAGGACATTTGTCTTCCTGCTGCTGCCTGAGGATTAGATTTACAGGAATATGAAAGAAGAGACTCCAGAGTTTCCCAACGCAGCATCGTCTCGTCTTGAAACAATCATGGTAATTTATTCCAGATCCAGATGACTTGAGTTATGCTATTTTCATTCTGTGCTCTTCTAAAAAAGTCACGTTCTAGGTTCTTGGGAAGGCATGAAAAAACAAACCAATATTTGTCATGGATTACTCAATGGGTTACACATGACCACAGGAATTAACTGAATTACTACAGATTTACAACAGTATAACATTTCAGAGCTTCTGCTGGACTGTATCATGTGTGAAACATTAAAAAAAGTTTAGTTTTTGAAATTTCTTTTAATATGATAAAGTTTATTACTAAATTAAACATAATACAATTAAACATGAAGCAGTTAGATATTAATTGATTTAAGTTTTCAAGAGAAAATTAATATGCATCTGTTTTTATACTATTGGTATAATTTCAAATGGAATAATTCATGGCGCTTCATGGAAAAGAATTTCATTTAAAATAAATCAGAGAAGTTAATGATACTAATATTTATGTGCAATCTGGTGCAGATCCAAATAAAATCCTTTTATCTATTGAATTTAAATGTGGTTTCATAAGGACTCAAAGACTGTTGGCCGTTGATGTATGCACTCTACTGAGTAACAGTCTATTTAAAAATCAGTTTCACCTGTTTCCAGTTTGAGAAGTATATCATGATAACATTTTTCTTGACCTAAGAGTTTCTGCATATTTTCTGAGGTCCAGTAAATAAACCCACATTGAGTTTTAATGACATTTCAGGGAATATAAGAAAGTCAGATTGATAGCTTAATAAATTAATTACAGATCTGCATCAACAACCACTAAAAGCTCCAGAACACAAGTTAAGAAAGTGGACAGAGTTTTGGAGCAGATGAAGCTCCTCCCCCCTCCGCACGCGCACGCACGCACACACACACACACACACACACACACACACACACACACACACACACACACACACACACACACACACACACACACACACACCAGACACACACACACACACACACACACACACACACACACACACACACACACACACACACACACACACACACACACACACACACACACACATACACACATACACACACACAGCTCCTCTTGGTGACTGCAGTGATTAAATTCTTGACCTCCCCTCTCGCCTCAGATGGTGTGATATCTCCGTGTCATGTGCTTCTCTCTCTCTCTCTCTCTCTCTCTCTCTCTCTCTCTCTCTCATGCTACAGGACAGATTAGTGTTTTCATTCCACAAACATCATCAACCTCACCCGCCAGTCAAACGGAACGCATTGGATTCTCCATGATTTCCTTTGAGCACATTGTGACTTTTTTTACATTTCCGCTGAGCAGTGACCTCGCCACATTTCACCTCTTCCCTTCCGAATCACCCGTCTCTCCTCTGTGACGTGCAGGGACCCTAAACTGACGTCAGTCCTGTTTGCAATTACCCACAGTGCCCTTATGCTGTCTGGGAAGAATGAAAAGGATTGACGTCTTTCTGACCATCTGCCTCCCTCTGATTCCTCTCCCATCCCTCACGCTGTACTGCCTCGCCCATCTCCTACTATTCTTTGAGAGGATTAAGTGTGTTTGTATCTCCGTGTGTCTCTGTCTCATCAATGTGTAAGCGCAGCCTCTTGTGTAATGTTTGCATTTTTCGTCTGTGTGTCGGTTGCAACTTTTGATCCAGTAATATCTTTGTCTGTAGGATTTCTTTGTCTTTACTCACCAAGCTGACGCATGTCCCCCTTAGAGTGCAAATCCCTCCACAGATTGCACAACTTACCTCAACAGCGGAGAAAACACAGAAGAATCACTAGTAGGTATTTAAATAAATCTCAGAAGTTTTATTACATACAATATACACACAACCTGGACCTGTGAGTCTGAGTTAAATATTGAGGATGTACGGAGGTAATTAATGAACTCTAGTTTTAAATGAATGGGCAGTTCAGTGGGACAGAGGAGACAGATGACGTCATTTTACAGCATTTAACAACTTAAGAATGATAATTAGGGAAGAACAAATAAGTTTAAACATATAACAAAATCAATACAGCATCTTGCCTATTACTCATCATTTCAGACACTACAACAAAAAAAAAAATACAAACCATCGATAATATGGACAAATTAACATCAACATTGACCGGTGTCAGGGAGGAAAATGAGGTGATGTGCAAGAAGAGCACCAAGGATACAAATGTTGAGATGCAGGAAGGTAAAGGAATATAAAAATAATGTCTGCTGGTCATGTGTTTCGATCATTTACATAAACCTGTTGTGTTACTGAGGTCATTTGAAGCAATAGTTTGACGTTTTGAGAAATGCAGTTGTTTCCTTCCTTGCCTTGTGTTAGAGTGATTCCTCGGATACCGCACTCTAATATGAAGCTACAACCAGCAGCTGGTTAGCTAAGCATAGCATTAAGATTAGAGTAGGGGGGAAACGGATAGCCTGGTGAATTCACTAACATAAAATGATGCGTGGTGGTTTTTCACACATTTATGTCCTGGGCTACTTGTCTGCAATCAGTGAATGTAAGTAAAGATGGAGAACACATCTCCATGTCCTCTGTGCAAAAGTGAAGCCAAAATATCACGTAAAGAGTTCAGAATAATATCAATTTTCTCACATAACTCTCTTCAACCAAACAAATAAACGCAAGTCCAAAAATGTCAAACTATTCAGTTGTAAGTTAAACAATTTCACTTTCTGCAAAGGAACTAAAAGTAGAAGAGAGTGAACCGAGCAAAGGAGGAACTCATTACTTGTGGTTGTGCTTTAAAAGGCTGGTAAAAACACCAACATACTTTTCTCATCAAGAGCACACCCACAATTCCCTGGTATCGTAAACGTTTAGGCAAACAGGAACTTTTTGGGGTTATTAAGTGAGAAATCTACGTAATAATTAATGAATAAAGGGAATGAAAGGAGTAATCTAGGGAAACAACTCTTCATACAAAGGTGCTGTATGTAAGTTTTTGCTATCGCTCACCAATTCTTAGCATTATATTTATTTATATGTTTAGGAGAAACATTGCAAAAGCATCACACTAAAGCTTTCCTCAGCAGTGGGAAACAAGGCCATTGATAAACTCTTGTTTTGCTTCTATTCATATCCTTTCTTTCCTGCTTCAGTTAGCAAGCTAACTAGCTAGCTCCAGTCCATCCCCTCGGGTAATACCACCTGAGGTAGTGAGTCACCCAGTCTGAGTCCAACATGAGAGGATGAAGAAGTAGCAAGCCTTAAGGATGAATTCGAACATCTAAAGTGATTTCAAAAGTTTATATACAGCACCTTTTGTTGGGTTTCAGCTAACAAGAAAGCTAAAATGAACAAGTTGGTTTATTGGGCTCTTCTCAGGAATGTTACAGCGTGTTGTCATTGAAAGAATTGATCAATCCTGTCGATTTTGGAACACAAAACAAAAAAAAGAAATAACAATGTGACCAACTAGAAATCCACATGTGCCCTCCGCTGGGCTCATGTGTGAAAAAGCTGAGCCATGCAATAAAGCGGGAAAAGCTGTCGTACAACAGAAACAAATCGCTGGGGAAGCTTTTCTGTGGTAAAAATCCAATCATGGCAGGTCGCCCAGTGGGATGACGTTCCTCCGATCATAGGCAGTGTCATCACTCTCCTCGCCGTCACTTACTTCACCCAAAACCCTCTCTCTCTCGTCCTCCTCCTCAGTTTCACTCTCTCGCCTCAGTCGGTCCCGGTCCCGTTCCCGCTCCCGTTCTCGCTCTCTGTAGCAGCGAGGCATTGTGGGAATCTGAGACAGAGAAGAGAAACAAATGAGACTCGGTAGACGATGGAGACTGTACCAGCTGACTAACGAACTCAACCTTTACTAATGCAAACATGGGAAAAGGAAAAGGAAAAGGGTTTTAGAGACAAAGTCATTTCAGCTGAAATCTACATAGATTTTAATTATCTATGTAGCCTTCATACATAGAGTCTGGTGTTCAATTGGAACACATATCATACCATGTAAAGCACAAGATACTGTACTAAAAGATAAAAGCCTTGAAACACAATATACATATATGTAACAAATAACTTTATTAATGGCAAATAACAGAATTTCTAGATGAGAATACGCAGATGATCCAGGTGTCTACTGTATGTTCTCATTATTTAACAGATAAAGTAACTATATGACCAATTTCAATATCTCTTCAATACATATTATCTGTATATATATATATATATATATATATATATATAACATAGCCTTGATTCACAGGGGAACAGGTAGTCTGAAACATTACGGTAGAAAAAGAGCAAGCAGTGGTGCATAGATACCTGGTTATCATGGCTGGGCAGAGCGGAATAGCCCGCCTCCGTCCTGCGGAGTATGCGGGGTGAGTGAGTACGGAAAGGTCGGGGAGAATGGGAGCAGACGGAGCGCGGAGAGGGAGAACGGATGGAGCGGGGGGATGGAGATCGGATAGAACGGGATGGCGAGTAAGTGATTGAGTGGGACTGGGAGAGGCTGTGGTGGTTTTGTTTGGGTGGGCGAGGGGAGCGAGGTGGCAGCTCAGGCGGTCTGAAAGGGTCGACCAGGTCCATCTCGGTGAAGATCGGTGGCGGAGGGATGAAATCTAGCTCCTCCTCTGGATGGAGCAGTTGCATTTGCATTTGCAATTCGGCCGCGTCTATTTCGGCCAGCTCCGCCTTGGACAAGTGGTCCACGATGCCGGCACCAAACGAGTCGCCCACCACATTGATGGAGGTACGCATTCTGTCACTGAGTGGACAAACAGTATCAGTGTCAGCGGGTGAAATGATGAGAGCCCCCATAAATTGAACATTCTTACAATAAAGCTCACAAATGTGTATTTTTAAGCTCTTGAGGAGAAGCTGAGAAGTCATTCATTACTCATATCAGTGCCTATCAGACACCTGACTCACAGCAGCCAGTCCACAGCGATGAGCAGACTGATGTCCTGGGTGGGCAAGCCGACCGCCGTCAGGATCAGCAACATGGTCACCAGTCCAGCACTCGGAATACTGGCAGCTCCAACACTGGCCAGGGTGGCGGTCATACTGTGGAGGAGACAAGACAAACCATCTTCATACTGAGACAGAGACCAGGAAAATCCATCATTAACGTTATGGTAAAAAGTCAAACAATTGTCAAGACCTCAATGCACAGAACCCAACAAAGTTACATCCTTTGACCAGATAACAGACGGCCTATGCGTACGTTCTGTCTGAGTTTCATACACTGAGAACATGCTTGGTGAAAAATGTAATAGGGATCCTATAAAGTTTAACTTTGCAATGTTGCTGGACAACTGTAAAAGGGACCACACACAGTGTCACATGCGACTGAAGCCTAAATGAATCCATCATACCAGACATGCAAAAAAAGATACAAGGAAAGTTTAATTGTGCAATGAGCAAATGTAAAAAATGTCTTTAGAAAAAGTGAACATGTTAGTAAAACTACAGACCATGGTTTTGTCAGCAACCAGAAAAGTCAGAGGTGAAACCACATAATAATGGAAATCACTGACACAGCCGAGTTGAACAGCCAATCAGAGAAGTTAGCAAATACTTTCGCTGCTGACTCAGCTTGTCTACTCGGCTGAATGGCTGCCAACAAAATAAATAAACATGGTATATAAGAGGCCCTCAATTTACTGAATACCATTTTGGATCTACAATAAAAGGAAAAGTGTGTATGAGTTTGCATCATACAGGGTTACTGCAGGTTTCAACAAGTTACATTTTTAAGACCGTAATTAAGACCCTAAGACCTATGTCAAGTATGACAGGTATAAAGTGTGCCAGAATTGGGTACACCGCCCCATAATTGAAGATATGGTGAATAAGAGGAGTAGAGAAAAACCCTGAAAAGTTGTCTCTATCAAACTACAGACAGAGTCAGTAGACATCTACAGTCTTTCCCAAAGACAAACAGGGTGTCTGGAGATCGATTCTGACCAGGTCAATTATCAGTTCCACGTTAATCTTGTTTGTAGTTTTATAACAGCAAGTTAATATCTGTGTCGTTGAGAAAATACTACAACACACAGACATATTACAAACTATAAGTTGCTGACACTGGTACTTATTTTAAAATGCAACAGATAGCGTTAACATATTTAAGACTTTTTACTATTTAACATCACAAACATACAAGCAGATTGCAAACTGCAAAGGATGAGTTATATTGGTAAAAAACTAAATCATCTGCTGCAAGGCATCAAACAGATTTATAATAATGTGTGAAATAGTTTAAATAGAATGCTTTACTATTACAGAACCAGGTCAAATGGCAAGAGCCTGGCAATTACATGAGTTACCTTTCAATGTCGTCCACGCAACACTTGTGTGAAGAAGAAATATGGAAAGAGGAAAATGTTTTTCATAGTAGGTTTTATGTCTGTTAATGTTGCCTAACTTAAAACCTTAATGCTCAGAAGAATGCCCCTTCCAATGATGTGTCTGCAATTAGAGGAATTATCAGTTCACGTTGGTCGCAGATGTGACTTCTGGCCAGTTTGGACACCGCTCAGAACTGTGATGTTCACTGCATGAGGCTGTTCATCGCTCCGCATTCACTACGGAATCAGTTTTGATAAACTGCAGCGTTAAAAAATCACCCCACACGGCCCATGTGGATCTTATTTCAGGACATTTTTTGCACACAGATGAAACAATAAGCACACACAGCTTTTAAAACTTAGATTTCCGAAGTTGATAGTAAACAGCCATTGATGAAACACAAACAACAAACAACATCAAAGTGCTGAGGATCATTTGTAACCCGCAGCCACAAAAAGGAGTCAGATCCGTGTAGACTGGTTCCAATCAGATCTAAATGTTTTGCTGAAACCTCAAAAATCTAATTATTTTTCTAACTTTGCTCATTTAGCTTTAAACTGCCCTTCAACACAGCACACCATCTATAATTGATGCAAATCAGATCATTTAAACACGCTTTTGTATTTCCTTTCCACTGGTTACTTAGACAACATTTTACATTTGGGCAGGACTACATGACAAATGTTTAAATGCAACACAGACGTTACACAGCATGAAGCCCTGTGGATTCATTAAAACTCTCAGTCGTTAAACAGATTCTAAAAAAACACTTTGAACTGTTTGAAAATAGTTTTATTCACTATCCAATAAAAATGCTAAAATTGTTTCATGTGACTATCAGGTTGGTGCAACGAGAACTTCCTGTTAATTGAAAAAAACAGCTGGTAACATAATCCCAAGAAAATAAATTCCCTGCCATCAAGTCATTATATAACATTAAACATTAACATGATTTACACTTTGAATGTATTTCATCTGTTAAATTGTTTCAGATTTAAGTAAATGAGTACAGCAAAAGTTAAACAAGCAGAAAATTGTTACTGACATAATTAAGAGCAAATTTGATTTTGTTGTAAACAACAAATAAAATTAATGATTTTAGGCAGAGGTTCCCAAACCTCTTTTTTGCCCAGCAAAATATAATGTTGTGAAACTGCCATAAAAGGGGGAGGGGTTGTGGTGGTGGATAAAGTAACACACACGTTAGGTCTTTTATCATTATTTCCTCCACTGTAGAAACTCTGGCAGTTCTTAATTAAGCAGGCTGTTAAGTAACAACAGCAAGAGGAACACTGTGCATGCACACAGAGCAGATACAGCAGAGATATAAAACCAGGATCAGTTTTAAATAGAGAAACTTATAACAAGATTTAGTTCAGTATTTTTCAGCTTTTTCTGCGAATTAAGAAAATTGGTTTCTTGCAGCCTGGTAGCAAATGTAACATGCCCCAGTTCAGTGACACTTTCTCGACTAGAGCAATCAAAAGTCACTCTCAACTGTCAATCAAGAAGTTTAACCCCGTTTTTATAGCTATATAAGATCAAAAATAACCATCAGTGTGATAAGAACTACTTAAAATGAGTGAAAAAGGTATTTCACGTGTGCTTTGATTTCTTAATTTGGTGCATGTCCCATACGCAAACATAGAGGAGACAAGGTTTGATGACCTTTACTGCAGCCAGCCACCAGGGGACGATCAAGACTCTTTTCCCTCCTGCTTGGGGACCTGTCATGTTGTCCATCTTTATATACAGTCTGGTCTGGGCGTTTACTGTCTATGGCTCAAATTCTATGTACTTTCTCTCCTTTGCATCTGGCCTGCACATGGATGATAGGACTGTGATTGTCATAGTTATGGTTTTTGGTTTTTAGCTTCAGATATTGTCACGCACATGTTCCACCCATTTCGATCTCAGAGAGGTGTGTCGATGTCTGCAATGTTTAGTTCAAGATCTACATCCACCACGTGCTTTACCTGACTGTAATGATCTGTCCGCTGTCCAGGGTGATGTCATTCATCTGGGCGATAAAGATGGCGGCCACAGCCTCATACAGTGCGGTGCCGTCCATGTTAATGGTTGCACCTATGGGCAGCACGAAGCGAGTCACACGTTTATCAATTTTCAGATTCTCCTCCAGGCAGCGGAAGGTGACCGGTAACGTCCCAGCGCTGAGAACAGAGGAAGAAAATGGTGAAGATGTACAAAGAAAAAGGATCAAAGCTTCTGCTGCAGGAAATACAATACGTGGACAGGTGGTGAAAGACAGAAGTGCAGTGGTGATGAGGAAGGTGAAGGATAAGAAAAGGAGGGAAAAATTGGATTCGGACGAAATTTGAGTCGCCTGACAGCCTCCTCCCGACAGCTGGTGGAGGCCACTGCTGCAATCCTCCAGCATGTGAATTAAAGGAATTTGAATCCGGGCCCTGCTAAGCTCAGGTCATAATATAATTAGAGAAAACCTTGATAGGATTACCCATATTCACTAAAGCCTCAGTAATGTGCCAAAATGACAGTTGGTTTCAGCAGCAATGCAGAATTCCATGCTGGCCGAACCAACCCGAGCGAGGCAGGATGCAGCGGAGCCAGTTTGGCTGGTGACAACTAATCCAGAGGCTCAGACATTAACAACACAGGATCTGTCTGACATGGGCTCGTTCATGATAGCCTGTGTTACACACATTTGGCTCTGCTGTCCCGATCTGTCAGTTCAGTTTGTGTAAATACAGAATTTGCCTTTGGCCCTTTCAGATTTAACCCGAATGGCTGAAAGGGAGCAGCAGGCCACGGCGATCAATCATAGTTACTACAGCAGCTGCTCGAGGAATAGATGCTGTAAAGGAAACATGTGACACGCATGTGTTAACACATGCCAACAGAGAACTTTCACCCACCAACACGTACACACACACACACGCGCAAACACACACCCTTCCTGCAGACTAGCCTACCTGCTAGCAGTGCCCAGCGCAGTGATCCAAGCTTGGAAGACTCCAGAGTAGAAAATAAAGGGACTTTTTCTGGTGATAGCAAAGTATATAGCAGGTAGGATTAATCCGCCGTGGATCACCAGGCCCACGATGACTGTCACCATGTACATGCCTAGCTGCCTGGCCACCACTTCCAGGTCTCCGATGGCTGCAATCTTCCCTGCGATCAAAGAGGCAATGCCAACGGGAGAGTACCTGCAAAGAGTCAGCGAGAAATGTCAGAGCTGCAATATCGGTTATGAACGTATTCTTATTATTCCCCATTACTTTTGAATGTTTTTAATTCTTTATATAAATAAACTTGTATATATGTGTGTGTTTAGTATCTATATGATTCAGGAGTATTTATTTAGATATGTAAATATCTTAACATTGTTAAACATTATTCTTAAAGGTTCAATGTGTAGAATTAAGTGAAATCTAGAGGTGAAGTTGCATGATGCAGCTGAACACCCCTCACCTCACTTTCCCCTTCCAAACATGACAGAAAACATTCAGTGGCCATAAAATCTCAAAGGTGTTATAGTTTATCTAGTTTGGGCTACTGTAAAAAAAATGGCGGCCTCTGTAGAGAGGATCCTCTCCCAATGTTAATATAAAGCATGTCAATATAAAGGGCTCATTCTAGGGTAAAGCAAACAATTAAGATGAAACAGACTAGTGAAAACATCATTCCATTATAGAATCATTTGAGGTTCATTAACTTGGTCTTCAAATTTTATTTTTTTCTAAAACCAAAAGATTTAGTCACATTACACAAGGCGCTGCAGCAAACCTATATGAAAATAGTGATATTTGCTTGAAAGATTACTTTCAAATTAATCAGACCTTCATTATGTCAAAATCTTGTGCTCGAAACCTGAAAGAGAAAGTCTTTCCTCCTCAGGAACCTGATGGATCAAGTTCTCTCACCCTGCTGCTTTATATTGCTTTCATGATTTCATGACGATTAAATGAATTATCAGCTAAGGTATTAGAGCTAAAGAAATATCAGAATCATATTTATTGTTTTCTATTTGTTTTACACTCATGTTAATGTGAACTATCAGACCACCTGATTAATCTATACTCATTGTCAAACATCTTTTCTCTGCTTGAGGACATAACACATTCTTGGATCTCTGGTTTCCAGGCCTGGAGTGCAGTTGTTCATGAAAACAGGCCGCTGTGGGACTTATGAATTAAAGCTGTGTATCCCCTTTAGGCTCTTCCTGGTGCGAGTCAAAGCAGGTCTCACGATGACAGCGGCCTGGCTGCTCAGGTCAGCTGCACGCTGCCGCTGGCATTCACCGACAGTTGTTTGGTGGAGTATGCCACGTATGATTTGATGGATGTGTTCCCCGTATGATACATGTTTTTGTATACACTGGACCGTGTTTGGCGAGCTCCATAGGCCCGTGAGTAATCTGTTTATACTGAGTGAGTGATACGAACAAGGACATAATTCCTTTGGTGTCCAGCTGCACTCGTAGATGGCCTAGGAGAGCTGCGAGACAAGCATCCTGCTGTTTTTCTTCCAACCGCCTACCCGCTCCCTCCTTCCTTTCCCTTCCCTTCCTGTCTCTGAGTGCCACGACACGCTCGCTCTCCGTGCTACTAGCCGGGGGTCCTGCAAAGCCTCAAGGCCTCTCCTGCTCTCTGAAGGCATGCTCTCACACGCCACCTTCCACGTCCTGCTGTCCCCCCTGCCAGCGTCTGCCTTCTGCTCTGCTGCCAAGTGGCTCCTCTGTCGTTGGTGGATTCATTACATTTTGGAGATCTTCCACCCCGCCTCCCCTGGGAACCCACAGCATTGATCTGGGCCCTGGCTCCTGCTCCTCCCCAACATACCAAAGACTCAAGCATGTCCCAGGGAAACCCTCGCCCTCTCTATCTCTCTCTCTCCGTCCTTCCATCTGTCCGTGTCTTTCACTAACACACTTTCCCCCGTCGTCCTCTTCCTTCCTTTTCAGTCTTCACTGTGCAACTCTGTTTCTTGTTCCCACAGTTTGTATCATGTACACAGTCTTCACCTTATCTATCACTGTCGCTGAGCTCCTTGTGTGGTGTTCTCCAGAATGTCAAAGCAATGCAGCCGGAGCGCGACATGAGCAAAAACAGACGCATGTTGTGTACACTTCAACACACTGCACACAAATATGCACAGGAGGAAACAAGACACTGACCACATGATCATCGAAACCATCGTCATGATAATTTCATTGAGGATGTTGAAGAAGTCGCACATGACCTTCCCGCGCTCGCCCATCTTGCCCATGCAGATCCCAAAGGTGATGAAGAAGCCAATCATACCTTGAGGAACACACAAAGCAGCAGGTCAGCGGAAATAACTGCGCCGTTTTCAATGCAAAAAAACAAAAAAGTAATTTATATTTGAGCATGAAATGATTGGACAACCAGAGGCAAATCTGCTCCATCATCAACTCACCGAGGACATTCATGCCCCATTTATACTCCAGTGTCTTTATGCCCACTATAATGGGCTCAGTCTGGTTTGATACTGGGACCGGCACCTTTTTTAGCACCGTCTGAACCTGGAGACAGAACGACACCGTGCCTGATGAGCTGTATAGAAGAAAACTGAACAGAGGAGAAAGCCTGGTGCTTTGTGTAATCAAACAAACGTTTGGAAACAGCACAGCAAACTCCGATTTGTGTTTCAAGAAAAAGTCAAACAGAGTAGGGATTATAGAAAAATAAAGACAAAAAAGAGGAGGAGAGGCAGGTTAAAGGTTGAAGAGGGGAAGGACGATTCCTTCCTGCTAAAGCAATTATGCCTTCTGTGACTTCGATGAATCCCTGATGAGCACAAACAATACAGGCAGTAAAGCAGAGATGCAGACAGAAAAGAGGGAGAGGCACAGAGAAAAAGAGAAAAAGGAGATGATACCACAGGGAGGAGAGAAGAGGGGAAAGAGTCTATAAGCTCATACTCAGCACGGCTCCCTGTTCACCAGCAGATGCCTACTGTGGTAAATAAGGATATGACGTTACAGATGTAAAGAGATTAGCAGTAGCAGAAGGGCTGACCCTCACCCAGTCAAACACAGGCAACTTCTTCTAATCATTCTGAGATACACGCATGTCAGAGAGAAGAGGGGGGAAATAAACACAGGATTTGGACAGAAGAAGGCAACTGTTGTCTCATGATTGAGACTTGGATTATCGTTTAAAAATGATCAGCTTGGATAAACAGTGGCCGTCTCCCGACTCCTTCTGCTGTGTCCTACTATACCAGTGTCTTCAGATGGTGAATTTTAATCTTTTTTGTAAACTCTCATTCAAAGACAATTTGGTTCAGGAAGCCTTTCATTCTCGTCTTTAGCGGTTTTATTTTTGGTATTATTGTACCGCAATCACTCAATTATGGTTTATTATAATTATATAATCTATAAACTAGAGGGATTTCTTATCAGACCGAAATAAAAAATACAGAAATATAAATTAAAAAAAAAAATTAAGATTGAGTGGAAAACACAAACAAACAAACTGCTGTGATCAATAAAATATATCAAATAATCACTCATTCAGCAGCACAATAAATTCATAAATATATTTAGTGTTGCCTTAAATTCCCGCTTACAAAAAATAGAAATCAAATCTTCAGAGGAAAAGCTGTTGAGAATTTCAGATTACTGTAGTGCAAACTGGATAAACTAAACGTCTTTTGAGTTTTTGTGACAACTGAAGGCTACTACGGAGGGTGAGGGGTAACCAGCTGAAACATGCAAATTCACCACTAGATGTCACTAAGTTCTACACACTGAACCTTTAAGTCTTGAGCTTTATAAATACTAGTTGGTGAACTTTGTAACCTTTGGACAGAGAAAGCCTAACTTTTCACATCTTTCTAGTCTCTCTGCTAAACTTTGCTAACCAGCTGATTACTGTGTATTGCCATGTACACAGCTATTTATCCTGTTACATAAAGCTCGACAGAAAAAGCAAACTAGAATGGAACTCAGTAGATCCATCAAGGCCCACACAACACTGCATATTGAGTTCTTTCTTGGCCCATGTACCACCCTTCCACCAAGTTTAATTGAACTCTGCAGTAGTTTTAGCAAATACTGCTGAAAAACAAACAAAATAACAAACTTCTCCTTAACTTTTATGTTTGCATTTTAAAGGCTACACCTCCAGGACTCCACATGCACAGATGGCAGCCTTGACCTTTTGGTCCCTATGTAGCCAAAACCCTCTGATTTAAATCAAACCTCAGCTCCTAACTGTTAACGGACACATGTAGAAAACATTGAGTATGAAGTTTGGAGGACGAAAGGACTCTCACCAGTCGTTAACAACATCCTGCTGCTCCTTCTTTATGTCAGTGCCTCGGGGAGA
Organism: Platichthys flesus; assembly: GCF_949316205.1. Taxonomy (NCBI): domain Eukaryota; kingdom Metazoa; phylum Chordata; class Actinopteri; order Pleuronectiformes; family Pleuronectidae; genus Platichthys; species Platichthys flesus. The sequence continues at coordinate 16,302,291 of NC_084960.1, read as the reverse complement.
CATGCTAATTATTACAACTATGTTCTTTTCAGGAGAACTCAAAGTGATCTATTAAATATGTTGCGCAACTTTAATTATATCTTTGGAAATGGGTGACAAAACAATCTCACTTAGGAGCACCTATGAGGCTTGGATCACCTGTTTTAGCTTCTGAGCCATTTATATGAACCTATGACTGCATCACAATGTGCATGCATGAGTCGAAAAGATGTTTTCCCTTATCTGTGGACTAATTAACTAAGGGCTAAGGAAATAAGAAAACTCCAGTAATTCAAAGGAAAAAAGGACAGTTTGAAGAAAAGTCTCAAGATAAGCTTATTTAGTTTCCTCTTCCCAGAACGCTCAGTGGTTATAAAATTGCAGATGCTTGTTTTTTTCTGGACATTTGAAGAAACTTCTCATCCACGTTGGCTTAAAAACGGTTCCCCTGACAATGATCATGTGACATAACAGAAAGCTCCAGAATAGCTACTTGTTGTCTTCTCTGAGCACTATTCCATGTTTTTTCAGTTTGTATTTGATGCTTGCAACTCTACAGTGTGCACACAAGAAGAGACAGAGTATGCTACCTGTTGGATGCTGGCCTGCACCAGGTTCTCAGGGAAGAGGTTTCGGAGTAGGTCAAGGAAGGCATCCAGGCTGTTGACTTCCTGGTTCTTCGGGGCCGATTTTGACGTGGCTCCCCTCAGTTTGGGGTTCCCCGGGTGGATCCCCAGCACCAGAATGACCCCGAGGATGGCAGCTATTACAGTGGTGGACATGTAGTACACCATGGCTCTGCTGCCCATCCTGCCACTGGAGCGTGCGTCTAAACCAGCCAGCCCTGAAAGAGACAGACGACCATTTGTGTTCGCACTCACCAATAATCAAAATGATCCCTGTTAATGTTCACAGAGGGAATGAAGTGGCCTTTCCTGGAAGTTTAACACTTGAATATCCACATGTTACTGCCCTATATGCTATACATGCACTATACACAGAGTTTCAAATGTTCCCAGGTTCATAGATAGTTATGATATTTAAATTTGTACATTTTAATTTTCAACAGTGGTCTGGGTAGCCATAAATTCCCCTCAGTTTTTTAAAAATTGTTTAGGTTCAAAATGCTCTCACTATGTTAATAGAGTGTTATGTACAATTAAGATACTGATACATATTCAGTCTTGACGGATGTATAGATTAAATTGTTATGGTTAATTAGATATTAACATCTTTCATCTTCATGAAAATTATTAGACGTGTACTTTGACTTTATAGTTTGATCTATGTCCCATCTGATAACGTGGAGGAAGCAGGATTCAACTTATACTGCAGCCAGCCACCAGGGGGTGGTCAAGATGTTTTGGCTTCACTTTTGTGATCCTTCCAGTCGTCCATCTATATATGCAGTACCACACTGTTATGTGCTACTGTGCATTGAATTGCTTGTCGGTGTGTGTGTGTGTGTGTATATGTGTGTGTCTGCACACCTGTGATGAGACTGGAGATGATTAGAGGCAGGATGAGCATTTTCAGCATCCTCATGAGGATTTCGCCCGGGAAGGAAACCATCGTGAGCGTGGAGTAGTCCGTCACCTTCATGTAGCGCAGAAGCATCCCAAACACTGCCCCCATAACGACACCTGACAAGAGGAGGGAGTTCATTTTTTATGGAATTTTCTGGAAACAGGTGATGTTGATTTTAAGTTTTTGTACAGATAAACTGATGTACTTAGACCAAAATATAGTCTTTCAAGAACTACATGTTTCAGTACTTCAGTGGCCCCCAAAACAATGCCTGATTTACATCTGACATGTAGGAGGCTTCTGACTAATGACAAACATGTAGCGTAATCTAAACAGGTTTAAATCTGGGTGACAAATGACAGACAAAAAAAATGACTTTGTAGGGCTTTTTTTGGGACAAAGAACACTGCTATGCAGAGACACACCAAAGTGTTTACAGAGGAAGACCAACGACAACAAAAAGCTCAAGATGCCTCACGGGAAAAAGATCACAGAGTCCGTACACTTAGGATTGTGCATTTTCTGCAGCACATTTGACAATAAAACTGACCTCAAATTGTATTCAACTCAATCAGTTAAGAATGTAGGGATTGTAAGGATGTTGTAGGGATGTTTACCAAAAGCTGAAATTGTTGTTTTGTCCACAATTACAGCCTTTGAGCTCGCTGGACACCTTAGCTTTTATTTCCATCAAATTTAAAAACTAATAATATCAGAACACATCAAGAGTTTCCTCGTCGTTGCGTACCCGCGACAGTGAGTCCCAGCAGCAGGTTGTGGGTGTTGCGGCTGCAGTGGCCTGCATCTTTATACGCAACGTCTGTGTTGTCATCTCGCTGGCTTTCTTCTTTCTCCTTCTTGACTGTGCTGGATTGGTTGGCTGTCGTCTGGTTTGTCATCCTGCCTGTGGAGACAGAAGGAGAACATATGCTTCAACATTCTCCAGCATGTGTTTGCCTGCACACTGTGTCTCTTAAACTAATTTATCAAATGTAAAGGCTGGATTGTTTATAGACGATGTTAACAAAACATCTCTCCGGAGGCCAGTGAGGGCTGGCTGGTCTCAAATGCGGATAAGGGACAACCAGGGACACCTTCCACTCACCCACAAAACAACTTTGAGTTTTTGGCTTGGGAGCCTAAAGGAAGTAAAAAAGCGTGACTGCAGGGAACCCAAACACGGCAGGCGATGGCCAAACAGGACATGAAGAAATAACTTGAGAGATGTAATCTGTGCATCATCCTCGAAGTGGGAAAGGCAGCATGCCAGGATCTAAACACAACACAATCAGGAGCTGCTAACAAAGGAAGAAATATAGTTGATGGGTGCAGTTAGGAATGAGTCAGCTAAGTGGGCCATGGACCATCTGTGACCAACAGGTGTGACAGGTCTTTAACACAAGGTTGAGTGGAAGTTACTTAAAGCTGGAATGTGGGACTTATATATATACATGAAGATCTATTACGTCCAAACCCATTGCAAACAACCAGAGATTTAAATCTGCAGTCTGTGATGACATTAAGTAACGGCAACTAGGAGCGTGCCGGAAAAGCAGAAGGCGTGTCCAAGAAAAGTTTCTGATACTCCAGATAAAGAAGAAAACTTTGTGTTCAGAGGAGGAATTAAAGTAAAAAACTAAACAATCTCTGGCGGGAACAAACACAGATTACCACTGGTATGGATTTTCTTCATTTCAGAATGCTGAAAGAAGAGAAGAAGACTGAGGGCAGATACAGACGACAGGTTTGCATTTGTGTACTGTTGGGAGAAGGCTATGTTTACCTGATCTAAGAAATTAATGAATGTCCTGAAAGTGTAAAAATATATCTGTTTTTGACAGATGCGTTTCGAGTATGAGAGAGGGGGCGCCATTGAGCTCTTATTCATGTTGTTTTATATCTGCAGAGGAAATACTTTGACTACAGAATAGGATTGATTCTGTGGGCTTGTTCCATAATTGTATCTATTCAATAGTGGTAGAGACATTTCACCCAAAACCACAAATGTAAGCCACATGCTGGTGCTGGAGGAGTCGGGGGGGGGGGGGGGGGGGGGGGGGGGGGCGGGACCTCTAAATGAATTAAGATAAATAGACTTGGAACAAAAAAAGGTCTGCACACTATTTTCTTTCTAATCCATCGAGTTAGGTGGATCTTCTGGTGGTACAACAGAAAAAGTCAGAGAATCACCAAAGTCAATAGGATTCATCCCCTGGGGATCGTAAGCGGTTGTACAAAACTTAATGGCGTTCCATCCACTAGAGGCTGAGATTCGTTGGGATGAATGTGTTGGACGCAACAGAGCGACCACACAACCAGTGTAGGTACATAGGATTAAGTATGATGTGTTAGGGCTAGCCCCGCCCACAACATTTGAGGTCGGGAAGTTCGGTCTGGAATCGCTCCGTTGGGGAGAATTATGCCCGACCGGGCCAATCAGATTGTCAGGGCGGGCTTGATAAGATGATGGACAGATGATCAACGGTAACGTAATCAACCACGTCATCAAAGTGCCCTTAGGTTGATTGCCTGCCGCTGGAGAGCTGAGATGTGTAGATGCTGCATTTGAGAACGTGGAGGCGATGCCAAAGCGCCGTGCGACGCTAATCCCTATCGCGCCGGCTCTTGGCTGTTCACACCGGACACTGAAGCAACGCTGAACCGCCGGGCAGCGCTAATAATATCACCCCCCCCCCCCCTCTCTCTCTTTTTATCTGTATCACTGCTTGTGTGGCTGTAGTGGATGGGCAGAGGGGGACATTTAATAATGTCATTGGTCAAATTAAAACTCCAGGACAACAGAAGGGGACTTCAGAGTATGGGATGCATATTTGATCATTTATATCATATAAAATATGTCATCAATATAGTTTAAAACCGTTTTTCAGTTTGTTTCCTGGCGCGATACGCTCGCGTCAAGCGCAAGAAATAGACTCGACGCCGAAACGATCTCTGCACGGCGCGAGGCAGCCTTGGCACAGCGCGGTGCTTCAGCCTCCGGTGTGAACCCGGCGTTAGTAAATAACTGACAATGTGTCGTTTAACTTACGTCATATACTACGTTGCTCTGATTGGTTGTAGGTATATCCAATTGAGACAAGAGGCTTTTTTTTTTCTGGATCGGTTGAAACACGCCCCATAATCACAGCCCAATGGAGCAGTATCAGACTCACATTCTGACTAGAATTGTGAGTATGACAACGTCAGGCTATGTTAGGGCTGGAGGATGAAACAATTTCAATAAATCAAACAATACGATTTCAATGGATAACATAAAGTGGAAGCGCTGTAAGGAGATATAACAAAAAAACTTGACCTCAGATTTAGCAAACGTTTTGCTGTTAATCGAGTGTTTGTCATAAAGAAGAGTTTAAAACCACAACCTTCCATCAGGAGCAAAAATCTTTACACTTGACATAAATATGTGACGTTTATCATAATTATCAATATTGACTGTTATTAAATATTTTATCTTGATATAATTGCTCATCTCTATGATACATCTCCAAATTAATACACAGATAATGCAGCTAAATGTGGTCGAAGTGAAAAAGTCCCAATGTTCCCATCAGCCCACAGGTCCACATCCAGGACTTGATTATTCTGAACTCTCAACCTAGAGCCATAAAGCTGTCAACTGTTATAATTATTACTCAACGTCTATTTCAGCTCCCGTTCGTCAACACAGGATTGTGACTGAAGCAATCCAACTTCCCTTCGAGGCAAAGTCATCACCTTCAACTTGGAGAAAGCGTCAACGAGTAGGAATGCGTCCGCTGTCCAATAACACCGCGCTACATTTGTCCTTAACAGAGACTGGCCACCACCATCTCTAAACATTAATCATATGTAAACACATCTGGAGAGCAGCGCAGCCAACGCCAAATCCCTGTCAGAAGTATGACTGTCACATTTACAAACAGTCTGACTCAGTGAGACAATTGCAATCAGACTTGATTATAATCCATCAGCTGAGCCCATGGCATATTCAGCAGCAGCAGCAGCAGGGATACAGTCTTACACATTCACCAAAACTACAGTAGACACAAGGGTGCATGCAACATGTTACCTACTAGTTTGTGTGCCGTCACGCTCGCTTTCACCTTGACTCTCTCATCTCCTGCTCCCTCTGGCCATATCTCGGTCCCCTAGCTAGTCTCTGCAGCGGTCACCGGTCCGGGATGTGAAATGTTATATTTTGGAGGCGGAGAATGCCCTGCCAAGTTTCAATCGCGGAGATATAATCCTCGTCGGACAGAGTACTGAGGAGAGGAGGGGGAGGGGGTTCCACTGTTGTAGTCTTCACAAATCCTCTTTTCAATCCTTAGTCCCATTCTTAGCATGAACGTTGTTTTGTAGCATTAGTCGACCACGTTTTAGGATCAATGCTGCTCGTTCCATGGCAAAACGGATATTTTAGAAATGTTATTCTGCGTTGTTATTCTCTTTAGAGTACGATAAGGATAGGTGATGAGCTTTCAAATACACAAATGTCCCCCAGTAGAGCGCATACCACCGTCAAGGCCCAACACTCCACTTAAATGAAATCAAGCGGCACCAAATTGCAAACACCTCATATCAGTCATTTCATTGAGATCCATACATATTTCTCAAAGAAAATAGGACAAATTTGAGAAATGCTCTATCTTGCACTGTTAAAGGAAGAAAACGTGTGGATCTGCTCCAAAATTAATGGGATTCTTCTTTGACCCATGCTCCATCATTCCAACAGGGTTTGTGGAAACACGTTTGGTTGTTTTTTGTAACATCTTGCTTACAAACAAACCATCCCACAAACTGACAGGGGGGAGGTAAAAAGCAATTTAAACTGTTGTATGTTGTGTGACCGAATCATACAATAAGAATAAGGCTGCCTGTCGTCATCTCTGGGAGTGAAAGCTTGGATATTAAACCTTTGATCCCTGAGCAGGTCAGAGGGAGGCCCCTGAAATAATGAAGCAACAGCATGTGTCCTGCAAAGAGGGCGGCGCTGAGGATGTAAGCTGCAAGGACACACTCAAGGACCTGAGGCTGTTCCGCAAATCTGTCTTCTTTCCCCAACACACAGATTATGTTCCTGCTCCAGGAAATGTCAGAGCTGCCTCCGGATGAAACGTAGCTGGCCTCTAAGAACCAGCTCTTACTGGGCTGTCCCAGTGGCTCTGTTCAGCTGAGGAAAACCGAAACCCTTTATGGCCTTCTGAGGTTGAATCTGGTTTCTACATTTCTAATGACTCGTGTGTAAAGTTCTCAACAACGACAAGAAACAGCTGCTGTTCAGAGCATCAGAGGCAAGGAGCAACTGGTCAAAGACAGGCCTGTTACGTCACGTCACAGTTTAGCATCCCCACTAAAATGCAGCGAGTCAAGTCAGAGGGTTCAAACTGTTTTGTCCAGGCGGCTTACAGCAAATCCTCGATTCCGCAGCAACACGACACAGGTATTACAACTCTGCAAGGTAGGCTGCAGACCGAGAGGCACAGGCCTTTGAAAGGAAATCCAGTCTTTGTGAAAAATCTGGAAACACATGTTAGTGAAGAGAGCCAAAGAGAGAAAGCACAAGGGTGAAGGTAGAACGACTTCAAAGTGGCGGTCACACAGCCGCAAGACCCAGCGTCTCCCACAGTGACTTTCAAAGTAATGGACACTGGATAAACACGAGGGTCCTCAATGTAAATACCGTGGCAGTCCGTCAGATGTGGGATGAGGACATATGCAGCGCGTGATAACCATCACAATCAGTCTCCACTTGCAGCCATGTACTTACTACACATCTTCTTAATCGTCATGGTTTCCAGTAGGATGGACCGGCGATGGCAGAATGAGTTAAGCTCCCAGAAGAGCAGGCTTTGATTAATGGAAATGAGCCCAAGCTGCTGTAGATATAGTTGCACATACCATCAGGGCAGGGTGTCACTGCAAAACTACCTCTGATTTAACCCTAGTTGTCATGGGACGGTCGTGTTAACCCCCCACTCATCGTATCCACTTACAGTCGTCCACACTAATGATCCAACCAGGTCTCGAACCAATCACAGATGTTGATTCAAGAGATCAGACAGATGCATGTTGGCTCTATACGTACAGATATTACCCCCCCCTGACGTCCAATCCATCTGCTTCTGATCTGCACTGACATGACAGTAATTCTTTGGTCATCTCTGACTGTTTGTCGTCTTTCTATTAAGCGATTAATCGTAGAAATTGGCATCAGCGATTAGCACATCGGAAACCTCCAACGGCATCACTGGGGACTTCAATCATGCAAATTTAAAGATTGAAGTTAAAGATGGAAAGATTCACGTTATATGCCAAGCTGCAACAAGAACACAAGATGTACTGGATGTTATTTACATCACGAGTGCTCACTATTACTTCTAATACTCTGCAGTTTGTACAACTACATTTTTAGTGAACAGTTTTTTGTATTAGTTTATAAAATTCATAGCATATGAATCGTATTTGATTTGTGCTTTTTCATTGCACTTTACAAAACTGTACATTATATCTACCTTTTCAGGAATGTTACTTACCATTTAAATGATTAATTGGTGTAATGACAAAGTAGTAATTGGCAACGTTTATATTCAGCTAATGTTTGGGTTTACGTCATTTTTCTATCAAGAAGTGAAGAAATGGACAAAAATAGTCGCTGCTTTCAGCTTCTTACAGACAATTTGCTGCTTGTCTCTGTTTGTGAAATCAATATTTTGTGGTACTAGACTTTTAGACATCTGATGAGGTCATCTTGGACTCTAGGAAGCTAAGAATGGTTTAGTTTTTTACATTTAATAAACAGTAACATTTAGAATTTAAAAGAACATTGTATTTTCAGACAGTTATACAGAATATATTATCAGTAGAACATACTTTTCACTTCCTGAAGCACGTTAACAGTGGAATATGTACAAATAATTTATGTTATCTTGAGGTTTGAGGACGTTCATATTTCCACATCAATACAGAACTACACAATGAAGAGCTGCACATTTCCTTAATGTGTAGTTTTTCTCTGAATATGTGTAATTTACGAATATCTATTGTAATACATTGTCAAGCAGGCTTTAACATGTGTGTGTCTGTGTGTCTATAACTGTGTGCTGGTGTCTGTGTGTCTCAGAGGATTATGTCCAGTGGTTGATTGTTTGGTGTGAGCTTTGCAAAGGGATCGAGATATAATCCCCACCCCGCACCCCCCCCCCCACCCTCCCCTCGTTCACCAGAGGCAGAGGAGGATGGTCACCGCAGCCGCACTACAAGACGCTACAAGATAATAACTGTTCTCAAACACACACACACACACACACACACACACAAACACAGGCTTATCTTGGCCACATGTCCGTGTCAGTGTGCACTATCATGAATTCATGCACCTTTCATATTTTTGCATTCATAAGAAAGACATACACAGACTGACAGCATATGAACAGCGTGGAAACAGACTCAGATCTCTGAATATTCTTAAATGTGACGCGTTTGCTGACATTCTCAGAAACATTCAGGCAGTGGAATTACATTTTTTGACGGAAATATTTTTTCTTCCGAATTATCAAAACTGTTGCATGCCTGTTAGCCTCTGTGGCTTCTGAACGTGGGTATTGACGTTAATATTAGCGCCTACTTTTGCCACTGCCTAAAAGTGTAACATTGTAACCATGAGCTCATGAGTTCCATTCACAGGCAGCCGAAATAACTGGGTTGTGGTTGAAAGGCATGATCAAAAAGAACAAGGTAACTTATTAACCAAGCAGCCCTAACGTCCATCTCTCTTAAGGTCATTTCAACGTTTTGTAAGTTTGTCAGTCAACGTGAAAACTTAAATCAACGATTTGGAATAGGGAGAATATGTCCTCTTTCATTCCCAGCCCTGAACCTGAGCATCTGTTCTTGCTCTTTGCATATTTCGTGACTGGGTACGATCTCCTGAGATTAATGCAGCTACCTGACATTTATACCTCTTTTATACCGAAATAAGCCAGTATGAACAGATTTTTTAAACCCATTAAAAGAGGACAATGACTACTTTCCAACTGCCAGTAGAGAGGTTTGACTTTCTGGTTTCTCTCCCGACGGGTCATGTTTGACAAACAACTGAGGGGCTCTCTAACTTTCCTGTTTTGCCAAATTAGTGGTTTCAGTGAGTTGGATCTACCCATTATACCCCTATTCGAATATTGAGCCCAACAGAATTAACTACCATAAGGGACTGGGGACTGTTTCTAAGTAAAGGTTACATATTGTTCCTTTAAAACCCTTTTTTCTTGTTTTCTCTGAATGTGTAGTTACTGCTCTCGGGCTTCATGGGGCACTTTTCATAGATTGCTTGTTCTCTGCAGACACATACTCAACACACACTTACCGTCCATGCAGTCAAAGCAGAGCCAAACATAATTCCCTCAGCATATGCACAACTGCCATCAAACCACGTGTCTGCTCTGTGGCCTCAACAGCAGGGGGGTTAAACGACACGCATTAACCCTTTCAGCGAGGGTCAGCGTCAATCACATCCAGACACACTGAGGTTGGATGTGACCACAAGTGGGGTCTGTGTGGTCACGGCGTGTCCTCACTTGGCACGTCTTAAACCTCGAGAGGTGCTGGCTGCTCAAAGACGGATCACGTGACATTGCATCACTACCTCGGTTGTTTCGGTTCTGTTGTTCTGTGGATCCAATTGTATTGATTACTTTGTAGGGAGGTGAGTTGTAGTTATTTTAAACTTTTCATTAATTTTGAAAAGTACACTGATTAGAAAAAGGAATAAGATTAGATAATCAGATTCAGCAGGAAATTCTGATTTATATCAATATTGTTGAAGAACAACTCTTTTCATGTTTGACACTCAAGATAAAATTGTTTCCTCTTTGTTTGAGCATTGAGGATCCAGTTTTAATGATAACCTCTAAGGCACATATTTGCCAGGCTAACGATTATGTTTCAGTATTTTACGTCTCCACTTGAAAGTTAAATAGAAACAGGGCTAAAACTGATTATTTCTGATATCAATTCAACTTGATGGAACTACCATTAAATGGCCGTAACAACTTTAGTCTGATCATAAGTCAAAAACCCAAAGAGATATATTTTACAATGTATGCACCCAACACTATAACCATTCATGCTGATTATCTAAATGATTAATTGAACAAAAATCATTTCAGAACTTGACTGATGTCTTGGAAGATGAAGAAATTATCACTATTTAGAATTGAGTGAGATCTTTGTTTGAATATATTGTTTAACTAATCATAAATTCCCGTAAAAATATTATAAAATGTTAAGACATTCAGTATACACATTATAACCTCTATGAAGCTCAATGTGAGTCCTCAGATGCTTTGCTTTGCCTAAGAATTGAATTTGTGTTGAATGGAAACAAAGAAAAGCAGCAAATCATTACAATTAGAAATTTGGAACAAATCAAAAATACAGTATATAGTATTGAGCTTGACAAATTACCACTTATAAATTACAACTGATACCAATGAAAAGTTGGTACTGCAAAATTCCAAGGATTTGTACTTTCAATTTAAATTGATGTAATAGAAGGAAAGACACCGCCAGAAACTTAGAGGGTGTCTGTTTGTGTGACTGTCAAGTGTTTGAAATTCAATTGAGTGGACAAGAAGTGTCAATGAGAAAATGCTTGAGCTTATGTATGTGTGTGTGTGTGTGTGTGTGTGTGTGTGTGTGTGTGTGAGATTTATTCTGCATCTGTGAAGTGTCAGTGTGTGTGTGTGTGTGTGTGTGTGTGTGTACACGTGTCCAGCAACCCCCCCCCCCCCCCCCTCCAACCCCCTCATCTCTCGGATGATAATCTGAGTGTATTAATCTGTTGTTTGAACTCCTTAAGCACAGACCGTCTTTCACATCTGCTCTCTTCACTCTTGTAAAGCTCTGCTATTTATAAGCACTCCCTTTCTCCTCTTGCTCTCCTTCTTTCTCCTCTTTTTTTCCCCTTTCCCCTCCCTTTTTGATCCAACGCCGCAACTTTGCTATTGCTCCTCACTCCAGCAGGACCGGATTTCACACAGCTCATTCCCTTACAGTAAATCCATCTTTCCATTTGGCCAACAGACGTCTTCGGAAACCTCCTTAAATCTCCCTGATCCTCTTCCCTCTCACAGCACCCAGCTTGCTACAACAATGCAGATAACTGATATTTAAGATCCGGCACGGACAAAAAAAGCAGAGACCGAACTTTGCATTAACCTGCAGCTCCCTGTAAACTATAATCATTCTTTCTGCAGCTCTAACCCTCTGATGCATCTTCACCCAGGAGAGATGTCGATAGACAATAAGCCAATAATAACCACAAACGACTGAGACGCCAAAGAAAAACGCAATGACCCTGTCAACCTGCCGCATGCGTGAGCAGCGAATGAACGTGAGGACTAGGCTTGCAAAGGGGCGGAACATTTTTGGAAAATTTCCGGAACATTTCCCTAACCTTTCCATGGGAATATTCAGCTCGGGAATTTGGGGAATTTGGGGAATTTCAACCCTCCACTGTGCATTTCTCACTTGTGCAGGTATTTCCCAGCATCCTGCACACTACAGCAGGGCTATTGAGGCCTCCTGTAGTGTGCAGGACTAGTCATGTAAGTTTCAGTGATATAACTGGGGAAAATATATTAGCATGCTGATTGAGGATTGTTCATCTGTTCATCTAGCCGCTTTCTATTCATTTATCCATCAATTGTAAAATATTTTTAAAGACGATTCCAATTGTTTGGCCAACTATTTATATCTCTGGCAATGCATTACTGTTTTTTTACAAGCTTTTTTCTCATCTTACTCTACAGAACTATTCCACGTGCACTATCATGTGTGTGGACATTTTACCCCAGCCAATGTAGAAGGAAAGGCTGTGTACATTTACAAATACGATGCAAAGACCTATGTTAAGAATGACACAAAGATGCAGAAGCATATAGTCAAGTGCCCAAAATTTCCTCAGGGCTCAAATCAGCCTATGACATACAAATGTTTATATTTATGTCTGTATATGACAAGGTAAATACAGGTAGTATAAATACCCACAAAATGTCCCGGTAATTTCCGTTAATTCCCGATAATTCCCATGGAAAGTGTCCAACTTTGAATATACCCGGAATTTTGCAACCCTAGTGAGGACACTGAGGGAGGAGAGAAAAAAAAAGAAGACAACAAGGAGGTGACCAGGCTTACCTGCTGTGTGACGCTGTCTCCCATTCGACAAGAGCGAGGCATCAGGGAGAGGCGCGGCGAGCTGAGGGCTGTGGCGAGGAGGAGATGGAGAGGCAGAGAGGGACGGGGAGCCGAAGTCACGGTCTTTGCGTCATCTGAGGAGAAATTTGCAGATTAATACAACAGCTTGATTCTCTGAGCCCCGAACCACCCTATCTCCCCCTCCCCCCTCTCTCTTCCTTCTCCCTTGTTCACTCACTTCCATCCTAGGTCTGTCTTTGACTTTTGTGGTCGTATTTGTTGCTCTTTATTTCAACTGTCGTGGGCAGAGAAAAAAAAAGATCGTTTTTCAGGTCGAGAGGGAGGGGTGAGGTGGAGGTTTGTATGTGTTTGTTTTTGTGTGTTTGTGTTTGTGGTGGTGGATTTGGTGAGTGTGTGTGTGTGTGTGTGTGTGGGGGGGGATTGCTTACCCTCCCTTCCACAGGAGGGTGCTATGAGTCTGTCTGCACTACAGTGAATGAATCTGCACAGCACCTTCCCTCTGAGGGACCCTTTGACAGATATCAATGTCATGTCAGTCGGTGAGGCCTCTGAGTGCACGGAGGCCCATGGGTGGAGCTGCAACATACTGCACATACATGGGTGGAGCGTTTTCCGTGGACAGCGACACTTTATCAATACACAGAAATACTGATGAAGCAACTGATAAGGACACTGAGGAGATTCAGGCTGGTGATATCACAGCTACGCTGATAACACGATGACAGCGAGTTATCAGCGTAGCTTCTCTACTGTCAAATATGATGTTCAGCAAAAACATGACTGTGCAGACTTCCACCTTCCTTACTGGTATTGCAGTGGGGAACCAGCACCAGAGGATATGACGTAAGATCGATCAATAAATCACAACCACCCGACATTTCGGTTATTACAACATTTAAAAAAACGTATTGTTATTCAAAAGGTAAGATATTACCTTTCTTTTTAGGACTCACCTCTGAAACAATAAAGTTATCTGCATGTCTGACCTGGACTGTGGGCTGATTGGTTGGTTGAACTCTGAGTTAGATGCCATCGGTTGACAGGTCTATTCTAATTTAAGACATTTACAAAATATTTAGGTCAGTAAGATATGTACATGTCAATAATTTGATCATTTTAGTTTAACCCCCTTAGGAGCAGTTGGCAAATTTTGATCACATTAATAAATGTTCACCTCGACAAAATTTGGTGTCTTTGCTTTCAGCTCAACATTGGCAATATGAGATAATTCATGTCACTTTGATATAGTATATCTACATAAAAAGACACAAGACACGTCACATGATTCGATCGCGCTGGCCTGAATGCAAACCCCATAGGGTTGGGTTACTTTAAATGGTTTAAAACCCAAACTTTATTATATATGAGCAGATATTGGGAAGTTTAATCTAAAGAATTTGTAAACATTTTAAAACATCTCCAATGAATTAATATGATTTCTGGACCAGGTTCCACTTTAATTTGCACACTGGGATCTACAGTTGTAAATACAACAATAAACACTTAAATCTGTCTCACTACATTATAGTGTATTATTAACTCTGTGTGTATGTGTGTGTGTGTGTGTGTGTACAGCTTATAATAAATAGTTGGAAATGAGAAATTGTAAAAATGACTATGTGCTGGGTTCAGTTTAATATCCAGCACCTACACACACAAAAAAAACTAACAAAAAATAATTCAAACACGCAGACGCAGACGCGCACACACACACTCACACTCACACACACACACACACACACACACACACACACACACACACACACACACACACACACACACACACACACAGGAGTGACAGATGGAGTGGGGCAGGACTGTCACAGGGGTTTGTACAACTGGGCTGCTGCCTCCATTGTGCAGTAGGTGCGCTGAAAGTCTATCCTCCACTTATTGCTTGAGCAGTTGAAATACAAAGTCTGACTCTGAAATCCGATCCTGAGGGGTGTTGTACAGGGAGTAAAGTTTACAACGTGTAACATTTTTCCCCTGGCAAAGAAAAGGGATAGATCATGCGGTACGGTGGAAGAGCTGAGGGGATGTGCAGGAGCGGAGAGGGTGGGGGGTGCCCAGGGGTGGATGAGTGCAAAAATGCAGAGAAGGGCGGGAAGGTGCGGAGTTTGGACTGCGAGAAGGAAGACGTAACCGTAAACAGATCATTCAGTATTTAGGCTGCACGTCTAATCCGGGGCGCATCCTTACTGCAACCTGCAACGGAATCTGTTGCAAGTGAATGAAAGCGTAGCCGCTGTAGGTGGACCGCGACCTGTAACGAGACACCGAGGGAGGGACAGATAAGGAGACGACGAGAAGGTGATGTGGGGGAGCGAGAGGGAGCGGGGTGCTGTAAGAGGAGAGGGGTCGGCGGCGCAGACGATGTAAACAAGACAGGCAGAGTGAGTTTGGCTCTGACGGCTGTGTGGCGAGG
This sequence comes from Platichthys flesus, assembly GCF_949316205.1. Classification (NCBI taxonomy): domain Eukaryota; kingdom Metazoa; phylum Chordata; class Actinopteri; order Pleuronectiformes; family Pleuronectidae; genus Platichthys; species Platichthys flesus. The sequence goes on along the minus strand of NC_084960.1, from coordinate 16,287,143 downwards.
GCCCGAAACCGTTTCATTAACTGACAATCGGCCCGGCCTCTGCCCGAGCGTCGCACACAGCGCCAACTGTTCGCAGACAGACGTGAAGCGGGGCAAGCTGCCAGGGAGTGCAACGCCGCGCAGCGCCAGTCTGCATCCTGCGTCCCATTCAGACCTGTTTCTCATTAAGCATTAAAACAGAATTACCAAAGTAAGTCCTCCACTCTCCTAATGAGGGCTTTGCAGCTCGGATGCTCTCATATTCTCCCTCCCGCCCCAAACCCTTTTCCCCGAAGGTTAACATTCCATACACTAATTTCAGTTTTCAGGCAGGAAGAACTTGTAGGCGCATGTGTTATTTGTTTGTCAGAGCAGCGGTGTGTCGGTACAGGCATGTGTGCGTGTGTGTGTGTGTGTGTGTGTGTGTGTGTGCATACTTTACTCAGTGTGTGTGTACGTTGTTTATGTGTTTACGTGTGGTCTGGCTCCAGACTCTGTCACTCATCCTGTTTGACCTTTAGTAAGCTGTGAAATTTAATTTCAGGCTTGGGTTGCTTCTTCGGCACAATCCTACACCTGTGCCAAACATGTCTTTGGGGAAGTCGGACAAGAGCTGTAGTGTTGCAGCCGGGGACGCCTAAGACAGACAGACCCGGACCGACAGGAGGTGACACGTTCATCACAGTGTCTGATCCAACACCTCACCTTTGACCTTTTACCTTTTTGCCACCGTGGCTGGCGACTGGGGCATTTCCAGGAGGCTTTGGCTAATTGGGTCAGATTGCAGGGGGAAAGTGCATTACGCCTGAAATTGGAAACATGTGCAGATACACCTCGGCGTGCATGCGTGTGCGGTATTGGTGGCGACGGTAGTGCAGCTTTTACTAGAGAGCGGTTTGAATTCAGGGGAGGGAGGGGAAAGGGGGGGGGGGGTAGTTGGTGAGATGAAAATATAAAACAAACCAGGTGGAGAGAATAGAAGAATAAAAAAGGACAGAGAAATTCTAAGTGGGTGAAGATGGAGGAGGAGATGAGGATCACAGACGGACACCAGGTATCGTGCAGAGACGATGTGTAATAGAGGTCTGACTTGGTGGCTCAGGAGTGGACAGGCGGTCAGCTGCACTATGACAGATCGGCTCAGCTATTTGCAATAATTGCTGTAATAGCCACGTCCCAATTACGCTCAGATCCGAGTTTCAAATGAAGGAGGGTGTCCAACGGAAAGCTGACGTCTGATGGAGCCGGGTGTGGGAAAGACTTCATCGGAGGAGACGGAGGAATTCAAAGTGACATCTGGAAACACCTCTGTGTGGTTTTGTTCAAATTGAAATGTGAGAAACGATTGACAAAACGCCAGGATCCAAAAAGGTGGATACAGAAGAAGGCAGTGAAACAACATCACAGTTTTGACACAGTGTGTGTGTGTGTGTGGTTTTGCTAAAAAGGATTTCCCAGGTTCCTCATGTACAAGGCGGGTCTTTGTCATAAACCAGATTTGATTTGTTTTTTATGGGGCTTGAATAATTGTCCTGGAAATCTGTCTGGGCCATGGAAATGTTATCCGTCCAAAAAGTCAAATCCCCAAAGAAAAACAGTAAACCACTGTTGGGTATTTGTGTTAGCTGTCTGCCCTTTAAAGTGACTTCCCTTTAAAGGATTTAAGCGATGAGGAGATTTAGAAAATCATTTAATATGACATGTTACTGTGACAGTATGTTACTGTGAATCAATGTCTTTAAAATGGCTGTGCGTGTCTGGCTGTGTGTTTGTGTGTGTGTGTGTGTCAGAGGGAGCATGAGGTCAACAACCTGTGAAAACGACATTTTGCGCGTCCCTGCCCTCTCAATCGTCATCTTTACTTGGCCGTCACCTCTGTCCACACTCCGCTAACAGCTTTCTCCTGCTCTCTTTCTCCCTCTCAGTCGAACTCTCAGCGATGCGGCCTGCGGCGGAAATATTTAAGTGCATGCAGGGCAAGTTCAGACAAACAGGAAGATGAAAAGAAAGGTGGGAGGGTTGAGAGGATTTCGAGTGACTGACACTAAATGCAAAGAGGGAAGAATGCCACACAGGAGACACCGGGGACTGTGTGTGTGTGTGTGTGTGTGTGTGTTCGTGTTTGTGTTTGACAAGTTTATGGTAAAGAGAATCTGGCGGAGGATTCTCCGAAATCGAATTCTACAGCTGCTACTGTAGGGTGGGTATGGTTACAAAAAGAAAGAAATGAGAAAGACAGTCTGTGTGCGTTGATGTGTTTTGTGTGTGTGTGTGTGTGTGTGTTTGTGCAATCAGTCAATGAGGGCAAGTATATCAACGCTCCCCTCCATCTGAGTATTGACAGTGTTAAATGTCTCCATCCCTGAGTGAAGACTGCACTTTAGTCTGCCTCTCTATACAGAAGTGACCCGTTTCAGCGGCTCGCCGTTTGAAAAACCTCTTTTCATGAGCCCCCCCCCCCCCCAACTCTTCTCTTTCTGTGTCTCCTCTCTGGTCCCTATCTCTCCCATCCCCAAACTCTTTCATGAGCAGTCTCTCAGGGGCAGGGTTGTAACACAACTCGGACCTCCTTTGTCTCCATTCTTCTCCTTATCCTTTCATCTTTTTAAACATTCAGAGGGAAAAGGGGGTTTGGTGAGATGGAAACCACGACTTGGTAAAGGAAAGAAAGAGATAGCATGTGAGAGAGTGAGCGAGAGAGAGAGAGTGGCGGGGGGAGGCGGCAGAAGAGGGAAGGGAAGGCCGACTCTCCCCTCCCTGCTCATCCGCCAATTTATGGCTCTCCCTTTCAACAGGGCCATTCAAGGTGGTGGGGCTCAGTGGACGTGCTTTTCTCGCGGGTCAATAGCAGTGAACCCTCAGTCTGGTTTGTGTGGGGACGACTTATCTGCTCCGAGGACCCGTTGAACTGTCTGACGGCCTGTGTGTCCTCCATAGACCTCCATTGTGTCTCCTGCGGGGCCCTTCGCCGACTTTCCCCCCCAAAGACCTGAGGGCAGACATAGCAGCCTGTCACCAGCTCCCGTTTCCAGCCTTTCAGCTTCAGAGCGGGCCTGAACCGCCTCAACCTGCTTATACGGTGAAATCACTGCATGTCAACGAATTGACTTTTGATTAAACTACATTACGAATCAGCATTTGACTGTGAACACTGAGGAGGGATTCATAAATGAGCTAGTTGAGACAAGGTGCACTGCCGGGGCAAAAGTTGAATAACACCAACTTTTTTTGTTCTTGTTACAGTGTGAGGTCTGAAATTAAAACAGAGACCAAACCATAAAACGATATCTACAATGGAAACCAAATAATGTTAAAGAACTTTGTCCAAGGACTTTTGCCACACGCGTTTCACTTGCAGGTACCTCCACCAAGGAGGCTATGTTGTCATTGAAGAAGAACTTAGGCACTGATCCAGACAAAGAGCGCAATCCAAGATTTGTTTTCTCCAATCTCTGTAATATTGTGAAATTGGCCTGTTGGGCTTTGGCAGAGTTATACGCTCTACTCAGGGACCTCTGACTTTTCCTCTTATGTTTCGGTTGACTACAGCTGTAGGATGAACCTCTGACCAACCAGCCGGTCGGACTTGGACACTTTTCATTCTAGTAGTGCCTCTTTACCACAGAGGGGTTTTAATAAGACAACTATAGAAGGTCAAGGCTTCATTTACATCCATTGCTACAGGAAAAATGTAAGTTAAGAAAAAAGGTTGTATTTTATCATTACTAATTACTAATACTTTTTTTTAACCTAAACGTCTTTCACCTTTTTAGCCCCTTACCTTTCTGCAATATAAAGTTATTTACTTCACAACTAAACACTGGAAAGCTTTTAACTGTGTACAAGTTATCTAGATTCTGACAAAATCCTGTAAATTTGTAAGCATAATAATTATTATTTTTCCTATCTAGATATGCATCAAGGGCGATTGTGCAGTGGTTAGCACTGTTGCCTCACAGGTTTGAACCTGCTGGATCGGCTGGAGCCTTTTTAGAGCAGAGTTTGCAGGATCACCTCGTGACCTCCGTTAGTTTTCTCCAAGTACTCCAGGTATTCCAAAAACTCACTAGTAAGGTTGATAGGCAAGTCTAAAGATGGCCGGACAGGCTGGAACCCTGTCAAGTGTCAGCTTGGTTCAGCTCCACCTGCCCTTGCAACCCTCGAAGAAAAAGCAGTATCACTAATGTAGTGGATTAATATGTGTCAAGACACGCACACTAGACAACCATGGGAAACTTGCCAGACTTTTTCCATGTAGTACGAAAAAAATGCAAATAAATTGCTAGTGCGCAAAACTGATAGAACACTTGGATTTGTACCAAAAACTATTACTTTTCTTCGCCCCAAGCTCCAATAAATATTTCCTTGATACAAAATAGTGCAAATATCACCGTTAACATCCAGGATGAGACAGGACATGAAGCTGGAGGACACTGATGTGGAAGGTCAATGGTTTGAACATCCATGGTGGACATTTATGTTATATTTCCTGTAAAAGGAGAAGAATTGACTTTTGATTTTGATCTTGATACATGTCAGAATTGTCAGGCGTGTAGTTTCACTTATGAGTTTATTTCAGGATAAAGTGTTTATCAGTAAAAGTAGGCTGGGGTGACAGTCGTCATGGCGGGTACCACAGACCTATTGATAGACAGACGACATGACGGCTTCCTCTTAACTGCCGCTTGGTCATAAACCCTGCCTCCTCCATGTTAGCAGATGGGACATGGACCGAACTGAAAGTCAAAATAGACCTCAAATTCGTTTTTCTCAAAGATGGCTTCTGTCAATTCATGTAGTTTTTGGCACGCTGATCTTCATGCTTCTGAGTTAATTGATTTGAATTGATTATCTTAAAAGACTGACTTGTGATCGGTCGAAGGTGTGTATCAGCTGGACCTAGCTACTGCGGCTCTATCCCCAATCACTACTGTGTCAGTGTTTGTATCTGGGATGTATCCGTCTGGACGGTGGGAAGTGGAGAGATGTCGTCCATCTTTATTTTCAGTCTATGCCTGGGATTCAGGGGAGGGGAGAACCGTCGATTTATAAGTACCTCCATCGAGGAGGTCACGTTTTCATCAGTGTCTGTTTGCATTATAGTGAGAAGGATAACACAAAAAAAACATGAAAGATTACCACACAACTTGGAGGAAGGATGAGGTACGTGAAGAACCCTTTAAATTGTTATTTACATTTTCTTTAACATTGTTAGATTGGTGTTTTGTTTTTTTACACTCACTGATTTCTCTCGGAATAATTCATGGATGTTCATAAGAATAATAATTTGGTGCATTTGATTGGATGTAAATGACTGTTGGGCCTTGGCGGAGGTAGGAGCTCTACTGAGTGACACTTGTGTATTTGAAACGTGTACCTGGGCGGGGGGGGGGGGGGGGGGGGGGGGTTCAGCAACTTTTTTACACGCAGTACGTCATCGGGATCCAAACTATCCTGTCGAAGTGCCCTTGAGCAAAAACAAAAACAAACACTCACCTGCCAAACCAGCCTGAAAGTGAGCACACACACAAACACCAGAAGTATCTGGCAGCAGCAAACAGGAAGCATGTGGAAGCAGACTCAGGTTTGTATTTGAGAGCACGAGGTGACATCCTCCTGCTGGATTGAGCCAAACGGGATTAGGTTGCATCATGAGGAGCCACATCCGGCCTCACTACGGCCTGCTCCGAATCACTTGCACCTTCAGCAGAGAAGCGTGATCTGACTTCACTGTGGAGCTGAGCCTCTGACACATGGCGGCTGACGCCAAACAGGCAGAGAGGGAGGCGAAGGTGATGAAAGGAAACATTTCAGTCACACTCATGGGAAGTGAACGCAACGCAAAGTGGGTTTCAAATCCAGCAAGGAAATCTGACCTTTTCGAGCTCATACAGCGCATTAAACCCAGGATCCGGGTTTTATATGATAAACACGTGTGAGGGAAACAGGTCTTAACGGCATGTGTCGTCACAGACGTTTCCCATTGATCGTCTCTTTTCAATGAGGAAAACACGCAAACACAAACGCACACACACACCTCGACTCGTCTCTGCGCTTCCCAACAGAAACCGGAGCCGTTCGCTTGTGAAGCTAACTGTAGCTAAAGACAAACTTCGCTGGATGCTGCTGCTTCTGACTTAAAAAAATAAAACTCTGGCCCCTGCCTTCTAGGCCAAACGCTCTTTGGGATGAGTTTTTTTCTCCCATTCATGCAGTGTCATGTTGCTCTTTTAAATTCTGTTATTCGCTCTCTATTCATTGGATTTATTCTTCCCTTTCTACATTTTTCTTTGTTATATTAATACAATGTCAAATTCTCTTTTGTATACTATTTTATAACTAGTATTGGACATTTTTTAATGATTCCACTGAATATATTTAGGTTTCTACCACCTCCCACACGTTCTTTCAACATTTAATCCATGCATATATGTTGTGTGACATAAACTAAACTAATATAAAGACACTGACAGTCTTCCTACAGCATCACAACAAATTCTCATGTTTGTTATGATCATAGGTTTTATTAATAATAATAATAATAATAACAATAATAATAATTACATTGCACCTTTCAAAACATCTTACAATCAAACAATCTTAACGTTAGAAGGGCATCATAAAGAAAAAATAATAATAAAGTTATACGAAATAGAAGACAACAACAACATATAAAATAATATACCATCATTTAAATTGAAAGGCAAAATAATTATATATGAATATCCAATAACAATCACGTAAAGGCCATTTAGTCAGAGTAAATCAACCCATTAAGATTAGTCAGGCGACATTTCTATTTGTCTTTTTATGTCACTCTTTAAAACATATTATTGCAAAAATGTGCAAAAAATAAATACAATTTCCTTTATTATTCATTTCTGTTTGATGAAGTTCATTATGTTTCTCTTATTTTGATTGCTGAGAAAGATAAATCACAATTTTTAATGTTAATATTAATAATAATACAAATATATTATTATATATTAATAAATATATATATTAATAATTAAACCCCATCACCTAGTCTGGCGTTCCGTCTCCAAACCGGGTTTTATTTTGAAAGTCATCACCAGATGTGTGGCATCCCCACTGGTGCCAGCTTCACTGTCAGTGGGACTTTACGCGTTTCAGGCGGAGTTGAGTTCTTAAAACATTTGTCCAAACTTCTTCCTCCACATATTTGAGCCCGGACACCCTGCTGCCCCCACCGGACTAACAGCTCACGGGATATTTACAATTGAACACATTGTTTTGTACCTGAAAAGTACAGTTTTTTTTTAAACTCACTCTCCGCTGTGAAGCGCTCCCAGGAATGGACTGACTTTTCTGCTCTATATTTTACTTTTTTCTTATTCCCTCTCAGGACTTTTAATAAAGTCCACATGCGATGAGAAGAAATAAATGAAAAAGTGAGCGTAGTTTTGCGGTGACGGCGACACAGTCTCATTTGACAATATTTTTTCATTTTCTAAACCAGTTGAGCAACTGGCGACAGGACTGTATAATCAATGTGGTGTCAGCTGGAAGGACGCGGGGTCCGGATCTCACCTAAACGGTACGACTTTCAAAAATACACACCGTCCACTCACAATGACATGTGCATTCACAGAAGAACATTTTCATCCGCTGATTGAATCGTAGATTGAGTCAAACGGAGCAGAGCAGTTACATAATGTGAGAAAGTCCTTTAAGCTTATTTGATCACTTTCTTGAAGTTTCAAGTTAATTCATTCCTTTATGATCTTTCTATTTACATCTACACACCAATCCACCCACCACACATACCTGATGTTGTGTTGTATTTGATTTAATGCCTGTTTAAATCCCATTAAACCCCCCTGCATTCAAACACCACCTCTCACTCAGTCTTGTTTTCCTTGGCCGTGTAGCCTATCTTCACATTCTGTTTTCATTGGCCCTCAGTCAGGTGAGGTGAGGGAGCTAGCACCGCAGCTCCAGCACCCGCATAGATCACACAGGTTGTCTCCTTTTTTATTTAATTCCATCCTGTCAGTAGAACAGGGGCTGAGTGTTGTTTTATTATGTCCTAATGCAAGTGAGATAACCACTGTGAATATAATTTCTTCCACCTCCTTGTCGAATTCCACACTGTAATGCTGGATATATTATTTTTTTTAAGACGAAAAGATATATTGGTTGCACTCACAGTATACCCAATGAGAGGAGGCGTGCATGCTTGTGTGTGGAGCGGAGGGAGGAGAATGGTTCATGTGGAGCAAGGGTTGCAGAGGAGGGGGCTGGGTCCTGCAGGCAGAGCTCGGTATGAAACAATCACAGAGCTGGAATTAATGGGCTGTTTGCACAGTGGGACAGCAGAGCACTGTAAATGAGCACATGGGAGGTCGTGGCTTTTTGCTCTCCCCCTCCAGACAGAGAGGAGAGAGGAGAGCGAGGGGGGCAAACATTGACCTGGACATGTGTCTTCTGTGGTGTCACTCGAATGGGCCACACTCTGATGCATTTCCTGAACCTGCCCTGAAATCTGCCTTTTTGGCTGCAAACAGTTTATTAGAGGGACGTCCTGCAGTCATCTGGCCTCCAGACGTCTCCCACCTCCATTTCTCTGTAGGTTACAGGACTTCAAAGAGGCAGGATTGGGACGGGACAGGCCCCCGGTCCCGGTAGTCACAACGCAACCCATTATATCTGTGTCGGGTGGACAGATGATGACGGTGGTGGAGGTGGTGGTGGTGGCAGGGGGTGGATTAGTTTGTTAACAGGCTAATAGCACAGTAGCCACTGCCAGGTGTGGAGCAGCTTTATGCCGTCTGTTTTCTTGGTGAGGGTCTCTCGCAGTCGGAGGCCTCCCCCCCCTCCTGTGCCGTAATTCTCCCTCTCCCGATTCCTCCACCATCACTCATCTGGATTAAACCCTGATGGCTTCACACTGGCAGCACTCACAACAGAAGTCAGACCAATTTGCCAGGTGCCAGACCGCCTCAACACACACACACGTTTATTGTTTCACTGCTGGGTTTTAGAGCCAAGCCGCTGTTGTAGATTTATGTCAACAACATGGCTCATTTTCCTGTTTCACACATGTTTAGAGGACACAGAACATTATTGCAACAGTAGGCTAATAAACACTTAGTATTAGTTGTTTAACAGGTGATCAATTACGATCATTAATGCAATTTGATAATTGTAGATCATTTGTTCAAGTTATTGCTAAGTTAACCTTCTACAATGTGAGAAGTTTCTGCTTTCTCTGGCCTTAGATTACCATAAATATAACTGCTAATATAAATCATCTGGGTTTTAAAATGTTGGCTAAACAAAACAAGATACTTCATGATTTATTTGTGTGTTTTATATATTAAACCATTGATGGATTATCAGCGAAATTAACTGCCAAATGTCTCAGTTTAAAAAACATGTTAGTTTATTTGGTTAATTATGTCTGTGAAATTACTCTGTAGAGCAGTTTTTTTCAAAGTGGTTTAAAAATAATGTATTTATTATTATTAAAAAGTAAATTGTTACAGCGGGTTATAAGTAGAAGCAGTAATAAGGGGTCCCTGATCTAGAAGTGGGCCCACCCAAATTTCTACTCTGCCCACCCACTTTGTCAACTTTATTCTGTGCAATTTGAATCTGCCAGTCACGTTTCTTCTTTCGCCCTGTAAGAATATCCTTAATTCTGAATTGCTGTTTTGACTCTACGCTGGGTTTAAAAAACTGTTCCCTGATTGAATCTATCTTTATTTGAATGATCCGACAGCGAATCATGAAAAGGAAATAAAGCACCTTACTGCATTTATACTTTCGTAGAGGGGTAAATAAGTTTGGTGGCGCCAGTCTGTGCTTTGCACATGTAATTATTATTTAATAAAATATAATAATGATAATAATAATAATTATTATTATTAGTAGTAGTATTGTTGTTGCTATTATATCACAGCATGGTTGAAATTCCTATAAGGAGGCATTCTTTAAAACTTGGCAAACTCTCAAGACAACTGTGTGAAAAGGTCACAAATCCTAATTGCCCCCCCCAATCTGAGCAGTCTAGACCCAGGCCTGGTAATAAGATGAAATCTTTAATGGCGGTGAAGAGGGAAGTAAGATATTGCTGGTTAAAAAGAAAAAAGGGGGGAGTTGAAAGCAAAGTGAAAAAGATCTGTTTCGAGCTGTCACTGAAAAATGCTCCCTGATATCCTGTGGGAATGTGTTGCACAGTTTAGGAGAAGAGTTGAAACAAGTTGCATCTCCACGTCTCTTGTTACTGCTTCTTAAAACGTCTCACAGTGATGGGTCTGAAGTCAATAATGGGATTATACAAAGAAATGGCAGGAGGTCTGCCCCAGAGGACTGAAACACGTCACTATCACTGCGGAGGGACACAGGGAGTCAGTGTACGCTTCACAGAGGCCTCACCGCTTGACTTCATTGCGAGTTCTGCCTGATGAAGTGGTGGTTCCCCGTAAAAGTCCAGTTTCGTGGTTTCAAGGTGTCCTCATGCTCATTTGGAACGATTTCAAACCCCAGAGATTAGGATTAACATGAGTGTGCAGTGCGTGAGTTGGGTTTTTATTTACTCAAACCTCACGTTTGAGAGGGACTGCGTGGGATTTTTCAGTGCTCATGTTTCTCGTCTGGCACAGGGCTAGGTGGTGGTGGTGGTGGTGGTGGGGGGGGAAGTCGGAGGGCCTGGGTCTGGTCCAGAGGGCGGAAGAACGTCGAGGTCCTGGTCGAGCCTCGCAGGGAGCTCAAATGATGCGTGTCATTGCGGCAAATGGAGCGTGGTGATGAAGTGCTGCTGCTGCTGCTGACGTTTCACAAAGAAACCACTTAGAGAGGCCGCTCGCCGGGCCTCCTGTGTGGCGCCCTGAGTGCACCGAGGAAGCTCTCGAGAAGCATGTAAGTCTGCCGCAGCAGGACACACACGCAGGTAACACAAATCCTCCAGATTTGTTCCTGGATATCCACCTCCACCTCGCCACAGCTGGCTCCTCTCACAAATGATCCTGTCGGCTCCAGCAGACTGGGTTTTTGCAGCTTCTGCTGGCGTTGGCAGGTTGTCTGCTTTTGTGGGGTGTGTCAAAGGCTGCGTTCGCCGTTTTTTTCAAAGGTGCAGTAAGAATCAGGTGAAAGGGATCTTTTGTCAGATATTTAATAATAATAAAAATAATAGTAATCCTAGTGATGTTTCACTAGTGTGTTTTATCCAAACTGTTCAAATTATTGTCTTTTTTACCCTAGAATGGTCCCTTTATATTTAAATACTTAAAATTTACATCAGGAGCGGGTCCCGGAGGCTGTAAGGTTTTCTACAGGAGTCCAAACTGGACACACTAAACACCTTTTGAGGTTTTATGACAACTGCAGGCTACCAAAGGCTCTCTTTCATGTTTGGAGGGTGAGGTGAGGGGTGTCCAGCGTCAACATGGGACTACACCAATAGATGTCACTAAATTCTACACACTGAACCTTTAAAATCGGCTTCCATCACGCCAAACACCTGGGTGGATTTGGCTAGCCCGACGTGCGGATCAGTAGCCCGTGCGAAGAGGAAGCTCGGAGGACTTTGATGTGATTTATTGTCAGCGTGTCAAGCAGGAGCTGCGAGCGCCCGGGGTGACAGCATGAGTGACGTGTCGACCAAACCTTGTTGCTCGACGCCGGCTGCATTGTGTCCAAGGTGTGGCCCTGCCGGGTACAAGTCCCGTCACTTAAAGGAGTTTGTTTTGCTCAACCACACAGTCACGGATGGTCAGTGACGAAACATCCTCTCGTTCACCCTCACACGCCTGTACAGACAAATGGCAACACAAAAACAGTCGCCACACTCTCTCCGTCCTTACTCCCCGTCATCCTGCGTTAAAATGTTTCTCTTCGACGCCTCAGGAAACCTTGAAGGAGCCCTGCCAGTAAAGCTACATCACTAACATTCCCATCATTCCATCATTTAAACACTTTCCAGGGGACCTCCTCCATTGCTTTAAGACAAATAACCCACCTGACATCTATCTCCGCTCAAGAGGTGTACACCGTCACGCCGTACACGCCACATGGATGGGTGACTGGAATGTTTTTGTAGTTAGTCACAGGTGAGCCTCACGTGGAAACATACGTTCAGACACCCTCACACTCACAGCATCATCTCCTCCTGACTCATAATTTTCAGTTTCATTCAAGTTCTCTAGGAAATGTTTACCCATGGCTTACACAAAGGGAGTGCTTACTATAATGACTTTTCAGTGTGTCACCATTTAACTCCGAAATACTCGGGTTCAATATAATTAATGAAAGAAAGAATGAAGATCACATCTAGCAGCATGAGTTTTTAATTGGGATTTTAAATACATAATACATTAAGTTTCATAGCTAACTGCAAACTCCAATATACTTAAGTAGAACAGAATAACTACATTATTACTGTGTTATACAAAACAGAAAAGAGGATGCTTCTCGTGGTTGGTGAATAAATGTTTAAATGAAAGTTTAAAATAATGAGTCATGCAGTTAAAAAAACAAATAAAAACCCTATGAGGCTTAACTACTTGCTGGTTATTTTCTCAATCGATTAATTGTTAAGATGAAACATTCGAAAATATTTTAAATAAATCCGTTAGCCGAGCTCAATAAATCAATGATTTATCCCAATGCTAGAAGAAAGCTCACTTTTGAGAAGCTAGAAGAGTTTCAAAACTTTGCCTGCTAAGGGATTTGTATGGATAAATGACTATTAAATGAATTGCTGAACAATCTTTACTCGATCAATTAATCAACTAAAATCACACTCAATAGCGTGCATAGCCACTAAATTGAATTCATCTGTACCCAATGCTTATTATATCAACGTTAAATAAAGGGAAAATAATTATCCCAGATCCATCCATGATGTGGTTCTGCACGTCAATTTAAATTAGTTCTTCCCCGACCTGTATCACATCCTTCCACCCAGTTTTGTGGAAATCCGTTCAGTAGTATCGTTTTAATCTTGCTTACAAACAAACCAACAAACAAGCGGACAGTGGTGAAAACACCATCTCCTTAGTGGAGGTGGCTTTCGACTAGTAGTTGCAGAATCACAGCAATGTTCTCGACACTTTCTAGGAACACACTGTGTCTTCTACTTCTCAAGCGTTATGGGAATCACTGGGAAAATTCATGTCATATTTATGCCACAAAACATTTCCCACTAATCCCACTGTTATTACAAGCCACACAAAGTTTAGACAATGCAGGTTGGTGCAGGCTGGATTCATAAAACACATGGTCGCACCTCAGCTTCTTAGCAAAACTCTTTCAGTCCCAGGTGACAGATGTATCTTGTTCCTTCACAAAGAAAACCTCAGGCGTGTTCAGGTTGAATTCCTCAAGTCTTGACTCCCCTTGTGTTTTTCGTTCATTGACATTCCATTATTTGTTGCCACAAAACTTCCATGGCTCCTAGATAAAGAACAAGAGAACAACCCCCCCTACCCAAAAAATTAAAAATAACCACAGACTTGTTCTCTCGTGCTGCAGATGTGTTTGTAATCCGTTTCCTTTTTGGCTGTAAAGTCTGCGACTTGCCCACATACCAGCTTGTCAGTGTATCCGTTCGAAGGTCAGCCGTTCCCAATCCACAGCGCTCACAGCTGAACTCTTCCCACATGAAGAAGCAGAGGGCAACCTCACTGTACTCGGTCCTGATTTTCCACGAGGTCTGCCAAGATTTGAGAGCCATACCCCAGCAGTTAAAGCAGCGGAGTCATAAACTTACGGGCCACTTGTAAAACCTCTTCTTTAACGTTTTAATGGAGGTACTTTGTTTGAAATGTATAAAATAACGTTGTCCCTCGCTTCCTCTAATTCTCCTCTCTTTCCACCGCCAGCTGATACGTCTTGGGAGTGATGCACTGGCTTCCCCTGGTTGCCATGGTGATTGCCTCGGCCCTGCCCTTCCCTCACAGCCCCTTGTCCAGGATTACTGCCGCGACGACAGAGCCTGGCTCCGACAACCGCAGAGAGCATCGTCATGACCCGGCAGCTCGCCTCGCAGCTCCCACCAACAACTACAACTTTCACGGAAACGCCTCACAGACGAACTTCGACATGGCTGCTGCTCTTGGCCAACGCCCCAACGGACGAAACCTCCAGAGCCACAAGGATTATGTGAAATCCTCTGCACATGAAGAGACCTCCATGTTCAAGGTGGAGAATCAAGGAACCTACCAATCGAATAGCAACTCAGGCAGCGACGGCAAAAGCAGCGTCAGTTTGGATGTTCCCGCTGAAGGAAGAACACTCAGGACCGAGGATATTTCCAAGGATAATTCTCGACCAAAGGACTACAAGGCTGACAGCAGCAGCAGGAGCAGACGAGAATACTCCGGTTCCATGGACTCTTCCAAAAAGGACACTGTTCAGGAGTCAACTGATCAACCGTTGCAGTTTTCTGCAGAGGAAAACCATAATACTTTTAGCCCTGCATTATCTCTAAAGGGTCCAACAGGACCAGAACCGACTGTTCCTTCAGAGCAGGGGTCTAGAAGAGGTCAGGCTGAGCAAAGATTGAACGTGGAGGCAGGGCTGGGCCTTGGGATCGGGCTGGACAACATCCTTGAAGGAGACGAAATGTTTTTGGACGCCCATCCACGAGTCCTGTTCTCACCCTCCCTGTCTCCTCCAAAGCACCCCCCTCTTCTTCTAATGTTGGAGACCGGCCCGCTGGAGGAGGTTGGGGGTGTGGAGGAGCAGGAGGACATGGATGGGCACATCGAGGGTCACGGGGATCAGGCAATCGACAGGAGCACGACTCCGAGTTGGGCCGATTCTTCCAGAGGAAACAGTGCGGTGGCCCATCCTATTAAACGGGACAAACGCTCGCACCCCATTGACAGACGGAGAGGGGAAAAGTCAGTATGCGAGGCGGAAAGCGTTTGGGTCACCGACAAGAAGACGGCCACCGACTCCCACGGTCAGAAGGTCAGCATCTTGCAGGAAATCCAAACCCAAACAGGACCACTCAAACAGTTCTTTTATGAGACTCGCTGTCGCCAGCCCGAGCCGCAGAGCAAAACGGGCAAATCCCGATCCCTACCGATGGGCGTAGCGGGGTCCGGTTGCTTAGGCGTGGACAAAAGGCAGTGGTTGAGTGAGTGTAAACCCAAGCAGTCATTTGTACGAGCGCTCACCAAAGACGCAAACAACAGAACCGGATGGAGGTGGATCCGCATCGACTCGTCCTGCGTCTGTGTGCTGCTGTCCAGAACCAATCAGGCACCAGGGAGGGATGTCTTGATGAGACAGGGGAGAGGGTGAGAGAGAGAGAAGTAGAGAGAGAGAGAGAGAGGGAGGAAGAGAAGAAGGGAAGACATAGAAAGTGACACACAGTAGAGCAGCAGGAGTTAAGTGGTTCCAGCCTTAACTCCCATCTTTTCTCTCTTTTTCCCGCTCCCTGCATCCGACACAGCGTCAAAGGACTTAAAAAAAAAAACGAGAAGACCTCAACACTAGATCTTAGGGAAAATTGTCATTTATAGAGATTTGACTTTAAAAAGTACTGTTTTTGTATGATTTATCTTTCATAATCTAAGTTATTTTTTGATTAGTATGTAAGCATGTGTATGTCTCTGATATTAATATATTCCTTTATATATATATATATATATATATGTAAAATATGACACCAGTATACCTTTATGTATGAAGCTATGTATATCTGTGTGTATTTATAGAAGAAGTGTCTGATGATAATTCCAGCCTCTGGTCCACTCGGATTATGAGAGGAAGGAGCGCCACCTACTGAGGCTCCGTTTTACTGCTCCACACTGGCTCCATTCTGGATTACCATGAATGTAGTAATCAGTGCTTTTTACAGTCAACATGCAAATTACAGCGTGGGCACATTTTTTTTTAGCATGATCTCACTCAGGATGCTGATGTGACATTTTTGTGGCAGGATCCATCTGTGTTTGGAGCTGGTTAAATGTGGTTTGTCAATGACATTACACATAAAGAGGCTAATTTAACTATCTGCTGGTTTGCTCAGTTTGCCTGCCAAACATGGTATCAGGTTATCTGATATTTTAAAGAACAAATGCTGAATTTATCTGCTGATGAAAGTGAGTAAATATCATTTTTTCCCCTTCTGTAATCGGTTTCCTATTACAGGACCAGGAAAAATTACAAACTACAGCTACATGAAATGCACATTCAGACCTGTTATGTAAATAAAATTGAATACAACAATTCAAATATTCAAATGCAAGTTAAAGTCCTGTTCGTTTTTTGTGTGTGTGAAATCTGAACCAAATAGGCAAATAACTGCTGGAAGGAAAATTGTAGTTGTGTAAAATCAGAAAATAGCATTAAATAAAAGAAATTATAAATTGTAATTAAGAATAATGTTATAATTAGTTTTTACGAGCCGCAAGAAAAACATGGTGAAAGTTTGTGATGATAAGCAGGTCCACCTGGACCACTTTATTTTTTTATTTTTTTACATCACCATTTTCATAATCATCTTCATTGTTTATTTTCCAGATGATATTTTCAATTTGTATTACTATCACTTTAATCATGGAAATCTGTTAAATCATTGCACAATTGGTTCTCAAAATGTACACATACAGTAGCATATTTGAATGACCATTTTCAATGTTTTCATATTGACTTTTAAAACTAGTTCAGATGAAGTCGAGAGGGGAACAGAACGTGTACATACATTTATCCAATACATACATACCTAAAGAAAATAAATAGTTATCGTAAAAAATAAAAAATACAACTGAAAAAAATACACACATTTTACAAATTGATCCCCAGGCTCCCTCCCCTGTAGGTTTATCATACAGATATATATATGTTTTTATTTAACGACACCTCATAATCATCTTCACCACCAAAAAAAATGTTTTTAGGTCATTGTCGTTTGTTTGACATGCATCGTAAACACAGAGGCTAAAGGTTTTGTTTCCTGGGCTTCCTCTGGCTCGCCCCTCTCTTCCTGACTCCCTCTGATCTCCAAAGCCCTGGCGTGCTCTTGGTTTCTGTTATGGCTTGTGTGTGCAGTAAAATGACCAACTTCTGTCCATCCTGTTTTTTTTTCCTCCTCCCTTTGGGTCGCTGTTTTGTCTCCCTGTCGCTAATCATCAGGATTAGCCGGGACCCTGAGCTGATGATTACAGGTCATAAACAGCAGAAGGACATTGTGGAGGACGACTGAGGCGTTAGAGTTTGGCTTCAAAGACGAGACTTTCTTAACGTATTTATAACTTGGGTACCACTTTACAGAAAGGCGCACTTCACAAGGGTTTTTTAGTCTTTAAATAATTGAATTTTGTAAGTTAAAACCATAATATTTATAGTTCAGTGATACTTTCGGGTTGCCAGGTGGGGAAATTTACTTTTGTCTTTAGCTCAGTAAGAAGGAATTTGTGGCCATGCTTGTGTGTTTGTAAGGCTGCATTTAAGCATATTTGTATGCTTGTTCATTTTAGCATTATAAAATGTTAATGTTAATAGCCCAGTCAGAAAATCTGACCCTGTGATGGGTCCGGAAGAAAGATCAGTGGTCACCACAGTTTTTTACCAATCATCCTCAAGGGACCAGGAATGGGTCGACCATTTCCCTTTCAAAGAAATCCATCAGATAGCTGTTGAGGTTGTTGAGGACACTACCATCCCAGAGACACTTTTTAAATGACACACTTCCTACTAGGCCACAAAGTGTCCAGTTAGAAATTTATTTTACCAATTTCTGTATTAAAACTGACACATTTTTAGTCAGTCAACCTCGCAAAGCATAACCCAGTCTCTTTTTATATCTATCTGTAAAGAATTAGGCCCTTAAGACAGTTCATTTTGATGAGAAAATGTGTCTTTAAAGCAGAAGCAGATATATCCTGACTTTTTACTCTCAGGTATGGGCCACACTCCCAAAACCCTGAACCCTACATTTTCCAATATGCATCCATTTCTAACCCCAGGCCTCTAATATCTAAAGCAGGAATTCTGTTGAAGATTTTAAATATCAAGACAATGGCGAGTTCACTCAGATGATGCTACTGTCACATCGTGAGGCTTACGACCTCCAGCACCACAGGTGACATTATACGACTGTTCACACAGGCTGAGCACTGTGCCGCTTTAACACTGAACGTTAAAAAGAACAAACCCCTTGTAAAGATCAGCTTTTCATAAAGTGGCACCAGGACTAACTTTAAGCATTACCTGCAATCGGCATCGTAAAAACAAAGAACACAATGTCTCTGTGACCTCACTCCGCCCCGTCCCATCCACCAACGAGCCTTTGATCTTTATAAAAGGCTCTCTTCAAAAGAAATGACTCAGCCTATCAGTTTTCCAGGTGCCAATAGACGAAGCTCGAGGAGGCTCCCTCTGATGTGGTCAGAACTTAACAGTGGTCTGAAGTCGGACATGTTTTACTACATTGCTCCAGCCAATTGGGGACACTTACTCACCCCCTGACAGGGTCCATAGAAGCCAACAATAGAGCCACCATGGTGACACTAGACACCAGTCGCCTCAGGAGCAGAAAGGGGAACGTCGGCGTTGTTTAAAGTTGTTACATGTCTGTCCACCCATTTCCCCCCTAAATGATTTAACAGTCGTGTCCTTCCTCTTGTTTTTAAAAATCCAAACCTTACGGTGACTCGCAACTCTCAATACAAACACCTGTTGTTGAGCAGAAGTCGTAAGGCGACATGTTTAGTTGTATTCATACTGTAGAAGAATAAATGGCAGCAAGTGATTTCCCTCTGAAGGAAGGAGAATAAGCCCTGATATTGCCAACTCTGCTGACGATGTGCAGACGCAGACAGGAATGACAGAGAGGGAAACCTGCACGACGGGAACACACCTAACCAACGCCGTCGTCTCCCTTCATCAACTCTGCAGCACAGTCACAGAGAGAGAGAGAGAGAGAGAGAGAGGGGGAGTGAGAGCGAGAGCGAGAGCAAAGACAGAACGACAGGAAGAGAAAGACAGAGAGAGAAAACAGCTGATCCCATTCAACCTTCCAAGTCTGGTTGGAAAATACATTCATACATTCTTCATGTCATTTTCCCATTTATTCCTTTGCTTCTGTTATTGCAGAATGGTCAGACCGAGAAGATTTATTTTAAAGTTAAATGGTATATTCATTGCTTCTTTCTCTCCGTGGACGAGCGAGAGGGTCCTCTAGTCCCAATCCGTCAGTGCCCTGAGGAGAGAAACAGCATTACTCCCATGTCACTGCCTCTGTGGCCTTAATTCAACTCAGCCCAAATCCCAGCACAACCAAACCCACCACTTTAAGACCTTTGGGGAACAACTAAAAC
The DNA here is from genome assembly GCF_949316205.1 of Platichthys flesus. Taxonomy (NCBI): domain Eukaryota; kingdom Metazoa; phylum Chordata; class Actinopteri; order Pleuronectiformes; family Pleuronectidae; genus Platichthys; species Platichthys flesus. Next base: position 16,267,866 of record NC_084960.1, on the reverse strand, counting down.
ACCAGGCTCAAACCAATCCACCACAACAAACAAATGAATCAAATAAGGTTCAGAGAAATGTGCTCTGCACATGTGCAGAGGCTTCTTAGAGGCTCAGAGGAGATGTATTCTCACACACAGACCCAAACTCCACAGTACCAGGCAGTTCAATTAACAGTTCTTACCTCATCCCCTCAACAGGAGTACGTCCTCACTGAGGCAGATTCACCCCGGGCACCAGAGTTGGCTGTGCAGGAGACCGGGAGACACAGATGGGGTCATTATCGTAACTGCAAGGTCTTAAACAGCACTGACCTTCCACAGACTTTATGATTAGGAAGTGGAATGAGGGATAATGGTCTTCCTTTGCACTTTGAAGCGTCTGTTCCTTGTTATTGCCAACTCCTTTGCCAAAGGAAACAGAAAATTCCTCTGCCAAACTAATGGCAGAGCAGCTAACTGCTCCGTGCATGTGACTCTGGTTTTGCATTTGCAGAGTGGCTTATATAACGCCCAGTGTATGGTGGATGAGGACAAATGTTTCTGTTCAAGGCTCATTTCCGAAGAAATTCAGAAATAAACACATAGTTCTTTTGTTATCAGATTCTCAGAGTGTTTACACCTGATCAGAGTTGGAGCTGAAACCTGGCTGCAGCAGACCTTTTACCCGATTCCTCTCATGCCCTTCATGTGAGTAATGCTATATAGAGTAACAGCTTTTTAAACATCGTCTAAAAACAGACGCGCCCGACGGGCACCAAGGAGCTGAAAAAATGTGAATATGAGAGCGAAGGTGTCAGAGGTCACGGGTCACACTCACCATCACTCTGAACCTTTCTCAGGGTAACAGAGGGAGTGGAGATGGCTGAGGCACGGAAGTTAGCAGGCAGGGTCTCGGCAGAGTCAGAGGTCAGGCCCCGGAGATCTTTCTCCCTAAACATCTTCCTCCAGGAGGGCGAGCGGCTGAACGTCTTTGCTCCATCCTGTCAGACAGACAGTGTGTGAAAAGATGGCTGCTCAAATGAGCCATTGCTTAAAATCAGTAAAAAACAGGAAAAGGTGATTATGCTGACCTCATCGGGTCGTCTCTCAGTTCCCATGGAGAGGAGAGAGTTGTACTCTTGCTCCAGGAGCTGTCTGGCCTGCAGGAGAGAGATGATGAAGAGCCACGAGATTAGATTGGACACAGCAGATGATGAGGTTCATTAAATCAAGGGTGCATGCTTCAAAATATTACAGTTATAACTCGAAAGGATCAGATTTGATGTTGATGATGCAATGATGGAGAGAGAAAGAACAAAGGTCCTGGACCCGAGTCAGGACGCTGTAATTCATGGTTGGTGCTTTAACCCCTGAGCCGCGGGGTGCCCAGGTTGTTAGATATATTGATTTCGGGACATGTATCATATTTTAGATATATGTGAGGCTCAGATTTGTGTTTAAAAAGAAAGCTTATATTGTCCCCTGCCTGACAAAAAAAGACATTTCAAAAGAAGACTCACTCCGACTATTCATCTAATCGCCTTCACACTTGTGATATAAAGGGCCAAAGGAAGTGCAGTGTTGAATTTGGTACAAATAAGACACAAAATATGTGACTGACACTGATCAGATAGCTGTTGAGGTTGTTGAGGACACTGCCATCCGCATAGACACTTTTTAAATGACGCACTTCCTACTAAGCCACAGAGTGTCCAGTTAGAAATTATTTATACATTTCTGTATTAAAACGGACACATTTTTATTCAGTCATTTCATAACCTGGCAAAGCAAAACCCAGTCGCTTGTTATATCTATCTGCCACACTCCCAAAACCCTGAATCCTAAGTTTCTAAATGTGCATCCATTTCTAACCCCAAGCGTCTCATATCTAAAGCAGGATTTCTGTTGAAGATTTTAAATATTGAGAGAGCGGCGAGTTCACCCAGATGATGCTACTGTCACATCGTGAGGATTACGACCTCAGCTTTTCATTTAGTGGCACCATTACTTTCTTTAACTATTACCTGCCATCGGCATCGTAAAAACAAAGAACACAATGTACCTGTGACCTCACTCCGCCCCGACTGACACTCATCAACCTAACTGACATGATGACAAAGGACACATTCACAACAAAGCCAACAACAACTGATTCTCCAGTTCGGGGTTGTGCTCGCTGAGCTTCACTGAACTCGGCGGCTCAATTACTGCATGTCACTTTTACAGTTTCAGGGAAGGCACAAGGAAAACAACAACCAGCAAAACAAACAGCACATTCAAAACAGGCAGGTTCAGAACGAGCACTGCACTAGTTTTGATAATGTAATAAAAAAACGAAATGCTCTGAAAGAGAGATACAATAATATATTGCAATGTGGCAGGTCCAGGCTGGAAGAATTAATGTCAGCGTTCACATGTATCTGAAGGATTCTGTGACATTATATCTGGTCTGGAATCTAACTGTGGTCTCATGTAAAACGAAGATGGGGAGCCTCCAGTGCACGGCTGAACCGCCAGAACAGACTTCAGACATCTTGTGTCCAGAACTTTTGAAGCTAAAAATATTTGCATATTCACGGGTCCTTTGTAATGAGTGAGGAGAACATGTGTCTTGAAGAAATTTTAACGAGGTTATAAAATAAAACATGCTACAGTCATTATTATTCAAGGCAGCACATTCTTGTGCATGTTAAAGTTTAACCGGAATCACATGTAGTCACTGTTTTTCTTTTTTTATTCAAAAAGGCACAAAACATGTCTCTGTGGAAACTTCAGAAATACTTTTCTGTAACAGATTGACAGCAGCTGCTAGAGTGATGGTGCTCTGTCAAAGTTTTCTCTAGCGCTCTCCCCCGTGGTTGTGATTAGGGCTCAGGTTATGGTCAGACGTCGCAGAGGTAACTGGTTTGAAATCTGGGGTGAGGGTATGGTAAAGGGAAACTTCAGTGATTTATTGTTTATTTATTGACAACACCAGTGTCCACCATGGGGTACATAAGGACAAGGTGGACAAACTTTTACATGGCCTTTACAGGATATTATCTATTTTCACAAGAAAGAGACGTTTGCAGGAAATCTAGTGTGAGCTGCTGTTCAGTCTCTTATGTTGTGTAGCAGTTGCTGTACACCTGTGATAAGACAGATATTATTGCCTGTATCAATCCACACAGAATGTTTCTCCAGGAGGCGCCATTATGAAACTTTAAAATAGAAATCATTAATTTATCCCTTTCAAATTTCTGATTTAAATTGCTTAAAATGTCTTCTTCCTCATATGCAGAAACCAATGCTTTGGACATGAAAAGCTTTTTATTAAAAATCTGTGACCTTTAAACAGCCCGTCAGTTACCTGTATGTTCTGATTGGGGCACTGCAGCAGCAACGCCAGGTCAGTGTAGTCAAAGGTGTCGTCTAAAGCCAGCAGAGCCCCGTGGACGCCACTCTCACGGAGGTTGTCGGCGTACTCCTTCAGACCGATCGTCTGTACCCAGCACATCACCCGCTCGTTGGACCACACCATCACATCTGGGAGGAGAGATTGAGACGGTGAAGGGAGAAAGAGGAGGCATCCTGTCCCCTCGCTGTTCTCAGAAACCAGTCCGAGTTCCTCAAAAGTTTCTAAAGTTCAAGCTGGATAAAACCTGCTGGTGTTTTCAGGCTTACTAATACCACAAGCTTCTCCTTTGAGGGTGGTCCAAACATGTCCCATCACTGTGGGAGATGGCAGAAATTAAAAGGAACAGTTGTTTTTTTTGCCTTCATTAAGTTTATAGGATTTTGCTGGGACAGGAAGAAATTTATTTTATAAGCTAAAGCTGATGAGTTAAAGGACAAGGAAATTATTTTTATAGTTTACTGATGTGAATCAAAGGGGAGCAGCGATTTTGTTTCTCTTTTTATGTCACAATACTTTTACAAGGTCTTGTTACAAGTCAAAATTAGTGGAGAAAATGCTACTGCAACTGGAGCTGCTAAAATAATGTTTTTACCAGGTCTTCACCAAATTAAAGGTTATAATTCTTAAGACCCTTTTATACCCAAAAATCCCAGAACTTTTAACAACACACCTGTCCTACTATGTCCTTGGTAATGCAGACTTTTTGTTCTGTCCCAGACTCATTTTCAACACAACTTTAACAAATTATACTTTGAGTGAAAGCTTTATGTCTCCTGAATCCATCTCTTCAAAGCATTGTAAGATCCTCAGATTACTGCAACAGAAGTTGACACAGAATTGGTTCAAACTTGTGGCTCCAAATCTTTTACACACACAAGATACAACTGCAGGCTTTGCATTCTCTGGGCGAGGTTAAAAACAACTTTCATGTTTGTACCTGTGTAACTTTGCTTTAGTGTCTCCTTTACGTCTTCATTTATTGGGTTATCTTCCAAAAGAGAACAGGATTATAAGTGTAATCAAAAGAGCTGAAGAACAGTCACTATTTTTAGGCTTGTGCACAAAAATTGAGTAATTCTGTTCAGGCTTATATAGTCTTGTTCCGGGGCCACAGGTGTAAGGGGCCTCTGGGCCATAGTCTCTGCATGAGATACGTTTAAATACATTTTTGTTTCAAATTCCCAGACATCAGTTAAGATATTAACCTCAGACTTGGCTTCCTGTGATGAAGAGATGGGGGCTTTTTACTCGTCCGTGTCCAGTATCCTGAGATATTTGTATTCTTCCAGTTTCAACACGCCCACTCGCTCACTGTGACATTTTCCTGCTGTATTCTCACATGGGCTCACTCAGACATTCTCCGGGCATTTTACGAGGGGCTGGCAGGGAAAGTTCCAGTAAAAGTCCAGAGCAATTGACATGTTGAAGTTTGAGAGGATTTCAGACTCGACAATATGTCCCAACAGCTCCTCGCTTGAAATCTCATTAACTGGGACATTTTGCAGCCTGGTTTAATGAGGTGAAATCTTTATTTTGTTTTGTCATGAATATATTCATTTTCTATTTTTAAAAACAGGTTAGGGATATCATTTGGATAGTTGGCACAATTTGTTCCTGATTTATAAGGTTAGACGGTTTGTTTGTTGTTTGTTTTAGATTAGGAAAATGTGCGAAACATCAACAGCAGCGAGCCTCTGGGTCTTAGTGCACAGTTACAGTCAGGTACACTGCCATTAGCTCCAGAAAAGGCAGGTTTACCACTCTCTCTGTAGAGTAATGCCTGTGCTTGTGATTTGATTTAGGTCAGAATGTAGATAAAATTAACATTTCAGGCTTTATTGTTCATTATACAACGATTTAAAGGATAAAAAAAAAAACTTAATTTCACATGGTATATTTGGAAGGCTATTCAGTTTTGTGTTTCACCACTGGGACCATATATTTGGTGTTTAATGAGTCCATATGGGCCACATTAATAAAAAAACGGTAGACAAAAAAAATGAGGCAAGAATAATGTGTAACTATAATGGCTTTAATGTCGAAAAAATGTACCTAAGGGATCATATGACTATGGTATGCTTTGAACAGGACAATAGCTCAGCATGAATAGAAGTTAGTTGGATGGACGGGGGTCAGGGACACTAACGATACCATCCCACATCCGGGGCATGAATGATGAGATAATAACGGACAAAAAAAGAGCTCACCTTTGTTCTGGTGGGCGCTCTCTTCTCTCCTCCTCTCAAGCTCTTTGCGATCATAATTCAGACGCTTCAGGCACATGATGCCGTAATGCAAACTGACCCTGGGAAAGGTCAAAGAGCCAGAAGGCGAGTGGGTTAACTGAGGTCTTGTTTCCACTCTCACCTGTACTCAGAAAGCATTAACACAATCCTGAGGCCGCTGAGCCCTTAACTCCTTTTAAAAGAGGACTTAAAGAGGGCCTGGAGACACACACCTGAACAGTGAGAGGGTCCTGTGTCACAACAACAGGAACTCTCAAAGAAAGACAATAGCAAAGAAGGAGAAGTGAGAAAAAGAGGTACGAATTATGGCTGTGAGCAAGAGCTCTACCTGTGAAAGCTGTCCACCATTTTGAGCTGTCCTCTCAGTTCCTTCTTGGTCAGGTGGTCCAGCATGCGTGCATCCACCAGGGACTCCATGAAATAGCTGCGATACTGTGGCAGGCCCAGGCTGGGAAGCCAGTCGTTGCCCACCCACTCGTGATTCATATCACCATAAGCCAGTATCTGGAGGGGGACAACCACAGATGATCAACGCTGACTCACGCTTGGCTTGATATCTGATGGCGGCTGCACTTCAGCGGCTCATGACTCACAAGAGATAAAATTAGTGACAAATGTGAAGCATGTTGGGTTAATTCTGACTTTTCAGAAGTGGCGGTTGGTCCTTACCTGATCCCAGCTGAACTCTTTCAGCTCCTGCAGCGGCGAGAGAAGAGAGGAGGCAGACAGAGAAAGAGACGGATCCAGAGAGAGTGATGTGGAGGTTGTGAGGGAAAGAGGAGTGGGGGTCAGGAGCAAGGTGGAATGGATGTGGGAGAAGCAGAGGAGGAGGGAGCAGCAGCAGCAGCAGCAGCAGGAAAGAGGACAAAAGGGAGGAATAGTGTGTTAGTGAACGGGTCATTAGTTGGAAGCAGTTCACACTGAAACAGCAACAAGAGGGAGAGAAGAAGATGCTCAACACTATGGCCTGGGCCCACAAAGAGAAAGATACATACAGAGACAGAGAGAGAAACAAAAAAGTAGAGTGTGAGAGGAAGAGGGAGGGGAGAGACTCGTCAACATGATGCAGACCAGACAAAACGCTTCAAATCATTTCAAACTGAAAAAAATAATCCTAAAAATTTAAGAAGGTTCTGCCGGACAGAGACAGGCGAGCCAGGGCACTAACCGGAGGTTTGGTGGCAGCGTTCAGAGTCTCCATCTCGGCGTGGGTCATCCACACATTACTGGTCGACTGTGGTCATGTGAACAGGAGGAAAGTGAAAGCTTGAGATTAAAACGCATCAAATATTGCACAGAGTCAATGTAAAAACAAGCCCCACCCCAAGGTGTTAGCAGACTGTTTTCTCACAGGAGGTCCCACCGGTCTGTGTTAGCTAGAGGGAAAACTCTGCTGAGCAAAATTGTATGACTGCTCATTTTTCAAAACATTTCATCTCGTTAATGCTGTATATACATAAGCGAGGAGTTGGAAAAGTGCCAAGCCAAATCAAAAATCGACTAAGTCTGTCAGGGGAAGACTTTTAGTTATTATTCCTGACTTCACATCTTAGGAAAGGGAGACATAAAAAGGCTGCGTCACCAGATTATGAGCATGAGCAACATTTTTACTACGATTTTAAACATCTGGTTTATCTTTGCCACCGAGTGAAAAAGTTTGAGATAATTTAGATTTTGTTAAGAGCCATTGAGAGAAAAGTAGGAATAAAACTAAATCATGTCTGTTCAGTTTGCTACCTTTCTCCGGTGGAAAATGCTTTTTTCTCTCTTTCATTTAATGCTCGATATGGATATGTTCTCTTGCGTGTGATTAACTCCAAAGCTTGTTTTTATTCCCTTCTCCCTATTTGATCCATCCATCCATCATCTATACTGCTCATCCTCTGAGGGTCCAAGAGGAGCTGGAGCTGATCCCAGCTGACACTTCACCCTAGACAGGCTGTGAGGTGATAGTGGTAACCCCCATAACACCATGCCGCCCCCCTCCTGTACTCCTCTTAACACAATCTGCTTTTTACGTTTACATCATCCATTGTACTTTCAATGAAAATCTTTTTGTATCCTCTCACCGACTTCCACAGGAAATGGCCAAACCGGGATCATTCACATTTCCGCTGATCTCAAATCTACAAACATCTGGTTCAACGTGTACTTCACACAGCTAATGCTTGATTTCTGCATTTGTGTATTCTCTTAAAAAATACATATGCTCAGCCAAGAGAATTTTTCAAAAATCGACAAAAGAAGGTGTTAAAAGTCTTACTATGCTCCAATTACACACCTCTTTAAATGTAATCCTACGGGAATGTTGTCTAGACTGGGATTTTCTGTGGCTTAAGAACATATGTGCAGCTGTAACGCCTCTTTCTTCTCTTTGAAATGAAAGAATGTGTCAAATGTGCAGTGGCAGAGTCTCACAGAGCGAGTGCTGGCCGGCGCTGACGGGCTGGTGAGGGACACCATCTCCTGGATGGCCAGCCTCAGTTTGAGTCGGTGAAGCGGGTTACTGATGCCGATCTCCCTCTGGATCTCTGTGTCGGACAAGTTGGCCATGATGGCCCCGCTCTTAACATTTGAGCGACAGGCTGCGACGTACCAGGCTGGCATCCCCACCCACAGCTGGTAGGAGGCAGATATGAGACGTTACACGTTATATGAATACAAATGATGCTTTATAATTAATTTATCCCATCCCTAAGATTTCTGTACCTCCAACCAAGATACAACAGTTGGCCCATCCCAAGATGCAAAGGGGAGTCCTTGGCGACATGCTTCTTCTAGTAGCTCATGCCTGTTAGGAAGGGAAGAATCATAAGTTGTATTTAGTTTTCCTCTAGCAATACACAAAGTTTTAAATGATAATAAAGTTGAAAAAGAAGAACCTTCCCCTCTTTTCTGACACTCACTTCTTCTTGCTGCGGCGGTCTTTATCTGCCGGACCCAGAGTGCCCGTCTTGTTGATCCCCATCGGGTCTCCAGAGGCCAGTTCTTCAGAGGGTGTAGATGCTGGTCGCAGGAAGGTCACGATCAGAATAAAAACGACAATTCAGATATGAGCACCTCAAATATGTTTAAATGAAAATTCTACCAAGAGTAGATAAATCATATGCAGTCAGTGTTATCAGCCTTATCCTCCATCTGTTTACCAAGAGAAGAAGATCCATCCCGCCCGGGCTGGCCCATCCTCCCCTTCTCCTTCTTTCCAAAAAGGCGACCAATGGAAGACTTGATGCTTTTCTTCTTACTGGACTTGTGGAGAGAATCTTGGCTGCTGTTGGAGCTGCTACCATCTGCCGAGAGACTGGAGGAGACGAAGGATATCACTGAGGGGAAACAGCTAAATATGCAATAAAAGCATTACATGTTATATATTGCTCTAACCTTGTGATAAGGTTGTATTAACTATATTAAATTGTATTATGGTTAATACACAGTTTACTCCTTCGTTATAGATCAGTTGTAAGCCATTAATAACAAAATCAATTTGTGTACCAGAGTGTGTCATATCCCAACTTTTAATTCATAAAAAATATTTCTCCAGTAATCTCTGTAAGCCAAATCTTTATAAACTGCTCATTAGCCTTTACAATTCCAGACTTACAGGCTGTGACCATTTATTGGATTATAGAGGTATAAAAGTAAATATATAGTAAATATGTAAAAAGAGCTTTAGAGTAAATATTGAATCTTGATGGAAGAGCTATTTTTATGAATTATAATATTTAGAAGTTTCCTTTCTGTTCTTTGAATAAAAGTCTTGCACCACAAACTGTAAACTCTGTTAGCAAATATCTATTTATTACAGTTTATAACTGGTGCCTTATCTGAAAATGATATTCACATACATTGTCTAAATGTTTGTGCCTTACCTGCGAAAGTCCCGGGGGTCGTCGAGCATCGCGCCTGGGTGGGTGAGAGCCATCCGGTCCAATCGGAGCGCACGAGGAGTCGGAGGAGGTGTAGAGTCAAGAAGTGCGAGGGACCGATCGTCGTCTTTGTTGTTCTAGAACGTTATGTTGAAAGAAATCTATCAAAAATCACCACATATTTAACATTTATGAAACGTGACACTGAGGACACTTGAATCACGAACTGGACTGTTTGTTATTATGCTTCATTAGTTTTCCAGACAAAGTAAGGTTACAAACATTTGACTCCAGAAGTATCTACTTAACTCGTGGTTATGCTCTCTCATTATCGTAACTCATAATATGGGCAATTCAATATTTTACGAATAATCCCTCTAATCAATAACTGACAAACCAGCATGGAAAAATGTCGAGCCTTTGCTTAATGCATGAGATAATAAATGTAAATAGCTTCTTTAACCACACAGATGCCAATTCATATTTGACCTTTCTCCACTTGAAAATTTTATAAAAAACAACCTACAAAATCTTGACTAGACCAGAAAATCGGGAGCGAGTTCAGGAAAGTTATGCTAGTCCCACTTCCAGTCCAAGTTAAGTTAACTGATGTACGTAACCACCTGGGTGACTCACAGGTAAACCATTGCTGGACCCCTATCCAGGGTTATCCAGAAACCAGTACAAAAACTAGAATTAGTTGATTCAGAGAAAATTAACTGAAAAATACTTAGTAAACCACAAAAGAATCACTGGTACCAGCTTCTCATGTGTGAATATGCTTGATTTCTATGATACCAAACTCAAGCTCATGGAGTTTTCGACTGCTGCTTAGACAATGACTTTAATATAGGCTTTATCATGGACTGTATAAAGATGGACAGAGCATCTCTACTTTCTCTCACTACAAACAAATTTCGCCAAAGTATCCCGGATACAAATGCTGCCATCTTGAACATTTCGAGTCTGCACATTCGTGATCTAGGGATGGAGCTGCGATATCGAGGTCTCGCACAATCATCTTAATGATTGTGCTCAGCCAATCATTAAGATTAAGATGTGATTAAGATGCGAATAATCATGCGTCAGTTTCAGCTGTCAATGTTTGACCAGGTTTTTACAGTCAAACTTATCAGAAAAACAAGCACAGGAACCTACATTAGTGTTAAAAAAATAAAAAAATACTTTTTGGTTTGGCCCATCTCCCATTTGCTAACACAAAGGAGGCATCATTTATGCCCTATACTTCAGCTAGCCATCAGGGTGAGATTGATAAACTTTGGCTTCACTTTTGGGGAGCTGTCATGTCGTCCATCTTTATATACAGTCTATAGCAGGGGTGTCAAACTCATTTTAGTTATGGGGCCACATACTGCCCACTTTGATCTCAAGTCGGCCAGACCAGTAAAATCATAGCATAATGGCTCCGTACCACCCCCCGTTTTATTTTTTTACCACCGCCGCCGCCACGCCCCTCCGCCCTGGATGACGTTGCGTCGCTCAGGGTGCAGGTGCGTGGCAGCGGCGAATAAGAACATATATTCGCAACATGCACAACACTGTACAGGCGACCCCGAAAGAACGATTTGTTTACTGTTCCACCGTTAAAGAGATGCAGACGTCAAAACATTAGTTCCGCCTCACATTCCCATAGAGTGAGATGGCATAGAGTGAGATGGCAGTTTAACTTTTTTTTATTTCAAATTTCATTTTTTTCTGCATTTTTTTATTTGGGGCATGCCTTGCATCCGGCAGGCCGATCTGGACCCCCTGGCGGACCGTATGTTTGACACCCTTGGTCTATAGGCTTCAGGGAATAAAGACCACTCAATCTTCCTAAGACTTCAGCTTTTTGATTTCAATAGGAGTGGAAGCCGGCGAGGTTTCTGACCACTGTTGTATGTTTGTTGTTGTTTTTTTCTTTAATCCTGCTTCGTAGCTTTAACACCTCATATCAACACTATCGCTTTCACAGTCTTTAACACCACAGGCAGACGTTTTTTTTGTATTGGACAATCTTTTGTAATTCATCCGCCCACTTCTAAAATACGGTAACCAGTGTGTCTGGTACCACCCAACATACCAAGCTGCTTTATCAATATTGGCCAATCTAACCTGCTGTTGAAGAATAACTGAACTTCTCTGACCCTGTCTCAATGATTTACTTATATTTTATTCACATGACTCACTGTCTAGAGGAACTGATTGCATAAACAGGATAAAAAAAAGATCCTGTGAACACAGCTAGGAACAGAAGTTCATTTCTGTATTCTTGCCAGTACCTGTCGATCAGTCTCCCGGGCGGGGGAGTGCGGTAGGCGAGGGGTGGAGTGTCCAGAGCTGGGGGGAGAGGGGGAGGCCAGGGTGGAGGATGTAATGGACGAGGGGATGAAACCCCGTCCTGTGCTGTCTCTGCCCAGGGAGGTCGGAGGCATGGGGGGACTGTCCAACGCCACGCTGACCCGACTCTCAATCTCCTCAGCCCGCAACTCTGTGTTCTCCTTCTCCTCCTGAATGAGTCTGGTTTTGAATGTGGAGAGAGAGGAGGAAGAGGAGGGAGAGGAGTGAAACATTTGTACTAAATGTGATGACAATGAACCACTCAACTTTAATGTATAAACAAAATAAATGAATCCCAAATATTCACATAAAGAATATTTCCCTCTGACTAGGGTTAGCAAACCCTAACCCCAAAACCTATTATCTTCATTATCTTTGAGAATTTTTTTTTATAGTTTTTCTGTTATTTAACTTGAGTTCTTAAATGTTTATCTTATCAGGACTAACTTTTATATTATTATTAACAGATTAGGATAGACTTTATGGAATTTCCTGGTGCTTGTACATTTAGCTAGCTTAGCATAGCATAAAGCTATAGCTTTAGCTTTGGTTGATTGGCTCATTAAATTATTTCACATTCTGCTCAGTCATCTGCTTAATGTAGAATTTTAACAAAGAAAAATAGTTACACTTGTACTTGTACTGTTTCAATTTCGTGCAACTGTAAACTTCTACTTCACTACATTTCAGAGAGAAACATATAAACTGTTCTTCTGTTGAATTAATTTAACAAACAAACATGTAGGTGCTGGTTAATTTTGCGTCATAAGCTCATTAAAATGAAATATTAGATGGGAAACCTTTCCATTGGATGGTGAAATTCAAACAGCTGTGGGAGACACATGTATGTCAAACGATAAAATAAAACAAATTTAATAGAATTAATTGATAATTAAAGTAATAATCTCACAACCTCTCAGATCTATTGTGTGACCCTTTTGGAGGGAGCCGACTACAGGTTGGGAGCCCCTGGAGTAAAACCACCAAAAGAGGACTAGAACTAAGCAAACGTCATGATTACAGTATAAACCAAATAATGATATATGAGATATATGATAATAAGCCTCAGGGATATTACATTCTGCAGAAAAAGTTCTTTTAATGCAGGGCATTTTTTGATAAGGAACTTCTTTTAGTAAAGTAATGGAAAAGATGACACCATCTACCACTGCAGCTGCTGTTCAAATGGTGTCAGAGAGGTGTTGAAATGTTTATTTTCAAGGCTGCAGTTTGTGATAGTGTGGAATCCGACCTTTTTATGTGGAAAGACATTTCTGTCATTCTCTCTTCCCTGAACCCCTGCCCCCTTCCTCCCAGCTGTTCAGCGCTGCTGCCCTTCCTCACTTGATCTCCTTATTGATGGCCTCCAGCTGTTCCTGCAGCATGATGGCCAGGGTCTGCACGTCCGTCTGTCCACTAGGGGACAGCAGCTCGGAGCCAAAGCGATGATCCCCGTCGTCCTCATCGTCGGAGCAGCCCACGTCTACGCCTGGATCATACCCAGTCCCAAGAAGAGCACCACTCTCCCAATCGGGGTACTGCACCTGGGGAGCAGGAGGAAAGGACTCATTACTCGCTCATATAAACGGATCACATTTACAAATTCTAATCATTCGCCCTTTTTCCAACACCAAGAAAGTTTTAGCAAGCTAGCCAGCAAAGTAACGACCCTCAAACCAGCCTGCTATTGGCAAATATTTGCATGATCATACAGTCTCTTGATGATCACAGGTGAAAGTAGGTTTCAATTAAAATAATGTTATGTGTTTGTTTTCTTCAATAAAATAGCCATGGAAGATCAGGAAAAATATAATGTCGTCAACATGAAAGGGACAGTTATAGTGACAGGAGGTAATCCATAAATTTGATTCCAGCTACATTTAGATTTTTCTCCTTAAGGCTGATTACTTTTTCAGGTAGATTGTAGGGATGTTAAGATTCTCACCTTGGTCGAGTCCTCTCGGGCAGAGCTCCAACGGGCACGGTGACTTCTCCTGACCACGCCCCCGGCGGAGGCTCGACAGAAGGGATCCAGGTGAGTGGTGGAACCCATTGGGAGGGACCCGCCTCCGTGAGAGTACCGCAGCTCCAGAGCGCTACCTGGCAGTGAGCGACTGGAGAGATAGAGGGAAAGATAATGTGATACAATATGTGAAAAAAAAGTTAATTATCCCTGCAAGAAGAATACGATTGTGGTGGAAAATAAGGGAAAGACTGTGGAACACAAGAACACACAGCAGGGCGATATATGTAAATGAGAAATGTCCTAAATCAATTTCTAAGATACAACATCACCTATTAATCAATAAAAGTGCATGAATAAAACTAAAACTTATAAAACAACTATATTATTTGGTCTTTTGTCCCTTTATTAGGCCGTTTTGAGACATGAACTCCTTTCAGTTTCATGTATGAAGAATGCAGCAGGAGAGTGTCTGGGTCAGACATGTTGACAACAACAGTAAAATGACGTGCAGTGGAAGACAATGAGCACTAACCAATCAGGCTTCATATATTGCAACATTAACGTCATACAATAAGTGCATCATTTTTGAATAAACAGTTCTGCAAAAGAAGTTGTCGTGACGTGCAGGAGGGACTGTGGGAATAAGAAGTGTTGGTTTATAGGTGTGTGCAGCCAAGAGATGAAAAGTGCTTTTATGTCAACACTGCTTTGGCCTTTGTAAATAAAACACCTCCAGCGTGGGGTGATTTATCTACATCTCTGACAAGATGACAGCCACAACGCTGGCACCACCTTTAAAGTCAGCATAATTGTTCAAGTTGCACTTTGTTTTGTCTAAACTGCTCTTACCTGGAATAAGATCCCCCAGGCCGGGCTCTTAGCTGATCTAACTCCACCTGAAGCCTCTCCAGCTCCGCAATCAGTTGGTCCTGGGAGTGGAAACCAGACAAGAGTTGTTAGGGAAAAAAAGAACATGCGTTCAACAGCTTCAACTGCGAGTGAAACCCTGAGTCGAATCACCTTGTTTGCTATGAGATCATCCTGGAGCTTCTTCAAGTTAGACAGTTCCTCGGACAGAGCATTCTGGGGGGGAAAGAATGAGAAGCTTTATTTCTGTTGAATAAAAACGCTATATTCGAAAAATTTGACTTGACAGCAATATTTAAAAACCTGTTTTTGTGAGGAGTCACTGTAAACATGCACTTATTTATTTTGCTGCAAATGAAAAAGTGTCTTTTGTGATATTGATTTCTCAGAAAAGGCTGACTGGATAATCTAGGAATATACCCTAAATGGTGTTTCTAAAAATGTTATTATTTATTTTACTGATGATTTACAAGTTTTGTTTGTATTAATAAAATAAAATCTCTCAGCTTTCTGGCCTTTTAAGGTAAATCAATTCTTAAGACTCTAACTCCTTTCCTGCTTGGAAGTTGTAAAGACTATTTGGAATTGACTGAACTGGTCACTTCCTGCGGGATGAGGAAGTGACCTCATTCCGTTGCGGTCTAACCAGCTGCAGAATCGAGATGTTACGAATGCCGGCGGTGGCGGGAGCTGGTCACCTTTTCTTCCAGTGCGGCCATCCTCTCCTTCAGATGGAGTTGCAGCCTCTCATTGGACTCAGACAGCAGCTTGTCCACCGTGTCGGAGAGGCGCTTGTTGTGTTCGTCGTTCATTCTCTCCCTCTGCCTCGCCTGAGGGGGCGAGAGCGAGACGGGTGAGAAAGAAAGGAGAAAAAAAGAAGTGAGTGAGAGAAGGAAAGGTGGGAGGAGAGTTTACAGCAAGTATGCTGCATGACTGAGAGCAGGAGAAAAAGATTTCTATCTAAATGTGCACGGTCAGACAGAGGGCTTGGAAAATTAGCACGCCTTTGTGCCGCGTAACGTCTGACAAAAGGAACTGCCTGACAGAGGGGGAGGACGAGAACAGAAAGAGAGATAGAAAAGCGAGCGTGACTCACTCTCTGCAGCTCCTGGTTCTTCTCCTCCAGTTGCGCCTCCATCTGTCGCAGTCGCTCCTCAAAGTTGCCATGACGCTCCTCCGCCTGAATGATTGGAGAGGAAGGGAGCGGGGTTAGAGCCGGAGCCACGTTGCGGGACTGACACAAATGAACACAAAGGAAACAGCTTGTTGACCGAGTCGACCAATTAGTTACATGTCCGTGCAGATCACAGCAAACGGGAAAGTTTGGTTTTCCTGCGTCTTAACACAGCATCAATCTCATCCTGCCACGGCAACCGTCCTGCCCGAACACGTAGGACGTACAGTAAGTGTAGTCCTTCAGGAGGTTTGGCTAGTGGCGTTGGCATGAGTGGAAACCAATGCTTACAGGAATGCAAGCGGTTCACATATCAACAATTAAATCAGTCAGTCAGTCGTGAAACGTTTGAGCCGCGTGCAGTTCTCAACGCGCTGATCGCCCAAGGATCAAACAGCCGTGCTGATATCTGCCCTGTCAACGCAGACCGTTTCTGTAGAATTACTGGAACCACGATGGGAATATTCGGTGTTCATCTGTCACTCGACATCTATTGTTTCATTTCAGTCATGAATAAAAGAAAACAGAACGCACTCACCCACGCAAGAACACTACGCCTGCGCCAGATTACATGCCTACACATGCATACACACATTAATGTAGTCTGAATGAGAGCATATGAGCTCATGCACGGATTAGAGCAGAGGCGCTGAACACGCCGCAGCTGTCTTAGGAAAATAAACGAGTGCGTAGTTATATAGTACTTGTGCAGTGCCCGTTCTAAACCTGTCTGTTTGGAATGGGCGTTTTTTTTGATATGTAGCAATGCTGGTCGCAGCTTTCTATCTGAAACTGTAAAAGTGACCTGAAGTGAAACAGCTGCTACAAGTAAAGGTCGACTGCAGGACTCAGTCCAGAACCCTGAAGCTGCAACATCACTGCTGCTCACCTGGTCATTCAGGGTTCAGTGAAGCTGGAGTCAGTGTGCAGAACCCCGAACCGAAGAATCAGTTATTGTTGTCGCTATTGTCACTGACGTATCTTACATGGATGAGTACCAGGCATCGCTGCAATAGACTGCTGGTCGCACGTTTATTCAAAGTTTATAAATATTGAACATTTAATCACGTGTCCAAATTCTACACTCTACTTCCTTGGGGCATTAACAATAGACATTAGTCAATAGATTATGGTTAAAATATGGTTTACTCAAGGCTAGAAATAGAGTTATTACAGGGGATTGCACAGGAATGAGACGTAAAATCAACATCATAGGAGTGCAGGAGGTAGAACCGACACACACCTTGTTGAGTGCCGCCACTCTCTGGGCGAGCTGGGCCTCGATCTCCGGCAGCGTCTCGGCCCTCTGCAGAGTTTGTTGTAGCTTCTGTTTGGCATCGTCTAGACGCTCCTGGAGCTGCCGGTTCTTCTCTTCGCTCTGCAACAAGACAGGATAAGAGGGAGTGGATTGCCTCAGGGCAACAGACATGATCAAAGCCACCGGAGGAGAAGAAAATTTGTTGATGGCACGCTCTTGAGTGCCAACGTGAAACGTGGCCAAGATGCCAATCAACAGCAGAGACATGGGACACCCACGGGGATGAGTGAGACGTTTCTCACCTGCCTGTGGAGAGACTCTTTGCTGGCCAACTCGTTCTCCAGTTTATCTTTTATGTCGTGGAGAGACGTTGCCTCCCTCTGGGCACTCAGGTACCTGCACACCGGAAGGAAACGGCAGAAAGACAGAGCAGTGAGCGGAGAGCGTACTTTGGAAACAGGGCTTATCCCTGAGAGTTCATGGACACGTGGAAAAGTAAACCACAAACCTGCGTTCTAATGTGGTGATTCTCTCCTCCATGTCTTCCCGTTGACAAAGTGCCTGAGGGATGTAAACAAAAAGAAAACTGTCTGACTCAGAAATAGAAAGGGAAGAAGTCCAAACAGAGAGAGTAGGAGAGGGCAAAGGTCAAGTTTACAGAAGGAATTCACTGGGCCTGACCAGCTGTCAACTGAAGGATGATAGTGTCTGGTCATTTGTTGTTGTTGACAGTTTTCAGAGGCAGCAACATGACTGATAGAGGCAGAGGTGGGAAAATAAAAAAGCAGCGATTGGGGGGAAGCAGGTGAGCACAAAGGGGAAAAGGTTTGCTGGGCGAACTGACAAACTCTCGTCCCAAAATGCTTCCAATCAGCTCCCAGCACATTCACTGACTAACACAGCGGCGTCCATGTGAAAACGCCTGCAGCTCTACGGATGGCACCGTCACCATGGCTACAGGATAGAGGCTCTTGTAGCAGCTGCTGCTGCAAAGTAGGCAAACGTCTCTGTTGCCATAGCAAACTGTTACACGTCTCTCTGTGAGTATGAGCAGAATAGACTCAGTGCATCCACGACAGACACGTGTAGTGGCGGTTTGTGGTCTGTCGACAGCGCCGGGCGTCTCACCTCCTTCACGTCCCTCTGTAGCTTCTGGTTGGCCTCCTCCGATCGGGCCAGCTCCCTCCTGGCCGACGTCAGCTGCTCCTCGATCTCGCCGACCTGCGGGGAGATGAGAGTGTGACCACACATCTTTCTCTCGTCCGTTATCGACTCGGGGTGGGAACATTTTGTTTGTTTCGGTGGAAGCATATAAGACTATAAGCTCTGTCTCTGAATCAGTTACCTGTCTGCACATGAGGGCCAGTCGCTCTTTCAGCTGTCCCAGCTCTGACCTCTGCCGCTCGATCTCGCTCTCTCTCTTACTGTCAACTTCGCCCTCATCCAAGATACAGGAAGGTCCGTTGGGAAGCCGCTGAAGGAGGAGAAGAGATTTACTTAAGTGGCCATAATACATATCCTTCCTATTCCCTTGAATACTGTCAGACCTTTTCTTTTTGTAACACTTTAAAGATTGATAAACATTCAACATGCATGTTACACATTTCTCATCAATGTAGTACATATTGTTATTTTATTGATGTCTTCTGTTACACGCGGCACTCTGGGGTTTCTACAGGTTGGGGGTCTGTAACCCTCACTCTAGGTGAGGGTTACAGACAGAGCATGCAGCCCTTCGTTAAGCTCTATGTGACAAATTGTGAATATGGGCTCTCCATATCAAATTTGATTGATTTATTGATAATATATACAGGATAAAGTTGTGTATCAGGATGAATGACTCCATTTGGCTCAGATTCCAGCTCTTCTTTACCTGGGCTTTGTTTTGGAGGAAAAACTCCCATGACACTTTCTAAACAACCAAACACCACCTGTGTTTTCCCCTAAATACCTCACGATGGTTCACGAGAAGCTTTACAGATGACGTTCTCAGCTCATAAACAATGAGAAACCTGCACAGGTCCTGACAGGTGTTGCTGTTTTTGAGTGTTAACAAAGCAAACACACTCATTTCAGGCGTTCACATCAAATGGAATTTCTCACTCACTGAAAATGAACTTAATGGAGAGGAAATGAACTTGTCAGCAGGGGATAAAGAGCCAAATAAAATAAAAGTGGGTTTAAAGTCAAACAAACCAGAATTGCTCTGAAGGATACATAGAGATATTCATTACATTAAAAACTGCCATGTGCAAAATCTTCTTCACTGAGCCCACTGGTGCTGATCAGCAGGAGCATGCTCAGAGCTGCCACTGGTGGTTGGAGGCACTATTGCAGCAAAACCAATGCAGAAGTATTGCAATAACCTTTGACCTC
This sequence comes from Platichthys flesus, assembly GCF_949316205.1. Lineage (NCBI taxonomy): Eukaryota > Metazoa > Chordata > Actinopteri > Pleuronectiformes > Pleuronectidae > Platichthys > Platichthys flesus. The sequence continues at coordinate 16,248,415 of NC_084960.1, read as the reverse complement.
CAGAGCGAGGTTTGAACCATGCAGCATTGTGGATATTATAGGGAAATCACACATTAAAGCAAGCTATGTTGGATAATACCCATAATTCCCGTGATCATGAAGCAGAAGAGCTTCTGCTGTCACCAATACACCAAACTCAAATGTATTTTGAAAGATTCCTGGCTGAACATTAGATAAATGCTGTTTTTTTAATGACTTTTGAACTGATCTACAGTTCGGCATTTCTCTTTAACATTCTGGACCTGATTCTGACAATTTAAGCCGAGACTATTCGTCAGTTCCACAATTGTCACAGAAGATCATACCCACTCACCGAAGGATGAGGAGTGGCAAAGAAAGAGGAAACATTCTTCCTATTCTAACCATGAAGCTCAGTTAAATTAAGCTTCTGGTTGTATGGTGTTGCTTTAACAGAATGACAGCACCAACAAGATGAGTCCTAACGACTGGGATCCCCTGACCCTTCCTCTATAGCCACCATGGGGTTCATAGTTATGATTTTGTGTGATACATCTAGACTCAGCTTCCGGATAAATTTCCATGAAATGTGTAAACAGAGTTCAATCTGTTATTTCTTTATCTACAGTGACTTCAACACCAGGTTAATGTTTTAATTCGTCCAAAACTTTTAGTAAGGATCAAATAAGATGATAAACACACTGTGGAAGATGAACATTATAATGGTGAAGGTATTTTTGAGCATCTAAATACATTACATCTGCTATTGCTCCCTTCTCTCCTTTGGAATACCCTGGGCCAGGTTATTGATAAAGGGCAAACTAGAGGTAAATTATATATATAATAACGTCTATGCTTAGGGACTTTCATATCTGATTCAATGTGCCACACAGAGAGGCTCCAACTGTTAGGGACATAACGTTGGGACATCTTCCGACTTGGTATGACAAATGTTCATGTTACTCCGGTCATTACCTCTTTGCCATTTTCCAGTCCTTGCTGCCGTCGCTTGATTTGGTCCTTTAATGACACAACCTAAAACAACACAGAGGGGGGATTATCAGGAGAGTCTCTGTCAGAGATTCAGAGAAACCTGTTGCAAAGCTCACGGTCGGAAACTCACCTCTTGAGAGGAGGACTGCAGCTCGTCTTCCAGGGACGCCACTCGCTCCAAGGCCACCCGCAGTCTTTCCCGCACCTTCTCATCCAGAGCCTTGTGGTGCTCAAACAGAGACTTTAGGGCTTTTAGGACCTCCACCTCGCTCGACACCCCCTGCCGCTTCACCACGGTCATCCTCAGGCTGCGCTCGTGACGGGACACCAGGCACTCCAGATGTTCCAGCAGCAGCTGCATACAACATGTGGTTCACATACAATAAAACCTCCCCAAGGTGCAGCTCTCGTGATCATAAAATGTCTCCGATGATGGGATAGATAAATACCTGAACTTTAATTAATAGCCAAATAAACACAGGACCATAATGTTAAACAGACGTGTCAGTGCACTGACCCGTGTGTTGTTGCGCTCTGCCTTCAGCTCAGCGATCTCCTCCTCTCTCTCCAGCAGCTGCTCCCGGCAGAGGTTCAGCTCTTTAGTCAGCACTGCAAACTCCTGCAGGGTCACAAGAGGGCGCTGTTACGGACTCAATGGTGCGGTTGCTGTACGAGGACATGAACATTATTACATTATAGGTCATTTAGCTGACGCTTTTATCGAAAGAGACTTACATTTGTAGAACACTCAACATTTATGAGGGGCCATTTATAGGTTCAGTATCTTGCCAAGGACACTTAGGCATGCAGATGGGATAGAGTGGGATTCGAACCGGCAACCTTCTTGCTGCAGAGCACCCGCTCTATCCCCTAGGCCACGCTCTCCCATGAACAGGTTGATCATGATTATCCCAGACAGTCAAAGACAACGTTTTTCTATGGAAGCAATGTACGTTCCAAAGGTCCTTAACCGTCATTTTCTCCATTGATGTTTCAGAAAGTCCCTATAAAAGAGTGTGAAGCCATGAACCTACGTGATGATTGGTAACATTTTATTCAGAGCACATAATATTAGAAAACAGTCAAGATTTTTCTGAGGTAAATGTTAATTAACGCTGAAGCACGTGATTGTAGCCTACATGATTTTTCTGGGCTGTGGTAAACATTTTCATGGTTCTAGTGAGCTCCACCAACCATGTCACTAACCACCTCAGGAAAGTAGGTTGTGTAGTCTTCCTACTGGACTATATGGTGTTTTTTTTAAATGCAGTTGATATCATATGAACTTGTTGCTTCTACAGGAGCATATGACATTGTGCTATCATGCACCCGGCATGTACCTTTGGGCAAGAGCTTGTGTGCAGTGTGAACGCGGCTCCAGAGATCATTTCGGCTAAAAACGGGTGGGGATGGTGTAAAGGATGTAGTTTTGAGTTGAATTTGAATGTCGGGGGTTTGGACATTTCATGGACACCACAGGAGAAGTATAGAGGAATATATTGTTTTTTTTAAAAGAAGTGGTTGCAATGCTGTTCACCCCTGAGACTCCAAAAGTGTTTTGTGGACTCAAACACTTCACCCACCCCTCTATCGGCATAGTGGTGAGTAGATAATGAGTGAATTTATATTTTCTGTGAACCATCCCGTTAAGTTTGTCAAAATCGCAGGTTCCGCGACTTAAAATTACGGTTGCGTGTAAACAAGAAGCTCAAACTCAGAGGGAAACATTTGTTTTGCTAAATATCTGCATCAGTGAGGACAGGGCCTCAGCTTCCATTTGGGAACCCTTCGAGACATTTTAACTGGCGCAGTAGGAACGGCTGTTAACGATAATCGACTGCTCTAGTCTAATTGATTTCATTGATAACACCTGTACGTCTCCTCCTCGCAGCGTCTGATGAGAAAAGAGCGTGTTGTTACCGAGAGTCGTCGGAAGAGATTAGCAAGCTGCTTTTTACAGGTGGAGGAAGTAGTAACAAGCTAGCAGGGGAGAGAACATCAGTAAAACCTAGTCGCTTCCTCTAGAAGGTTAAATGTTGTTAAAAGCAGCTGCTCTAGAAGGAAGCTGTGGTTTTACCAACAGACATCGGCTGTGTCCAAAATGACTCACTATTAGCTATGGTCAACTATGTGTTGGGTCTGCCGTTTTGGAGTGATGTTGGAATGTTTAGTGACATTTTTTTTTAGAGCAACTCATCACAGCGCAAACTAAAGCGCAAGTTGGCAGCATTCATAGAGTTTCTGCATGGAGGGAGGAAGTGGAGGCTCGTCCATCTTTATTTACAGTCATTGTGCCAGACATTTCCTATTTCCTCTGTTGCTTCCTTCATGTATTTCTCCCTGTACGATTGATAAATGTCAACTTGGAGGTGATGAGACCGACAAAGGATGCCGCCATCACCGAATAGCAAACATAATGGCGACTGGCCTGTATGGTACAGACACCACAAAACATAAAAAGTGGGAAAACCTTCAGAAAACCATAAAAGAGAAGAAGAATTAAGAGTTAACTTTGTTGTCTCGTTATACTTGTGAAGGGAATTTGTAACAAGCCTGGGAGTGGAGGTATCCAACAGGGAAATAAAAATGAAGTCTAATGGCTTCATTTCACTGGAAAAAATGTTTTTGTTGTGTTGCTTCTTCAGTTTTTTCCTTCCTGTTTGACTGATGAATGATGACTCGGAGGACTGGACATTTCTGAGCATAAGTTTACCTCTTCTGATTTTGCCAACAGAATAAAAAAACCTGCATCACAAAAAAAAACAAAAAAACACATAGGGCAATTATCTACACGGAACAATTTGAAAAATATTGACTTCATTAGCAAACTCCCACATTCAAAACCAGCAAACTTTCGTTGCCTCAGTTTAAACACATGCATATGTGCTTCACTGTGGCTGCAGGAGGAGGCGAGAGGCCGACAGCGAGTACAGTGTATTCTCTAACATATCTACCACAGCGCTCACGGATCATGGCCACAGGGACTCTTAAACCGGACCTTGATATAAAATCTAACAGCCAGGTTTACTGCATGTGTTGCACCTGAAATTGGTTTAATTGTGCAATAACCACAACTGGCTGTGGGTTCAGCCGTCATTAAAACAAACGGGAACTAAATGGGAACTGGGCCAGCGCAGTGTAATGTCTAATATTACCAACCGACGACCGTCCAGCGCAATAGTGATTTTAGGTAATTTCCTACAATTATGTATAATTGTACAGTTTAGCTACATGAAAAGTTATGATTCAAATCTGTTGCCTTTAATGCAAATAAATGGTATCTATGGCAACAAATCAACAAAGAGAGGATGAGAGATATTATCATGTCTATCTACCTACTGTCTGTCTACCTACCTGTCTACCTACCTGTCTACCTACCTGTCTGTCTGTCTGTCTGTCTGTCTGTCTGTCTGTCTGTCTGTCCTCTGTTCGTCTGTCTGTCCGTCCATCCGTCCGTCTGTCTGTCTGTCTGTTTGTCCTGTCTGTCTGTCTGTCTGTCTGTCTGTCTGTCTGTCTATCTATCTATCTATCTATCTTTCTATCTATCTATCTATCTATCTATCTATCTATCATCCCAACACTAGCCTGAACACTTCCTGGAGAAGACTTGACTCTCTAGTGCGTGATCGTGGCTTGACACACACACCCAACACAGAGCACCCTCTCGTCCTCACACACGCGTGCGCTGAATCATGTGTTTTTTTTTTTATAAACGCTTATGCAAACGAGCCACTAAAGGGCAGTGATGCGTGTGCGCCGCTGCTGTTATTTCAGCGTTTATGTTAACAGTGATCAGTTTACCCCCGCATGGCAGCGCACGGGCGAATGACCTCACGCTATTTCTCAAACGGCAAAATGAGTCTTCACCAGGCTCCTGGGCTGATGTGCTGGGCGGGCTGCCTTACGCAAGGACGGGAGGAAGTAGTGAAAGCAGGAAGCGTATTTGAAAAGATAGAATGGGAAGGGGAGAGGGAGGAAATTGCTGTGTGCAGAGGGCGTGTTACGGGCCCAGTTGATTTTATAATTCTGGGATTACTTTGTATAAAGGATGGTGTGAGATGGATGAGCGATTTTTCTAGATTCCTCGCTTTTCGGTCACCGTCACTTTGGTCAAATGCAAATCGTTCAGCTTGCCTTTTCGACAGTGCTGGCATTCACCTCTCACGCTTGTCATGCTCCATCTTGTCGCTCTCCCAGATCATCCACTTCCATCTCCCCTGTCATTTTACACGACAACTAAAAAACAGTCTCTGGAAGCCTCTCATTAGTGTGCAGCAATATGCAAATGAGCTTGATTTGTTAGTCCCTGTGTGTTTCATACAACCAGGTTTTTTCTCTCTCTCTCTCTCTCTCTCTCTCTCTCGCTCTCTCTCTCTCTCGCTCTCTCTCTCTCTCTCTCTCTATCTCTGTGTGCCATGCTGTCGCTCTCTCCATCCCTCTCCCCCTCTATTTTCTCCTGTCTTGGCAACAGCTACACACACAGACAAACTCAGTGAACTCATCTACTGTAGAATGGATCAGAGCGCTCCATGTGCTCCTCTATCCGCGTGTGTTTGTGCAGATGTGCGCTCCATATTGATCTCCCCTAGCTGAGGTAATACGGCCCTTTAATGTCCAGTCACTCTGCGTTAAAACGTGCAGCGGCGCTACATCTGCTATTTCATTCTGATGTCTCAGGCGTGGCAACAGAGAAAAATAGGTATTAACGACGAGGGGAGGCGTCGCCGCGGCCTGAGGCGTCCGACGATGACTCCCACCGGAGAATAGAGACGAATCCCTTGTATGTTGAGAGGAATTGTGAAATGATTCGCTCCCGGGCGCTGAGATGTGGCATAGTATTTGCCTTTGTGCAAGAAAGGGGGGATTTTTTGCCGTCGTTTACAGGTTTAGGGTTCCTCTCATGTGTTGCATGTTGTAATCTTTAAAAAGCCCAGCAGGTTGTTTGATAAGGCTCTTTAAGAATTTGCTTGAAAAAATCTGTCTGGGGCAATAAAAATGATTTTTAACATAGAGTCCTAAACATGTAATTATCAGCTATATTAGTACATAGTAATGTTACTTTACAATATTTGTATTTTTTAATTTAAGCACATGTTTTGCATGTGTTTTCCGCAAAACACTGACTAACATCATTTGCTGGCACCTGGATACGAAATAGTCACAAACTGAGAAGCAACGGTATTTTTCTGTGTTGTTACATATATATATTCTATTTTATATAATAGTAATATGGGCAGCTACTAATGATCAATGTTGTTCTAAATTAATCTGCCTTTACTTTCTCGATTGAACTGATAAATCTAGTTTCTAGTAACTTCAATCAAGAGGTACAGGTTTAAAGTTCTGATACTGAAGTAATTCTGTAGTTTATTATTACTTTAATCAGGTACAGTTCAGAAGTACCGATACTGAAAGTATTAATAAGGCTCTAACCAAAGTGGACGTGGACACAATGGTGCAATAAAGGAATCAGACTGAGCGCCACCTTGACCAACAACAACATTAAACCCTGCTTACAGGTTCACACATCAATAATTCAACACAGTGACAGGAACCATTTTCACCATCGGCGCACTTTTGATATGAGAGCAAATTCCAGTCATAAGGCTTGTTTACTTTCTCTGAAGACAGACGGTGAATGTGGCTTCGCCGGAGTCGATCATCGTGGAATTCGTGTTTTGGCTCACGTTGCTGGAAGGCGAGCAGGCCGAGCTCTGATATTCAACTAGAAGCTTGTGTTATTGTGACTGTTCATTGACAGACGTGGGGCCTAAGTTCTACCTTGTTTTGTACATGATTGTGTGTTGTTGTCTGATTGATAATTACTGAGCCTGACTGAGGCTCACCACACAATGAAGGTATTTCTACATAACTTCCTAGAGGGATGCAAGATGGGCCAAGAAACATTTTCACCAATTTCCCGGGAAATCCTTTTTGGATCTTGATCAAAAAAATTATTGAAGGAACCGATATCTATGAGTTTGTGTAATTCGATGCAGCTCTATGTAATTTAAGGGGACTGTTGGGCTTTGGCGGAGGGTAGGTGCTCTACTGAATGACATTCTTGTTTGTTTTTTGTTTGTTTGTTTGTTTGTTGTTTGTTTGGAGAAGGATAGGGCCTCTTTACATTGTAGTGCAGCTAAAGGGGCCGATCCAGTTCCACAGCTTTGTTTTTTCAGGGAATATTTCATTGATTATGTAAAATCCTGCAAATTTAGTGGGCTGATATTTATTTGGTGCAGATTCAAATATGGTTTAACTGTAAAATGTCAAGGCTCAATTAGACATCTTTGTTGTAAGCGATTGATAGCCGCAGATTTTTTACTCCCTAATAATCAATTTTCAATCGGCAACCTAACAATACATCTGTGTGTCAATCAAAAAATCTGCATGTTAGTGAGGTCGACAAACAGAAACCAAATGAATCTGTTCTAGATCTCAGCCTCTTCTGCTCGAGTGAAATAATAAGAACAGTCTTGGTTAATGACCCGAATATGTTCTGACCAAAATTCATCCAAAATCCTCTCCTGGATTTTTTCATTATCAAATATTATTCATAATAAAACAATGAGGAGATAATTATGTAAATATTGTTCTTCAGGAGCCATAATGCCTTGCATCTTGTTACAGAGCCTTTAGTATGCTGGGACTGGATACATCTAATGTGACATCAGCTGTGTCTCAGTTCAGGGGCTTCATCCTTAGGAGGAGGAGGTCCACTGATACACTGATCCATTCATGGTCAGGGTAGACTGCAAAGGGCGAATCGAAATGTGTCGGATTGTGATAATCCCGCCCTTATGATTTGTTACCTAGCATCAAATCTGAAGTCGGACATGACGAGAAGGTTTTAATGCCACTTGTTTTTTAAATAACATGGGTACCGTAAGCTGATCGGTTGAGTTGACGCATGATACTGGTCTAGTTGCTCCACCTGTAGGATCCTTTGTTTCTCTGGGAGGAAAGGAGGAATTTGAAGGAGCCATCGAAAGAGATGTGATTCAATCAGTCTTCAAATGCAACCTCTGAAGGATGCAGACCCTGAGTTGAGACACAGCTATTCTCTGCTCTCAGTGTCTGACTCTTGATTTTGAGGTGAAATATTCCTTTAGTACAACGTGCAGATCAAACCCTAAGATATGGGCCGAGTGTTTTCTCCTCTCGACACCTAACCCTAAGTGTCAGCAGCTCCCTCCCTCTGACTGTCGCTCGGACCCCCTCTGCGTTCGTACCTGCGGCAGGGCGATGGTCAGCTGCCTCTGGAGCGACTCCTTCTCGTGGCCCAGGTCTCGCAGTCGTAGGTGGGCCGTCCCCAGGCAGTCCTGCGTCTCCCTCAGGCTCTCCAGCAGCCTCTCCCTTTCCGTCAGCATGTTCACCATCAGCGACTCCAGGTTGCCCGTGCTTCCACCTTCGTCGGTGCCGCCCCCACCTCCTCCACTGCCACTTCCTCCGCTGCGGGGCTCCCGGCTGCCGTAGCCACCGATGCCCCCTATTCCTCCTCCACTGCCGGCCGGGGGCGATGAGCCGGTTCCTCCCCCGCCGCGCCCATCCTCAGAGATGGTGGGCATCACCTCGCACATCATCTTGAGGCCTTGATGTGAGAGGCGTTTTCTGAGAAGACGACGACTAGGACACTGGAACCCAGTGTCTGGTGGAGGACTGGCCGGCTCTCCTCATGCAATACTCAACAGTCACTGTTTTGAATTAAGGATCTTTCAGCTGAGGCTGATTGGCTGAGGCTGGCGGCGAGAAGCGGGTGATGATGGGAGAGAAAAATGAGAGGAGGATTATGGGAGGGAAGTGATTTCGGGGGAAACTGGGTTGGGTGACAGGGGCTGAGGGTTCAGTGGGGGGGGTGTAGGGGAAGGAGGGAGAAGCGCAGGTTCAGTGGTCGACCTCTGACCCCTGGGCTTCACTGAGACGAGAAGAGAAGAAGAACCTGGAGGAGAAGAAGAAAGAGGTGTGTGTGTTTATTTAAGGCAAGCGTGATGATGAGAGCAGCTGAGGAGGAGGAGATGAAAGGATGAAGGCCTCACATTTCCCAGAAAACAGAGAAACCTGTGTTTCCCACCGGGTTGAGATCATCGGTCATGTGGATCCAAAGTGACACACACATCCGCACACACGCACACCCGCACGCACACACACACACACACACACACACACACACACACACACACACACACAGCAGTGTTTCCTCTCTCACCGCCTGACATCGCGATACTAAACGACTGGACTAATTCATCCATCAGCGCGTGTCTACGCTTTTTTATTTTATGTGCACGAGCGTCCACGGCCATAATGGTAATAATGATGAATGCGCGTGATGTACGGAAATGAGTCTTGAATTGCAACAGCCCTACGGAACGTAACGTTACGCAAATCCAGAGCAATTATCCAGGCCTGGAGGAAGAGAGAGAGAGAGAAAGAGAGAGAGGAGGCTGTCGAAAAGGAAGAAGAAGAGAAGGAAATAGATGAGTAAGAGGAAGAAGAGAAGGAAATAGATGAGGAAGAGGCAGAAGAGAAGGGTGTCATCCTGAATTGTAATTATTGGCTGGATCCAGGAAGAAGCAGCCTGAGCGTCTTTTTCTACGGTTCCGGAAACCATCAGTAAAAAAAAACCGTCCTGGTGAATGTGGAGGCTGGAGGTCCTCAGACAGGAAATGAATCAGGAAATGTCTTAAGAAAATAAATGACCTGAATACAGAAAAAAACTGTATGAGAGGCTGCACACATACGCACACGCGCGCACACACACGCACGGCTCTCACATCGTGGTGGGAGGTGCCAATCATCCTGTAAATGATGAAGGCCTAATTAACACGCCCGATCGTCGCGTGCGCCACACTCCGATGACATGATTTGGTGACGCGATGGAGATGAACGTCATGTCATCGGTTCTTCTCAGTGTGTTTCTATTCAGAGCGATCGCGTCTATTACCTATCAACACCCCCCCCCCACCCCCCCCTCCCATGAACACAGCTGGAACTGGGGAGGATGCTGTGTGCGCGCCGAGCATCAACCGGGAGCACCCCCCCCCCCCCCCCCACCATCACCACCATCCCCACCACCCTTCCCCCGGTGCGTCCTTACCGGGTCCATGGTCGACGGAGAGCGGAGACGAAGGCGCATCCCTGAGGCCGGTTCACTCCATCAGAGCATCCCGAGGAGTCGGAGGCTGCAGGTTCGATCCCCCGTCACAGCCCGGTCAGCAGCCTCAGCCTCAGCCCCGTCCCCTCCCCGTCTCTGCTCAGGGAGCGACGGCTCGGCAGCTGCATCAAGACGCACGCAGCGCACGAGGCGCGACGTCCGGTTAGAACTTTCATAATAAAACGAGCAAGTGTGAAGCAGGAGACATGTTATGTTCTGTATTTTGTTCCTTTAGCGCTTGTTTTTCTATTTTACAAATGTTACTGTCTTATTTGTGTTTCCGTAGTCTCTTTATATGATTTTTTAAAGATCTTTTTTTTAAGTTTCAGTGTGTAAGATTTAGGTGAAAGGGATCTATTGGCAGAAACTGAATATAAAATATCCTAGTGATGTGTTCAGTAGTTTTTCATCTAAATTGTACAAATTGTTGTTTTCTTTTAACCTAGAATTGGCCCTTTAAATGTAAATACTTTATATCTATTTGGAGAGGGCCCTCTCTACCGAGGCAGCCGTGTTTTTTTCAATAGCTCAGACTGGACAAACTAAACATCTTTTGATAATTAAAAAAAAAACTGAAGGCTACCACAGGTTCTCTGTCATGTTTGGAAGGGGAGAGTGAGGTGAGGGGCATTCAGCTGCAATATGCAACACCCCAACTAGATATCACTAAATCCTACAAACTGAATCTTTAACTATTATTAACCAATTTATTACACCAGTCTTTAAGCTTAAGTCACCCCGCAATTGACTTGAGTATATTGAAGAAACTGAGGAAAAATGAAATAAATTTGAATGTTACTTTTTTTTAAATTTTGGTAGGTATCACATTGTATTCGTTGACGTGTGTCAGTTTCAATTTGTACAAACTATAATCACTTGTATGTGTGAACAAGCTGTTGTATATAAAAGAGTAGAGACAAAAGTAAAGATAAAAGAGATAATAAGACGATGACTTTGACTTTAACAGCCAAATAAGATTTCTGTTTGACTACTTCAGGCCTCCAAAAATATAACAATGTGAAAAGGAGACGACTCTTTTAGGCTGAAGTGCTCCAAGGTAGATATGTATAACAATAAGCTATTTTACATTCCTACTCCACCACAAAATGTTCCTTTTATCTGACCACTTTACTAAAAAATAAAACAATATTCAGCTAACATGCAATTTAATTGTTGGTACTTTACTCACTTGTTGTCAATGCTTTTGTACTTATTCTCTACTAAAGATTGAAATGCTATTCTACTTTGGTAAAAGATCTAAATTGTTCATTAAACTGAAAAGCAGACTGAGAAATCAAAGCAAGAATCATATGATTTCTGTTGAGAAGAAAAAAGTAAGGGCTGACAGAATACTTATTTCCATAGCTTATTATTTGAAGAGGGAGAAAAGTTGACGCTTTTACTCTGACAATAGAAAACGTAGTGCTTCCGCTCCTGTACCGGATGTTTGTGTCAAACTTGACGCTCTCTCGTCGTTCATCTGCCTCTCCTTTCTTAAAGAAACAAGCTCCATGGAGCCTCCACTTCCTCACTCTTCCTCCTCCTAACGCACTTTTTTACTTCCTCTTTCCTACTTCTACCCTTTAACCTCTAACCGGTTCACAGGATCAGGGCAGCTCATTTCCTTGGATTCATTCAAAAGCCTGTGGTTGGAACTTAACAGAAACAATTGAACAATTGCACCCTCTGGCGTCTGAACTGGTGAAATGCACTGCACTGGTACCACCATGGCTTGACCAACATTTGGCCAAAATCATGGATGTTGTTATTTTCTGTGACATTGACATGTATTAATAATTTTACTTTTATAATAAGTTTGTATCAACGCCAGGGATTGTGGATGTTGATTGTAGCAAATAAATTATTTTAATTGAACATATATATTTTTTTAAGTTGTTAAAATCCCCCCAGAATACTTCATTCACGCACCCTTCATTTGAGGGGATTGACAAACCTGTCAGTCAGAATTGACCAGTTACCATCAACGGTCACGAGCAGCTCGGTCCCTCGGCCAATCAGAGAGTGAGGAAGGCGGGTGTTAAACCTCTGGGTAAGGAAGTGGGGAGGAGGGAGGGGGTATGGAGATGACGTAATGTCCTCCTCACATTAAAGTTTACTTTATTTCTGATCGTCAATAAACAGCTGATCTCACAGTCAGACTTCTGGGGAATTTCAGGGCGTAAATGACTTGAAACACTTGAGCTGTGGTTTATTTAAATTACTCGGCCGTCTTTTAATGATTCAAGCAACGAATTCTAGAACCTAGGACTTTTTATCACAATTGTTCAAAAGGATTCAATTTTTAAAAGTAATAAGGCCTGGATTTATTGATTTATTAGTATTAGTATCAGTATTTATTGATTGATCGACATATGTAGCCTATATTGGTCTGACCAGGACAAAAAGTGTTGACATTCTGAATGAGAAATGGTTATGAAGAAATCTGGAAAACATTCGGTCTTTACTTGTTAGAAAGTGAATCATCTCATGAACCAAATATGGATTAATGTTTAAATGTAAACATAATCTTCACCTTAATGGATATATATTGATATTAAATAGGTCTATTACATTAATTTTCCTTAAAAAATAAAACAAAAAGAATCTTGGATTTCATAAACGTGATCTTATTTCATCTTTTCATTTGTTTACATGCTCTTCAGAAATGCATGGTGGGAAAAAGGTTAATATCATAATAATTTAAAGAAATATTAAGTAATTTAAGTATAAGTACTTCTCTATCTTTATTTTGACCAATAGTATTTTAAGATAACCCTAACCCTAACCCTTAAAGTCAGAGCTTAAGTCAATTTGTTACAGGATAGTTTTACCTTCACTTTAGATCACAGTGCTGATCGAGTAATTCGTACCCATTGAAATCAACTTTAAGAAATAGTTATTTATTAGATGTTTCCTAAAACAATTTAATGTGTGCTAAGGATGCAACAAACCTTTGCAGTATAGATGCAAGAATACCTAAGTGCTTCTACATACATGTCCTTTTATTTCTTTGACCTTTTATTCTACTCTTTAAAATATTTTCTTTAGATTGAAAATAGTTTAACTCATTTTTTGAATATATCGTCTGCTGTTTTTAATTTTCCTGTAAAGCCCCTTGATCCCACTTCTGTATATGAAATGTGTTATAAAAATGAAATAAAACATATTTTGTCTCTATATTAACTTGAAATTTCAGAATAAATGTTCTCAGCTCTGTTTGAGTCGATCTGGTCAAATCAAAGCGAATAAAGGCCGACTTCAATCTCCCAGGCAGCTTCATCGGGACGTCTTTATTTGGCCGATATGACAGCAGTGACGGACAGGAGGCAGCTGCACGGGCACCAGGAGAGGAGGGGCCCCTCGGGGGGTGGCAGGAGGTCAGCGGGTTAGAGGAATGCTGATAGGAATGCAGCGAGCAGCGGCCAGGGCAGCATCTCGACAGCGGGACAACAGCGAGGATCAGCGGCCCCCCGGGGAGCCATGACAGGGGACACAGGCTCAGAGGAAGAAGAGGAGCAGGAGGAAGAGGAGGAAGAGGACGCTTGGCACAGAAAAACCATCAACTAAACAGGGTGAAACACAGTCACATCCAGCTTCCACACTGAGGGAAACATCTCTTCTATACTTTGTATTTTTATCATTATCATATATATATATATAAATAATAATATGTGTATTCCTTACTTTTCCTTTTCATCTGTTCTGTATTTATGTCTTTGTTCTCCTGCAGCTAAGGCTGATCTGATCTTATACAGAGTCTATGCACAATTTGTGTATTTTTATCCACCTCCATTTAAATATTAACTTTTTCCAATGCAACCTTTTTATTACAGTGAAATTGGGAGTTGGAGGTTTGGCAATTAACATCAACTACAGCGAAAAAATTAAGGGAACACTTAAATCACAAATCAGATCTTGATGAACGCATTATTCAAGATTAAAATATTTACTGATCTACATCCTATAATTTTTCGAGAACCAAATTGTCACAACAGTCAGTGGAAACTGAAATCATTAACCCATAGAGGGCTGGATTCAAAATCATACTGAGAAAAAAACGGATTAAGTTGTTTTTTATCAGTTTAATGTAACTGCTTATAAGTCTTTATCTAAGAAAACAAACTTGAGCAACATCTCAGCTAACACGAGTCAACATGACGGCAGCCCACAAACTGAAATGAGCCGATCATTCAGTGCAGTCCCAGTTACCTCAGTGACGCCGTCTTTCACTCCCTGTCAACACAAAACTGGGTCGGGTCTTAATAACTGGTGAAAAGTTCGGAGTCGAGAGTCAACTCTCAAACTGGCCGAAACACGCTAGACTTGAAAACAGAATTTTTTGGCTGAAATATCAGAAGCTTCCACTTCACTACCGACTATGAATTACCCTGAAAACACGGGTTAGGATTTTTACTCTGAAAACAAAACCATACTTGAAAATTCTAACTGATGTAATGAACTTCTTATATTGACTAGAGTTAAAATAAGTATTTCAATGAAACAAAAAATATCAGAAGACTCCACTTCACAATCTGTTTATTTGATTAAAGATGATTATAGACGCCTGGACACATGCTGATATGCAAGTGATGCTGACTAACTTACAAACAGGAGTGATAACATCAGCTTCTTGGTGGAGGTCAGAGACATAGAATGTGAAAGGTGTAAGCTGCTCAGCTGTTAAGTGGATATAATGGAGAGGTCGGCTGAATTCAAAGAGTCCGGTTAATAGGTTTTAAATTAACACTTTATTTGAAGATGTTACTGTTTTACACTGAACACTCTGCACGAATGAAAACTTCACTGAAACTGGAGATTTCTGAAAATACATATGCAGTTGTTATCTGTTGTTTCGAGAGCTTTAATTTAACATAGACCACAGACATGAACACACAGTACGATACGTCATGATTCACGAGTCCAGTCCGCCTGAATTCACACATACTACTCACGTTACTCAGTTTGTAGAACCCATCTGGATATCAGTGTCAGTGCAAATTAGAGTGTGCGTGTGCGTGTGTGTGTGTGTGTCAGAGCGTGCTGCGTTAAGTTTCTAGAGGCAGATTCTGTGGAGGCTCTGCAGGCAGATTGTTCTGGACTTGAACTTCTTGCTCAGCTGGAGCTTTATTCTCTGTAAAAGAGCAGAAGAATATTAACAGACTGAAAACTGTTTTGACACAAATCCACAGTGACAACACGTTGCCACATGTTTCACTTGTCCTTCATTTTTTACCGTTAACTTCAGGTTTAGGGGCCTGTGGTTGAAACTGTAGTTCTCCATTAGGGCCTGCAGGGGGCTGCCCATCTGCTGCCGGCTGCTCCTTCTGTCTCTGGGACATCTCTAATACCGCCTTGAGAAACAACACAAAAAAAACTAAAAATGATTCTGAACTGGAGATGTCCTGATACCATCTTCCCCTTCCTGATACAGATCCCAATACCTGCACTTTGCGTATCAGTCAATATCAAGTACAGTTCGGATACCAGTGCATTTAAAAAATAACTTATATAATGTATTTTACCAGCTGTATAGAAGTGAAGACTGCTATAGTTGTTGTTGGGGTTTTAAGTGGCATCACTTTCTCCACCCCTCGAAACTGAAGTCTTCCCTACTTGTGCACGACACTGTTTTACCTTTGGGACTTTCCTGTGTTAAATATAGTCAAACTGCTGACTTTGTAATCTTGCTCTGGCTAACGCTGCACGACCAGAAACCCCTTCTTCTCTGCTCGAAAAACAGTGCTTCGTAACTAATGGTTTGGAGCAGCGGAGAAAAGGGGATTCTCCGTGTAAAGACATTTGCAGTTTAATCTGTGTGAAACTTTAAAGATCAAGAGACATTTCCGATGCTGGTGTCAGTATCAGACCATCAATGTGATATAATTGTCCCCCCAGTGTCTCAGATGGTATGATCACCTTGGATGTGTGAAACCAACGTGAGGTCACCCATTGGTTTTTAAGCTGCCGTTTTGAATCCTCGAGTTTGGCATTTTGTCGAGCGCTATCTTATTTTTTTACAAAAAAGTTAAAGAAGTAATCATATTTTGTAGAACAGGGGATGGAGCCTGAATGGGGGCTTGAGGGCAGTGCACACCCACCTACAGCTGTGACCTACACCCATTGGACGATGAAACTAGAGATTGACAACCACTTCTTTTGAAAATATAGAGTTGCTTCTGGTCAGTCAAGAGAATACATGCTTCAGGCCTTTTTTCGCATTGGCTTCACTTTCTGCGTCCATTTTGATTTACAGTCTAAGGTTTGGGAGGCGGAGCGACAGTTACCTGCTGGTACTCTTTCTTCTGAGCCTCCAGGGCTTTGCCTCTTTCATTCAGCAGGTCCTGCTCCTGCCGCAGCGTCTCCGCCCTCCTCTTCAGCTCTTCTTCTTTGTCTCTGAGCTCAGCCTCAAAGCGCTGGAGCTCTTCTTCCGTGTACGCCGGCTTCGTGTCCAGAGTCTGGAGAGACGTCAGGCGAACACACAGAAGTGATGGTATTACAGAGGGAGCAGTGAGGGAAATATTCTAATGCTTCACATAGAAAGTATGTCAGCAACAATAGCCTGGTATTATTGTTGATATAAAGCAGATTTAAGGCTAATTTATGAATACAGCCTGTCAAGAATCCAGTCCTGATGTGTTTACATCCTAATTCCACCAAACGTTAAACAAAGAGCTGCTTGACCCATTTAATTTCACCAACCGCATTTTCCCAGCTTGTCCTAGGACATGAACCACAGGCGGTCTAATAACCAGACCACATCCCTGCCCAACAGGCAGGCTCTGGGCTCTTTACCTCCCACTCTCTGGGGTTATGAAAGTCCCTCTTCTCTGTGGATTTCAGGAACTCCTCCACGCTGACGAGCCGGTCCTTGTTTGTATCGACCTTTAAAACGCAGAAACAAGGTCGATGTCTCAGTCAAAGCAAAGCAGAGAGAACAGTTAATGGGATGTGATGGAGAGATGAAAGCAAATTAAGACTCACATTCTTCATGACGTGCTCCCTCATCCTGAGCCTTTCTTCCTCCATCTCCATCATATCATCCTCCTCATTCTTTGGATCGTAGACCTTCTCCAGCTGGAGGAGGGAGATGAACAGATGTTAGCTGCCGTGAGGATGCTGGTGCATACCACACCTGTCAGGTTTAAAAACTTTGTATTTTCCTAAAACGCCGACATAAACAGCTGTATTATCAAGCTGATGATCATCCACTTGTCATATTCTGTTGTCTGATTTAAATGCGTTTTCCATCTGGAAACTGAACAAGTAAAACCCTAGAACAAAACTGAAGTGAAAGGAGCTGTAATGAACTGCAGGGCTTTTACCTCCTTCGTGAAGAGAGCCTCCAGTTCCTGCTCGTCTAAAACCCCATCTTCGTTTGTATCTAAACAGGGCAGAGGATCATGGGAACTGTTTCAAATCAACCTTGTGGGAATGAAAAAGAACTGGGGTTAAAAAGGAGGTGTTGTTACCCACCATGCAGTTTGAAGAAGGTTTTAGGGTTGAACTCTTGTGGATCCAGGCCATCTGTCTCCTTCCAAACTTCCCGCAACTGAGCAACACTACCCTGAATGTGACAAGACGCAGCAGAAACAGGACACGCATGTTAAAAAAAACTAAAAAAAAAATTCACTTAACGCCACCCGTTTCCACTGATTATAAACACGGATCCATCCGTTGCCCACCGGAGCGTTAACTTTAGGGTGCTGCCGGTGTTTGTCCTGCAGCTCTTGCAGTCTCTTCTCCTCTTTCTCCCTCTTCTCCAGGTCCAGGCCCTTCAGGTACTCTCTCCTCTCGTGCTCCTTCAGCATCTCGTAGCGTTTGAACTCCTCGTGTCTCTCGGCGTCGTAGTTCTCCAGGTCCTTGGTGGCCTGAACGAAGGAGACACGCGTAAACAAAAAGCTAAAAAGGCAGAAACACACCTGTCATTGTTTTTGGCCCCCTGGATTCTGACTAGAGCGATTCTGAAAGAATGTGGGGGAAATTATCACTTCTCTACGGGTCAGACACGTTCACATCAAGAAATAGTCTGGGACATTCAGGTGAGGGGTGGAGCTTGGGTAGAGAATGTCATTCCACAGCGGAAAGCTCAGAGTTTTTGTTTACTGCACATCAACACTGGCATCAGCCCTTATCGAAAAAAGCTCTTGGATCTCATTGTCTTTCCAATATGACATCTTCGTTTTTACATGGTTCTCTTTGTCATCCTGAGATATTGCTATTCTTCCATTGTGTCTGTCAGGTTAGAAACGTAATCAACACGGCCACTTGCTCACTGTGACTTTTGCAGATATATTCCTGCTGTATTTTTACATGGGCTCTCTCAGACATTTTACAAGGGGGCCGTCATAAAAACATTCCGGAAAACATCAGGAATGGACCTCGGTGCATGTCTGAAAGCAGTGAGGGAAACTAGAATCCCTCATCACAGCTGAGTCTTACCGTCGAGATCAGCAGCTCAAGGTCTTTCGCCTCAAACGTGTTTTGATTGTGTGGATCCAGATGTTCAAACTGCTTCAACAGGGAGGCGTGGTCCATCTGGAGGCCTGCATGGAAAAAATACAAGAATTACCAAACACATGTTTGACTTCTGACAAACATGACTTTGTGCATTTATTTTTCAAATGTTAAAATATCAGCTCTTTGCATCTGCATCTTTGCAGATGAATCAAAGATGACAGCACTGCACATCTGTAAGCTTTTACTGAAAGTGAAGCAGCAGCTGCCTGATTTCTGCATGTTCTAAAGTATTGTTTGTTTTTTCTTTTCACTGGCGATTAAAAGTTGGACCAAAAACTCACCCAAGGCAAACTTTAATTTATTTTTGTTATTCATTAAGTAAAGTACAAACATTTGCATGTTACTTTTTCCCAAATGGAAAGAGGTTTTTTTTCTCCATGTGATGTCTTTTTGATTTGACATGCATTATAAGCTGTGGTATTTGTCAAGACTTTACATTTGATAAAGTAAACCACATATAACGTAGGAAAAAGCTAAGTTGCTAATAAAAGATACTGCTTTACAAAAATCTGTATTGTGTAATAACCATATTTTTAAACAGGGGTCATAGATTACATAGAAATCTGATAGAATCTGCAAACACACTCCCCTCGGCCGTTCAAAGGAAAATGAGTCCACTCACTCTGTGTGTTGGTGCTGTCCAGTTTGGCCTTCAGCAGCATCCTGAGCCGAGACACCTCCTGCCGCTTCAGCTCATCCAGCCGAGTCCTGACATGGTGACCGACCAGGTCCAGCTCTTTGCTGAGGCGGCCATTCTGGCAGAGAACACACGTGGGAGAGAAAACAAATCAAATGTTAGATCCCCTTGGTGCAAGTCAAAGTGAACAGGGGCAGCTTTGTGGGTGAGGAGGAGAAGAGAGAGAAATGGTAAGCGATGGATCCTAACCTTGATGTCCTCTGTGTTGGCTGTCTGCAGTTTTTCTCTGAAGTGAGGGTCAGTCTCCAAAACCTCGATCACCTCTCTGAGATACCTGTCGTAGTACAGGCCTGTGTCCTGCAACAGTGTGTTGTAATGGAAGGATTAATTTAACGCCAAAAAGACTCTCAGCTCGAGCTCATACGTGAAACGGTGAAAGAAAAGAAGAAGAAAGGGAACCATACAGCATTCTCCTCCGGTACTTCCTCTTTAACTTCTTGGATGCCTCCATTGCGATCAATAGGCACCGACCAGACCCCGGCAGCGATGGAGAGAAGCAACAGCCAGCCAGGATTTAGGTTCATCCTCCTTTAAATCAAACAACAACAACAGAGGTGTACAAGTGATAAACCTGGACAAGATGGATCTCTGGTCAGTTGTCAGTTCACCTGCAGGACATCCTTTCAATACACCTCTCCATTTCTGCAGGGATCCTTCACTTGTGAGTTTTAATGCAGGGCAACATACAGATACAAAGAACCATTCACATCAAAAGTTAACTTAGAGTCTCTGATCAATCTGACTACAAACTGCATGTGTGCGTCTGTGGGAGGAAAACCCACACAGACACAAAGAGAACTTGCAGACTCCACACAGAAAGACCTCGGCCAAACCCGGATTTGAACTGGAAACCTTCTTGCTGTGACAACAGTGCTAATAACTAAACTGTGCCGCAAACAATTTCAATCAGAAATAAACTTGAGTGAGTAAATCTATCATCAGTGTCAAACTTTCACTATATTTATATTATTTGAATAACAGGAACTTCAAACAGTATTTACTCAATAGTTATCTACAGTCACAAGTTCAAGGAACACGTCAGACACCCAGATACAGACACAAAACATCACATCCTGAATAACTCTACGTCATCATAGCCTGTGATAACAGCCAGATAGGTATAACCAATCACATTTGGTGTAAATGGTTGGTGGCTCGTGTGCACATTATATGCCGAATTCAGCAGGAGACTTCAAAGAGATATAAAAGGTCAAAAGTAAAACATGATCTAGTCATGAGTTTATTCAACACTTGGAGATGTTTATAATCATACATTTCCAAAATGGAAACTCGCGTACAGATCAGTTTGGAGCAGGAAGATCTCATATCAGCGAGGGAAATAGGAGGATAGATTTCGTAAAGGACACCGGAAGTGTCACTAAACTGACTGTAAAACAGAAAACATATTTTGATGACGTTCTTCGTGTTTGTAGCTAGTTAGCCAGCTAGCTTAAAAGAGGAAACATGGATGCGGAGGGGAGGTTAGTGATAGGGATTCAAGACAGACACGGATATTTCTGTGGCTGTAACACACACGTGAGATGAAACACGTGGTGGGTGTGCGTTGACGTTGGATTTTATACACTATTCGTTCTTTTAACGTAATTTAAAGGTGTTACAAGAGCTACTTCTCCATCAACGCAGCTTTTAGCTATGGGAAATATCAGGCAGAATTCTTCCTCCGCTTATACGTCACGATTTCCTGCACATTTTTAAACTCAACTGACGTCAAACCAGTAATTTAAATGAGTTCTAACAGAGAAACGTCTTTAAAAACTCGTGTCTTACCGCTGATGTTGTTCTTTTCAGATCAAACGATCAAATCGCGATTTCTACTTGAGTCGGAGAAAATTTACGTCATGAAGCAGCGGCGCTTTGCTGCTTTCAGGGACGGTTGGAAATACGAAACCCCACGAATAATGACATTTAAGTAATGCCAGCAGATTAAGGAATTTGCCAAATTATTATTAGTTTATGTACCGAGGATTTTTATATTTTTGATATTTTAATTGTTAAAATGCCATATCAAAGATTTCTAAGTTAAAAAACATGGCTTTTGTGAATTTCAAAATCCTACCTAAAACGTACAAAATGTACCTGAAGGCATCATTGTCCCCGTGGTAAACATAACATCGACACAATTTATGTACAAACGTTTTTAATTGTTTGAAAAATAGATTTGCTGTATATTTAATTCAGTACATAAACACAAAGTCATGGCATAGTGAAATAAATTAACATAAATAGAGTCAACAATTGCACGTGATGATAAATTAAATATATAAATATGAATGCATCAAAATGACATCTAAGCTTACAATAAAATTAATAGAAATAGATAATAATTAAATATGGCACATGGAAAAAACCTACTTGCAAAAAGTGTTCACAAATAAATACAGTTAAAAAAAATTAAATAAATTAACAGTCACGCAATAATAATCATTATTTCTAAATGTATATATATATATATATATATATATAACCATGTCTGAGCATTTTGGGGTCATTTTCAATTTATATCAGTTTGACTGATGAACTTAAATGGTTTATATTGATTTACACATGCGCTGCATCAGCCGATTCAGTGTTTAGAAATCAATCTCTCTCATGTCAGTGGGTGTCCCGGCCCGCTCATCCTCCTCCACCTCCTCCTCCACCTCCGTCTCTTTCTCTGTGGGGCCCTGCTGAAGCCCACTCCTCAGCCGCTGGCGGAGGCCGTACTCTATCATGTCACTGTAGCACTGCAGCACTGCCTGTGAAGCAAGACAGAGAAAGTGAGTGGATTTAGTCAGAGATGAAAGACTCTTCATGCATTTGACATGACAAGATTGGTGTGTAGTTGCTTTAGACAGGTTGTTTTTGCAAATCCAATTCCCTGAAAAAATTGAATAATAAGGAAACCTAATTTAAATCAAATTCAACTGAAATGAACAGGTCTTTCCTTACCAGCTCAGTCTGGCACAGCTCTGCCAGCTCTTCACTCATGTGAGCCAGCTGAGAGGGCCCCTGGTTGCCCAGGCCTCGCAGTGCACAGTTGAGGGATGCTGCAGCAACAAGTGATGGAGGTGCTCCCAGGAACCGGGAGTCACAGACACACATGGCCGCCAGTGTGTCACTGTGCCGCCGCAGGGTGGACAACCGCTCCTCCGAAGACTCAGCGCCGTCCCCATCGCCTCTCTGCTCCACTGAGGCCAGGAAATGTGGGAGGAAGTCTTGAGGGGTCACCGCTGCTGTGTCCCACCGCAGAGTGGCCAGGATGACTCGCTCCATTTCCTGATGGAGGGAACAGGTGGTTTTAGGAATTAGAAAAGTTGTGGTGTGGTAAAACATGGAGTTAGTCATAAAAACATGAGCTTAAATTGTAAGGCTGCATTTAAGATCAGTGATCAGATCTGGGCAGCTTCTCAGAGGTGAAGATTCGCTGCTGCCTCTCATCATTTATCCAAGTGAACAGAACTCTTATGACTTTTTATCTGAAAAACAAGAGGCCCCCTTGAATTTCATAGACAAAACAATCGACTGATTAATCCCTTATAGTAAGGTAATCCCTTAATACGATGTTCATATGCATCTTATGACTGGAACTGATGATTGGCATCTATGTTTTATTTCCGCAGGTAAGAGAATAGATTCTACAGTTGATCAGATTAATAAGAAAATAAAAAATGGAAGTTTGTTGATTATATACTTAAAGTTTTAGACAAGCTGACATCCAGTTGGCGGTTGACTGGTATTTTTAGTTCATGAGATACTTGGTAATTTTTTGTTTCCTTACAATTTCACTTATATTTGTCCATCTTATACTATGATATAGCTACATAAATGTTTTCTTATAAAGCTTAAGTACCATAAAAGGTATAAAACTAGATTTTTATTGTTTAAAATGAACGTTTACACTGCAGTTTGATGTAAATTAGTGATGGTATCCGGGGCCCTCAGTTGGAAATTAACCAGAGTTGTCATCTTCACTGGACTCTTTCACTCCAGCCTCTACAGTGACCAAGTGATGGACTCACCCGCAGGGTCGAGGGCAGGAAGCTGTAATCGGCTGCGGCACACAGAGTGTCTGCAGTGATGTTGTCGCACTCTGTGAGTTTGGATGCGATGAGGATGCAGCCGGCGGCCAGGCAGTACGGTGAGACTGGCACAGACAGAGTGGCAGACAGGAAGCGGTCCATCAGAGAGACAGACAGAGGAAACACTGTCTCATCAGAACCGATCTCACAGCACACCTGCAGAGAAAAGACAGAGGACACCGGTGTCACAGCTGCTGCGATGACACAACTCCTCCAAGAACATGAGGCAGAATCAAGAGTTTCATACCTCCATGGCCCACTTGGCGAGCTCCTCCCTGCGTTCTGGATCCCTCTGGATGAGGGTGATGTAGAGCATGGAGGGCATGTACCTCTCCTCCACGTGAAGCAGCCTGAGGATCACACGGTGCCCCGACACTGTGGGGTCCCAGGCGGCTCGCAGCTGAGACGAGCCTCTGTTGGGGCCCTGGCCCTGCACCTGACTCTGGTCATCCTCGACCTCTTCGCACCACAGAGACACAGACATGCCCCTTTCCATCTGCACAGCCTGATGGGTAAAATATGAACCTATTATGTCCAACTGGGAATGAAAAACAGCAGATACTGTCCTTCTGCCACCTGAGCTGCTGTGCAGGTAAGGGGTCGTGTAGAAATCCCTGCAGATATTTTTTCCCCTTCTTGAAACCTGGACTCTGGTGTCCTGTGGTGCTGTGCAGAATATCAGCCCCCAGCTGAGTCCTCTGAGTTTTATACCCAGCCGGGAGAGAGAGGGAGGGGGAGTGGCAGAAAGTCCGAGGCAGAGAGGGGTGGGGACCCTCATGAGTGACATAAAATAATAAGAGGACCACAATATGGTCTGTGCAACAATTGCTCCAACAGGTGGGGAGAGGGGGAAAGGAGGAGAGTGAGGGGAGAGAGGGAGGCAGGGGAGGAGGAGAGGGGAGCAGACAAGAGAGGGAGTGGCCCGCAGGGGACAGAGCAACAGCTTGTCCTCGACAGTGAAAGAGAGAAGGGAGGAAAAGAAAAGGCTACGAGGGGTGAGAGGCAGAGAGAGAGAGAGCGAGAGGAGAGAAAAGGTCACCTCCACACTCTGACAATGGGAATGGATGACAAAAGGATGAGGGTGTTTGTTTACAACGTGCGGAGGGCAGGAAATATGTCAAACACATGGATGGATGTTAAACCATAGCTGCTGGTAGATAACAGGGATTATTCTCATCTTCTAACACTGGACCACAGGTTAAAGTTAAAAAGTTATATAAATAAATAAAATATAGATTTTCATGCCAATATGAAAGAATTTCTTCTTTTTTTTAATCTTGTGAGACAACCTTAAGGCCAGATCAACAAAATTAAACTGTCAATCTGTGAAGAGCAATGCAGCTGGAATGGTGAGTAACATAATTATTTACATGTAGTTTAGATATTGAAACATTTTTCACGAGCGAATGGTCCAGATGTTCTGGTTTCATCATCTCAAATATGAACTTTTCTTTCTTTCCTTTTACATTTGTATAAAGTATCTTTGTTTTTTTGATTATTTTTTGGGACAAAACTCAAGGCTCTTATTTTTTTTAAATGGCACACCTTTCTTTCCAAAATGACAGAACTTTAAAACAACATGGGAAAGTTCTGGATGCAAATAAATGCAATGAATCGACCAATCAGGAATTTAATTCACAGGTTAAATGATATGAGATTTAACTATAGTTGTAACATTTCTCTTCAGTTTGCCATCAATGAACAAGTGCAAACAGACTTGGATATATCCAATTAAAGTCATAGCGCCACCTATTGGCAACAGGTAACAGTATGTTTGACATTATGTTATTTTTTATTTCTCAAAGCTGTGGTATCACATCCACTTCAAATTTGATCAGGAAAGTCTTAAGGCGTTTGATGATGACTCATTGTTAAAATTGTCTTTGGTGGCATGGTGAATTTCCATCTATCACGATGAAAGTTTTAGTTCAGGCATAAATGATCCAATCTTCACCAAATTTCACATGTCACATTTTTTGTGAGATACATGTTTATTCGTAAGTAGAGCAGGGACATGATAATGTCTTATTACAAATGTTCAAGTGAAACAAGGATGTATTACGAGTATGAAACAATTTTAAAGAGTTTTCGCCCCAAAATGAGTTAAATAAATGTTGGCCTGTCATCAAGTCACCACGTGGAGGAGAAACACAAGCAAATCCTGTTGTCTTTGAACAACTCCTGAAAAGTACTTGTTATATTTTCTATTTTCTCCAGGCCTCATCCCTCTCTTTACTCTCTGGAGTCTCATTGTCAAAGCAACCTGTGTCCCGTCGGCCTCCCCTCCCTGCGCCTGTGGCAATCTGCTGCTCATGTTTAAAGAGCAGTGAAGCCACTGGGGAGGGCTGGGCAGGCGAGGTATGTGCAACAGACAGTGGAGCCGGAGCAGGTCAATGAGCCGTATTGTCTCCCTTTACAAATCAGTGTCAGACAACAGCCCCCTGGCCTTCTGCCTGCTGCTAGTGCATCACACACACACACACACACACACACACACACGTTTCACACATTCATGGGGTAGACACACTTTTCACACGCTCCCCGGGGACTCCTCTGATGGTCACAGTGGGGTCGCTCTCACCAGTGGAGAATACAGATTGTATTTGATGCAGTCATTACAGGTGGCTGTTCACACATTAGAGGTTTCAATGGCAGCTCACGTTTCAAATGGGAGTTAAATGGACGACCACAATGACACCATGATTTCAGCTCAGCATCAATTATTCATGCTCCATTCAACGCGGAGCAGACGACCAGTTCCACAAACTTCACAACTACATGTGCAGCACAAAAACAATTTAAACCTGATGAGATTTTGTATTTACTTCAAATATAATTATTTTATTAGACTTTGTCTTTCATATTTCATCACATATCCTGTGATCGAGGAAGTTCTCAGATCCTTTAACACTACAACATAAAATACTTGACTTTTATGAAAATCTATGAAAATCATAAATTATTAAAGAACTGAGTGGAAATTAAATAACCCCTAAAAAAAATTGTCTGTGTATTATATACTGGATTATTATTGCTGTTGTACATGCATTTAGTTGAAGTGGAGCTTCAAATTGGAAGTTCAATCCAAGCATCATGTTTTATAAACTATAAAGGACTAAAACCTAAAAAATGTATTAGAATATAGGTATCTGAACTCAGAACAGTACTTCAGTAAACTGTTCACAGTAATAGCTGTTGGTGGTGCTATACAGGGGTAAAGATATAAGGGATATGTGTTGTGAAAAAAGTTTCACGTTTCAAGAAGGAGAAATACAACGACTGCATGGTCTCCACTACAGCAGCATGTACACTGTGACATGGACACAGGGTCTGAATCATACAGCTGCTTATAAATAAAGCACAGTTAGGTTTGATCTACAAGTTATGATCTGATGACATTATTATGATTGCATGTCTTCATTCTCTTGTTTAAATCTTGGGGAGATATTTCCCCTGTGCACAGATTTTGTTGTTACTGTGACCAAAAGGACAAGGGCAGCACAAAATCAATTCACCCCATATAAGCCTAAAAGAGGGGTATGACTTAAATAATAAAAAATAAATAATAATTTATTTTATCTATAGATGACTTTGCAAAACCCAAGTTTTTAAGTACTTCCGACTAACTTTAGTCCACTAACAGTTTCATTTTAACATTCTCTCTATCTCATCTACCTGCTTTATTTGATTCTAGTTTTACTTATTATAAGTATTATAATATTATTCAGTACTATTCATTTTCTCACTGTATTGTTAATACCTTGTATTGCAACTTTTCCATGAAAGGCACTTTTAAAAACAAGTCCGATTTGAATGGAAGGCAAATTATTGATTGGATTATGTAGTACAGTCGAGAAAATCTGATTCCAGAAAGATATAAGAAATAAAGAAGAGAAAAATGTAAGATAGAATATGATAAATAAAATATAGCACAAAGATAAGGGAGTAGAACTGACTGATTCATACTGAAAGCAGTGGAATTATCATTCAAATACACAGCGGAATAGGAAAGTCAAAGAGTAGATTGTGCAGCCACATCATCTACCGCAGATAACAGCTTTCCTAAGACACTCAGCATAATGACAACATGAACAGACCATAATCCTCCAGCACTTGGTCGATTGTGGTGTTAGTGAGAAAATGGGGTTTAAAGCTGTCGACAAGGCCTTCGCCTATAAAGCAGGCTTTGAGAGGAAATGAAAGCAGATTGAGTTTGAATGAAGGCCTGAGTTAAGTTTGGCTCTGTCAGTCAAGTGAGGTCAGGAGGGAGGAGGAGAAGGAGGAGGAGGAGGAGCAGGAGGAGGATGGGACAGGGAGTGACAGATCGTGGGCCTGTTTAAGCACCCTCCTAAATTCATACACCGCAGCTGTATTCAAACAACACAGATCGAGGGTGTAAGAGACAGCGAGTGGCCAAAAGAATAGTGCAGCGGGTCCTGAGAAGGAGGTGTGTCGCCCCCGCCCCTCATTTTCCAGCTCATTTCCCGGGACAGTGGAGAACAGAGGTCCTATTTTCCCCTCCGCCATTCACCTCACACAGACACCTGCTGGCCAGTGGGGAGGGGGAGAGGGGAGAGGGCAAAGTTTAACCAGTTCACAAGTTAAAGACGTCACATTATCTCATAGATGTCACTGTTAGCTGGAAAAAATTATAATTTATCAGTTTGATCCCCAGGGGGACGTTTTTTTGTTACAGTTCCTCCGATCAAGAATAGAATTTCATTAAAAACCTAAAACTCTTATAAATATAGATAAAAAATCTGAATAAAATGTAAGTATGTCCAAATGTTAAAGTTTATAAATACACCTATTCACACTTTGCCATTTAATCCTTTTTAATTTTCAACTGTATTTTAATGAGTTAGTAAAAAAAAAATCCAGTCGATCCACTTAAATATTTTTTTAATTATTTTCTTTTTAATTGATGTTTCCTCTCCTACTTCACAACATTTCAGAGGAAATATCCATTTTCTTAATCCCCAGCATATGTTCTACGACTGTAGTTTTTGTTTAGATGAAGATGTGACACATTCAAACACATGATCAGATTATCACTGCTTGAGATGATTTGATCCTTCACTCTTATGTTTAAGTACTGTAAGATAAATGTAAAAATACTGCATCTTAAGTAAAAGTCTTGTTTTCTTGAGTAAAAATTCAAAAGTTTTAACTACTTTATATTCAGTTGGGTGGATTAGATCGCAGTCACGGTTGCATCACAAGAAAAGTATTCAGTTCTGCATCATCTTGTATTTATTCGTGGAAATGTTCTGAATTTTATGAACCAACCAACTAACGGACAGGGGTGAAAACATCATCTCCTTGGTGGAGGTAATGAAACAAGGAGCTTTGAGCACACTTTGCTTTTTTCGTACAGGGTCACAAGCCAGAAAGGTCAGAAGTCGTATTTTTAATGAATTTATCATGTTTCTTCAATACAAAATCTTTATGTTAAAGTAACTAAAACTGTCTAAGAGGCTATAGAACATAGTGGTGGAGAATCCCACAGTGGCAGGAAAATGTAAATACTTTAAGGGAGTAGCCAAGCAGACCTAAAAGAGACAGACTGATAAGATTCAACCATTTAATTGGTAATAATCAGCAGATGGAAAGTTATACAGGCAATTACGAGGCTTAAAATATTACCACGCCGCATGTGAAAACTATAAGGCATGCAAAAACGTTTGCATAGGGCTGGAATGGCATCATACAGTACTGACAAGGTACTGGCAGTCAGTTTATACTTCAATATCTTCCCTTTTCACGAACAGTGGAGAGGGAACAGGAGGAAATCTAAACCAAACTCAACAAAGAGGTCGCACTGAAGTGACAGGCGGGGAGGAAAACAGCTGTTAAACAACTTGGGAAAAGGTAAAACAGCAGAATCCAACAGAGGACGGAGAGAAAAGAGAGATGACAGAAACTCAGGAGGATGTGAAAACAAGTGACGAGCTGTCCGGGTAAAAAAAAAAGAAGTAAAAGGAAGAGGAGCACGAACACAGTGTTTAAATATCTTGGACTGAAAACTTCAGGGGTACATTAAAAAAAGAAAAACACTTCAACAGCACCCCCTGCCCCTGACAAACAGTAACAACAGTCTTCCTTCTCATTTGATCACAATGTATATATAGATTCGTTTTTTTTCCCACATATAAATATCTTTCATTCATCGTTTAGTGAGCGTCAGTCCACCAGCTGACTTTCAGACTCAAGGATAAGGGTGACCACGTGCTGAATTAGAGGAGGAAGCGGCGGCCTGGGATTGGCTGAGGAGGCGTTGTGCCTCGCCGGGCTGTGAGTCCGGGCTGTCCTCGTCAGAGCTGGGGGGAACGTGGAGACCGAGAACCTTCTGCACCTTGATGGGAAGCTCCTGGGGAGGGGGGAGGAGGAAGTGACAGGAATTATTTTTCTATTGTGGTGGACATTGGTTCTGAGTCGAGTTGTCTTTGTTAGTGTATTTGTAAAAGCTTTCTGCAGCAAGGATCACACGGGCAAGGTGAATGACGCGAGTGTGATAAAACAGTGAAGTGTCTGCCATCATATTTAAGTGTCTCTGTGTGGGTGACGCCCTGACCAAAAACAGGTCGGGGTGTGTGTCTGTGATTGTATTGTTCTGTGTCTGGAACATGTGACGTATAGATTGCATCATTTCTGTATTGGAGAGGAAATAATGTTATCTGTGGTAAGGATGTCAGTCAGTTGAGTAGATAACCAGATTTCAACTCGAGAACATCAAAAGGTCACTATTGATGCAGGGGACCTCAGGATCAACTTCTGTTTAGACAATGTGGTCACATGCTAGACAGTGGACGTAAATGCTATATGCATAAAGTTTATGTCAAGTTGTACCCTAGATGGAAATGTCTTCTGTAAGCATAAACTAAGTAGTTATTAAGTAAAGTAAGTAGTTATTAAGTAAATGTCCATTACACTATATCACTTCAAAGCAATGCATTAATACAGGCCTTTATCTTTACTGACTCTATGGCTGAAATGCACCTGATCTGCACAGATTTTGCAGAATTCAAGAGGGGAATTTTTTTTTTAGGGAAGCTGATGGGTATTAAAAATTACAACTGGAGTTTTTTTTATTTTTATATTGTAAATACCTACATTGGCTTCTAATCATTGGATGAGCAATTGCATGGACTCAGAAGAATAGGATAATCAGTGAGAAATGACACAATCCCAGGTATGTATAGATATGAATCATTATTGAGTAAATGCCTAAAAATCTGAATATAATGCATCAACTATTTCTTCTGGAGAAGGCAACAAAAAACAATTTACCATTTGATGCTTTTTCTCATAATTAGAAATATTTTACAAATACAATGGATAACAAATTAATAATATCAAGACTCGTATGTGGAAAAAAAAATAGTCAAATGGAAATGATTCCAAATATTACTGGCTTGTTTAGCATGAAACAGATAAATGTTGAGCTGTTGTGAATTTTATGAGATGACGCAAGATGTAACTTTTTCCATTTAACTTTTTCTTTTTCTGCGACAGATTATAAGAGGTGAGGAGAGAGACAAATTTCTACATTTGACAAGAAAAAACAAGATGTAAGAAGAAGAAAACAGAATTTGAGATAACTCCCTCTTTCTTATGGTTTTGATCCCTGGAGATGCAAACCTGCACGATAGAAATTCCTGATGTACATGTAATAATGACACTGAAACTTCTCACAAGATATTTGGATTGAGCTTTTAAAATACAGGTGAAACACTGAGAACCTTGCCGTCTTTGACAAAAACTGGAAGATGACAGTTTATTCCGCTGACTCTTCTTACCTTGCACTGAATAAACTGCAGATAAATGGCCTCCGCTCCACGTAGAACACTCTGCAGATCCAACTTCATCGTCAGCTCATTAATGTGCTGCGGATCAAATGACAATACACAAAGCCTGTTGTTAATGTGTTGACACATTGAGTCGTAAACGTGACACACATGCGGTGCACACCTTCAGAATAGTGTTGAAGTCATGATCTGAGCCAATCAGCTCTCCTCTCTGGGACTCCAGGATCGAACAGGCTATCAGCAGGTGGAAGTTGTCACATGGAAGACCAGTCCACTGGACCTGAGGGAGAAAACAGGATGTTACAGAGGTGGGCAATCCCAGCTCCCACTGGGTGAGGGGGAGGTTACAACCTGAACGTGACGCTAGTCTATCACACAGATAAAAAGTTGTCATTGCAGGGTTCAGGCATTTTTTTATAGAAATCAACCCCATTTGGTTTTATGTCGGTGTTTCACTCAATACTTAACTGACAATTCAATTAAGCTCCTTTTCCACCGGTAAAAAGAAAAAATCACTAACACCCACTAACATCTGGCTTTTGTCTGAAATGGTAATGGATACAATGGCTCCCAGGTCAAATTACTCTGCAGAAGACATTAGTTTTAACCTGATGCCAAAAGGGAACCTGATCACCTGAACAAGGTAATCTTCAAACATTGTCTGATGAAGATGGCAGCATCTGGAGATACAAGCTTATAAGCACAAACCTATAAATGCTGAAAACACTGTGGCAGTGAAATAGGGTTAAAGATTACATTACATAACATTACATGTCATTTAGCTGACGCTTTTATCCAAAGCGACTTACATTTTTTTTTTTAGAACACTCATCATTTTATGAGGGGCCATCTAGGGGTTCAGTATCTTGCCAAGGACACTTAGGCATGCAGATGGGATAGAGTGGGATTTGAACCGGCAACCTTCTTGTTGCAGAGCAC
This sequence comes from Platichthys flesus, assembly GCF_949316205.1. NCBI lineage: Eukaryota > Metazoa > Chordata > Actinopteri > Pleuronectiformes > Pleuronectidae > Platichthys > Platichthys flesus. Next base: position 16,216,273 of record NC_084960.1, on the reverse strand, counting down.
CCGCTCTATCCCCTAGGCCACGCTCTCCCCTCAATCAAAATGGGAGCACTACAGATCCTTAGTTAACAGGTCCTTGTTTTTTCCACCCTATGTCAGGTATAATCGAAACCCTGGTAGACACAAACAACCACGTATGCTCGCAGAAACACCTACGGCTAATCTGGAGTCACCAGTTAACATGCATTTCTTTGGACCTTCAGCTGTTTGAGCATCATAAAAACCTTCATGTATGTAAGTAAATACAGATGTTGTGCGCTCACCTCCCACAGAGTGAGGATGTCCTCGAAGGAAAACTCTCTCTTGAACCAGATGAGCAGCCAGCGGAAACAGAAGCAAAGTGAGCCGCTGTCCTGGGAGTCTGCGGAACAACACAAATGGGTTTTCAGTTCAGCAGCAAACAAAACAAGAACACTGAGCTCCTTGTAAATGATTTATCCCTAAAACTGAAATTCAGGCACTTCCTCACATGTGCCTGATGTGCAGCCATCTGCAGATGCTTTTATAGATAACTTATACATTCTGAAGCGTAGCCTGAAGGTTGCAGAATGTTGAGTAGCCTCTTTATTCTTGTTTCTGTTCCGCTTTTTTTAGCACCATACTTATGAATTAGGAATTATTTTAATGAAATCCAGAATGTGAGTGGATGGATGTTCACTGACTTACCCAGGAAGTCGCACAGCTCTGGGTCTAGAGCCTTCAACAGGATACTGAGCTTCAGGAGCTGCTGCTTCATGGCCTCCTGAGACTCTTCAAAGTTCTGATGCTGCATAGATGAAAACAGAGGCGGACTATTTGTCACCAATAAGTCTGTGTAGGTCTGCAGTCATATAAATGAACAAGTAAAAAAAAAAAAAAAAACTGTGATTTATTTATGACTTATTGGGTTTGAAACCTAACAAAGATCCTTCTGTAAGACATTCAAACACATATAGCAATGTGTGCATTCTGTTCTCGTTTAAACCAGAACTGCTGATGAAGCATATTCTTATAAAAATTCCACTTTTTTAGTGCTTCTACACGTTCATTTGGGTATCTGGCATGTCTACCGTCCCAAAAACTCAAAAAACATTCCTGTGATCTGTTGTGGGCACTCAAAACAGGTCAATCTGAGGAGGGCTGTGTTAGACAGGGTAAAAAGGTGCTGTTGTAAATGATCCTTGTGGTATTTTGACCAGAATATGTTACAGATATTTCCTTAAGACCCCAAGGAACCATTTTAACGTGCGATAAAATGGGCATAATATTTCCCCTATAAGTTAATACAAAAATGTTTTCACTGACCACATAAAAGTATCGCATTCGAACTTCATGTCAAAATTTCACTCATTCTCTTTTACTGTTGATTTCTAGAACGATTCAGACGAACTCCCAAATTCAAAAGCCGCAGCCACTAATCCTGTTGAAGTGAGAAACGTGTACTAACCACCAGCTCCATGAAGCCCGTCAGACACCAGAAGGATTCCACCTCGTTCTGGGTGATGAACAGGAGAGGAGCCAGGAGATCACTCATCCCCTGGACGTAACCTGGGCAGATGGAGAATAATAAATAAATGATTAGAGTAATTTATGAAAAAAAGTTGTAACTGAACCGAAAAAGAAGTGAGTTGTACTTCTTTTGGCCAACAAGCCAAGTAAAATCCTACCAAGATCAAAGTTGAACATGCAGTACGTCATCAGCACATCGTTGAGCAGAGTCAGTCCTGGATTGTTGTTCCCGGAGAAGAAGGTATTGTGTCTGTCTGTCCTGCTGACATCTCTCTCTGTCCCAAGACAACAAAGCCAAGTTCAACTTTAGCATCACAAGCAGCGGACGGATACAACGATGAACTGATCCTCTGTTTTCTGACCTATCAGGCTTCTGTAGCCTCTGAGGAGGGAGTTCCTCATCTCCTGCTCTTCGGTGACGGACTTCCACTGCACTTTCATTCTGAAATACTCGTCCCTGCAGACACACAAGGTAGTATTAAAGTTTGTCGCTGCCTTGAGGGAATAGTTGAACACTTTATGAAAACATGCTTATTCACAAACTGGTGTCAAACCATCAAAAGCATGTAAAACAAAAAAACCACTGACGTTTTAAACCGCAGAATGTCTTCCCGTTCTTTAGTAGTGCTGTTCCATGGATAAAAACCCAGAAGGAACTTCCAGATCTCTCTCCTTAGTGATGGCATGATGCCCTGCAAGAGGAAAGAACAACATCAATAAAATGTCTATCTATTATAAAAATAAAAAATAAAAAATGAATCCTACAAACAGGGGATAAGTACACTGTCACTATATTAACAGCCTTACCCCCCTGAACACCAGCTCTTTGATTTTGTCTGGGTTTGTCACGCGGCCCTCAGGGTCCAGAAACTCCTCCCATTTGTCCAGAGGTTGTCCCCTGGTTACGTCTGGTCTGGGACCGAGCTCTACCCCCTAGACGGAAAAACATAAACGAGGGATTGATGCCTCCAATTCTCACATCTCTTTTGACCCACAATTTTTTTGTGAGCATTCGTCTGATTTATTTTGATCTACTCGCTAATTCACTCTCGGAAGTGACAGTTATCTGAGAGGAAGAGAGGGGGTCAAAGGTTGTGTTGTAGACTTTACAGCTGTCTAGGCTTCATACCAAAATGATTCAAACGTTACAAATACAGTACAATCATTTAATTCCTGGTTTCTCCAGGAAAAAAAGTTGTTACACGCTTCCTGCTGGTGAATGGTTCATTTGTACCTGTGCCTGTAACAATGAATTTTTATAAACATATTTGTACACGTTACCCATCGAGTACCTGCGGGTGGCAGGACTCTAAATGGTCCTTTCAGAATCTTTCTCTTACACAGTTGATGAGCTCAAATCCAGGCTCGTCATCAGACTGGGGGGGCAGGTTTGGATCCTGACCAGTGCGCAAGTGGGCAGGGGAATCTGGAGGCCGGAGGGCAGCCTTGAAGAAATTGGTGACTTTGGAGAAACCACCAAATGTTGTGGCGTAGGGGTCCTGGATGAATCTCTGTTCAAGAAGACAAAAAAGCAACGTGAAATATGAAGAGGCGTGTTACTTGTATTCCTTGTGTGTTTTTGGCTAAACAGGAAAACACTTCTGTCATATGCTGTGACTCTGAGTGTGCTTCATTATGTGAGTCTGAGGGGAGGTCGGGATCCCCAGTGATAAGGTTGTACAGTTTTTAAATTAAGTAAAGTCCACAGTGTGACTTTGATCAGTATTGATCACTAAGCTTAAAAAATTTATGATCGATTTATGCTATGATGGAGATTGATACTATTAACTATACTTTACGACTGAAAACATTATTTCAGCTTTAAATGTACCATGTAAAAACCTGCTTTCTTTAAAATGAAATCAAAAAAATAAATAAAAGTAAATTACCGTAACAAGATCGGAGCCGTCATCAAGGAGGTGCAGCCTATCAAAAGAGTGAGAGAGCGCACCTGTCTCATGTGGGTAAGCAAGGTAGAGTCGCCCATCGACTGGTGACCTGATAACAAAAGAATGCATGTGACCTTATTGCCACTCATGTGACGCAACATGTAATCAGCTCCGCCTGAAACGGGACGTCAGCTGCTCAGAGTGCTGAGAAACAAATTCCAACACACTGACTCTGCTGCTGGGAGTGTTACAGTGATAATACTCACGGGTCCAGGACGATGTAGTGATGCAGGGCCCGAAGAAGTTCTCTGGTTCCTCCCCTGTGGAAGTGTAGAGCAGGCAGGGGGTGCCCCCCTCTACTCGTCAGCACCAGGAAGTTTCGACCCAAAGAGAAGCGGGCCCTCCGAAGAGAGTAGAGCTCTGACAGAGGCAGAGAGAATGACCACTGATCTGGAAGAGAAATACGGGATATTTACTTTCAGACATGGTTTCTTATCGACGTAACTCTATGTCAAAAGTGACAGAATTGTTAAAGGCACCTGACTCTTTGACTGGAACATGTTCTCGATCTTTCTTCACCGTGCTGATAACAGCCCAGTCCGGCTCATAACCAGGGTCAAAGTGTGTGTCCTCCTCCCCTCCTTCTCCGTCCTAATTGGTTAAACAAAAAAAGTTGATGACATATTGCATTTGAGTCAGAAAATACAAACACATTTTGTGGTTTTCATGACTGCCCACCTTTTTGGAGTAGAGTACAGCGGGGGCACAGCGGCCCTCATCCTCTAGCGGGCTCCACTCTAGAGCTGGCACCCCAGCCTAGAACAAAGAGACAGTTAATGACCCGAGTGCTTTTGGGGGTTTCCCTCTGTATAGCAAGCTTGACTCAGACATATTTTCTTACCCGCTCCACAACACGGATGAACCCTGGGATGGTGGTGTCCTGGTTGCTCCTTTTGGCATTTGTGTGGAGGTAAACTCCCTCCTTCTCGAATATCAGCTGAGGAAGAAGCAATACCAAGGTTATAAAAAGCAAGGTGAGATAAAGAGATGCCTCAGTTCTGTGCCAAAGTGAGGTTATGGGGACATAATCTGGAGGTGTATGCTAACAGTATCTACAAGGGGTTGAAAATTGTTCTCATTATAATTTCCCAGAGCCTTAGATGAGATAATAAAATGTCTGACCAATATTCTAAAATACAACTTAAATCAGGAACTGGCTTGTTAACAATATGTACATATTATATTAATTTCCTTTTTCTTGTTTTTAGGTCCGTCTTGCTTAGTCTATAATTCATCTACTCTTTCCATCCCCCTATTTTTCTCTTAACTGATTTATTGTTGTCATTTATTCTGTATACAATAAACACATTGTTTCCTTGCTGGACATATACTGTATTACCCTCTATGTATTTGTTATGCTATGTATGAGCCAATTTAGGATATGTTATTATCATTCAAGCTGCCTTTTCCACATCTAATCAAAGACAATGGATAGATTAGGTTCATGCTGGGTTCTGTATTTAATGTTGATCAATAAACTTTGTCCCTGTCAAATAAATACATAGACAAATCTGGTCACATTGAGGCCATTGTTATAGATGTGTTATATGGTTTAACTACTTATATGTCAAATGAAATGAGCACACCGTGTTGATCAGATAAGACTGGCTGATATGTGTGGGTGTTATGTAGTGATGAGGTCGAGGTGTCACATCAAAGGCAGTGAATGACAGTGATCACATGACTTCAGCTGTTCTGGTCTGTCAGGTCACTCCACCGGAGACCCGAAACTCGCACATTAAAAACCCGAACTTGTTGGGCTGAAGCAGCTTTGACCTAGTTAGCTACAGAGCTAACGTGCCTGTGTGGTAGTACACACATCTATCGGCTTCTAACACAACAGAGCCAGACGTGTCACGAGTGATCCAGATGTCAACGTGTAGCTGACGGGTTTACCTTCTCCAGCGTTGTATTGAACACCGTCGGCTAGCTAGAAGCTAACAGTGCCCCGAAATCTCGACTAGTTCCACCCGAAAATCGAGTGTCAAGCTGTGGGGAAAGTTGTCAACGTGCTCACATCAAAATGCTGGATGTAAATGCTTGATAAAACCCAGAACTACCTTGTAATCTGGGATGTTTTGCTCCATTCTTCCGCCGCCGGAGTCACTGCTTCTTTCTTCCATAACAAATATGACGTCCCCGTTTTGCTGCTCTCAAAAGCCCCCGCCCCCAAGGCTACGTCATGGAGTACGAGCCAATCAGATGTCTGTATATACTTTGGGTGTTTTTTAACGCCATAACGCGACAACAAACCCCATTCAGCGATGCGTGATGTCAGATAGAATATTACTGTCTGTAATAATACTTTACATACTAATTTAAACATATTCAAATACTACTCAACATGCCGATGACGTTCCCAACCAATTGGGGGCAGTTAACATGCTGGTTTATATTAAAATATAATGATGAAACATTGGAAAAACAAGTTAAAATCTCTTCTTAATTAAATCAGGATAAGAAGTATGACACTCTAAAGATAGTTTCAGTAAATTAAGTGCTATGCTTCATTACTTATCTTTCCGAGTTACATATATGACCTGAATTTAACCTCAATTGTATTTGCTTTGCTCCTCTGTGGGAAGATTTTATTATCATCTCTAAGTGGTCCTGCTGTGTATCCTTGTACTGGGATTTCTGTGTCTTTGTAGTCTCCAGTTGATCTGCTGCACTTTGGAATCATGCTACGTCTACTTGTGATCATTTGAGGTCCCCCCTCAGCGGTTTTTAGTGTCTTGCATCAGTTCTGAGTTTCTTTGCAACTGTTTTGAGTTTTCTTTGTAACTGTTTTAGTGTCTTGCATCAGTTTTGAGTTTCTTTGCAGCTGTGTGAGAATCTGTGCATCTTTTTTGAGTTTATTTATCACAGTTTTAAGTTTCTTTATAGCTGTTTATAGTGTATTTGAATCAGTTTAGAGTTCTTTGTAACTGTTTTACACACAGTGTCTCTACAGCGTTTTTTGTGTAGTTGCCTCCATTTCCTCTTTCTATATAGGTCATTTGAGTGTCTTTGCATCTTTTTGAGTGATAGCAGTTTAAGTGTCTTTGCAGCTGTTTTTAGTATCTGTGCATCGCCTATGAGATTATTCATAGCACCAATTTTCTGTGTATACATATTTCTTCTTGTAAACTGTTTTAGTATCTTTACAGCTGTTTGGAGTTTTTAGCGGCTTATTTTACTTTATTTGCTGTTGTGTGTTTCTGCTGCAGTGTGAGTTTCTCAATAACAGTTTGGAGTTGTTCTTTGTTGCACTAATTAGTCATTAGTTTCCTTGTTACCGTTTGAGTCTCTGCCGTCTTTCGTGTCATTGCATCAGATTTGAGTTTTGAAACTGTTTTGAGATTTTTACTGTTCTTGAGAGATTGTCTTATTTGCAAATCGAGTGTCTTTGCAGACGATTAAGCAGCTGGTGGGTGGGTTGCATGGACATTACAGAAAGAGGTGGGTTTGGTGGTGCAGGTGAGAAGGACTTGGTGGGCTGTACACGTGCACGAGAACAAGGCGAGGACGAGTTCTTGATCACGTGTACAACGTGCGTCCGATTGGAAGGCAGTAAACAGGTGACGTCAGAGCTACGCCAAGTTGAGCTATCTCAAACAAAAGCATATGGTAGCTGAGTTTACATTTCAAAATAAAAGCTTCGATCGGTCGCGTTCAATTTGCAAAGGGGAAATGAATATGAGACAAATATAAATGCTTACACACAGATGTTGTTAAAGAAAAATAAGGAATGACGTTTGTTATAAATTATTCATATATCTAGCTGATGACAAAGGTGATAAGGCAGCTCCTTTACTGAAACAAAGAAATTCAACGTTGTCGAAATACAAGCACGAGCCATTTCAGATTAATAGTTGACATGTTTAAACATTTTGAAATAATTGTATAAACATTAACATACACATACTGTTTTGTTGTTTAATTTTCGACATTGCATTATATTTCCGATACATCACACAGTATGTGTTGCATATAAAGTATTAAATAGAGGGGTAACTGTGTCGTACTGTAGATTATACATTTTATTATGTCATGGCCGAGAAAAACAAAGGCTTTTACTTTTGAATCCTCGGCCGGAAGCGCTGTGATTGCTCGTTGCTAGCTTGCTGCGGGTGCAGAGCCTAGCTGGGGGAGAGAAATCGTGGGAGAAGCAGAATCCGAGCGATAAAAGAACAAGTAAAGTTAAAGATCGATTAACATCAGGTAACGTGGAAGAAAGGACACGAACAGGTGGGTGAACGTCCTCCCGAGCTTCCGTAATTTACACTTGCGCGTCTTGGCTCGTGCTAAAAGCCATAAAAATGGAGGTGAAAAGAGGGTCCATGATGAAGCGGCTGCACACACAGTGGGTAAACAACCCGATCAACAACAACAACAACAACAACCACCACAACAGGGGCCGGGGGAGTGTGAGGTCTGCGGGTTAAACCCAGAAACCACGGCTGCTAACACGGCAGAGAGGGGATCAATGGAGAGCTGGGTCATTAGGAAGCTACAGTAGCTACAGTAGTTAGCATCGGCTGGTGTCATGCAGCTCACACGCAGAGGTGGGGGCTGCGACACAGCCAGTCTGCACAGCTTGTGTTTACGACTTCAGCTGTACGCAATCGAACACATGCATCAGCGCGTCAACTCAATACGCTTCAACCAGAGGAGGGAGAGCACAGGTCTGTGCATTTAAGTCTGAACTGTTAACCTGACATTTGTGGACCAGACTCTGGCTTCTTGATTTATGACTCAATTCATGTCTCAACATATCTCCCTCCTGCATGTTTGTTTACTTTATAAACGGGTAATTACCTCTTTATAAAAATACTTTTATAAATGGGGTGGGAATCGCAGTGTAACTTAGGAAATGATAGGTGATAGATAGCCCGGGATAACAATATCACGATACCGCAATTCTGCAATAATCGATATATTGCAAGAGAATCTTATACATAGTTCAAATTGTCCCTAAAGAGGAGAAGTGCAGCGTTTGTGTATTTACTCACTGCAGTTTGTCAGGTTCACAGACACAAACTGAGATGGGACAATGAAAAAGAAAGTGCAATTAAGTCTTATCTTGGTGTCTTTTAGGTATTTAACAAACAGACTATAACGTGTAAGGTATACCCTCATTCTAATGTAAAATATCCATAAACTGGCAAAAGTCAAAACTATATTTATATAAAAACCAACAAATGAAGTATTGATATTTGGCGCCAGCTTATCGTCATTATGTTTGTTTCAAATATCTTTATTGAGGGAAAAATAGAGCTATCCTTTTTCTTGTTTAGAGTAAACACATAAGTCTAAACAATAAAAGCTGTCTGTGATGAGGGCAGTATCAAGTTTAAGCTGCAATAAGGTGACGGCTCACTTCTATGCTTTGTTTTGCTTAAAAGGACAGGTGTATGGTAACTGGATCTACAAAGGATCATGTTCACTATCGTAGTCATTAATTGTTCTACCATAACATGTCAGAAATTAGCAGCCATTAAAGTCCCCCAGATTCTAAGGTGACATATTGAAAGTGTTTTTTGTCTGATGAAAAAATCTGATATAGAAATACAATCAGTTTACTATTACAGCAGGATCTGGTTTGTTAACATCAAATATGTAACATTATAATAGGTTCCTTTTTCTTGTTTTCCTGTTGTTTAGTTTGTCTTTCGTTAAAAATCATCCTCTGCTCTTCCCTTTTCTTATCTCATTTAGTGTGGATTGTTGCTAACCACACATATCCTGGATATGCACTGTATTAATCTGTGTGTAGACCATTTGCCAGATGTTACGAAATGAAACAATCCTGGCGTAACACACTGAGCAGTAAAACTAAAATGTCTTCACCCAGCCCAAGAGTGTTACCTAATGTTGCATGGAGCCTAAATTATATAAACAGAATTTGTGTTGATTCACCGTTACTGTTTGAAGATTGTGGGACTCCAAATAAAAGTTTTTTCTAAGTGCAAAGTTTCTGTCAGCTCAGTTAGTCGTAATTCAACAGTTGACACTTCCTCCGGAAATAAAAGAAAGGGTGTCATAGCAATGAGACGTCCATAAGACAACAGATGTTTCTGAGCTTCTAGGATGATTAATACTGGGTTAGGTTTTGTGTTTGATTTGAATTGTCATCTACTGTGTTCAAATCAATTTTCTAATTTTCTATGACGTTGCTCTTATTTCAGAGCTGACCCGTCCATCTCGTCCAACCCTTCTCATTGACCCTGTGTTAACTCAGATTTTGTTTTTATCTACCCAGGTATCACCAGCAACTTGGCAACAGCTTTTCTCTCCCCTGGCTCTCCAGTGCGTGTAAGGACATCGGCCACTATAAATATACATATAATTATATTTACATTAATATATTTATCATATCTTGAAATCACAGAGTGCCTCTCTACCTGATCAAGCATTCATTTCCGCCTGCATCTTCACCAGTGCAAAAAAAATTTCAACACCAGCAAGACAGAAGAAACAATTCTCCAGTTTCCAGATGCACCACAGCCACCAAAGCTTCAACTGATAACTTGTAACTGTGCTTTATTGAGTTTGATGCCCCCCAGAACTCGCCGTATCCGAGCTTCTGGTTAGCCTCCAAACTCTTCAACATTCATCAGCATTGTTCTCGTCCACTAAAGAAAGCTATAAACAGCACTTAGCAACATCATGGCCTCCATCACGCAGTTGTCCGAGCCCGAGATCCCAGACAACCACAAGGAGAGCTGGCTGGCACTACTTTCTGCAGTGGAAACATACTGCCAAAAGTCAGGCTGCGACCTGGCCATACTGACAGCCTGCAAGAAGTTCCGGTCGTCGGCGGGCGACGGCGACGGGGGGAGGAAGCGGGATAGCAGCAGTGCCTTTCCGAGGGAGTGTGATTTCTCCTACAGCATCTGGGGTCAGGGGTTCCTGGCGGAGTCGGCGCGCCGCTACATGGACGACATCGGCGTGCTGCACTCCACGACCATGCTAACAGCCCACAAGCACACACGCCAGTCCGGGGGGGAGGGTGGAACCAAGCTGGTGGTTGACCTGACCTCTGACCCGGGACACAGGGGGGTGAGTGGTCTGCTTGTGTGTCACTCTGCCCCGTGGTACCACTCAATCACAGTGTTCTCATCCATAACATGCCGGGTTGTTTTGCTGTCGTCACAGAGCTTTACAGGAGACGGTGGGGTGGGCGGAGTCAGCCCCAACGGCAGACAGTTCTCCCAGAACTACCCGTCAATCTACAGCTCAGGTGCTTGTACCGGGCAGGGCGCCGGGCAGAACGGTAACGAAGAGAGGGAGAGTAGCATGCTGGAGGCCGAGCGAGGGAGACAGGGCTCTGGGATCGTGGATTTGGAAGAAGAGTGCGAAGACGAGGAAGAGGAGGAGGACATGGATGAGAGGAGACCCTATGGGAATGAAAGTGCAGGTGAGGAAGCGAGAGAGTTGTCTTGGGCGTGCGACACTATAAAGGACAAAAGATCTGTTTCACTCCAAACTCAACAATATTATTATTCTGTTTTATAGGACGAGTTTTATATTTTCTACTAACATTACACGTATTTTGTTGTTTTCAAAGTGTCACGTGACTATTCAGATATTTATATTTCAAATGATTATGAATTGTTTGCATTCAATTCATGCGTTGGTTTATCTGTGTCTCTTTAAGTATTCTGACGATTTATGGTCCTTCTGCTGCAGGTATGTTCTCGATGGACGAGGACTCTCTGTCTCGGGACTGTGAGCCGTTCTTTGAATCCGACGGGGAGGAGGAGAGCACTGATGGTACGAGTTTGATGTCTCGACTCCACGCATGTCCGTGTACGTTCATTATCTCAAATCATTATTTTTGGTTTCTATCTGTCTCAGGCTCTTTGAGTGAGGACGCCCCCCCTCCTCCTCGTGGCATGGCCATGGGTCATTCTGCGTACTCACACCGTCACGCCCACCCCATGGCTCTGGCCCGCTCGCTGCCTGTATCTGTGCCCGTGTGGAGCTGCAGAGGAACCCGAGGTGCTCAGGGAGACGGCAACAGCCGAGAGCGGGTGAGAACACACTCAAACACGCAAAGTATCAAGTCACAGAAGCTACTGGTTTGCACGGGGCCGACGCCGTTGTGAGCATTCAAAATTGTGTAGGTGTGTGTGCGTCGCTCTGTAATTACAACTCTGATACGCTAGTGACCGTAGAGTTTCTATGCTACTGTGGTGAGTTTCTTCCGGTTTACGGTCCGGTTATTTACAAATATACCGGTGTCTCTGTTTACACCAGAACAATTGCGAGTGTCATCATGTTGGAGTTGGAGCAGATAGATGTTGAAGAGCAATTACTTTTTCTTAAAGAACTGCAACGAAGAAAATAAAAACATTTTTACCGGAGCCACGGTGTCGAATTGACCCAGAAGCATGAATTGGGCTTGTAATGTTCTGGAGCCCGTGTCTCAAAGTGAGGTGAGGGGATTAGCTTTTGAGAAAATAGGACCAAAGTTGTAAAATGCCCTACGTATATTTTAAAGGTTTGTTGATTCTGTGGGATCATTCAGAAAAAAGTTAAAACAAAGGGGTTTGGTTTAAACAGGGATTCAGGTTGTTTACAGTATGTTTACCAGATCTGTGACTCTATCCACTACTACTGGACTCTATGTGATTCTATTTAGTGTGTATGTGTGTGTTTGCTCTCTGTTTCTTATGGTAGAACCCTGTTTATAACTTCTTTGGCCCTGTAAAGCACTCTCATCAGATAATTTACCAGTCCTAATAACAAGAGGGGACTCATGAGACTCAGCGAATAGAACAAAGATCTACACATGTTATGAATGAAACATTTAGCCAAAAATAATTCATGCATTATCATCATTGACTGATTGTTTCACATAAAGGAAAAACATGTACAAAAATTACAACACTAATATTATAATATTTGAATATTACTGCTCGTGTTTCTGGAGCTAATCTGGTTAAATAATTCACTCAGCCGAGGAGGATATGTTTTCATCAGTGTCTGTCCGACTGACCTAAACTCCTGAACCCATTTCCATGAAACTTTGTGGAGGGGTGAGGCATGACCCGAGCAAGAAGCCATTACACCCGGGCGACACCGAGTGCATGTGACGGCTGTGGTGCTGATCTGCTTGTGCAAGTGCTTATATGCGTTAGTTGCTCAAACTGGGCACGTGTCTGCTGGGGAGCGGCTCCGTGAGGTTTCTGGTATGATTTTGGAGTTTCCTCGACTAAAAGTAGGTCCAAGTACTTGACTAAACGCCAGGACTGTAGCTGTGCAACTTGTGGTCCTACAATAACTATAAAACCTTGTTAAAACAAATGAAGGGATTCAGTCACAGAAACACTTGTGCTTTTACTTTGAAAAAGGGACATGAAGCATTGCAAATATAAAGGTTTGTTACATATTTGCCAGATATAGACATTGAAACCGCCATAAAGGATCAGATATCAAAAATATCAGACATTTAAAAAATATAAACATATAAAAAAAAAAAAATGAAATGTAATATTAAGGAGAGTGATGTTTAAAGGAGACGTTTGTGACTTTATTCTAGTTTGAATATTTTTTCTAATTCAGAATAGATCTGCAAATCAGTAGGACAGTGTAGAAATGATGGTCTGAAAAGAATGGATGTTTTAATATCTCTACTTAATATGGTGACAATGTAGACGTCAGTGAGTCTCTAATACATTTTAAGAATTGAGTGTTTGTAAATCTGCTGCTGCGTCATCTACCACAACGAGTGACTGAGAGTTGTTTTTTCTCTCCATCAAATAGACAATTTCATTTAACTTTAACCTTTAGAATATATTCTACAGATGAAGGAAACATTTTCTGCTTCCATTTCTTAAATTTAAATACCTCAACTAATTGTCCTAAAGGAAATAGGTAATGAAAGAACTGATGAATGAAACAAGCTGTTTGTTTGTTTATGATGCTGCTGCTGTTGCTGTTGTTGTTGTTGATGCGGACAAGTTTCATGGCGTCTAAAGACCAAGACAAAGAAACAATTCACCTCTCAGTATTCTGATGCACCAGCTAATGGCCACGACGGCTCCTTCAGTTCATGTGACCGTAAAAGTATGTCTGACATTTGTGTGAGGTCATGCATGGAAAATATTATACAACTAACCTCCCACAAAGAATGAGTGAACGAGTGACAGGAATTTGGATTTTGCCCTTTTACGTCCAGGTTCTCGTCTCTGACCCCCCATGACCCTCCGGTGCCTTGTTAACATAGTCTCCTCTGTGTGTGTGTGTGTGTGTCCTCTAGGTGGGCTGTCCTGACTTGGATCACATCGCGGCCAGTATGAAAGCCCTGCTGGCCCCCGGGGCCACCGACGGGACAGAAATGTTCGGTGCCCTGCCTCGGCCCCGCCTCAACACCGGGGACTTCTCCCTGAAGCACTGAGAGGGAGGGTGTGAGGCGAGCTGGGGAAAGAGAGAGAAAGGGATAGAGGGGAGCGAGTGAGAGGGGAAAGGAAAATGTGGAGAAAGATACTGACATGACAACGGATGGATGAGGCAGGGCCTGTATTTTGGCGGATGTGACGTACAGTTTGTGAAACGGTGGAAAAGCTAGTACCTCCATTTATCTCACTAACCAAAATTTACGGCACATGCTTCGAGGAGTAACGGGGAAATAAATGTTATGAACACTAATAACATTTTTCGACACTATCACTCCATCACGCCACCAACCAACCAACCAACCAACCAACCAACCACCACCTCGTTGTCCCTACACATTTCACAACACTAGTGACTTCACGTCTCCAAACACTACATTAGTACTGGACCTGAGGAAAAAGTTGAAGTAACAAGAAGTATGTTGCTTTTAAAAAATGTGAGCGGAGGACCCCAGCACCTCCTCATAACATGCCTGTTTGTACTTATACTTTTGCCAATGAATGACTGACTGATCGAATGATTGTAAATCAATACAGCGTTATAGGGGATGGTGTTCTTTTTTGTTTTGTAACTTCGCTCCAGATGTTGAGTGAATGAGAAAGTGACAGTGTGTGTGTGTGTGTGTGTGTTTGTGTGTAGTAAAGAGAGAAGATGGGTTGATTGAAAATGAACAAATGTCCACATTTGACATTTCAAAAACAAATAAATGTTCCAGGAATTACTTTTATGTTACAAATAAAGGAGCAGCACCAAGAGAGCGAGAAGACTGTGTGATTTTGTGTGAGGGTGTTAGTCCACTAAGATCCTCCAGAGGGCACTAGTACTACACTATATAATCAGTTTTGCTTCACATCCCTGATAATTAGAAATAAAAACGAATACATCCCTGCAGCTGTACCCCACTACCGGTCAACCTTATTTATTTTTACAGACTCGTATGAGGTCACCATGACCTTTGATTCGTGAAATCTGATCAATTGCTCTTTGAGCACAAGTTACAACTTTGAAGAAAATCCCTCAAGGCAGATTTGAGAGATCGTGTTCAAGAGGCGAACATGTCTTTTGTGAGGCCCTTAGACCTTGGACCTTCAACCACAATCGAATCAGTTCATCCCGAGTCCAACTGAGTGTGTGTTTTAAATTTGCAGAAATTCCCTCAAAGCGTTCTTGAGGTATCGTGTACACAAGAGGACAGACTACCAGAAAATAGAATGCCTTTATCCACAGGCTGGTGGAGGCATAAGAAAACATGAAGTCTGTGATATTACACAACAATTTAATTTATTGACTATATATAGCACATAAAAAATACATAGACTCTGAAGTTAAACAAGCACTCAAGCACATGTAAAGCCCTGTGTGTATATATAAACATTCACAGCTTTGCCTTTTTTCTAACTTAAATAAAATAAGTAAGTAGATACACTATAATAAATAAAATAAGGCACATTTGGTTATATTTGGATTTGAAAAATGTTTCTTCATGCACCAGAGAAAGCAAACACAAGCTAGAAAGATTTCACGACGTGCTTCGGTTCGGCTCTTCAGCTCTGACACTTGTTCCCCAAACATCTTGACACCTTCCTAAATTTACACCATCTGACCCCTTCCACCCCCCTCCTGCCCAAACCTGCTCTAATTTGTCACTGATCCTTTTTCCGGATGAGGGAGAAGGAATCGGTGCCGATCCAGAAGCCGGGGAAGAACTTCTCCTGGACGTTGGCCTTGAACTTGTGAATCAGCCGCACCTCCTTCTCGCCCTCCCCTTCCAGCGTCAGGAACTTGATGATGCCGGCAGGCTGGTCAACATATATTCCCATGGTGGAGGACGGGCTGAGCTTGACGTCCACATTCTCGCCATTGTGCCACACCTGGTAGCAGGAGCCGGACCACCCGACCCCCCAAGAGCCGGTGTTCTCCCCGAGGCCGCAGGCCCCCTCCTGGGCCTTCCGGGGCGCACTCTCACAGACCACCCCGATCACCACCCACCCTGCGTAGTCCACCTCCCAGTAGCCTCGATGGCCCAGCAGGTTCTCCTTACACAGCACCTGAGGAGAAGAACGTCCAACATTACACAAGACGAGTCTCAGAATTGATTGATTTAAAAAATAATTGATAAACAATCATTTCAATTAAAACTTAATGTGTTTAATTGTTATATAAAAATGGCTGATCTGTTTTGGACCATAGACTAAATAGAGGGACGACATGACATGAATTAAAAACGTCCTGGTGGCTGGCTGCAGTAAGTCATAGACATTACCTCCTCCATGTTAGCAGATTATACACGGTCCATGGTGCAAAAAATTACACGACAATGTAATTCAGTTTATTGATGTGTTACATTTTAATATTGAAATAAAACAGAATCCCCAAAAATATTAACAAGGAAACGTGTCGGAAAGTAACTATGTTAATTTACTCAGTTACTGTAATTAAGTACTATTTTGAGTTGCTTTACTCATTTTCTGTTTAATTCATGCTACTTTCTTCTTCTTCTGCTCATTAGAAAACACATCATTGCTCCCGATTAATCCACTCGTCCTCAAACAAGTTTTGTCACTTGATCTCTGTCTCTCATGGAGCTCCCTCTCATTCCACATGACTGGGACCAGTGATGACAACACTGCAGGTGTGATTCCTGTTTGATGAGTGGCCTACCTGTGGTGAGTGGTCGTATCTCTCAGGCCTGTTGGGATACGGGCAGACTGCATCAGACGTGCGAGCCACTTTGGAGCCGCCCTCTGAAATCCACAACAGTTTCTGTGCAGTTTTTTCCTCCAGAGAGGGCTGGAAAAAATCTGACAGAAGGGAGGAGGGACACATGAAATCAAGACTTGTTAAAATTGTGTTTAAACTGACCCAAGTATCAAAAGTAATACCAGATCAGAAAATCTGTTTATATGTGAAAACAGACATTTATTGATCAATCATATCTCGATAGGTCTTATATTTTATTATTCTGTGTTAATAATTTTATATCTATTACATACTTAATATTAAAAAAAAAACTTTTAATGAAAAATCCTATAATAGGATAGGATTTTTAATAAATCCTATTTTGGCACAACACAGACTCCATACTTCACTCCACTACTGTCCACAAGTGGCTTGAATCAATACTGACTGGCCATCATTTTCACTGTATGGCAGTGATGCTGGATTTTCTTTTGAAATAAACATAAAAAAAAAAAAAGTATAAGTTACATTTCATGAAGTCAGCCCTGGTGGTGGGTTCAGGGACATTTGGCTCATATTGCGGCAGCTTCTCTGAGGGACCAGACAGGAGAGATAATCAGAGCATTAGAGGGAAAATGCATTAAACTTTACCACGTGTGGATGATCTGATTTACACGCCACCAGCTATTGAATTTAATGAACAGATCTTGTTATCCTCTTGGTGATTTACGAAGACAATCCAACAGCAGTAACAAATGTTGCTCTTTACCTTCCACGGGAGCTGAACTGTTTTTTCTCCCTGGAATAGAAAGAGATGAGAGTGAATCAGTAAGTGTGAGCTTGTGTGTAGGTGTCTGTGTGTGTGTGTGTGTGGTTATTTCACCACATCTGCTGCAGCCATGAGACAAATAGATATGGGATGCTTTATGGCATCTCCCCAGAGATTCCCCTCACAATGGCTTGTGTAAAATGAAATGCACAACACTATTCAGGATGGCACTGACAAGTTAACTCTAAATCCTCTCTCATCTTTTTTCCGCAGCCTCTCCCCTTCATCAGTGCTTCTGTCAGGCTGCCGCCCGTCCAGTAAATCACCTGTTGCTCTCAACCCGCACTAAGTCACAGCCCAGTATGTGTGCAATGTCCGCTCAGCACTGATTCATGAAGTTTAGGCTCAAGGTTTAGGTTTCAACGTGGGGAATCCAGAGGCCCGGGCCCTCATCTGTTAACCACACACATCACGGCCACTGACAGCAGCAGGGGTCTCAATCTAAGAATACACTTTCTGCACGATGCTGTTACTTCAAACCACCTCGGGCATGTTTGTCATGTTGTGGGCCAGTGTGTACTCTCGTTTGTTTCTCTCCTCCAGCTCGTGAGTCACCCTCTCTCCTCACATTCGGAGAAAACCCTGCACTGGACAGGGTCATCTGGCCGTCTGGTCACTTTCCGTCGCCTCCCCTGCCCAGAGGTCATCTTCGCTCATGTTACCTCCTCTCAGGTTCCACACAAGCAAACAGGCTCGGTCCTCATCATTTTTCCTCACCTATCAGGCAGTTGCATCATTACATCATCTTGATTTGTGTGTCACCAAAATTAGACGAAAGGGCCTCAATTTGCTTTCTAGTTCAATAAAAGTGTGTTTTTGTCATTTCCTCCGAACTCATGGCTGCGAGGTAAATGAGACTTCCTCTACATAATTCAAGACACATTTGGTTTTACATGATGTTAAGAATAACATTTTCCTCCCCACGCTGCAAATATGACATTCAATTACATTGACGCTTCATTTTAAAGCTACACAACTTCATCAAATGGAAATATTCTGGATAATTTGTCATATTGTATACTTTACTCTGTTGGTTTCTAAATACACAATTTGATTCATTGCATTTTGAAATAAAAAAGATGTCCATTGAATTTACAGATGAAGGAACTGTTATTCTTCATCTTACTTTCTTGCTGAAAGATCCACAATAACAGAATATGCCTCATTTTCAGTTCTTTATTTGAAAGTAGAAATACACAGGGATGGAGGAAGTAGTTGGATCCTTCACTTAAAGGTTGTGCGTAAGATTTAGGTGAAAGCGATCTATTGACAGAAATTGAATACAAAATAATACTAGTGATGTTCTCACTAATGTGTTTAATCTAAATTCTACTTATTGCTGTTTTATTTACCCCAGAATGGGCCCTTTTATATTTGTTCAATGAGGGAATAAGAATACCAGTATACAAACCAGCCATTTCCATGTTTATGTAGTTGTAATCAGATTATTAATATGCATGTAAAAGGACTGAATAACCCTCTTTTCTTCAATGCGACCATTGTCGACCTGTGGCTCTCGCAGAGCTGGCGTCAATGTGCCTGAGGTCAGCGGCATCGGGTGGTATGCCCATCCCGGCAGAGCCTGGAGGAAACATAACCCATCCGGCCTGCTTGACCCTCAGCCGGGGGGGGGACAACCTGGGCGAGAGGACGGACTGAGGGGTGTGGTATAACACCTGCAAACATCACATCAGACATGATGGAGGGGATAGAGTTGCTTTCGCAGAATCTTGTCGACAGGCGAGTCGAAGAGAATGGGGGAGGGTTGTGGGGTCTTTTTAAAGGTTGAACTTTAAAGCAACAATCCATTCCTCCTCTTTTAAATTCTTAAATACTGTGTGTGCTGTAATTATCGACTTAAATACTCAGTGTGTGTGTTGTGCAGGAGACTATTATGTGTAATACAATTACACGACCTAAGCAACTACGACCAGAGAATGTGATAATTGCCGGGGAATGCCGATATAATAATTGGACTCCATTGAGGCTTAAGATTCAATACCAGATCTGATTTGAGTTTGGATTTTGTCCAAATGTCCTTACTTACTTCAGCAGCATGTTCACTACAGTTTGGACATTAATGGCGACCGACAGGGGGGTGGACAGACCCTGACCAGACGAAGGGGGGAGACCTGGCAGGACGGACGGAGAGGCACGGAGTGAAGGTCGTTCAGGCCTCATTGGAAATGGCACAATGGGGCAGAAAGACGCCTAGTGAAAGATCACTTCATCCATCTTCCTCATCGTGTCCCGATTAAAGGGACACAGCAGGTGAGCCGGCGGGGGGCCTTCATGAAAGAAAAGCCGTGTGGATTAATGTCGGGGTGATCAAGGCATTGAGAGGAGTTACAGAGAAGAGACTGGGAGACGTTTGGAGAAATCCTACACTGTGAATAAATTCATCTTCAAATCTGCGAGGGGTTTCTGGCATCTTCGACACCTCGGTAAGCTCATGGTGAGATACCAGGCTGTCCATAACCTGAGCTGGGGTTGGCGGGGGGGCGACTGGAAAAGCAGTTTGATAGCTCCCCAGCTGCTCTGTGGAGGTTAAACCCCTGCGGATGCCTGTCCACGCTCAGCGGGATAAACAGGAAAGCCCTGCAGAGATAAACAGATACTCAAGAAGATTGATGTCTTGACATTGTGGTGATAGAGACATGGAGGGGACAGAGCAGGCTGCAAGACTGCAGGTGTGAGGTGTACAAATATTTAAGGGCAGAGGGGCCGTAAAAAAGGATTTGTGAATCAAGTGCAAATAATGGCTGAATGCCGTGATGAGGCTGACATTTTTCAGGTGGAGTTTGAGCAAGAACTACTACAGAGGGGGCTAGAAGAGGCAGATTTGAGAAGGATGAGATATCTTCAGTGAGATGGATCTGAGTTGGATTCTGATGTGGACCAACGACGAGCTTCAAAACTTGAGTTTCATCCACCGGCAGAGCGCGTGCTTCAGCGACCTTTCCAAAAGACTCACCTCTCAGAGGGACGTCGCCACCTTATCTGTGAGGATCAGGTTCAGAAGATCTCACTGAGGCAGCAAGATCAGACCGTGTAGTGAGATGAGGAGCACGGACAGAGTGTGGCAGAGAAAGAGAGAGGCGGAGAGATGAGCAGGGATGGCGTGAGCCCAGGCTCATCCCTCAGGTCCCTGTCAAGTGTCAAGATTCCTTGGCTGGAAGCCGCGCAGTGCACGGTGAGCGCACGTGTGAGATGGAGATGCCAAGGAAATAGGGCGCACGCGGAGGACGAAGAATGTGGGGAAAAGAAATAATTTAGGTAGTATAGCTTTAAGCTGGCGGCTATACAAAGACCTACAACATTAAAAACATTAACTACATTATCTTTCCTGTTCTAGTGACAGAAACTCTTGATGCTGGCAATTGGCAGAATCCAACTGCCACTAAAAAACTGGGCTGGGCTTTTACATGTAGCGTCAGGCATTTCAAACTTCATTACTCTGGCTGCTCAGGGGACGGATTGGCAAAATGGGGGGAGGTGGGGGAGGTTTGGAAGAGGAAACACTGAGCCGTGGATTAGAAATATCCATCAGAGGCCCGGAGAGCCACAATAGGCCCACATATGGTGCAACCGGTGAGGGAGTGAAGCAATGAAGGCACCGCCGCATCACGTGGCGTGAGGGGAGAGAAAAACGAGAAAGAAGGGGCAGAAATGTGACACCTGAATTTGCAGAGGGGGCTTTGACATTGAGGGGCGCTCGGTAACCGATGGCACAAGTGCAGGAGAAACCACAACCTCCCAGGGAGAAGCTCTTTCTAGCACGTCGCTGACATGATTAATGGGCTGGAGAGAAGCTGGCAGGATCCAAGGTGACGAGGGATGTCAGGCCCCGCGCTGACTCTCAGCGATTTTCAGCATGAGGTTCTTTAATAACATAAAATAAACAACATATGACACACGTAATAAATTTGTACTAAAACACGGTGACACGCAATAAATAAAGTTAAACCGTCTCAAGCTGTGACTCATAGTGATACTTCTGGTTATGAAAATTCAAGCATTTGGGCATTTACAGATGCAATATACATCTATAGAAATGCATATCGGTGCAATCTATGAAAATAAATCATAATTTTAAATATGGAAACTCGTAATTTTCGTGCTAATAATAAGGTTTGCAAATGCAGTTCAGCGAGTAAAATGTAGAAAAAAAGAAACAATGCAAATTCAGCTCCGGTTTTAAAGCTGCACGGCATCAAATGTGGAAAAAATATGAATTTTCAAGATTAAACTGCAGAATCTAAATCACAGGAAAACACCACAGACTGTATGATTCATGATGATTTAAATATAATTTACTTGTCATTGACCTGATGTAAAAACAGATGCTCCTAGTCATGAGTCAATGATAAATAACAAACAGATGCTTTTGGCTCATTTGCCACATGGTGTAATGATCCCTCTGGGTCCCCGCAGGGACTCAGGTGAGGATGCTTGCCTACCTGCTTTCTTGGGCACAGGCATGATTCCCTCGGTGCTCGCGGCGCGGATGGGCGTCAAACTTGGGGAGGTCTTCTGATTGCACTGCCTGCGAGTCTCTGGAGGGTCTCTCTTATTAACTTCCATATGAGTGGGGAGGGGAGAAAGCGAGCAGGGAGGAGGGGGTGTGCATAGGTTTTGTTTGGAAGTAGGGGCTGCCTGCCGGGGGGGGATCGTCCTGACATGTGAAACTCCTGATCCTTTCTAGGGATCACATGGATGGAGACCGACAAACAAATACCCAGTATATCCCAAGTATGCAGGCTCTTTTGCATACACATGGACTGGGCACGTGCGTCGGTACACTCCCTCTTACATCCGATAAACACACATGACAGGATTTAAACTAAACAATATATGTAGTGAATGAAAATAAAACTGCACAGCCATGTAGGGATCGAAATGTGAACCGACACAAGCTTAAGGCGTTTGTTTCTGTATATGGAGAAAACGGGAAATCAGTATTCAAGGTGGAGGCCAGAAAATCAGTGGGAGGCCATCGTCCGGTTCGGATGTCATCCTCAGCGGCGCCTGTTAATGCCGTCTGGCTGAGAACTTGGGTCAAAGTCTCCTCATCTGCTGGTGCGGTCAGAGTTCGAAAATAACAGCTTGTTACCGTGCGCTGTGAATGTTGCTCACACTTCCTCTCAATCGTCTCGACTACTTTTAATTCTGCATACGACTTGTAATTATCTAAGTGTAAAGATTTGAGTGGTGAAGTTACCTCCGACAACTTATGTTTATGTCCCTGTCCTTTTGTCTGAACAGATTTTTACAAAACTTGGTGGGACATGGGCCAAGGAAGAACTTTAACATTGTGAGATGAAGCGTTTTTTCTTTTTACATTTTCACCAATTTCCTAGGGAACCAATCATGGTTCTTGCTGAAAAAGAAAATCAGACTGATGACTGTGTGAAATTTGGTGCAGCTCGATTGAATTTAAGGGAACTGTTGGTACTGTGTTGGTCATCTTCTTCTTCAGTCTAGTACATTCTATTTCATCCTAATCTGAACTATGGGATGTGTACATCTTCTCATTTGGCTTAGCATAATCATAAAAGATAATACATCTTTGGCACAAGATGGATCTAATATGTTGTCTGAACAAGATCTATATCAACCCATGACCTGTGTGCACAACATAAAACAGGACTATCATCTTCTGGCAGCTCGGTATCATTCACTTCATTCAAAGTATTCAGTCATTTTTCTGGCTGCTCTGTAACATGTCTCTGTGTGAGGGGGGCTTACCATCCAATATGAAGCAGCCCAACTTTAACATGTGATTTTGCAATATAATAAGAATATCTCTTGTATGTTTGAAGGTCTACCGCACTTGTTAAGATGCCAACCACCAGTTGACAGATATTAGCGACCACCAGCTGATGCTAGGGACGTATCTTCAGTCGTGTACCTTAAAAACCTTCTGGATTAGCACCAAAATGTATTCATACCACATCCTTCCCACCTAACAAATGAATGAACAGGGGGGAAAACATACAAAATTATTCCATATTATCAGTGACATATACAATATTTACAACAGATAAAATGATCTCTTTCATCGAATTGGACTAGTTACTGTAGCTGACAGATAAGTGCAGTAAAATATAAAGCTTTAAATCGAATTGGCAGCATTAACTATAAACAATATTTAAATTGTACTTTTTTCCAGAACGTTTTCCTAGAACTCCTGTTGCATCATTAACTAAACTATGATCCATGTTCACCAGTTGAAAAGCAATAAAGATTTAATTTTAGCGGTAAACTCCTTGAGAGGCAGCGCATCATGTGTTAGCTGGAACCTCTGCGTGGAGATGATTTCCTTCATAGGCTAATATTGATTTATAAAACTTAAATAGGAAAAAGCTTCCCTGTCATTAGAGAGTGTCCCTGGCTGCTATTACAGGAGGAATTTTAATGGAGTGTAATAGCCCGCTCAGCGGTGGCTTCTACACCAGATCGGCTCTGTGCGAGGTATGAAAACAAAATTTCGCACCTGCTGCTTACTGCTGTCAAAGAGGGGGTGTAAATCGTATTGTACCATGACCTCTGGGGATGTTTGAGGCCGCTATGCAAAACCTTACACACTCCACGGTCACCATGCAATATTCCTGTTTACTTTACCACCCTGCTTAGCCGTTAAATGTCCTCTCGTGTTACTTCATTACATGTTAACATGATGGTGCTATGGTGACATGTAAATAGCGTGGCATTGAGGCAGGGATAGAGTACAAAAAGGCTGTAATACGTGGAGGCCGGCTGAGCTGTCAGGACCTGTTCTTGTAGTTTTCTAGGCTTTCGTCTGATTGACAAGGCAGGTGCTCCCTCCCTCTGTGCACGTGGACTGGGTCTCACTGTGCACGCTGCCGGGCTTTTATCCCGTAGCGACTCATGGCTCACACACAACTGTTATTTATTATTTAATGTGGATTGTTAGGTTTTTAGATGTTCCATATTAAAACACCAACACATCAGTCTAAACACTAAAAGTAAGTAATACAAGTATTTAAACTCTCAAAACTACACTTGTTGTTTGGCTACCATCTTAGATATTATTATTTGTACAGATGCACCATTTTAGTCTTGTAGCAGCTCAAGGCAACATCAGACTACTCTACATACAGTGTGGATGTTTATTTCTATGGTTCCCAAATTAGGTTCGGGCCCCTCGGGAGGTCAAAGGGTAGATCAGAAGAGGCGATGAGAGCGTTTATGAGAGAGGGAAGAGAAAGGTTAAATTCCGCCCTGCAAAATTCTCTCTAGTTTTATTTTTCCAGAAATACAGGAAGGTTTGACGTCTTTTGGGCCCAAACACTAAATATCAAATCAAACTAGACTCTGGTTTCTGGTAAGGGTTCGCCTGCCTAACATTTTGAGAACCACTGGTTTTATTTTGATTTCCTATTTATATTTATAAGCTTATGTCTACTTTTATGAAATAAAACATTCATCTGAATTCTACTGGTGGCCATAGTAAATGCACTGGACTAAAACCTAGAGTTTATCTGAGTTGCAGTGAAAAACAAAGTATAACACAGACTGAAATACTCAAGAAAAAAAATCCTAAAATTGTACTTGTTTACATTTCACCTACTTCTTGGTCTGTGTCCTCATAAAACACCAGCAGCTCATGTCGCCTCTTTGGCAGGAGCCTCTGGAGGAGACGTGGCAAACGTTGTTAGTTTACAGAGTTTAGTGCATCATTAATAAACCACACATGCTTAAAACGTCCAGATTTACAGCGTGGAAACGACAGGTCAGACTCATGTGACCCCCACGGCTTCAGTGCAACATAAACCTCGTAACTGCTCCTAAATCACAACGTGTCATATTTGTGCCTGGGGCTGCCGCCTATACCCGCCGAACACATGCAATCATGCTGACATTGGTGGTGTCCAACAACAGAGAGCTAAGAGATTTATGGGTTACTGCTGCAATGTGAGCAGCAGCCCATCTCATGTATGTAACCCACCCCCCCCTCCTTATTCTCCATCATGTTTTCCTCTGCGATATTTCTCAGTAACATACGTGTTTAAAACCAAGTGTTCCCTTATCTCCTGTCAAATGGAGTCGTACATGTTTGCAGAACAAAACCATAATATGAGAGATATATAGAGCATTTCAGTAATTCATTTTACATCATGTATCTATGGGTTGGTTGGAGTGTGCTTAACGTTTATAACGATGGACGAGATGACAGCTCCCGGAAAAACTGAAAACATAACACCTCAATCGCCCCCTGATGGCTGGTTGCAGTATAGGTCGTAAACCACGCCTCCGCCATGTTAGCAGATGGGAATTGAACCCCCAAAAAAAGGTCTTAGTAAACATTATATAAAACTTTTCTAAAGATTGTTTCTGTCAATTACCTATCACACTGATATTTGCTCAAGGGTTCATGTCTCTGACACAAACAAGTGAAATGTCTTGATTGACAGCTCAGACTGACTCACGACTGGTTGTGTATTAGTCCTCGATATCACAGCTCCACAACACCATCACTACTGTGCAGACTCTGGCTCCAAATGGCGTGCGTCTCTGGTGGAAGATGGCCGCATCTGTATCCCAGATAATCTTTGCTTCATTTTTGTACAGTGGGAGGAAGTGGCGACGTGTACAGTCTGTGGTATGCACTGATAGAAATGATGATGAGTTCCAGTTACTTTAACATTATCTGTTTGAATACAGTGATCAAACCAAGGCAATATATTTAACATCAACAGTGAAAGGTCAAATACTGGATACGTTCTCATTGATTCATACACACTTGATAAACAGGTAATCAGGTAATCACTATTTATATGCCGTACTTGATAAATAATACTTACTAGCTAGTAACCAATTCAGCTACAATAAAGTTGATGAGAAAAAGTTTGTTGGTGCTACAAATTATGTTGAGTCAATAAAGCCAATAAAATGTTCATGCTTTATAACAGCAGATATTTCTCATCCGTTGAAACGTTGCAGGTGAACTGTGTAAAGTTTGTTTGTGGGACTGAACTCACCAAGAAACAACAGCTGTTCTGCAGCTGTATTAAGAATCTGCTTCTTTCAGCTCGTTGTTTTGGGTTTCATGGATACACAGACCAGTCGCACACATTAGCCACTCTTGAAACCCTAGCTAGTCTATGAGTTTTCAGGTGATCAGCTGAGACAGAGGGAGTCATCCTCTGGGAACCATGAATACCATGAAAAGTTGTATAGAAACCAATCCCATAATGATGCAGGGATTTCTTTTCTTCACTTTATAGAACATTGCGAGTGGGGTCATTTTTTGAGAATAATTGATGGATCTTAATGAAAAAATAAATAAGCATGTTTAGGGGACTGATATTTATGAACCTGTGAAATTTGTTGCAGATCCCAAAAAAATCTGGATCAGATTATAAAGGGGTTTTAGTGAGGGGGGTCTTTTTCAGTGGTAATACATTTTCATGCATATGCAGATACTTTATTATTCTTTTGCATTGCCCTATCAAAAAAGGAATATACTCTATCGAGTGCTATTTTATCAATTCATTATAATAATAATAATTAGAACATGCAGTTAGAGGTAAAAAAAGGGCTATGGATTATTATTATATTATTAATTACCAAATGTTTTACTGGGATTTAAACTAGGTTTAAGTGTAATTTCAGCCTTTAAATTTGTTATGCATATGGTGGAAGAAACTCATGTTACTGAAAACACACATGATCCCTGTCTCAAAGATCACAGCAACCATGTGTCTCCGCGTCAGCATCCCACAGCTTCCTGGTAGACGCACAAGCAGCATGTGTCCATCACAGTTCATGGTGATAGGCCTCCCATGATCCATCAGTGTAAGCGCAAGGAAACCCTTCAAAACACGTTAAATCACGGCTCATCATGTTTCTCCGATGACATTACATTGAAACATGCCGACTTATCACCAGCTTCTCTCCGAGTGTAACCTCTGCCCCCACCTGCCAGAAGCAGATCCCTTTCCAAACAGATGACTTTTGTCATGAGGGTCACCCAGTTTAAAAATCTCCTCTTTCCCTCAGCTGTTGTTACCACCTTATTCCTCATGTTATACAGAAAGATAGCATCGAGAAGCGCCCGCAGAGCAGCCCGGCGGGAGCTTGTGTGACTTGCTGGGTCATTCTGAGAAAGGGCCGGCTGGTGATAGTCCCAGGGCAGAGGCCACGGAAGTGCTGAAGCTCAGCGCTGAGCCTCTGAAAATAAGAGGATACTCCCCACAGCCGGACACGCGGACTAAAAACAGCCCGACCGAGTGTCTGACATAAGAAAGAGGAGAGGCGATGTTGACACTGGGATTTTAGGACATTCTGTTTCTAGGGGCGTGTTGTTGTGAAATCGTGTGATCTCCCTCCTCGGACTCGTGATTCTAAATACACAGATAGGTGGTAGGGCGATGGAGTCAAGACACAGCTCTTCACATTAGCTCTCCAAAAAAGGCCAGAGTCATAAGATCAAAGAGGGACGAGTAGTCAGCCGTTAGTATGGATTGGACTGATATATGTCAAGTATTCTCTTCCCTCCAAGCATTATACAGCACGTGTACACTACATTATCTACTTACAACAATACTTAACACAGCAGTTAATATAAACATTTAAATTAACAATATGAAGTCTATTGAAGAGACTGGAATACATGCAGTTTATTTCAGCAGTATTTACTGAATAACTCTCACAACAGTCCTCTAGGGGGCAGCAGCAGCGAGTCTGATCACTGTTCAGATGTGGTATGATGTGGCTCTGACTGCACTGCTGGGATGTAATGATGTACATTTACTTCATTACTGTACCTAAGTAAATGTTTCTTGCCAAGGAGGCCACGTTTTCACCCCTGTCAAATGGTGATTGGTTTGTTTGTTTGTAAGCAAGATTACACAAAAACAATTTAACAGATTTCAAGGAAACTTGGTTGAAGACTATGGTACAGATCGGGGAAGAACCAATTACAGTTTGGCCCGAGTCCAGATCAGGGGGCGGATCTAAAAATATTTTTTCTCCTTTCTCCAACACTGTGAGGAATTTTCCATTTTTCATGAATCTTGCAAAAATTTAAGGGGAAAAAGGGAACTGTTATTAATGAGTATGAGGTGCTGCAGCCCCCTCAACGCATTCACTACTGTAGCCACTGTAACTTAATTTCAATTTGGGGAGACTATTATAGCCACTTTAAGCATTGATTCAGACTTTATATCTTAAGCTGTTATTACAAATTGGTTGAGTATGCAGGGAGTTTAGTATCTTACAAATATCTAACCTTAACAAATCAGATTTTTTTTTGATTATGTCCAGATCTGCTGCCTATTGAGGATTATTTTTTTCAGAATATCACACTTACTATTATTTTACTGGTTACAACTGAATCTGAGACTTAGAGTAAAACAGAAACTGTGGTTGAGAAGTTTAAAAATCTTCAGTCTGCGTGTTCGAGGAATAAATATTTTATTTTCACATTAGTAATAAAAATGCAGTCGTCTGCAGGGCACATTATTTCCTCTCTTCTGTACAGGTTTCAGTTCTGTTAGACATTGCCTGAAATAGCTTTATGTTACAGCAATTAAAAACTGCTCAAGAGAATTATTTGAGTTAATTTTCACATAAACAAAAAAAACAATGTGTGCTGATCATCGGCCACCCCCGTTGGCTGCTCCGCCCCCAGCTCCACCTCCTGATTGGTCCTGAGCGCCTGACATCATCAGGAAGAGAACAAGAGGAACGATGTACATCCACTGGAGGAGACAAATACAAAAAAACACAAAAAGAATGGCAGTTAACACAAAAATATCTTCATTTCCAAAATAAATCTGATTTCCAGTTTGGTCATCCCAGATTAGAGTCAATCAAATTTCTAAACGGAAGAGAAAAAAGGTGACGTGTAAAAGTGGGTGAGTGACTGTAGAACAAAAGAAGAAAAACCTCAGGGTCAAACACCAAACACACGCTGAACAGATTCACACCCACATTTTAAGATGAAGGATTTCTGTTTAGTTCAGCATAGAGGCTCCAACACGCAAAGCATGTTGAATTCAAACTTTTTATTTATCAGCCTGAAATACATTTGGCATTGAACCTGGAAAAAAAAGAGTGAATAGGGAGGAACGAGTGGGAAATGAACGAGTGATTTCAGTTAGTTACATTGCTAAAGAGTTAAAACAAAACCTGACACATGGAGGGGAGGAGGAGGAGGAGTAGGAGGAAGGGGAGGACAGAGGGAACCACAAGTAAGAAAACTGTACTTCAGTGGGTATCAGCTCTGCTCTCTGTCTCCCCCTGCTGGGGGCGTTGCCGAATTGGTGACCATGAGGAAGATTGCACCTCCCAGAATCAAATACCACTGGAACACAGCACAGCACTAAGTCAACACACTGTAACTGGATGCAGCACAGGACAGAGTCAACACAGGTCACTGAACATGGCAACAGACAAACAGCACAACGCAAAACAAAATAGTGTGATCAATAAAAACAGATCAGACGAGATGAGATGTTTCTAGACATGGAGGTTGAAGGCAGAGAGGAGGTTTATTCTAGCTAACAGGGTGTTTTGGGGGTTTCGAAAGTTGAAAATTGAACTGGGCTGACTGAATTATCTTGGATTGGACAAGTTCAGTTATAGGCCACAGCATCAAATGGGGAAAACTGAGGAAATAACACTACAGAGCTGGGGCTCAAACCAACTCTGGGTGTTTTCACAGCTGAAGGGTTGGTTCTGTTAAAACTAACTGTGACTTATGGCCGCTGTGATCCAGGCAGAATCTGGTACATTTTATCTATGGTGATAAAAACCTCAAGGCTGAGTGAGAGTAAGTCAAATTTACCATAAATTCAAACTGAACTATCACCGGATCATGTTCCTGGTAGCTAACTTTTCATAAAGCACTATCCTGATCAGTGATAACTGTGTGGACAGTGTTTATACAACATGGGTGACCATAGTAGAACATACGTGTGCAGAGTCGAGGGATTTTCCCTTTTCAATAAAAAAGTGTTAGGCCCTATATAGACCTGGTAATAAGATCTACCCTTAAAGACCTGCGCACATACACTTGGCTTGTGCGTGGTCTGAATGACAATTAAGTGAATCTTGATCCTGAGAAGCTTAAAATTATGTTTTTGTTCATTGTGAAGCTGTAGCGGGTCAGAGGACACCAGCTGAATAGGTGGTCCTTCATATGTGGCCCAGGACCAATTTGCCATCACACAGAGAAAAGAATGTTGCCACATGCGTCTCAAACTACCTCCCAATGTGATCTCAGGATCCATCTGGGTGCTTTCAGACATGAACTTTGATAGTCCACTTATATCGGCATCACTCAGGACGGATGTTAATACCAGGTCTGAACAGGGTCATACATATGAAGTTCAGAGATTTGTTCAGATGGAGCACCTCTGTATTTTATCAACAATATAAAGTGACTAAAGAAAAAACCATAGCAACCAAATCGGATCTTACAGCAGAAAATGTTGCTTTTTTTCTGTATTTAGTTTTTAATGATATGCACCATGCCGTCTCACTTTGTGAGCTCTTTATGATGATTGGGAGGTTGATTGCTTTTGAACCAGAAAAGTGTTGCATAACCTGCTGCCTGGTCCTTGCAGCACCACTGATCCAAGAAGACAGACACTAAAACAGCCAAATCAGTTAGTCCCCAGGCAGGCCATGTGATCTCATCGTCTGTCTTTTGTAAAAAGTCAGACACAAACTAGACCAAAAAGGAGAAATGCATCTGTTTTTTTCAATGAACGGAATGAACCAAACAACCGATGTGAAAACACCCTCAAAACACTAAACCCTACTGGGGGAACAAACAGAACATGTGCAACCATTTTGACTTTTCAGAAGATATTTATACTTTTCTGCCACAAATATGGGCAAAAGAAAGACGGGAAAAAAAAAAAAATCACAGTACTGATGTTCCCTCTGTGCTATATTTTGCAACATGCACAGAAAACTGTTGTGCTGGGTCTGACTGAGAAGAGATATAATCAAAACAGGCATTTTCAATTACTAACTATATGTCTATAACAATTAGGAGAGTATGTCTTCAAGCAGCACTTGCTGCCTTATCAGCAGGTTTCAGTGTGCGAGTACTTACATATTTTGCAAAGAAAGATTTCTGCTCTTGTGGATTCTTTGATTTCTTCTCCGATTCCTGCTCGATTCGTTCAAGGAACAGATCCGTCCTCGGTCTGTAAGACAGTTGGCAATTAATACTCAAACAAACCCCAAAACAGTGAGTTTATCTGAAAGGCAGCAAAGCGCAGAGAGACTTGTTCTACATAAGGGAAAATTACAAGAAGCACCTCAGCCAAGACAAATACAGTGTAACTGAATCAAAGGCTCCAGTGAGAGACACAAGAGGATTTCACTGATAACAATGATTTCACTGACAGTTACAGATATGAGAGGCAGCAATGTGCCAACATAAGAAGAGTAGATGAGATGAAAGGATGGAGAAAAAAAAAGGAATCTAGGACTGACCCAGTTGCAATGATAGGTTCCAAGACACTGAGCGTAGTGTTGAAAACCTCGAGATCAACTTCGTCCTCAACCTCAGTGCCCCGACAGGCCCCGGGTAACGTCACTATAGAGATGCCGATCAGATACCCAGCGACGTCAGTGTGGAGTGCGATGGAGTCGCTCAGATGGGACTCGACCATGGCACACTGCAGGACAGAGTCAGAGGAGAAAACAACAGTTTTTACGGTTACAACGACATCACCCAGGTAGTATCAGAGCCCAGCCAGGAAAACAATTCTAAAACAATATATCCACTAGAAATGAGGCATGATATTTTAGCTATACTTTCCAATAACTATAAATAAGAAGAAAACACCAATCCAACCAAATACATAGAACAGTTCTATGTAAAATGCAAACACAAAGTCACATCTTTTCTGCATCTGTAAAATAAGAGTTGGTGCATATCGGCAAACATAAATGCAGCTACCATTAACTCTGTGCTAGAGCCGATAAGAGGGTTGGACTATAGTTAGTATCACCCACAATTATATCACATGTTGTATGTGATGTTTAATTTATTAGAGCTATATAACGCTTGCTTTGAAAACCTGAATAAACTTTAAAGATTGTTATTTCACACAGTGCAGTTTATTCAAATTTTTATTTTTCCGGGAGTGATATCTTGCTGCACACAAACAAAGTTAATATAATGCATCTCAGTCCAACATACTTTTTAGCCTTAAAACATGAAGTGAGTGAATATTTGAAGATAATTTAAGGTGGCTGTCGATCACTGGAAGAAAATCCATAAGAAGCAGTGATAAATTGTTCGCTGTATAAACAACAACTTTGTGCAAACAATCACAAAATAGCTTAAGAGAAAACATTTACTACATAAAATTCCTCATTCAATCTCTACAAACTCTAGTGGTTCCACTTGTTAAACTGTCTCATTTACCAAGTGGTGTTATAGTGGATTTATTTAACCATTGAA
Source organism: Platichthys flesus (assembly GCF_949316205.1). Lineage (NCBI taxonomy): Eukaryota > Metazoa > Chordata > Actinopteri > Pleuronectiformes > Pleuronectidae > Platichthys > Platichthys flesus. Next base: position 16,183,488 of record NC_084960.1, on the reverse strand, counting down.
ACAACAGTAAGATACTAACCCTAACCCAACTATTCAAGTCAAATAAGTCAAGTCATTAAACTAAATAAAATGTCCACTGAGAACAAATGAATCCACATATTAAAGGTTCTGTGTGTAGGATTTAGTGATATCTAGTGGGGAAGTTGCATGTTGCAGCTGAATGCCCCTCACATCACCCTCTCCTTAAATTACATTTTTGACAATATATCCCTTTAACCTTAATCTTACAGACTGGACCATTAAAACAAAAAAGGGAGGTAAGTGAACACTCACTGGACCAACAAGCAGGTCTACAGCTGTTTTTGTGCAATAATCATGACAAGGGAGCTCATGATTATTAATTATCAATTTAAAACCACTCAAGACACTTTCTCATTCGTCCTATCAATGGCACAAATGTTCCAAGAAGCTGTCAGACTACCAAAACCCCTCATCTCAGTTCTCTCAGTGTCCTCATACAGTCCTATTGATCAACTGTACGTAAATGCTTTTTATCCTGAATATCATTTACTAAGTGAAAATAAGTGAAATACATACGGCTCTGACAAACGCTGTGAGATAACCTTCCAACTGTCGCTCTATCTGTCTGTCTGTCTGCAGGAAAACACGAGGCACTCGGATTCTGTACAGACCGTCGACAGCAGCCACTTCCTGTGGAGTCATGAAAGTTCAAAACAAGGGTTAGATATTATTTTTGTATGACTTCAGGGAGTTTACTTTTTTGCACACACATGTGGAGTTATAAAGGTTGATAGTTTTGTAGCACAGTGCACAAAGATGTAGCACGAGTAAACATCTCTGAAAATAATAAGGAGTAAGGAAAGGAAAACCATTGTGCACAGAAATCCAGCTCCACTTACACTCAGTGTTAATTAAGATTACTAAATATACTATAAATAAGTTCCCTGTCCAAAATACAGTGACAAATATTGACAAAAGATGTTTTCAGTTTATACAGAGGGAACAATACCTATTCACAGGATATAATAACAAAACATATTTAACAGGATTGAAATGTTGAAATAATAAAAAACCTTAAATATATATATATAAAAAAGATTGTGTCCATTCCCCAGTCAGGGGGTTGAAATTACTGAAACATTTGTATTTAGTTGTGATGATCATGTTGTGAACTATAAATGAATTCAACCGTATGTCCCTGGACTCCCTGGTCTGTTGCTCAAATCTGTTCATCTACACTCTTTGCAAATGTTGTAATGAAGAAACCATTGACTTAGAAAAGTATTAGAAACATAGATAATGACACCATCTCTATTCTGATTGAAATCTATTCAACCTGATCACCACAGCTCACCTTCAGTTTGGTTCTGTCTTCCCCAGACAGCTGGTTCTGACTCAGTGAGGCGGTGGGCTCCCTCCCAGCTTTCAATATCAGGGCTCCACGAACCTGAAACTTTTCAACATCATCTGAAACGAGGAGGACGACGTTCAGTGAAAAGAGGACATACAGTATGAATAAACCACAGTCACACAGTTACTGTCATTTATAAAAGAAAAAGGTAGTAGGACTATTTTATATATAAAAAGAAAATAAGAACATTTCCCACATGACTCAATGAGGGATTGGACCATATTATTTCCAAAGATGTATCTACATATTAATAAGAAATCACATTGTACTGCAGTGAAGGCAATTTCAAGTTGAATATGTCACAGCATTTCACTTTAGGACTGTGAAGAAATTCCCATTTGAATAGGAAATAAATGCGTTGTATTTTGATGGCTACCATGTCATGTGACCCACTGATTCCAAACCAAAGCTGACAAACCCTTTAAACGTATAAGAAGCACCATTAAAAAAGATGTGTATCCTATTTGTCTAGGGTTGGTATGATGTCCGGCATTTTTGGTAACTGATATTTATAAGTGTGTGCAGGTTGGTGCAGATCAAATAAAAAAAAATGTAAAGGCCAGGATTTAATTAATTTAAATGTGGTTTAATAAGGGGACTGTGGAGGAGGTCTGGGGAATACTGTGTGAGATTCTACTTTAATACATTATATTAATTTGAAACATAACAGGCACTAATATCAAATTAAATGTGTATTCTATTTGTCCAGGATAGCAATAATATCTGATCTGATTACAGTGGGTCACATGAAATGGAATTAAAAACAGTTATAAATGGATCCCTCAGTGAAAGTCTGTCGGAAATACAACCCACTGTGGTCACTGTCGTTAAATGTGATAAAGGGAAATAGGTACAATTACCTAAACTAAAATATTGTTTACCTTTTGCACCGAGATTTACAGTAGACCTTAGCTGTTCTGAAAAATGTCCATTGATCAAACAGGTCAAGGAATGTACGTAAAACCGTCAACAAATACTAAACTGAGGGTTTTTTGAATGGACTCTGGTGTGAAGCGCTCCCCATTGACTTTAGCATGGCTACCAGCACTAGCTAGCTAACCGGCATTACCACTAGCACGATACACACAACGACGGTGATTCGACAATGACAAAAAAAAACACCTCACCGATTTCGAAGGAGTGTTCCAGAGGCACAGAGAACCCCCCGAACTCCGTGTCCAGAGCATCACCGACCTGGAAACAAGAAGGAACCCCACCATTAGCCGTTAGCCGCTAATGCTAACCACACCGCAAACAGGTGCAGTTTCCGCTTCCCTGCAGACAAATGCTGGAAATCTCGGATGTTTTCACACTCACCCTTCTGCCGTTATTACAAAACACAAGTGTTGTGCACACAAAGAGCAAAACAGAACACACAACCGCGATGTTAAATGGAAGTGACCGAGCCATTGTTACAGGAACTACTACCGGAAGACAGTGTAAAGTGGACTCCAACTACGTCCCCAGCTTTTCCGGTGTTTTTTCACAACAAAGCCCTTCAAATGAAAATGTTCTTATTTGCCCCTTTCCTTTTATTTTATTTTCTCCATACACATTTAGGAGTTTTTCATCCTTCTAAATTGGAAAATGTTTGTCCTCAATTCGGTTTATGATGACATTTTTATCCAGTGAGATAATTAAAACCTTTGTTTCAATTAATGTTTTCATCAGCATTACATCTTTGCCTTAAGCTGAGAAATAACCTCATTATTCCAGCATCACAAAACGTGGATTGCGTCATACTTTTGAGGTTTAAATAAATGGCAGCTTTAAATGCTGGCGACAAGGGAAATACCATCTAAACACACAGGCACACAGTTATTTGTCAGCACTGAGCTATTTAAGGCACGTATTGACCTACTTGTGCGTTGTTAATAAATTCTTCTCAATATCATATCAACTTTACTTTTCAATTCTGTTTTTGAACATGCGATGCTGTGATCCTCTTTGCAGGCGTTGCTGCGTAGGAACATTATTTTACTCTATAAACTTGCATATCTTTTAAAGGTGCTTACAGTGGTGTCTTTGTCTGCTGTCAGAATCCAACTAATGAAGCAGGATCTGTGGCGCTGTCTTGTAACATGTCAGCGGCAACTTTGTGTGCAAGTTTGAGAAAACAAAAGCACCTCTCATTTCTATTTTTGGCATCCTAAATTTCCGCTTAGTGCCGCTCTAAATTTTGGTTATGTAAGTTTGTAATTTCATCGATGATATACCTAAAACACAAGAAATACTCGATTTGTCTTTTCTTTGTATCCCTTCATATTTAGAGCATTATTTACTGTAGAATACGCATGGGATCAATAAATTATTAAAGCCGCCAAGCAGGACATGTTTTCACCCCTATAACTTTGTTTGTTTGTCGATTTGTCTTTTGTGTTTGTGAGCAGGATAACACAAAAACTGTTTTCAATGACACTTGGTGGAAGGATGCAGTATGGTATCTATAAGCATGTGTAACTCGATACAGCCGGTTGAATGTAAGGGGACTGTTTGGCCTTGGCCGAGGTATATACACTCTACTGTGTGACATCCTACTCTTAATTTGCTGATTGGTTCAGACATATTCCAACAAACAAACAGAGTGTAGTACCTCCCCTTGTCATTACAAAGAGGTTCCAGTACCTTGAAGTCAGTGCAGTGCTGTGAACATTCATCACCACCTTGACTGTGGGTGCACTAACACGTCCAGGGCCAACAGAGGCTGCTGACAGACCAGAAGAGGCCCACAACCTCTGCCTCACCCCCGCTACTTTTGAAAGGGCTCTTGAAGTTCCCTATTATCAATTGAGCACTAAATATGTATGTCCTGTGATGAGGAGACTTAACATCCTTTAGTCTGCATTCCGCATTCCGAGTCAGCCACGGTATCATTCAACCAAATGGGCTTTTTAAAGCGTAAACCCTGGACTCAATCAGAGCTGCACTGATCTCAAGAACCACGTCAGTGGCTCAGCGTTCGTAGACTCTGTGTGTTCATCCAGCTGTGACAGGCTGCTGTTCACATCTGGCATCAGAGCATGTGTCACAGAACATGCGTCTCCAGTGAGCTCTGCTCTCTTTGCGTTTCATGTGCGAGACCTTGAGCACTTTCTTTGTCGTGGTGGGGGCAGGCTGTAAAACTGGACGGGGATTTCCTGTGGACATTTAATGCCAAGTTTGTTCACACAGGCACAAGTGCTGTAGCTGAGAGTGCCTGGGAGGCTTTTAAAAAGCGGACCGCCTGATGGCAAAGGGGTTTTAGAAGCCGACCGTGTAATCGCAATGTCCCGGGTTAGATTCCCGCCAGGGTTTCCCTCTTTATATCCTCTCGCTCTTTAATGCTGTCCCTGTTGAATAAAGACAAAAATACAAAAATGAGGAGAATAAATGTGATCATATATTGAAAGTCGATTTGCTGTCTTTCAGTGGAGGTAAGCACTTGACTGCACACCTATTTTATGGATATTAATAAATTGAGCATACAGACATTTAAAACCAACATGTGATCAGCTCAATACCCATTTAGTCCTAAACTGGACATTCAGTTTTTAAACTGTCATTGCACAAAAAGCTGCTGGAAGATCATTTTTCCTTAATACTGCAGTATCTCAGTGACCTTGGTTTGTTAGCAGCATTTGTTTAGCTCAATATAGACTCAGTGGCTTTGATATGTTACTCCTCCAAACAAGAATTTATAGATGGTGTGTTGCTCTTCTCCTCTGGGCCTGTGTGCAATTAGATCCTGGCTTCACTTACTAATTTAACTGGGTTTGCAGTTGCCAGAATTGGTTAAACAGTCAAAGGGTCGACCGCGGGGCAGAACGTCTGTGACTTCCCCGATTGGGCCCGTAGCCAAAGGAGCCTATAACTTAGAAAATATCGCAGCCCGAAAGAAGACAGAGGCAGCAGCAGGTTTCTGCCAAAAGTGATTGATGTAAGTTATTTCTCAATTTATTCCTGGCTGAAGAGTTCTGCTGACATGCAATAAAACCTCTGTGGATACGAGTGAAAGGCATCTATCATTTTAAACTTCAGAATTTCAGCATCAAAGTGCTGAAAAGGATTTTTGAATCGAGTGTTAATCCTTTAAAGTTTAAAGAATATCAGGAACTTGCTGTCTGATTAGACAACAAACTTGATTTCACCTGTTTTTTTTCACACTCATGCATAAATCTTGACAACAGTTCTTGGTTGGAGGGCGTCAAACCATTGTCTGGGGTAATTTCCGTAAGGACATTTGAGTGAATTTGGCTCACATTGGAATATTACTCACTACACAAAGAACCAGATGACCTAAAGATTAAAATGGCTAAATAAGTTCATGGGGCTGGGGTCTGGGGCGTTGACTGTCAAGAAAGATGGACTATACATCTCCACTTCCTCCCACTGACAACTAACTAAACCAAAATATCCCGGCTATGAATGCTGCCATCTTACTCCAATGAGGTAATTCAGAGCCAGAGTCTGTGCAGTAGTGTTCCTGGAATGGAGCCCTGGTGGCAAGGTCCGTCTGAATCATGCACTTGACCAATTGCAAGTTAGCCTCAGCTGTCAGTCATGTTGTCCATCTTTATATAGAGTCTAGGCTTTAAATCACTAAAATAATAAAAAAAAAAATCTCAAGATAAAAACAATAAATACACCTCTCTACATGTGATACCTGATACAGTTAACATTGTATCTTCCCGTTGACAACATGAAATATTAAATTATTAAAAAACATTAAAAACAAGTGATGATTGGTTGGCCTGTTTTTTTAATGTATAATAATAATAATAATATCTTTATTTGTATAGCAAGGTTAGAAGGTGCTTCACAAGAAAATCCATGGCAATAAGATGAATGAAGTAAAATAAAAGTTATTCGATTCAGTTCAATTTTAAGGACCAAATCCAAACATAATAAGGTCGATACCATAAAATTGGAACAGCTGCTTAAGAATTATATTTTAGCTCTTTCAATTTTCCCTTGGCGAATATCTTGTGTTTCAGCCTTTTTAGCACAACAACGTTCAAAGCCAATCCTCAAGGAAAACTGAGGCTAAAGGTAAATCTAACCAGCTACTACTGACTTGTATGGCAGTGCTATGAGAGCCATGTGGCCCGCTCAGTAGATCAGAGGTCATTACCTCTATGGCTTTTTTTTTTTACACTAAACTAAATACCTTCTCTCAAAGTCAGATTAAAGTTGGATGGATATATGAGAACTTTAATGTGCTTGTGACACATAATTGTAATCACATTACTGTCTGTCTGTCTGGCTCCTGTTCAGTGTGAAGGTGGGGGGTGCAGGGTGGGCAGGGCGCTCTGTACAGACCATATGGCGACTGAAGCATGTAATTCCAGGAGCTTATTTCTGCCTTTGAAGTATTCAGACACGTGCAGTATCTAATCCCGCTCAGTGGGAAGACCATTGCTCTATGTCATTGGACAAAACAATGGTGTCACCTTAACATTTTTACTAAAGTATATGAACAGATGTATATTTAGCTGGGACTTTGTCTTTGAAGGAAGATGCTGTCTGGTCTTGTGCGGCTGTGCACTCTTAAAAATGGAGCATTGTGAAAATTGAAGAAAGTAATAAACTATTTACCACCATCCCAGACATATCATACACACACATTTAGATGTTGTTGTAGTTTCCCAGCCATAAGATGCTTCAGACGCACTGAACTCTGTATGTTCTCCGCTATTTCTCTGGAGAAGGTGCATATGTCGTCGCACACAGCAGGAGTTTCCCAGCAGGATTCACCGCGAGTGAGTGGCAGGATTGAAGACACTTCTATACATGCGACAGACGTAAAACTGAAAACCAAAACCAAAAAGAAAACAAATGTCTTAGACAAATCCCCTCCCGCTGCGTCGTGCATGTGTGAAAACGGCTCAAGGGAGGATGTATCATGCAGAAAGGAGAAATTCCTCAAAATGTTTCGACTTGACAAAGTAACTAATCTTAATTAAGTCTAATATGGTTGTTGATTTTTCCATTACTGATTAAAATCTATCCCTTTCTTGACAGTTTATCGTGCTCTGTATTCTAGCACACAGTCAAATACACATCAGTGCCTTGTTCAAAAACATACAGTTCACCAGGCTCTTAAAATAAAATTGGAAAATGTTGTCTTGATTTTTAAATGTTATGTTAAAGTAAGAGATCCGACAGTGCTGCCGCACTCTGACACAGAAAACACTCTAAAATCTCATTAGCGTTTTTGATGTGGCATCAAATCAACCCTGGTAATCAGGCAGCATGTTATGAAATTTGCCAGGTTTACACGGAGCTGCGTGTTTACTGAAATATTTAGAAAGCCTGCCTCCGTTTGGGCAACAGATTAGTCCACCGAGACACGTTTTGTCCTCACAATAATTTCTTAAGCTTGAATTTCAACGCTGAATATTGAACGCTGGGCTTTTGGGGGGGGGGGGGGGGGGGGGGGTCATGTGAAAGTGACTGTAAAGGTAGAGAGGACCTGCCTCAGTTTGGCTTAGCGTGCACTAATGCGTGTGTTGAATAACTGTGGTGTCATCCTCCACAGTGGCTCACCGGATCATGTAGGACACCTATAGTTAGTCTCTTATATCTGCTTTGAATCCACAATATATGAATCATTTCAACCTGTTCGAAGCAGATGAGAAATCATCGCTGACGACATGCAGGATCATACCCCCCCCCCCCCACCCCCACCCCCATTTATTAAAGTTAATTCTGCTTAAAAGTTGAATAATTTAAAATTGGAATATACATTGGACTCATGGAACTTTTACAGAGCCCTCTAATCTTCCTTGAGGGTGTTTTGTTCTCCTTGAACATCTGAATCTCAAGTTGCACTTGCCCTAAATAGCCGTTCTTCAATCTCTTCCTCTCTTTCTGACTTAAGAATGTTTATTGTAACAGTCAAGGTTACGGCTGCCCGGGCAATTCGGGCGAGCGAGAAGACGAGTGCAGAATTAAACATTGATGCTTAGAATGTCCATACATGTGATGCATTACCATTAAGAGCCCACAATTGTGCTTCTGTCACTCATATTTATGTTTTGTTCTTTGTAACGTGAAGGGAATATGTATTTATTGCACAACACGTCATCTATGGCAAATCCTCATCATATAAACATGTGGTGTAGGTGTTTACAGTCATGTCTGCAACATGTTGGAAAATGTCTACCTCTTCAAGAACTCATAAGGTTACCGACCTCTTGCTTCTGTCTTTGACCTGGTTTCTGATATCTGTGTGCACAAGCCTCCAGTCTCATAAAACACACCATGATGACAGGGATGGCTGCCGGGGAATAAATGGGATTGCTGCTCTTCCCTCATATTCATCCCAGGGCTTTTCCTTCCTGCACTCCTCTTCTTCAGCCGCTTCAGGGACTGTGTGAAAATAACTGGGTGAGGAAGGGTGACTTTACATTTGACTTTTTTAACAAGACTCCTTTTTTTAACAAGACTCACGTTTTCACTGCATCCTTTGGTTATAACAGGTTGGGTTATACCGAACTTTGATTAGATTACATTATTACTTTATTATTAATGAACTCTTTTTGAAACATTATACATTTCTGTTGTGAAGCAAAGTGTAATTTATCAGGGACAGATGATTGAACAGGCCTATCTGTGCTCAGGGGGTCCAGGGGCCAAATGGGTCATGGAGGCCCTGAACCAGACACTCTGTATGATGCAGCTGTTCATAGTTAACAGACTAAAAATTTGAAAAAACAGAAGCCGTAAAACCACAAGGATGCAGAATAAGAAAAGAGATACAAACTGACCCTAAAGACACACAAAATAACCACGAAGAGACATAAAAGAAGTAAAAAGAGACGCAAAACAACCACATAGGGGCACAAAATGATGAGAGACACATTCAAAAATAAATGCTAAATTAAAAGAGACAACCAAAACCACGAAAATGACTACACAGAGATGCAAAATTTTTGGTCAACTTTGATCCTTTTTCCCTCTGAAGATATGTTGTATAAAGTCGTTTTAGTTTGCTTCGTTCAAATGCTGACAGGTCTATCAGCCGGTCAAACTGTCAGTCAGAGCTGATCAGCATCGGTCATTGTTAACATTCTGCCTCCAGGGCCTAGTGAGTTCATCAGCTGGCAGGTTTTTAAAGGCTCTGAAACGCTTTTACCCCTCATGGTGTCTTCCCTCTCCTCCGCAAAGCCCTGCTGCTCCTGCCAGGGTTTCAAGTGACAACCACACTGTCACTCTCCTCCTTCCTTGTTCCACTTCTTGGGGTGGGAGGGTGGGGGGATGTCGAGGTGATAAAAGGGGACTGAGGAAGAAAGACCGGCAGATCCACATACAAGGAGGAAGGAAGACACTTTCAGAGGAATCACTATAACCAGACACAGACATGCCTGAGCCAGGTAAGGTGGTGCAGCATGCAAGATTATAACCCCAAAAAAACAAAAGGTGGGAGATGACGATGCAGCGGAATTGGAATTACAAGATAATTTTTAACCCACAGTTTAAACCCATTCTTGATGAAATGTTAGAATTTTGGATCACTAAGCTCGTAACTGTGACATGATGCACAATGGCTTAGATGTATTAGTGTCATTAGTATGGTATAACTTTTAATACCAAGATGTGGCCATTTTATTACTATTACTATTATCACTTTTCCAAAACAAAGATGCTTAATTTGTCTATTAGCTTCAATCATTTATCTATTATAGTCACAACCCCCCCCCCCCCACCACCACCACACACACACACACAAACACACATATTAGAACATTTCTCCTTGTGCATGTGAATCAAGGCAGTTTTAGTTTTCATTTGTTACAAGCAGTAACAGATAAAACAGTTTCTATGGAGGAAGATGTCAAGTTTTTTTTTGTTTTTCATCAACGTAAATGTAAAATGAGATCAAAGTTCTGAAAAGAAACATCTATAAATGCCCGGAGAAGCCTCCAATGACAGTGATAATGGATCTTGTGGTCACTGCAGGGACAAATATGTTGTGTGTGCATGTGTGTGCGTGTGTGCGTGTGTCTGAAGTGGGGGGTCTTCTTTGGCCCTTTTAATGCATTAAGCTGAGGAAAGCAGCAGGAGTGGTGAAAGGGCAAAAGTCAGCGCACATACGTATGGTGACGTCGGAAGCTAGGTGTGAGGTTATAACTGTCGAGATTAATTGCTATATGTAATTATTTTATGTGACTACCTTTTATGCAAAGATTAAGTACATATGCTTTGCGTTTATTGCATCTACAGGGCTGTTAAAATAAATGGGCAAGTCCAGTTATGTGATATTAAGGTTAATTAACCAATGTTTTAAATAAATTGAAAAAACAGGGTGTGTAAAGTACAGTAAATCCCTTTTTTTCATGACTGATAATAAAACCTTTCATTGCACATCAACTAAACTGCACTCATGGAGTCCCAGCAGTGCAGCAAACCCTTACCATGTAGGTGCAAGCGCATTTAATAACCTCTGCACTGAAACATTAATCGACCATTGATACTGTATTATGTGACAGTAAACTCCACAGGCTGTAACGTATGTCACAATGTATTATAAGTCATGGAGCCTAAAATATGCCCGGCTGCCTTTGTCAACAGTGACCTCAAAGCGCGGTAAATCAGCGGGTAGCTTGAAACCTGAGAAACGAGTGCCTGCTCGGGGAAAAGAGGGAAGGGAGACGGGAGGGAGAGGAACCCGATAAAAGCGAAGAGATGAGCGGGATGATTTGTTCGAGGGCCCGCTGCCAAGTCAGGTGTAACTACCTTGTGTCATATCTCTGCACCTCAGACACATAATCTATCTGACCCTGATTGACTCCCTCATTCTGTTACGCCGTCTCCTCCGCTGACACCTGCAGGGGAGCCCACGTTTAAAATCTAAACTTTTCCTGGATTTCAGTTGAGGGATCATGTTTCCAAAATACATTTCCCTCAAACCAAGATGCGTCGCTCGTCGAATCCTTAACAGTCCACATATGGAGATCCTTGTCAGTGTTGATGTGTGAAGTCCATATGATAGATCTGAGTCTCTGCCTTCCACAGCAGTGCATGCCGGTTCCTTTTTTGTTCTCCATCAGACAGTCATCCCATCCCTGCATATTGATATATCTTGCCAGCGTGTGGCCAAGCCAGCGTCCTGACATCACTGGTATCATATTCTCAACACCACATTACTACCTCCTCCCAGGCTCCTCTTCTTCTTGAGTTTCCACTCATCCCAAATTGTTGCCTATGTCTTGAACTTCATGACACTTTCTCAGCTCTGGGGCCCCCCCTGCCCCTGTCGATCAGGTGTCTCATGTGACACCATCTGCGGCATCATGGTCGGGACGGTTTATGGGACAAGAAGCCTTTGGGTAGTCTAGGGAGCACGCATCCCAATAAACAGCCACAAGAATAGTTCTGAAGTGTAGGAGTGCCGGGTGTGGCTTCATGGATCCATAAAGGGAAAGGCGCCTTTGGGATGGGAGGGGTGCCACCACTTGCATAAACCCTGATTGAACTATTATTGGAAAAACACACTTCAGCCTGGCAGGATCATTGTTTCTCTCAACAGCTCTGATTTGTTGACTTGTTTTCTGAGGAAGCATGAGCTCTTTGGTATGAGTGACATATGGAATACTAAGACCTTGAGCACTAGTGTTGATGCCAAAAGTTGCAGGGGGCCAGTTCTCTGGCACTGCTCCATTGCTAAGTGTGTGCAGGAATTACTGGTAATTGGCCAGCATTAGTACAGGGCCTCCCTGTACAGGATAGAGCAGGGCCCAGTTGGGCAAAGATAGACTTTAATCATAACTGAAATCAAATAGTGTTGCCCCAGAGGGATATCACCATCCAACTGTCGCATAGGGTAGACCTAACCCTTTTTCCTATGAATTCAGAGTATATTTAGACCCTCTTAACAACACAAAACATAAGGAGTGAAGGAGAAGGGCACTCGAAGAGCACATACCTCCATCAAGGCCCAACAGTCCCCTGATGAAGTCCCCCCATTCAAATTCACTAATCTGGATTTTTCTTTGGATCTGCACTAAATTGCACAAACTAATAAATACCAGCCCCCTAAATATGCCTTGTGGAATCAAGCGCCATGAGTTATTCTCTGAGAAATCAACGGAAATGTGGAATAACATCCTATCTCACATTGTTGAAGTGCAACAAATCCCTGAATCAGCAGTAAGATTGTATGGATTCTCTCCTACACAATTCTATACAACATCTCTCACCAAATTTGGTGGTGATCTATCCAGTAGTTTTTGTGTAATATGCTTTCTAACAGACAAACAAATAACCACACCTTACCTTTGCAGTGGAGGTAAAAATATCCTCCTTAAACCACCTTACATTATACATAATGAGTTACACATTTTTCTCTGGTGTCATAATCTACAACACAACATTGTTAGCATATCAAAAATGATGAGCCATGCTCTGCTTTTTATCGTTGATTGTTACCGCTCTTTGTGGTAAGCGGCTTCAGTTAGCCAGGGACTATGTTGGCTAACTCTTCAGGCTTAAATAAGTTGTTTGTTTATTTTTGTGAAACTGTCTAATGAGACCGAACAAATTAAAAGAAGAGATGGTTTTCATGGTTTCAATGGTTTGTTAGTGACTTCACTTGTTTCCTCTCAAATCGACTGCTTTACCTCACCATCCCATTAGCTCACTGCTACACACCATTTTCTTCAATAAAAAGTAAAAAATACGATGACATTAAAATAGTATTTCCTTAAAATGTTAAAGTTAATTTGTATTATTTAGTATAATTTTATATACGTCATGATTGACAGCTGAGACTGACTCGTGATTGGTCGATTGATCGAGGACCTTGATACAGAGGTTCCATCCACAGATCGCTACAGCTCTGGCTTCAAATGACGCTGCAAAGTGGCGGCATTTTAGAACACTCTATATAAGCTCAAAGCACATAGCCAAGTTAAGAAGAAGAAAATGACTTGTACTACCATCAGTCCCTGTACAGAGACATGATCCTGAGCCTGACGAGTCAGCAAACATACTGAGAGCATTAGAAACCACTGCAGCTCAGCTCTGATACAGGCCTACTCTGCCATGATCTTCATGCTTCTGGAAGTTTAATTTTTTCTTTATTTAAATTTTTTGTTTGATTCCTCAAGGATTTTTGTTGCTTGAATCAATTATGCTACGTGGTTCAACACCATCGTCTGGTTAACCACTAAAACAAAGTTACCTAAAGTTCATGATGAATTAATTAAGACTGGACAAGAACGGAGAAGGATTGTGGAACGATGTTTGCATATAATTACTGTGAAGCTATACTTGAAGTGTATCTTTCTAAAACTAGGTACCGGGCATCTACGAATCTTCTTGCTTTTGCAGGGTAGCAGTTGTAGACCACTTGTCACCCATATTAGATGCAGGGTATGAGGAGGCTAACATCCTGTCACCCCCGCCTAAACGCATGTCCAGTGTAGCATTACCTCATACCAAGCTATCATCAGGTTCCCACAGGTATGCACTCGCTGCTTGATGGATTACAGACAGATGCAGAGTCGAGTGACTGTGCTACGAGGGCCTACGAGGAGAGAGAGAGAGAGAGAGAGAGAGAGAGAGAGAGCGCAAAAAGTTAACTGAACCCTGATCTATCATTTACAAAGACTCTTTAAAACCCAGCCCCAGTGGTGTGTTGTGCACAGGCTACACACTCAGACTTTATTCTAAAAGCTTCCTCTGTGATTGAAAGGCCTTGGCCTATTTGCAGTGCAGGCTGTGTTGGATGTGAGCTGCAAGACAAAGGGAAATGAATGGAAAGCTGAAGTGCATGACAGCTTGTTACGGTATTTAAAGCCACCTTTGTTTACCGAACTCCACAGATTCCCCACCCCTAAATAAGAGCTGCATTTAAAAACTGTTTCCTTAGGTTTAGCCGACTTTATTCACATTATAGCAGCTCATTCAACCCATCAAGAAAGTTTACAGCCGTGCCATAAAATCGAATCTTCACACACCTTTTTATGCCTCTTCCGACCCCATTAAGAAATCCTTTCCTTTCTTCCCCCTTGTTCATCCATAAATCTTCATCCTTGTGTGAGGCAGAGAGGAGCAGGGAGGGGATGAGGGAGAGAGACATCACCGGTGGAATCCAAACAAGTCATAATTCTTATCATCATCTATAACCCAGGGTTATATGCAGCCAAGCTCGTCCCTCACATTTCTGCCACAGGCTTGCATGTCTAATCTCTCTGTCCTCGGCCACAACAGGTTTAATGTCTGACCGTTACAGCATGCATAAACACAGAATAACACAGGAACATCGGCACCTTTAAAGGTTTATCAATTTGTCTCAGTGGGTGTAACATTATACATGACCTTTGTCTGTGTATGAGTAGAGCACAGTTCACGCTGCAGAGATGTGCAGAGGAAAGAGAGCAGAATACATCGTCATATAAATCCTGCATTGCATCCCTACTTTAATGATAAAACAACACAAAGCGCACACTGCTGAAAAGACGACAGCACAGTTGTCCTGAGACCAAACGTCAGATCACAGCAACTTTAGCAGCTCTTAGGAGGTTTGTCACAATCTTGCGGAAAATCACAATATCGACCGATTATATTCTACAGATTCCCTGCAGATTAGCTTGTTCTTCATTTGGAAAGCAAGCATGTATTTGACAGGAGTAGTTACAAATATTGTATACAGAATATAATAGCAGATAAAACATTTTAAGATAAAGTCTCCCAACATTTTGAACTTGTGACCTGTTTTATTCTATTAGTATTAGATTTTCTTTTCTCCAACCCTAATAAGGATTTGTGTAAGGACAACTTTTCGGTCGAATCAACTTTTAACTTCAGAAACTACAACATGCAAACATACTATTTAAAAGGTTAAAATACAACCAATGAATTAATCTACTAAGAATTACATTATAAAATCCATTGTGCTCTAAGTCTTATTCAATGCACCTTTACCAAGCTCACATAGGTTTGCTAGAAAAAAAGAATCCTTTGAAATATTAAACGCACTACTTTTTGAACCCTCCTAGGTGAAGCTCAGCAACCAAAAACAAAAAGTAGGTCATCGAAATATTCAAACGTCTGCTCGTTTCGTTCACGGTCAGTAACTTTAAAGCAGTAAGCTCTTATCCGTCATGTGGAATAAACAGCTGACAGTTTCACTCAATGACTAAAGGTCACAAACAAGATGGAATAAACACGGTTTTATCAATCAAAACCAACAACTCCTGGAAGTAGTTTCTATCTATTGTGCAGAGAGCAATAGGTAGATTCAGGTACTTTCTCACCGGAATGTCTTTGGGTTTGCTACATTGTAATTTAGGGAGCGCACTGCAAATTTTTGCATGACATAGTTACGTCCTGTCGTCAGAACCTACATGGGCTGCATCTACCCATACCTGACACTGATTGGTTTGTAGACTGTCACGCGTCTCATGTTGGCCTGTTGTCAGTTCAGCAGGTAGTAGTCTTTCTGTTTGTATGGAAAAAATGAATGACACGGTTAATTTGGTTCCATCATTGTGGTTTTCCAACCAGCATCACCAACTTCAGGCTCAGTACTCCACACTGGTTCAAACTCCTTTGGTCGGACGAAATTTTGGTCTATGATTGTGGTTCTGAATAATTCTGGGAAGGTCCAGACTAAACAATGCAGTTGTGATATGGTCACACATGTTTGTGAATGTAGCACTGGCCAACCTTTGCCTACCATTCACTTACTTTCTGTCAGCGAGGGGGCATTTCCTCTGGCAAATCCGCAGCGTGGCTTCTCGTGGAGATCAACTTCGGTGAAATATGACTCGTCCAACAACCGCAACGTCAAAGTGACGGTGCGTCACATCCTGCACTTCCCACATTCAAAATGTGTTGATACGTAATTTGCCTCAGCAGGCGGTTATCTGCATTTGCGTATGAGTGCCCTTAAATCCAGCAGGTTTCTGGGAAAAGACAGGCACCATATGAGACATTAAAATATTTAGGCTCATCTCCTCACTTGTCTTCTTGGCAGCATGTCAATCATCAAACTATAACTAACGGGAAATGTGTCTACCAAAACCTAAAAATAAATCCAAATCTGTGCTCATAACTGGATTCTTCAAACCTTAATGATGACCTGATTTTTAAACCGTGTTAAAAATGGATTTAGCGAGAAGCTACAGTGTGGTGCGACTTAAGAGAAATACTCAAAACAGCCTGTGGTTATTGTATTTGATCTGTCGATTGCAGCATTGGCTCTCGCTGGAATTACTGGAAGATGATGTTGGTTTTACGACATCCGTTAATAATCTGCATGTCAAGCTACTATTTAGTCATTACTCTGGGTTTATCCATTTGCCGCCCCCTCCTATGGGGTCTCATACGCTTCAGTACATGATATACTTCAGCAGCAAGTCAGATCATCAAAACGGTCGTATTAACTTGGCAAATGATTGAGTGATTGGGAAGGCAGAGGCTTAAGTGTACCCTGATTCTGCCAACAGCACTGTTCGCCAGCGTCACCATAAAATGGTGAAACATCATCAGTCATGCTCTGCCCCCAGCATGGACTCCAGCCAAGTGCTGCTAATACTACCATTGATAGTCGTCCACACACTAAGGTTTATAAATAGATAGTTTGGATATTAATCTTCTCTTTATACCCTGCTCTGATGTATATTTGATTATTATATAAATTCAAAAAGACCTCTCAGTCACACCATCATGTGATTTAAGTGCAGTAGCAGAAGCTTGGCCTAGCGTGATCAAAATAATAATGGAACAAGTTGCTTTGAAAGTGGGATTAAGGTGCTCTTAAGGCCTTGAGGAATGTCCCTGTTGGACTGCAGCAGCAAGTATGTGTATACTGGAGTGGATGGAAAGTTAGTTAAAAGATTTGCTTTCAGTTCATTATTGCACTGATTATTAAACATGTCATCCTCAAGGTTAAGGAACTTTACACAGTTTATGTCGAAACTGTTTGCACTAAGACTGCCAGGCTTTAAGATTCAGACTTTTAATATCCACCAAAGAACATTACAAAAAAGAAGGCAGCATTTCTGGGTCACTCTCCAAAGCATACGGAATCCCACACTTCCCATAAGGCAGTTTGAGTGTTTCTGTCATCAAACCCTTCCTGCCATAGACTGCATCTAAAAATGGGCGTTCATTGTGGGTCAAGAAAGTGAAGCCAATGTGGAAGTGCTATTTCGGCTTTTCTGAGTTGCCATTAGTGACCAAATAAACTTTTGGCACTTTAAGTATATACTATTATAATATCATGTCTTATGAATGATAAAGTAATGCATAGATGTATTATACAGAAAGAAACTGTGGCTCTTAGCTTTAGACGTTGAGGTCTTACTGACAGGTCTGAATCCCTAAAGTCAGTAAAAGTGCAATCTGCTATTTGCTGGATCTGCTCGTATCCAGTAATGGGAACGTGAGTTTATAGATTCTCCTGTGATTGACACACTGGTCCATTGTCGAGGTTTGCCAGTGCGGTGTTGTGTAAAAGGCCACCAGGCTGCATTAACTAGGTATGAAACAGTGGGAATATGTTCCCACCAAATGGCATTGTGCTCAGCCAGAGAGGAGGCCCATGGGTCCCGGCGTCTAGTTAACACGACTGCCGTTGCCATAGCTCACGGTTGTAGACACGCTTAAGTGACTAAGTGTATTCAGCAGTCTTCCAACATCAAGCTCCAACAGAAACAAAACCACCTAAGTGATGCATTCCACAGCAGCTGAATTAGACATATCAGTTTGAGTTTAAAGAGACAGCTACAGAGGTAACTGCATCCAAATACACATCGAGACCAACATGAGGAAGTTGCTCCCTTTTTTGACTTTGTATAACGATATGAGAGAGACAGACAGAGACAGTGAGAGCGAGGGAGAGAGATTCAAAGATTCAAATGTTTGGCTTGGCCTGACTCCTTGGCTCAACCGAAAGAACAAGCAGGAGACATACGCGGCAAAGGAACACAGGGAAATGTCAAGAGAGATTAACGAAGCACATTCCACAGAGGTTACCCTTCAAAGCATAACGAGCAGAGAGAGCAACTCTGAGAGAGAGAGAGAGACAGAGAGAGAGAGAGAGAGAGAGAGAGAGAGAGAGAGAGAGACACTGTGTGCAGGATGATCAATGTTAATCTTCTCATTGTTTTATGAAATGATGCAGATATTTGTTTTCATGCTAGATACAGACAAACAAACAAACCTTCCCTAATGTTTGATCCCATGCTTGCTGGATGGTGCCGTTGTGCGCTTGCATACAGTGTTGGTTCAATAGTTTCATTGTTATTTGAGTAGAGGAGGTTATGTTTTCATTGCAGTTTGGTAGTTCGCAGGATTACTCAAAAACTGTTGATCCAATTGGAGCCACAAAGAAATGTTGTGGCTCCAATTGAGGACGTTGGTGACCCATACAAGATGAAGGCTTGGGATCTGGTTTGGGCTTGTTACCTCCACTACGAAGGCTATGTTTTCACAAGTCTTTTCGTTATTTAATATGGTTACGATAAAACTAAAGAATTCATTTATACGAATGTTTGCGGAGGAATGGGACATTTAAATTCAATTTTGGTGGGGATCTAGATAAATGGACAGATCTGGGAATTTCGTCCTTGTTTTAACATGGCGAGATTCTGCGTTAGCCATGGCTGAGATGAGCAGTAAAAGGTGTTTTTGTCTCAGAAACAGTGTCTCAGAAACAGGTGCCACCATCTTGCGCTGGTCATATGGAGCCAGAGTCTGATCTGTAGCGTTCGGTGTAATGTGGTATTGAGCTGTGGAAGTCTAATGATGTTTCAGTCTGACTTTATAGCATCAAATAAAATAACTACAAAATAAAACATGAACGTGATAAGAACTATCATCTCTAAAATAAGAGAAAAACATTTAGACTTTTTAGTTTGGTCAATATCCTGTCTGCAAACATGGAGGCAGAGTTTAAGAGCTACACTGGAGCCAGCAACGAGAGAGAGTGATAAAAAAGGTTTGGCTTCCCTTTTGGGGAGCTATCATGTTGTCCATCGTCATATACAAGTCTATGGCATCAGCATGAATGTTAATATGATAGGGTCCTGGTTACAGTTTCTGCTTCCCTCATTCTGGTAAAATCAGTTATTTCAGATTTGGGAAATACAATCTTCTAATCGTGCTGCTATGTACATACACAGAAAATGACATGCCATTAAGAGGATACTTATAGCCTTGAAAATTCAACCATGCAAACATCTTTTCGTGTCTGGACGGAATTAAATCCCCAACCAGGCTCAGTCGGTGTTCTGCTCATTAACTGAGCTCCAACAGCCAACACATTCCTGTTTTACACTCAGATCCCCTCCATGTCTCATCACAGGTATTATTTACTCAATCTGAAAGAGTTTACGGTCAGAACCATTTCAAGCTCTCGAGACTTTAAAAATGATAGTAGTGATAAGCTTTTGGTAATAAAAGTGGTCTATAATTACGATGCACAGACCATAAAGTATGTGTGTATTTAAAGGATGTAGTGACAGTGACAGAGTCAGCGAAAACTGAGTTAATACAGTCTTCTTTCAACAAGCATCTCACATGATATTTGTTAAATATAAACAGTGTATCTCATCTCATCTCACCCAACTGAAGAACCCAATCCTCAGGCTCTTAACATGAAGCTTCACGCTATCCTTGAACCCACTGACCTGGCTTATTCTTCTCTCTCACAGATTTAGTTTTCACCTCTTCACACTCCATCTCACTTAAGCATTTTTTTTCTTCTTTTTACCTCAGAAGAACGTGGAATCAGATTAAAGTAGGACAAAGAAATGGTGGGACAGAAAAGTGCTGAGAGTAGGGATTTGCATTAAGTGAAAAGTAAGAGGGAATGGAGAGCACAGGCGACATTATCCATTTAACAGATACCTGGAAGACGGGGAAAGAGACGGCTGTGGAGTGAATTTATCTAGGCCAGACAGGACGTGGAGACTGTAAAGACTGTAAAGAGGCCGACGATGGATCCGCCCCGACAGAGTGTTCATCAGCTGTGCAATACCTTTAGCATTATCGCGGTTGGATCAAGGGTCACACTTGTCCTGGTTGTGACTTAGCGGCTTGCTTACAGCTTTCACCGCAGAGCAGGACGAACAGGCGGGTTGACAGGAAACATAGAGAGGACCTTTAAAAGTGGGCTAAAGGAGAAATAGGTCATTTATGGGGATAATTAGAAAGAAAAAGTGTTTTTATAAGCTGTACTAGGCAAGATTTTTTTCTGGGGTGAAATTACACTCATCTTATCAGGCTGAATCACAAAGTCGAGCTACACTAGAGACCAAAGTCGCACCTTCACTAATTGAGATGCTGTAGATTTGCCCCGTCGGCCCAAATTAAATCTCAGTGTTGGTATGGAGCTGAGGAAACTTAAAGGTTAAATTCCACATTTCAATAATAGATCATAGCTTCCCCTCCTTTCCTGTCATATTGGTCCTGTTTGCCCTTGCAAGCTTTGGATGACAAAGAAATTGAATTAAATGAAATTTGGAACAGATATTCATGATCCCCAAGTCAGATCCTTTGATTGTTCCTCTTGCTTCACCAACAGATTGACACTTTTAAACAATCTTTTTAATGTTGGAAAGATCTTCCTTAAATTTGACTAATTTTCATGATCCTCAGGAGATGGATTTTTCAGATTTATTTCACTTTTCACTTGTCCATTCAAATATCTCAGCGTCTGCTTGATGGATTATATCAACCAGACATGCCTAGTTCCCAGAGGTTTAACCATTAGATGGACATTGATGGGTTCAGGTGAAACAACAAGGGGTGAAGGAAGACATTTCTGAACTTTTATCTAATTTAAAGTAGCTCTAATCAACTAGACAGCAGGTAAAGGTGAGCTGAAGGTACGCCACAAAACTCTTATTCTATATTACATGAACAAATAAACCGTGTGGCCCTAGACATTATGATGAAAGGGTTACAAAACAATTTAACAAATATCTGCAACATGGATATTTGCTTATAACTAAGCACACATGCAATATGGCCCCTCCACCAATCAGTTCCCTTTAACAGCAAAAAAAAACACAAGAAAACATACAGAAAGAAGCCACCTATTTAACAGATTAGTGTTTTTAAATATTCAACAAATCTTTAGTTTGCCACAACGAGCTAAAATCTAAATTTCATCTTCTACAGAGTACCTCTTAAAGTGGTGTTTTTAAACATATTTAAAAATCAAGCAAAAGCTTGTATCATGCACTCTCTCAGGTGTGCCTTAATAAAGGAGGCAAGGCCCAGGTGAACTGCCCACCCCTTTTTTATAGACTCCACCCCTTCTCCTGACTTCCTGTTACCTTTCCTTCTTCATAAATTAGTGACCCAATTTTACTAGTTCACTACTGAGTAGTTCACTACTGAGTAGCTAAATCTATGAATAGTTGATTTTACGCTTTGTATTAATAATTATGATATGCAAAGAAAAAAACAAAATAAGAATTATAATGACGGTCAAGTCAGCATCTTGAAAATGCTGTATTAAGCTGCAGCTTATGAAAACAAACATTTTCTATAGTTGAAACATTGAAAGTGTTTAACAGGACACCTGACTTTTATCCCGGCGTCCTCAAAGGAAATGTAACATTATCTTCAGTGAGGTTTTCTCCTATTGCAATCATTCCAATCTGTCATTTCTGACAGCGGATCAGACTGGCATTTTTCAGGGAGTGAAGGAGGAGTAAGGAGCAGCCACAGTTGTGAGCTGTTAGATGAAGAGCTGGAGGCGACAGGCTGCACACCTCCAACTTCTCAGCCAGGTATCCAGCTCACTGTGCGCAACTGTTCACAGATTCATGCTGAGAGCAGGATAAAATTAGATCACGATTTCTCACATAATGATGGAGAAGGAGAATTACTGCCTGATTTCTCTATTAAAACCACAAGACTTTCGCCTCCCTCAGAATACTGTGACCTATTAAAGCACATTTTCTGTAATCCCATAGAATATATACAAAGATGGACCACACCTCTCCGTTTCCCATCCAGAAATTAGGTCAAAATATCCTGGATAGGAACAACACCATCTTCGCACTGTTTCAAGGTCCTGCAGATATGCTCTTGACCAATCACGAGTCAGTCTCTGCAGTCAACAAATGAACACATGAACACATGAACATCTTTAGTGTGATAAGATAAGAACATAGAAGACCAACAAACACAGACCATCTTAGAGAAAACTGTATTTTACAGGTTCTTATTTTTGTTTCTTGTAAGGAAACATGGAGGAGAGAGCTATACGGCAGTCAACCACTAGGAGGGATCAACACGCTTTGGCTTCACTTTGGTGTTCACCTTTGGGGAGCTATAAAAATAACGGGAAAAAATATCACCCATCTTTAAATAAAATCAATGGGCATCATCAGAAACTACAGGTGTCGCTCAAACAACCAGGACTGAAAGTTGTCCACCTTAATTAAGTGCATAACTCCATTAAATGTCCATATTTAGTTTTCATCAATGGAAATTTCTCAACTACTTACAAACAACTATTTCATTAATGTTTTGTTCAGGCATCACTTAACTTTTCACAGGCTCAAAATGTCCCTGCAAAACAACTGACATCATCCGACCACAGCTGCACTTTATGTGTTGTGCAAGTTGCCAAATGTTAGCACGCTGAACACTATAAACTGAGATGGCGGACGATGTTAACATTAAACCTGCTTAACAATAGCATGCTAGCAATGCCACTTGAGAGCATGTTAGCACGCTGGTGATAGCATTTCGGTCTGAGAGTCCACTGTGTCGAAACACAAGAGTCAGGGCGGCTGGCAGGGCTTGAAACTCTTCACAGGCCGGTGGACTCTCCAAAGGTCAAACACGGGTTGCACTCATTTTAATGTCATTTACAACTTATTAACTCACGAGCACACATGCAAACTCTCTCTGAAGCAGCAAAGGAACAGGCGTCCCCCCCCCCCCCATCTTCTTACCATTCCATCCTTTCTGGATGTTCAGATCCGTGTTGTTGTTTTTCAAACGCTCACCTCTCGCTGCCACATGGCGCTGCCAACATTTAAATGAGCCTTGAACAGCATTAAATATTTTTTTCTGTGCAGTATATTTTGATGTTGCATAATCAAATGCATTTCTCCCCCCCTCCAGTCATCTGCATAAAGTATTTCAGCAGGGACATACAGAAAAATTCTAAAGCGCTCGCCAGACACCCAACCTCGAATTGTTAACATCCTAAATGGGAAAAAATAGGCAATACTGAGCAGTGAAAAGCTTATAAATTAGATATGAAAGGATGATCCTGATAACATGTATAAAATCCCTATGTAATCATCCCTTGAGGGGGTAGCAGTGACCTTGACGGGCTAAAAATTGTTTTGTTAAAACTCAATTTTCTGCACACACAATGTTGCTGGGAATAATAGAGGAAAATGCGACAGTGTTTGCAGAGAATCTCACTATCTTGCCTCTTTGCAGTCAGACAGCTCCTTGCCACAGGGTAAAAAGGTATTATATGTAATGTTTGTTACAGCCAGACTGTGTTTTTTCTTCATGATAGTTTCACGTTATGATGTAAAGAGGGAGTTTGCTTGTTGGAATAAGAATAAGGCAATTTTTTTAGTTTTTTACCATCTCTTGATATTAGCAAGTATAATCTCCTCTACTTCTTCAAGGTGTTTTTTCCAATTCATCCTGTGACTTAAATATTGACTTCATATACTGTTTTGGAGAGTTTAGATTTTGACACTGCAGGATTTTTGCATAATCCACAATGTGGCCTTCAATCTGAACCGTTGTTTAAAATGTACATTCTATATCACTCCTAAAACGTTTAAGATGCATCAATGTCTTTCTCTCAAATATTGAGCCAGCCCTCTTATTTGAGATTCTTATATTGATGTGCAGCCACTCCACCGATAATAACTGAGACTCTGACTGAGCATTTGTACAGTGGCAAATTAAACTTTTACAACTGAGAAAGATTTGTATATTTTTAGCCTGAAAACGCTCTGTCACCATCAAACAATGTCATGTCATACTCACCTCTTCCCTCGTAGTCAGACAGGTTTCTATTAGCATGATGTTACGGTTGCGGGCTGATGAAAGGATGTGCTTGGTGAAACAGAGCAAACTCTCCTCACACATTTATGTGAAATATAAAATTCAAAAATATCTCAAAATGAAGAAAAAAAAAAACACAGCTCGTCAGACGCATTTTTTGAGAAACAAGACGGATCTTTGAGCAGACACATTTTATTCCACTTTGATGTTACGCTGAGGGGTTCAATAACATTTATTATCAGTCTTTCATGTGAAACTAGCAACCTGTAATATTCCTTTTGGATTAGCAAGACAGGATGGGACTGCTCCTCTGGCACACACTTCACAGGTTTCAGGATGTTTCTGGAAAAAAAAAAGGGTTGTAATATTAATCACACATATCTGAAACAGCAGGGATCTGTTTCCATGGTGATTTTATGACATTTATTTCAAACCCCAGTCGTCTCTCAGGGTGATGATTGTTCCACAGATCCAAACCCTCCTCCTCTTTCTCTTATGTCACGATGAGTCAGAGATCAAATCCTGCTTGCCAACACCTTGACATCAAGGTAAAACAGCCGAGAGAGAAAACGTGAGGACTGGAGGAACACATACAGTATGTAAACTGAAATTCACTGACTGATTTACAGAGGAGGGGTGCGGGAAATATAGTTGCTTCAGCAGGAATCTAAAGACAGTTTTTTACTGCCTGGTGCGTCACGGATCCCCTCTTGGACTGAGGTGCTGAAAGAGGCATTAACAGCTTGCTGCCTGAAAAAAACCTTATCCAAAATAGAAGTGTTGCCCCCCACCACCAGTATTCCAGACACAGAGTGCCAGCCTTGAGTACAAGCGGAGTGCCAAGGCCGAGCCTTGATATCTTAGACCCACTGTTAAGTGGACTCATGGGACACTTGCTTTGCAGGGTCAGTCGTGGCTTGTTGTTGGTGGTTTGGAGAGATGGTGGCTGTCAAGATGTCGTCATCATTCATCTCTTGGGCTCAGCGTTTTAATTTCCATTACTGTCTCAGCTGTAGCTCTGGCAAAGTGAAGCCTATTTTTAAAAGCATTGGAGCAGGGGTCGTGATGAGGGAACAGACCTGTGAAATTAATGAAATTGATGGTTAAGATATGAATGCTGCCAAAGTTGAATTATTACTGTGCAGCCAGGTGCTTTAGTTTGTCTTGCAGACAGAAACATGCCTAATCTGCCATCTCATTAGACACCCTTGAGCTTTTCAAGTAACCTAGATCTGGGATCCTGCAACTTTGATGTACTTATCCTATCAGAAGCGTTTTTGTCTTAAGGCCGCCACTTTCAGAATTTTTAAGCCCAATTATTCCTCATGATCTGTGAAACAACTTTATTATATTTATCTCAGCCTCACTGGTTCTGTAAACCTTCTGAATAATGCACTATTCCCCTGCTGAAATCCAACATTCTCTCTTTTGCCTGAGGCCAACCCTACAGAAATCAAGAAGATGTGCACAAAGCAAGGTTGCATGAATGCAGCTTCCACGTGCGGGTGCTTGTGAGTGTGTGTGTTTATGTAATTCAAATTAAACTGTTTGTTTTAAAGTGCATATTTTCAGCTGTTTTGTGAAGGGCTGACTGGAAGCGCTGACTGGTTGAAGCGCTGACTGGTTGTGTGTTCACAGTATAGAGGAGAATGCACACAATGTAAAAAAAAAGCTTGATACCGTTAAAAAGCATTGTAGAAGAATTCAGTGACGAACAAGTGCCCCCAGATATGTGTCGAAATTACCATGATCTTTCTTCTCCTGAGGATTCAGATCACAAGCCGCCGCTCTTTAAACAGTTTAGAGTCCCCACTCTTGAAACTGTGACTTTCTCAACACTATGCTGCTGGTGTTGCATGATATGAAATAATGAGAATGTACAAATTAATTTACATAATTGTTGTTTAATTGCAGCAGCCAAGGGCGATATGGCTCCAGCAGCCCCTGCTGGTAAGTGCCTTGATGACATCTAATCTGAGGCCACAAGCTGTGCTCCGAAAATCCAATTTATTTTTGAGTTAGACGTCCACTAATCAGCAATTATACAGTTAAACTATAATAACCACGGAAATACAAATGTTTGAATAAAAGCTTCCCATAAAGGATGTTTAATTTTCTGATCCATTTTTCTTGTGTCTGTCTTTTTCAGAAACGAAGGGTAAGAAAAACACACTTCAATCAGTCTTTGTGTTTGTGTGTGTGTGTCCCATTGATGTAACTGTCTGTACGTCACCATCATCTTCATCATTGTGCAAAATAATGTGTCTTTCCCCTCATCCAGAGATGCCAGCAGAGGAGGAGGGTAAGATGTAGAGAGTGAAACAAACACAGAAGCAGTGAACTTCTGTGGTGATGGAGCTGAGTGTGGAGATGCATGATCCCACCTGTGTCACTGCAGCACGCACACACACACACCCACACACCCACACACACACACACACACACACAAACTCACACACAGGTTTTTTTGTTCTTTCATTGGCAGCGAGAACATGTTATAGGTTTATTTTAAGCACCAGAGATGATAATTAAATTAAGCGCTAGGAGCCAAATAGAAGGTGTTTAATTTATTGGTAAGCATCGGGATGTAGGAACACATATCATACGTGGGTATTTGACTTCGCATTAAGAGCAGATCGAGTGCTCTCAAATCTGTGAATTCATACTGTCACACAAATTCATCTTTTTGAACCTCTGCTACTTAAGAATGACTAGAGCTGAGGGTTTTGCCCCGGTGAAGCCCCCTCTTTGTAAAACAAGAGTTGTTTTATGCTTTGAGATAAGGAAATCGATTAACAGTATGTATGTTTCACTCTCTCTTTTCATTTGGTCATTAAGCTCACACCAGATGCACACACTCTGTTCCCTAAACCCTCCAGATTTTTGTCCTCAAGATCCATTAATTATTTTTTGAGAAATCAACAAAAAAAATTTGCGCCATTTTAAAGAAAGTGAAAAAAGAAATCCGCCCCAAAATTGTAAGAGTTCATTCTGGACCCATTACCACATCAGTGATAATCTGAAACTCTGTGTAATTGGTTAAATCTTGAATTTATAAACAAACCAACAAACGGAAAGGTAATTTGAGAAAATCTTTAGTCAAAATAAAATTACTCTATTAAAAGTAAAAGTCCTCCATTCAAACCCTAATTTTAGTGATAATGCAGAATTATTTGCTTATTTATTTATGAATGTATATAAGGTAAAGTCACAGGCAGGAGAGTGATCGCTGTCAGTGTATCATTGACTTATTACCGATGCATGTGTTTGCAGAACGAAGCAGCAGCAGCAGTATTCCTGCCGACTATAGACGAGACAGTTACTTTCTAATCCGTTTGTCGATGAGGTTCAGTGTGTTACTCACCCTGGTGTAGGTTGGGAGATGATGCGGTTTTGTAAGTCTGAAGGAGAGGTCTGAGACAGAGTGAGGACGGCACATTTTTCCTCTCATTTCACTTTCCACTGTGCCTGAAAAATATTGACCTTTCAAGTCCCGATCCATAGTCGAGGGTAATGCATTCAGCTAAATGTTTGACAAGATGCTTCGTGGGTTTAGCGCCCCACAGCAGAGTATAGCTCTGTGATATGTGAGCCATGTACATACATTGCACATGTATGGATGAGGTGGAATCCCGTACCGCACTGCAATGTTGCATGTTTTCAATTTGTCAGGCACCAGAATACAACATATTAACATTTATGTTGATTTCTTCAGCCAGAAGCTTTTTAAAGTTATAATCAACGAGTCCCCTGTGAATTCATTTTGTTGTACATTAATGTGCAAAGTCTATTTGTTGGAATAAATCAGTTCATAGTTTGGAGCAACTGCGTGAGCAAGAAAGTTGTACACGTGTTTCTGTAGGTGTGTGTGTGTGTGTGTGTGTGTCGCTGTCATTCATTTTAGTGGAATTATTGCATATTAATGTGGCTCACTGATTAAATGTGTGTGTGTATCTGCAGGTGGAATTAGGAGGTAGAGCAGTGAGTTATACCAAAGCTGAAACTCACGTTGTCTTTGAAGGGGAAAAGTGGCAAAAGCACAGAAATGCCCCCCCACCTAACGGAAATTTATGATGGTCCAAGGACAAAAAAAAAGAAGCCAACACCTGACCTGAAAAAACATGGCCGACGAGAGCTTGGTTCGTCCCAGCTCATCTCATGTTTCAATGACGACCTAATCAGGCACTTTGCCAACATTTGTAAATCCTCATATTATGGTGCCCCTTGTGTTTCAATAACTCCACCTTTTTCAGAGAGAGTCAAGAGCACGTCTGAGTGAAAGACACCCACCATGGTGGGGGGTGCATATTGAGAAAATTGAGGAAAACTAATTCTGTAAAAAAAAAAATTATTAGTGTAAAATTACACTGTCTAATGTATTCTTGTAATATTACTTACACATTCTTGAAATGTAGGAGATTGAACCCGAAAGCCAGTGCACCAGTCTCAAAGTAACACTGCTTATTCAATTTTCTTACCACATACAACATTTAGACTGATTATATTGTTATGATTTTTTTTAATATATTTTTTAATTGGTGCTGTTTCCCTTTCACATTACATCACTATGTCACTTTTAATGGGGGAGATGCAGTTGGTTGTAGAGAGTGAGCGCTGCCCTGTGGCTTAAACGTTTTTTCAGTGTGTGTTTGTGTGTGTGTGGATGGGTGTGTGCGTGAGTGTTTATGCTCATTTTAGCTTGACTCATCTGTTAAACTAACCTGCATCGATTTATCTCTAAAAGGATCAATATAGCTCACAGAGCAAGTGCTGGTTCATGAAGATGAGTGTTATTCTGTCATACATGAGTGTGTGTTTATGTGCAGCGTGCACACATGAAGGCTTGTGTATCAAATGCATGCAGAACATTAAACTCATGTTGTCCAGTCTATCTGCTTAACCTGTGCTTAGTCTTCATTAACCTGCTCTAGGTGAGGGCTTTGCTTTGTCATTAAAGTGTTTGTACTGTGTGTGTGTGGGTGTGTTTGGTTCTGTGTGTGTGTGTGTGTGTGGGTGTGAGAGAGAGCGAGTGTATGAAGATATTGCATTTGTACATATAATTGGGCTTAAATACTGTCTTTAATCAAATCTTTGTTTAACAGCTTTTTCATTCATAATACATCACACACACACACACACACACACACACACAAACACACACACACACACACAAACACAGACACACACACACACAGTCTAAGGAAACCACAGAATTTCTATTGGAAGAGTTTTAACCCTCCATTGACTGATTTCCATGTGCCGACTTTCTTTTCATTCAGAGAACAATGAGCCTAGGGATGGTAAGAAAAAGACATAACTCATTATTTCCCAGCCTGCTTGTGATTTCCATTTTTCTGCCTGCAACTCGTGTGTCTGGGCATCTGATGGTCTGAAACTCTTCCCCCCTAAAGCCTGGGATTGCTCTGGTGACAGCCTGTACTTAGATCATCTTCCACTGCGCTGATTTAGTAATTTTAAGGATAATCACGTTTGCAGGGACATCGATTTCTTGACATCGAGAGCATAAATAACCACAAAATTAACTTTATTTTGGTAACAAACAAATGTGACAGAGCAAATAGATGAAGAAGAGGATGAAAGCAACGCAAA
Organism: Platichthys flesus; assembly: GCF_949316205.1. Taxonomy (NCBI): domain Eukaryota; kingdom Metazoa; phylum Chordata; class Actinopteri; order Pleuronectiformes; family Pleuronectidae; genus Platichthys; species Platichthys flesus. The sequence continues at coordinate 16,153,514 of NC_084960.1, read as the reverse complement.
CACACAAGTTAAAAGCAACTCAAGTCACAGTCAGATGAACTGTCACATGAAACAAGTTGACAGTAACATAAATACATAAAATACAAATATAACACACAACAGAGTAGCCCGTGACAGCGACTTGCAATTAGATTTCAAAGCGAATTAAAAGTAAAGTGATTTAACTGGTTTCACCAAAGCATTCAAGGGAACGTTTGAGTGTTTTAAATGGGAAATGAACTGATGACCTCTGGTTTATGAAAAACAACGAGATATATCCTGACTGTACTTCTGCTGGGTATATATCATGTTTGTGTCTTGTGGATAGAGCCTGAGTGACTATCAGCCAATACGAGCCTTTTCACATACATATTGGTGTCTGCATTGGATTTTTCTGATATAAAAAAATATATTTAAAAGAATTAACAATGCAGAAATAAGGTGCATTCAGGCGTAAAACGTATTAATGTTGTAATATATAAATATATCGGCTGATATATTGGTGTCTGAATTTGACTGGGAATCTATATTGGCTGTGCTCAACATGTGGTTTTACTACATCGTCCTCCTGCTGGAGAATATAGCAGCTCAGTGTAAGACTGCAGATTATTTCATTCATCATTTATAACCTTAGTTGATTGAGGGAATTTGAGACCCAGTGTTTCCTGTCTGCTGGTGCTCTGATGATAAATTGATGATATACTGAATAAGTCATAACTGTGAAATTATACTATACATTCTATGTATAGGACTATCATTTATGGATGGAATGGGTAGATGTTACTATTTTAACACAGCAAAACCCAGCACCGGGGTTAAGTATTAAATTACCTGGTATTTAAAAGATTTTCTGAGTCTATGAATTTCTGATCTTTTCCTAATAATTTCCTAGTAGCAGCTGTGTAAATTGGATTTAATTACAGTAAAATACAGCGTTTAAACAGTAACCAGAAAAATAATAAATTTCAATAACATGCTGAGTTAGTTCAAATCCAGGATTGTTTGAATTGTTTGTCAGTAAACATGCAATCGTGCATGTACATTTCATATGTAACTCTACGTGAAGAAGACCTTCATCATTGTATAATCGTTATTATTTAACCTGACTTTTCCACATGCTGTAGGAGGGTTCGTCTCTTGAACATAGACAGTATATGTTGTTTTTGGGCATTTGCTGTTGTTGCACTGGGGAAGACAAATTCCAATTAATTCCAAACTTGGTCTCTGTTTTTGCCAAAAATAGAATTACTTCTGAAAGTTACTTGAATGGATCACTATATTTTGGGAAATTAATGATCCCATAAAATAAAGCTTTCCCACTTAATTTTTTATTGTGGGTTGTTACAAATCACCCGAAATATGAATAGGGTTTCAGTCAATTAGTCTTGGTGGGTTTGTCCAAAAAAAGCCAAACGTTCCCAGAGCCAAGGACAGCGGAGTTAAATTCACTTAGCAACCCTCATCCAGAACCCAGCCAGTGTCCAATGTGACATAAATAAATAAGAGTGCAAACATTCAAAAGTGCCCCCTGGATACCATTCCAGGATCAGCTTCACCCACTTAGCATTCTAACTGAAACCTTTTAAATCATCCTGAACATCTGAACTTGGATCTGTCCTCAGGGGCACTTTTGATTAAAAGATCAAATTAACTGAGCCCATAAAAGCAGAGAGAGAGAGGAAGAGGCGCAGACAGTGTGGCTCTCTGAATTTATGGAGGTGCATGACCTTATTTGACACGTGACCCTGGATCCATTCTCTCAGAAACTGTGCGTGTCCAATGGATGACCACCGGGGCGCTCCTCAATCTACTTGATTGGTGGTTCAATGTGGCTTTATTTTTGCCAATTATTTGTGTAAAAACACTTTGATATGAAACTTGACTCTATGTCTGATTCAAACTGTGAAAGAAACAAGAGAAAACAGGAAGATTGCATACCTCCGCCACGGCCCAACAGTCCCCTTATGAAACCACATTTAAATTCACTGGATCTGGATTTTAATTTGAGTTTTAATAACACACTCATAGATAGGCCCTTAAATATGCCAGACTTTTTTTCATCCAGATATATTAATTATCTTCTGAGAAATCAACGGAAAAAATCCAGATCCGCACAAACATTTAAAGAGTTGACCCAAACCACATCCTTCTACTACGTTTGGTTGTAGGCCGCTCTGTAGTTTTATCATAATCCTGCAAACTCATAATCTCCTTGGCGGAGGCAAACGTTCATGTAAATTACAAACTCGTGAATTCAGCGCAGACAGAGTTATATCTGAACACAACGTTTGAAGATGTTGCCAATTAACAGTTGTGTGGTTTCTTTTTGGTAAAAGGAAAAAAATGGATTTGTTAATTGGAGTCGGAGGAGTGTTTTTTGGAGTGTGAGAGCACGTTGAGGGAACGTGTGAGTGTTCCTCACCTCAAGTCAAGATCATCATTGGGCCAATTACTGTTGAACAGCGCAGCAGCACAGTTACCGCACAGACTGACGTGTTCCCCCGCTCTCTCTCTCTCTCTCTGTCATTCTTTTTTTTCCCCCTGCGATGCAGAGTTGCCTCCTGATGGTAAGAGAAATTGATACGTTTGCGTTTTTTTCTGTAAAGCATCTCAACTGACAAGCAAACACCTAACATCAATTTACTTGCAACAGAAACAAGTGAACGGATAAAAGAGCTGCTCATTTTTTTCATCGTCGAGATAAGAGCGTACAGCGCCAGCGTATTCTGTCAGGGTGGCAGCAGATTGCGGAGTCATCTCTAATGTGATGTTCTTCAGAGGTGATCTGAGGAGTTTCTTTATTCCCCGGGGGCCAGTCTGTTCCAGCGGCTTCCTTAGACGCCTATCACACGTCAGATGGTCCCAAATGGTTTATACGATGAAACAGCAAAGGCCTTACGTCGACACGCTGTATGGGTGTGCCTCATGGAAAGACTGTTGCTCAGTTTCACTGTTAAATAACTACACAAAATGAATAGATCCCTGTGCTCAGAGGGTAGAATTTAGTGATTTAAGACTTCTCATTTTCAAATAACACTTTTCCCCAATGATCAGCAAGCGTTTATTTTCTATGTAAAAGCACCAGGGTTAAGAAACCTGCTGATTTGGTGGTTTGCTTGATCGCCTCGTCTTCTGTTGTCTTTTACAATCTGTTTGTAGTGTCTTTATCTGAGTAACGAACCAGATTGTGGTTTTCTTGCTTTAATTTGTCCCCTGTAATCCCTCCATATAACACACATGCTACAGAGCTTGGACCGGGGGAGGATCCTCAGACGGGCGAGCAGACCGGCTTGTTTGTGTTGAAGCCGGAGACCATCACAGCAACAAAAGGTGATCTGCCGTAAAAAAATCCTGAATTACTTCCAAAATGAAGGGAGTGGTTTACTTCAGGCCAAATTGTAGCTGGAATTCAGACAGTTAATCAATTTTAATTAATCGCTGCATTTCATTACTGTTCTTGGCAGGCAAGGACATCACGTTTGTTGCTAAAGTGGACTCCACGAAATTAACAAGGAAGCCGACGATGAAATGGCTGAAGGGGAAGTGGCTCGACCTTGGCAGCAAAGCTGGAAAGCACCTGAAGTTTAAAGAGTCTTATGACAGGAACACCAAGGTGGGCATGTTCGCACTGAAGGGTTGTCTGTGCATTCATTGCTAAACATAGATGTCAGGCCGTGCAAGCTGTGTGGGTTTGTGGATGGCAATGTGTGTGGAGATAATTTGTTCCACCACTGGGTCCAGACAATAGACTGCATTAAAACATGAAAGCTCCTATAAACGAGTGAGGCAGAATAAGTATTCCGGGCTAGCTGCAGTGGTCGCCTCCTCCATGTTAGCAGATAAGATGTGATATGACCTAAAAAAAAGGTGTATCACACTGATGTATGTTCAACTGTTTGGTTTTAAGATGAACAACAGCTAAAGACGCCAGCACCTGTATCTGTACAGTAGGAGGAAGTGGAGACATGTTGTCCATCTTGTACACTGATACACTTTGTTGGTACAGCACGAAAAAATACATTTAATGAATTGTCATGAACCTTTGTAACAATCCTAAAAACAGTCTAAATAGAGAGTCAGTCCAGACAAGCAGACGTATCCAAAACAAAAAGGGTAAAAATGCGAGATCTAAAAAAAAAAACCCTGCTGGGTCGCTGACAGAGAAGTGACGTGGCGAGAAGAGAAGAGAAACACAGAGTAAATTAGATACAGGTGCACTAATGGAGGTGGGCAGGTAATCAATAAATGGTGGGAATGCAAAGACAGGAAGTGAAGTTCACTGAAATGAAACATGGAAAGTAACAAAATAAAATAGGAACAAACTGTAAATGTACAAAAACTGAAAAAAAAAACACAGCTTAAATCAGACTCGACGGGAAGAGTCTTACTGTCCTTTTTCTGACGTCAACTAAAGGTCAAGAATTTGCACATCCTCAGTGAAATGGTTTCAAAGTTTGAGAAATAATCATGAAATTTGATGGTTTCCCAGTTAGCATGCTGCCTTTAGAATTATTAGCCAGTGTGCTGCGGCCTCATAGAGCAGTAATTATGGCTGTAGTCTATTCATCTTTTTGTTTGGGCATACTTTAACTGAAGCTGAAATTCTTCGGCTCAACAATGTATTAATCTCAATGCAAATGCCTAGAATTATTGTTTAAAGACAAAAAGGTTTCTGAAGCCACATTGACACCAATGCAGAGTCAAAAGGATATTCTAATAATGCATCTTAATCTTAACCGTATGCTTGTACAGACATTTAATAAAAATGAGAAGCGAAAATGGGAATCAATAAACAAAGGACTTTCCCAGACAGCTAATATAGTGTAATTGAATAAATCTCACATACAAAATAATTGATTTTACTATGGCACTAAAAACCATCTAGATTTTGTAATTATTTTAGTCAATATTTGTAAATAGATACTCAAACTAAATATAAGAATACAAAAGCAGTAGGATTTTATTAACCATTTTCCTTTCCACCACAAGAGCTGCTTAACATACAATAATATACACTCATTGTAAAAAAGTGCATTCATAAAGCTGCAGAAGCCTATTTTCTTGTTTTTGCATTGAATTTCGAGAAGAATGGTTGAAAATAAAATGGAGGGAATGATGAATGTGTAATCAAACAAGCTGCATCGACCGTCTTGCTGACTGAGCCATCTTCGAAGAATGGCCAACGTTGCTCCTGTGCCTTAATCAGCAAAACATTATCAGTCAAACTGTGTTGCCTTTATAAAACTGCATGAGAGTGTGTGTTTGCAGGTGTTGATGGAATAACGTCCCATTCTCTTTCCGTCAGATCTACACTTACGAAATGAGCATCATCAAAATCGTGGATGGAGACGCAGGTGGCTACCGCTGCGAGGTCGGCGCCAAAGACAAGTGCGACAGTTGCTTCTTCGACATCGCCGTGCAGGGTAGGTCCTGACACAGACACTTAATCACATTGTTATCATCTTCCAATCGGCATGTCCACCATTACTACGTAACAGCCAAGAAGTCAGTGAGTGTGATACACATTAGGTCCTTTCATTTAGTGGCCTAGCTATGACATCAGTCCATTATTCCTTTGCTGATCGAGCCTGCTACGTAATGAATTAACCCAGCATCATTCTCACCATCCTTTGTCCTTCTGTGTGGTTTCAGCTGCAGAAGAGGAGCAGCAGGACAACATCTTGGAGTCGTTTAAGCGATCGTGAGTGTCAGTGCTGGCGAGGGCCAACTCAACATGTCACCCGTCACACTGTCTCCCTTATGCTCCTCTGTAGATCGCTGCCTCTGGGCATCTGTCAGTCTCAACGAGTCTCTGCGCATGTGTTTGTCTGTCCCTCAGTTGTAGCTGACTTTGTGCCAGTCAGACTGTCTGCCATCTTTCTCTTTCTGTCACGTCTGGGTGCGTCTCCCGCCTTGCTGGTTTGCTTCACCTGGAGTCCCTCATGGTTTAGTGTCTGGCGTATTTCATCACATCTTGGCGACAGGCTCTGAAGGGACTTTTTTTTTTTATATGTACCTGTTTCAGTCAGTCTATTTCTGTCTCTGCTTCTCCCTGTGTAAAAGTGTATCTATATGTTTCCTGGGACCGTGTAGCTTTTTAATTAGTTTTGTTATTTTAGCTGTTATGTACCTGTACGTGTGCTGTGTGATCGTAAATCAGCCGACAGCTCCGCACTGACAGCTTGAGTCTCCATATTTGTAATTTGTGTTTAAAAATATAATTTCCTTTCCTCATTAGAGCTTGATCATATGGGCACAGGTAAGATGAGAAAAAAACAACATGCAACAAGACAGCATCATATTGTGCTTTGGACAGGATATCAGTGTGCTTATGTGCAGAGCTGGTATGAGGGAGAGAGGGATGAGGTCGGTGTGATAAATGAAAAGTGAAAAGTTGGTTAAAACTCCAATATGTTGCTGGAGCGAGAACTGATGAGAGTGTTAAACACCTCTTATGTGGAGGTCATGCAGCTCAGTCTCCAGATGGTAAGTGTGAAGGTTCTTATTTCCAATTTGGGGCTCATCTTTGTGTTTATTCGAACATGTATTACAGCAGCATAACCAAACACATGCGGTCTGACACCATTCTTTATGACAGTGATTCCCAGCAGCGGCTACTTGTACCCTACACCGTACATCTTTAGTCGCCAGAGGGTGTGTGGATAGATAATTGATGAAATAGAAATTATCTAAGAGATATACTCGTATTGAATGAGGTGAAATACAACCTGTTGCAATTTAGAGAAATGTAGCAAGTAATCAAGCTAAATCTAAATGTTAAGCTCGTACTAAAAAAAGGTTGAAATATATCATTAAAGTAACAGATGAATTGTTAAAAAGTAAAGGATGAAAAAAGTTTTCCATGGCTAAAAGTAATGGATACATATTTAAAAGAGACTTAAAGGGTTAATGGTGAATATATCAAGCTAAAATGTTATAGAAATCTAAAGATAATGGATATATTGGATATTTTGTTTGAACGTGTGTCATGTAACAGATAGCTAAAGGTAATAGGGTTGAGGTTGATAGCTAAAAGTAACAGCAGAATAGGTTAGCAAAAAACAGAGAGTAAATGATTGAAACAAAACATCATGTATAAATTATTGAATGCTAACGTAAAGGATAAATTATTGAAATGTAGAAGTACAGGATAATCTGTCAAAAAATCTAAATTTAACACATACATGGTTGAAAGACATAACCCGTAGTTAAGGTAATATGTTCAGATTAATTAGCTCAAAGTAACAGCAGAATAAGTTGGGTAAAAGGGGCAACATAGGAGTAACAGATAGATTAAATAGTTAAAAGTGATGATTAAAGACAAAAAAAGAATGTAGACGTAAGGTTAAATCGATGGTGAATAAATGATTGAAAAAAACAAAAACAAAGTATTGATATGTGATTGTAATGGTTCACTTGAAGGGCTGGATCAGATAGGTTGGGAACCACTGCTTTATACATAAAGCTTACTCACTCATTATTTATCTGAGGTCTTTCCTATGCAGCCTTTAATGTACACGTCTCATGTCTGAAATAGCCCAAGCTCTCCGTCTCATGCCTGGGGCATATTGGACTATTTTCTCCTCTTCATGTTGTTGTTTCTCTGACTGGTTGTGGCGGAAAAGGCTTCAAAGGGAAATAGAAAATATTCTGTGGACTACATAGCATTCTTTGGCACTCGTCTGTTCATTTCTCACACAGTGTTTAGAGCTGTGTTTTAGAAAAAGTATGCATGTTTGAGTTGTGTGTATGCTCGCAGGCTTGTCAGAGAACATGCAGGATTTAAACATTAACAGTCTTACGCACGGATAAATGCCAAAATAAAGGAAACACAAAGTAGTAATCGTGTGGGAGCCATTGTGTAGAGTAGACAACTACTGGAGTCAGCAAAAGCTGCAGTCAATACACTCAACCATTTGATGAAGTGAACCATGTGAGCGAGAGCATTATCACTCTGGGAATATTTACCTCCATCTGCATGGCAAGGATAACATGGATGGATGTTATCCTTGGGTGAACCGTTCTACCATAGAGCAAACATGATCACTCCGAATGGCTTTGAATTTATTGGCATTCATCCTGCTCTCCGAGGGGTTCAATGAGCCTCAACCAGGCAGGGGAAATACATTCTATACTGTAAAGGAGCTGCCAAGCCTGTTCACAGTGGAAAACAACAATCACTCGAGCCTGTAGACCTTTATTGGTGTGTGCCACATATAGTAGTTGTCACCTTGTTGAGTACGAGAGGATGACTGATGACATGAATTTCCCCCCATCAGTTGTAAAGTTGCATGTGAGGGAAATAAACGGCTTATGCAGGGGGACTCGACAGTATTCCCCCGTCTGTGAAGTTCTTCTCTTATTATCCAGCATGTAACTGTAATCTTTTCCCATTAATCAATGGGGGATCCTTCCCATTTACTGATGCACATGTAACATCACCTTGGGTGACATCTGTGCTAACAACACCTCAGCCATCTTTAAAAGAGTCAGATTGCATTCCACTCATAAAGAGTCACTGCAGCCAAAAAAAAGGGGGCCACAGCACGTCTGAGGATTTTTATGCACAATGCTAATCATGACGTAATGTTACTTTCCTATTCAGACGCTTTCATGAGGATGTGTTTTTTTAAATGTCCTTTATCTCTCATAATTAAGTTTCTGTTCAAACATGTTTCTTATGGCTCATTTCTGTTATGTCGGTTGCTTACGTGTCGCTTGTCTGTGTTGCTTGAATTTAGGGCATGATGGTAACTTGTAGTCCTCATCAAATGCTGTGCTCCATGTTCTCACACATGCGTTTTTTTGCATCTATCTGAACACAGGATGAAAAAGGGGTAAGCATTAGCAATAGGCACTGATTCTTGAGAAGACAACTGTGTGCTGTTGTATCGGCTCATGTTGCTCGTGCTGGTGTTATAATTGTGTATTGTAATTTTTATAAGTGTTTGGAATCAAATGGACTCGTTACTGGAAGTACATTATCAATGCTGCTTTATTACTCCCTATAAAAATACCATGATAATCTCCCAAATCATTCTTATTTTAACTCCAGTGGAAATGCAGATGAGGATGCTGGTGATCTTGACTTCAGTGCTTTGCTCAAGAAAAGGTAAAGTCATTAACTTTTTTCAGAGAGACATCTTTTATCCTGAACCGTCTTATTAAATGGGATTTCATTCACATTAGAAAGGAGAAGAAAGAACAGGATCCAAAAGAGGAAGTGGATGTTTGGGAAATCCTAAAGGATGCCAAGCCCTGTGACTACGAGAAGATTGCCTTTCAGTACGGCATCACAGACCTGAGGGGCATGCTGAGCAGGCTGAAGAAAATGAAGAAGGCGGTGGAGCCCAAGAAGAGTGACGGTGAGGATTGAGGGAAGAGACAAGAGAGGGGTTATGAGGCAAAAGCAGACTGTGTACTAGGAGTGAGGCGGCAGACATGAAAGGGAAGCTCTCAGTGTTTAAAGGCCTCGGGGGACAAGTTATATAGCTGGGACGACAGGTGGAATGTGTGCTTGCATATGCTTGCTGCTGGGTCGGCACTTAGGGATTATTTGGCTATAAAAGCAGTGGTTGAACTACACTAACTTGATTCTTTATTGTCAGCTTTCATCCGGAAGCTGGAACCAGCCTACTCAGTGAACAAGGGCAAGAGGATCCAGATCAGTGTGGACGTGGCTGACCCCAACGCTTCAGTCAAGTGGCTGAAAAATGGACAGGAAATCAAGCCGTCAGCCAAGTGAGCCAATTACTACTGTCTGGGATGCGTATGTGCATTTGTGTGTATGTGGAATTTGTTTGTGTAGTGGACGATGTGGGCATGTCTATTTAACAAGCAGCCTAAGTGATTGGGTAAATGGTTGCAGACTGACAGCCAACTGTCCAAATGCAGCGAACTCCTGAACTTAACTTCTCTGATAGCCTTAATATAAATATAAACCACAATTAATTAAATTTTGGCCACTCAATGCGCAGTATTAAAATCAAGACAATGAAATAAAAGACATTAAAATGTTCCTGTTCATGAATAGTGATGACTTTGTGAACACGGAAATAAATTACGAAATGACTAGTTCATCCATCTATACAACTAAGCGCTCTCCTCAAAAGGGCCTCCACTCCAACTTTCTAGAATCTACTACAATCCTTCAGTCTGGTCCGTTCCTCAGACATGGCTGAAGTAGCTGTGTCCATTAACTCACTCATTTGCTTGTTTTTTTCTGTTGAGCTGGGATCCTGCAAAAGTCTAGGGCTCGAAAACAAACAAAACAAATGTCCTTATATAAACTTAACTGTTTAACTGTGTATCAGTTATCCATTATTTCCCAACATAATTGCCAAATGATAACACTAACACACAGGCTAATGGCTAACCATGCTTGACGTAGATAATTTAGCTAGCTAGCTTAATTGATTTGATTTAGTAGCTAATGCTATTCCAAATAATACAACTAGTAAGGTTGTATTTGAGAATAAAGTCTGTCAATATGCCATGAAACTTTACATTGACTGAACAGTGCTGTGTAAATGATTTATTAAAGCTCTGACTTTGGTATATGACTAACAGGAGATTTAACTGTTATAGCGTCTTTAGCTTGCTGAGCTCTCACCAGAGTCTGTGTCATCCGCCTCTTTGCTCTTTTCCCCTCCTCCTTCAAAGGCAACCATTGGTGTTTTATTGAAGAGAGTACAGCTGTCGCAATTGGCATTTTTTTCAATGACTCCGCCATCTGCCATTTTGAGGAGCTGCATGCTGCTCAATGAAGTGAGGCAGGCCTCTTCCTGTTTTGATTAAGACAGTTACTATGGGAGAGGGGTCTTTTCTTGCCCTGAATGGAGCCTCACAGGAGGAGCTTCCAGGCTTTGCACTGCGACCATCCAGCTCTAACACATAAAATGTTCTAGGTTACAGACAGATAGACTGGTATAACGATTGCAATACCCTAAAATGAGCATAGATACCGGATTATACAATCCTGGTCTTTTTTGTTCAATTTCAAATCCTAACCCTAACCCTAACAACTGTGGGATGTGTTTGTTTAAGACGATAAACTAAGTATGAATATGGTCCAAAAAAACGTTACTATACACTTTAGATTTAGTGCTTTACTATTAACACTGAAGCTCACCTTAGACAGATGCAATTTTTGAGGAATGTCCCATTCCAATGTTATTTTTCCAATGCAATTTCTCCCATTTTACTTATATTGATAAAAAAAATATTCATCATTTCAACTCAGAAGTTGAGTTAAGTTGCATTGTCGATAAAGTAGGTGCCAACATTTTTACATTTGTAAATGTCTGTTTAGTAAAGAGAAGATGCACATGCATGCCCAAACGTGGATGCTCCGACTCACGTCAGTCTTTTACAGGGACTGAGCTAGAGTGGCACTTAAATGTCTACCTCTACTAAGGCCGAACAATCTCAATCTGCACCAAATTGCTCAAACGCTTAAATCAGTTTAGTCAATTTGCATAATCCTGGCGACAAATAAACCAACAAAAAGACATGGGGGAAAATATATCTTCCTTTCACAAAACGACTCAACTGTAGCTCAGCCTTAAAGCAGTTAACATTAAGTTTCATACAATCGAGTTCTCTGATATGAAAGCTTGTAAAGAGGGTAACCATGGAAATCGTTCCCATCACTACCTGTGTGATGAGAGTGAGGCACTACTGTAGTCTTTTGATATTTGTCACTATGTGTGTTCAAAAAGCAAAAGCACCTCATACGGTGCCCGTGAGTTCTGAAGCTCTTTGTCAATGTGTGAATTATTTGTCTTGGTCTAAAACTATGAGTCACTCTGTTGTCTACTTTGCCCTTTGTTTCGGATTGTGACTCGGATTTACTGGAAGCGGTTCTCTCTCTCGCTCTCTCTCTCTCTCTCTCACTCTCCCCTCATTTGGTCTTCATCATTCTCATGTAATCTTCCTCCATCCTCCCTGTGCGTCCAGGTATGTGTTTGAGAGCGTGGGCAACAAGCGGACACTCACTATCAACAAGTGCAACCTTTCGGATGACGCAATGTACGAGTGCGTGGTTGGGGAGGAGAAGTGCTTCACGGAGGTTTTTGTCAAAGGTATATGAGTCACTGTCTTTGGAGGAATCCTCCTTTCAGGAGCAAATGTTTTTTTTCTGCTCGGTTTAGCAAATGCTGTCATTTGAGCGCTGAGAGGTTGACAGCTCTGTTCCCTTCTTGTGTCTGTTTTTGTCACCTATCTTTTTCAATGCTTTCATGCCACACAGTGGCATGCGGCCCTCTGTTGTCTGCTCACTCCTTTTTAATGGACACTTGGCGAGTGGTCTTGTTACGTTTTGATTGTCGTCATGTATCACTGTCATTGTGCTGTATCTATTAATATGCTGTCTCCTTCATTAGAGTTTGACTGAATTGCATGTTTTCAAAGGCCAATTTTATTATTGCTCAATTTACATATTCATATTCTGTTGTCATATTTGATTTATTTTAGCTTATCATTTTATATTATATATTCGATCTTCCTATTCCGTTGAGTAATGTTTGAGTTTTATTGGAAAATATACAACCGCTCCAAAAGCAAAGCATCAGGTATATCAATCTGTGCATTTAGGAAGAACAAGGGATTGAGAATAAATTTCACCTGCTTTCTGTAAAGGAAAATGACAACAGGCGCAATGGACAGACACCGGCCAAAAAGAGAATGGTTTAACATGTGGTTGCCACAGACAGCTGCTCTATCCTTATACTTCCTGACAGATTCTTCTCTAGTTTTGTGTTCAGCTTGTGTCATCGTCACTACTGGTAGCATGAGGCGGTACCTGCAGCCCGATCAGGCTTGTTCACAGCCCAGGACCCAGCAGCTTGATTGGCATTGGCCAGAGATCACCAGAATCAGCAGGACTGCCACCGGCGCCTGTTCTCTCCACAGATGAGAGCAGGTTCACACTAAGCACATGTGACAAGCTTGAGCCTGGCAATATAATGGTGAACATATTGCCTTTAACATCATCCAGCATGACCGGCTTGGCGGTGGGTCAGTGATGGTCTTGGGAGGCATATCGTTTGAGGATCACACAGACCTCCATGTCATAACCAGTGGCACCATCACTGCTGTAAGGTACCGGGATGAAAACCTCAGAGTAATTTTCAGACATTATGCTGGCGCAGTGTATCATGGGTTCGTACTGGTGCAGGACAATGCCGAGTCCCACGTGGCCAGAGTGTGTCGATCGTTCCTCTTCATAAAGATCTAATGTATGAATTAAGTGTTCCCAACATTTTTTTGGAGCAGTCTATATAAAAACACTTACTTTTGGTGAAATTATTTGAATACGCAAATTACATTATATTATATAGGACATATTAGAGTGAACAGGGTCTACAGAATGTTAACAAACTAACCGCGTATCTGTATTGTTAATGATGTATCTGTCTCTGGTTGGTCCATTTTTTTGTGAGTGGGTTTTAATAGATGTAATTGGGTCTACTGCTGCTATATTAATCCCATGCTTTACTCTGTGTGCTCACTGCTGCCAATCCTGCTTTTACACGATCAGAGGCTAAGCACTTCACCACAGGCACTACTCCCATGCAGCTACGGCATCTATCTGTGTTTGTGTCTGTGAAGATATCATTCACGTTGCTGTTTGCAAACATCCACATCAGTACCTTTTATTGCTAATTCATCTTGACATTACCGAGGGCATTGGAGGGATCACCTTATGACAGCTTGACAAAACTAGCAGTCATTGCCCTTAGACAAGAATACTTGGACATGAAGCCGGGGCTTTTACTCTGATGTGTTGTGAAGTGATTCTTGGCTGACTAGTCTTTCACCACATGTCATCGAATCCTCACAAAGCTTTGTGGAATGAGTCGTAAATGTCAGATACAGATTCTTGTAATATGTTCCTGAGTTAACTAGTCTTTAGCTAAATAAATTGCAGGAACGTCTCCAAAAGTTAGCCTTTATTGGGGATTGTTGGCACCCCTGCCACTTTTGGATTAGCCAGACTAGCTGTTATCTAATTTTCCATCTTTGTGCAAAGCAATGATACGCTGCCTCGAAATACAGCAAATTATCCTCAAAATATTTACTTTTTTCAACTAACAACATGAATATAAAGCAATACGTTGTTGGAACACATGTTTTGCTTTAAATTGACGATCCATCCATCCATTATCAGTGACGCTTATCCTTTGATGGTCACAGGGGGGTCTAGAGCCAATCCTGACATTGAACGAGAGGCAAGGTCCACCCTGGACACGTCCCCAGTGTCTGCAGAGACAAACGACCATTCACACTTACATTCACACCTACAGTTAATCTAGAATCTCTATTTAACCTAATGTCTTTAGACTCTGGAAGGAAGCCGGAGCTACTCAGAGAAAACCCTCGCCGATACGGGAGAAGAGACTTACTTTACACAGACCCCATCCAAACTGGGATTTAAACAGGAACCGTCCCTAAAATGATGATGTCATTCATATTAGAAAACATTTCAGGTATTTAGGTCAAATAAGAGCTGAAAGTAAACTTTCAATTCCGTGTACCCACTGTTTTCTTTCCACTGCTTTCTTTTCCCGTTGTGTCTCCTTCACATATTCCTGAGGGGAATGAATTCCTCATAGTTTTTTTCGAAAACAGAAAAGCCCCGAATTACACTGTAGAACTCATTTCACAAAACTTTTGTGAGGCCCGCTGTCAATTTGTGACTGTGGCTCCGAGAGCTTCGGGGCGCACCAGCTGAGGTTGGAGAGAATTGAGACATCCGGAGGGGGACTGAATGGTGACGATGACAAATAGCTGAGGCTAGCGGAGCATCAGGCATCACACCATGTGGTTACACAATGTGACTCGCACCACCCCAGGAGACTCGAAATATCTTCCACCTCTACGAGACAGGTGTGGTAGGTGGCTTTGATAAGGACTTCAGGGGCGTATCGTGCCATTATTCAACCTCAGAAGACTGCGTGCACATGTTGTGTGTGTTTTCTGCTCATTGAGAACGCTAATATACATGCCATCCACCACCCATCTACAGTCGGGGAGAGAGAACACCTGGACTTTGTGCTTGAACAAAGCAAACAGGGCTCATATGGGAAAACTATCAAATTCAATTAAAGTTGTAGCTACTCTTCCTCGATGGAATGCTTGAAATCAATACCACAGAATTAAAATGAGTATTTTTAACAAACTGATGCTCTGACTAATTCTAGTTGATTATGATCAATGTAGATGTTAAAGTAACCGTTTCATTGCTCGAAAACAACTTTAGATACCAAACAAAAATACAACTGTATTACTTTCATAGTGTTCAATAGTGTTTCTTCAAGTTGTTAACTGGACAGAAACTATATATCCACTACCACTAGCAACTCATCGTAGTAATTTTGCTGTGTTTGACTATAGACAGTCGATAGTTAAATCCCAACTCAGCCCCAGGAGCATACATTTACAGGAGTGGTTGTTTTGTCAGGCCGTGTATAAATGCATTACTCACTCTGCACAAGTGCTGATGCCTTCAAGCTCTGTTTTTCCCATGTGCACCAGACTTGTATTTTATCCTCTACTCATGTTCTTAGTCATCATAGCTCTGCTGATTTAGGAACAATAGACAGTGGGAGATTTTGACAATACAGTCTAGTACAACTGACTCAACACCTTGCTGCTGTTTTGGGGAGGTGACTTAAGGCTTTCTGTTACTCCGCAGAGCCTCCAATTACCATCACCAAGCATCTGGATGATGTCCATACTGTGGTGGATGAGAAGGTGGAGTTTGAGGTGGAGGTGTCCGAGGAAGGAGCCAACGTCAAATGGTGAGCTACTGTGCCCCTTGGTTTAATTACACGTCAGCAAAATGCATTAGTCACTGTGGCAAGGGACAATGCCACGGGGGTCTCCCAACAACAGCCAGAGACCAACCACACACTTTTCTAAATATTGTACTGACATAAATGGTACAACAAACATAAATGGTCAGGCACATGCATTTTCTGGTAGCTGCTCAGTTCAGTACACTGGCTTAGTTTCAGCCTCTTATGTGTTTCTTCCTCATGTGGCAGCTCTCTACTGCCTTTATAACCAGGGAAGTAATCAGCCACCTCCACAGCCTACAGTCATTTAATAATCTTTTGCTGAAGGTTCAGAACTATTCCTCAATAAAAGGAATAAACTAAAGTCATTTTCAGACACTGCACAATGCGGAGGGAGGTTGTACGGATTCTATGGACTTAATGCAGACTTTATAGTAGGGGAAACTCTCCAGATCATCTGGAGGCATAATGAAGACAAAGGTTTGCCAGCTCAGAGAACAAATGTGAATGTTGACACATCTTACAGATGTGAACATTTACTAATCTTGCTTATAAGCAAACCAAACAAATGGACAGTGGTGAAACAAACTCCTTGACATAGGTAATAATAGATCTAGACAAGAACTAGGGATGTAGCGGCTCATAAGTCATCATGGTACCTTTGATTACATGTGTTTTGTATTGGGAGCAGCTGTTTCTCTTCGACAAAAACTATATTGCATGTTCTGAATTATTGAAGAGCACAACATTCCAACCTTGTCTGTGAGTTTTAGGATATATATACAAGTTTGGAAAATGTTTGATGGACTAGAAAAGTGTCTTCATTTAAAAAGCTCTTTGAGTACGACATGCTTCCATTCACACATTATTACATGCTCATAAATGTATATTAAAAACATATTCTTTCTTCCAAAAGTGAATTTTTCCGGGAACTATTTAATACAGTAGCACTCACTGTATATTTAAAGGACTGATCATTTAAACACTTGATGTCCAGAAGACAGACAAGGACTGAGGCATAAGGAAATCCAGTGAAAAAGCAGACACGGCTCACAAGGACAAATATCAATGTTTAAAGAAACTGAAGTATAAGAAAACTGAAAACCAAGGAAAGGCCACAGGTGTGAACAGACAAAGTGACAGAGGAGAGGCAGGGATAACTGAACTCAGGTGTGACACGATAGCCTACATCAATATGTAGACAATCACAGGAGCAGGGAAATCAGACAGACAAGGAAAGAAGTTTCCAAGTTAAACAGAAAATAATTAACTCAAGATGCAAACAAAGATAAAAACAAAAGGTCCAAATACAAAAAGTCACCTTTTGCACCATTTTTGAAAATGTTCTAAAACCTTGTGATCCTGGAGGCTATATAGCCAGGTAGCACAGAGCAGACCATTCAATCAGCTCTTTCTCACCTCTGTTTGTCTGGGTCACCACAACATATTTTCCTGTGTTTTCTCCTCAGGATGAAAGATGGAGTTGAGCTGAACAAAGAAACTGCAGGTTCAAGATACAGGTTTAAGAAAGATGGGAAGAGGCACATTTTGATCATAAATGAAGCTACGAAGGAAGATATTGGGACGTACTACGCCTTCACCAACGGTGACGAGTCGAAGGCAGAAATGGATGTTGAAGGTAAATTGTCTTCGTGTAGTGTCCCTGCCAGGGGTCAACATTACTCATCACATTTAGTTCTGTGTTTTGATGCCGTGCTTCCTATTAGAAATCATAACACTGAAAATCAACCTGAGATTCAAGAAGGTAATAACATCAAGCCAAGATTGAAGAATCAATATTCATCAACCTAAAGGTCTTGATTGACCTGACTTCTTCGAAAAACTATTGAATAATTCTGTATATTTAAAACCTTAAACATGACCTATGTGTCCATGAAGTGCAAAATATAACGGCATATCACAAAACACAATAAAAAACAAAACAACAACAATACAAAAGGGCATAAACATCTACTGGAAAAGGTAGGTAAATGCTATTGACAAAGCTTGTTGCTGATTGGAGGGACGATTTGCACCTCCGACCCACCGTGGAGCAGTAAGCATAGAAAATCAATACTCTTATAAATCCAAAGTTAGATCTAACAGTAACAGACGCGGAAAGTTCCTGACATCAGCTGGTCTATCACGTTTTTCAGACATGGTTCCTTAATTAGAACCTTAAAGAAAATTCACACATCAGCGCATCTTGATGTTTTCCATTTTGACAAGCATGAAAAGCAATGAATTAGTCATTACGCATGTCAAAATTAATATTACTTCATTAATCCCATGTATCAGTTGTTCATCACCCTATTCGTCATGCTAATTTTCTTTAGCACCTCGAAAACTGATGGCGGAGTCTCATCTCTCGCCTGTTCAGCTGTCTCAGTTGCTGCAAACCTGCGAGCCAGACGAATCTCCTAAATTGATTAGAATGTGAGAAATAGTCTGTCTGGACTCCGCAGTCATGGTTGGAGTGCACCAGGTGGCGGATTCAACCAGAGTGTTCCAACCTAAATGGCTAAATAGAACGCCTGCATGGGGTGAACCACAAGTTTATGGAGGGAGACCACATTATTGTAGCGTACCACAGTGTGTCATGTGGTGGCTGAAATCTACAGGAGTGGAGAAAACCTACTGGAGGAATAGAAATGTTTTCAAAGCTTAAAGTATGTTTTAAAGAATATTTTGAGATTTGAATACATGCTCGGTTACTTTCTTAGCAGAAGTTACATGATTGACACCAGTTTTGTAAGATGCTACAGCCGGCTGCTTCCTTAGCTTTGCTTAGCACAATAAAGGCTGGCTCCATGAAAAAAAACTGGATTTCCATCAAGATTCACACATCTCTGAGAAATCAATGAACATGTTAAAAAATCTTCCTCTTTCGCGATGTTAGAAGGTGAAAAAAAGAATAATCCTGGATCCGCACCAAACAAACAAAACAGTAGCTGAAAACAACCTCCTTGGTGTAGGTGGTAGCATTTGAATTAGTGTCGACTCTGGACAGAACAAAACAACCGTGTTTCCAGTCTTTGTGCTCAGCCAAATGAAGTGTGTGCCAACTGATTACAAGTGCAAAAATTGGGTTAAAATATTCTCAAAAAATATGTACAACTCAGTACCGTAATTAATAACATTACTGTAGTGATAACCTGTAGCCACGCATTCATGACACTGGTCAAATGTTACATTTCATTGTGTGAATGCTGCACTATCTATCTATGTTGTTGTTTTTGCTACAGATAAGGAGCTGCAGATTCTGCAGAGCATAAGTGACCTGACAGTGAAGGCCGCTGAACAGGCTGTGTTCAAGTGTGAAGTGTCTGATGAGAAAGTGACGGGGAAATGGTTCAAGGACGGGGTTGAAGTCCAGTCCAGTGATCGCATCAAAATATCGCACATCGGAAGGTAATTTAACTTCACTTGTGGGGGTCCAAGTATGAACGTCAGAAAGCATTTGCCTTGAGCTCTCTTTCCCGGCTGTCACGCACAGATACGGACACACAAACACAAACAGACATGCACGCACACAGACTCACAAAATCATATCACAGTAAGCAGTGTCTGTCACATGGCTTGGCAAACTATTAGGAAATGGTTTTCTTAGTCGTTTGACCCAATTTTGGGATTCTGTAAAGCTCTAAGGTCCAAACAGACACGCATACAGACACAACACACACACTCCCGAGGGCCTGGTGTTTCTCTCAGTAATCCCTCCGTCAGAGCTGCCGATGGTAGGAGGCAGCAGCGGTCACACAAGGTGAAAGCCATTTTGCACGTTTCTCCCTCTGCAATATTGCCTCATGAGGTATGTTGCCTGGGCAACTGTCTTTTGCATAATTGTGGATCACAATAAGTTGTCTCCTTGCTTACATCTGGCAACGTGTACCCAGGATCCACAAGCTAACGATTGATGACGTGATTCCTTCGGACGCTGGAGATTATACTTTTGTCCCTGATGGCTACGCTATTTCTCTCTCAGCAAAACTCAACTTCCTGGGTGAGAGCGACCCGACAATCAAAATGAGAAGCATTTGATTCTTTATCTGGATATCAGCTAACAATGTTTACATTTCTATATTTTTCTCCCCAGAAATCAAGATTGAATATGTTCCCCTAGAAGGTTAGTGTTGTTGTCTTATTGTATAGACGTGTAATTAACAGTAGACAGCGCTGGAGAGCAGGAAACCTATTGCCAATATCACAGATGTTATTTTTAACCTTTTACTCTGTAGCAGTAACTCCTGTAAGTAATTTCCCAAATCCAAAAAGCAGACAAACACTACTCAACGTTTGACTTGCAGCTACAAGTCCACCTTGTAGAGTGATGTCACACACTAACATGCCCTGCACACTATAAAGTGCAGATGACATACATAAGTAATGTATTGAAATCTGTTGCACTTCACCCCAGTGGACAATGGAGTGTAGATACCTGACAAAAGCCGGCTTTGGACACATTTTTCAAAGAGGTAATCTGATTCGGGTCAGGTCGGTCACATTGTCTGGGGATATTTTTGACACTGCAAATGTGTGTAATCGGGGGAAACAAGCAGCAACGATGTGTTTCAGGGACATGGTAACACAAACTCAGTTCGACTTACATAAGCTGCATTGGGCTTTGATTAGGTTTGGACACAAAAGCAAAAATGTCTTTCAGGTTTGGGTCATGTAGGGTTTGTTTCTTCTTGGGCTCAGATGGGTTCGGACAGAAAAATGCAGCCCGGGATGCAATCTAGTGGACACACACCCTAACATGCTTGTTTAGCATTACCCACTTCAACATGATGCTAATCTAAAAAAATCCTCAGATCTAACACTTTGATTTTCAACACAGATCGTCATCCATGTGACGCAACAAATGCAAAATCATGTCGGTGTGTTATCTCAAACTTGTTATCTTTCTAACCTGAATGCCTTCTCATGAAAGAGCCTCCCAAGATCCACCTGGACACCAGCGGCATCGGCAACCAGAACCTCATCACCGTGGTGGCTGGAAACAAACTTCGCCTTGACGTCGCGATCACGGGAGAGCCGGCCCCCACAGTGTGCTGGATGAAGGGAGACCAGGTGAGGAAACTATGGAGTCTATGGAGCTGATCCTCACCATTCACCTCATAAACACTGGAACACACGTCAGATACTTTCTACCTTTGTGCATCAACCAGCCGTTAGTCACTGAACAGCACAAAGGAAGAGTGAAACATGAACTAGAGTGGGATGGTTAAATCACCTGTCATTGTAGCAGCTGTGGCGTCATAGCTCCCTTCAACGGTTTCCTTTTTCCTGTCCGACTCTCTCTTGCTCTGTCCGGATCCGTCTGGTAGGTGGTGGCTGCGAACGAGGGACGAGTCCGTGTAGAGACGGAGAAAACCACCAGCACCTTTGTAATGGAGGGGGCGGTAATAGGCGACGAGGGCCCCTACTCCATCACAGTGACTAACCCTTTTGGAGAGGACAAGGTTGAACTCTTCATCAAGGTCGTGGGTCAGTGGCTGGTTCTCACTTTTTCCTTTTTCACTTGATTTTTATTTCTTTTGTGGCTCCAATACTATTTCCCATGGCTCAATTAGAGCTGCAGGATGTTGATGTGAGACTGAAATGGTTATGTCAAAAAATATGGACATAAATAAGCGAGAATCATAGAAAACTACAATAGGACTCAAAGCAGTGTATACCTCTGCCAAGGCCAAAGCTCCTTTAAATTCAATCGAGGCTCTCCAAATTTCACACAATCATAGAAATCAGTCTCTTAATATCATCTTTCATCTTGATCCATTAATTATTCTCTGGGAAATTGGTGAGAACATCCCAAAACTCTCATACCAAAAAGGGACTATTCCTGAATCTACACATAGAAATAGAAATGATATGTCATAGTCTGCTTTTATTGCTTTGAAAGATGGGCAGTAAGAGTTATCCTGAAATCATAGCAAGTCTCTTTCATTTAATTAAAATTAATTAAATTAATTATGTTTTCGTAAAAAAAGGAACTCATTTTTAAATGATTCCTCATCATCCTTGTGAATATATATAAGATTGTTATAATTATATCACAATTTGGCACTATTATAGGCAGACATCAAATCCAATTGACATGAGCATTAACTAATGGACTGAATGAAAAACCAAATATCTATAGTACTAAAGAATGCCTTTAACACTATAAGCACCGGGTTGAAAATGGTGCTTTAGTATATATATGATTTAATGTACGAATATAGGTTTTCCAAGTCGTGAATCTGCTGCTTTTAAATTGCTGTATGTTACAGCATTGCTTAAAAAGATCTGCCTTCTTATCCTCTCTCATACCCTCGACTTCTCCCATTTCTCGCTCTTTTTCATCTTTCCTTTTCCAACTGTAACCTGCCTCTCCAGATGTGCCCAATCCTCCTGAGAATGTCAGATGCTTATCAGTTGGCGAGGACTGTGGCACGATCACATGGGACCCTCCTGCATTTGATGGCGGAGTTCCCATTAAAGGTACCCCTGGAACACACCGCGTCTAATGTTCACATCTGATGTCTTCCTCCCAGGAGATAACAGCAGTTTAGAAGGCTCAGTGTTTGTCGCTGTGCAATGTTTTTGAACTCCCTTATGAAGAACACCGAGCCGCTTTTTAATGACTGCCCCGTATATTGATACTGCTTTCTCCAGGGTACCTGTTGGAGAGGAAGAAGGTTGGCTCGCCCAGATGGACCAAGCTCAACTTTGATCCTTACGAGTCCAACACGTACGAAGCTAAGAAGATGATTGAAGGTGTTCAATATGAGATGAGAGTGTTTACAGTCAACAGCATCGGCGTCTCGCAGCCCAGTGGAAACTCAAAGCCCTTCATGCCCATCGGTGCGTTGCCATTTGTCAGTAGCAGAATGGTTAATTAACAGAGGTTTCTCACACAATGCTCATGGAGGCAGCTTAACCTGCCTCCCATCCAATTTACACTGGGTATTAATGTATTAATTAGCTCCTGTCTCTCTCAGCCCCCACCAGTGAGCCCACTCGTCTCATGGTGGATGATGTGACAGACACTACCTGTGCACTCAAGTGGCTTCCTCCAGACAGAATCGGAGCGGGCGGCATCGACGGTTACATCATTGAGTACTGCAAGGAAGGAAGTAAATACATGCAAAAATGTGTACCACTTAATACTGAGTTGTTATTGAGGGTTATGGTCAGATTAAATCCATTGGGTGGTTGGTTGTTCATTTACAGCATACTTTTATGGGGCTTTTCTGTGTAAGTACCCTTTATGTCATAAAAAGATGTTGTGATACTGCAAAGGTTGTTTGTGCAAACTGTCCATCATACAGTAGCTTAGTAATATTACATTTTGTTTAATTAATCTATTGGAGTTTAAAAAGTGAATATATTCTTTTTTCTAGTATTCTTAAAACCAAACACACAATAACAAAGTGTAAGGAAAGGATCAAACTGTGTGTAGATTTTCTTTAAAAGTTGCAAATATTATCTTAATCCTTCTAACTTTCCAACTAACAATAGTGACCAAGTTTTACTTTGAAGGACACCACTAGCTAGTGTCCTACAACAGTGTCCCCCAACCATCTCCTTTAATTCAATCAACCAAACCAAAACACAAACTCATCAGTCCCCTGAATATACCTGATTGATTTCATCACGATTCATAAATTATTGCTGCAGAAATTATGAAAATGACCAAAAAATTCTTATAATTTAAATCTTTACGTCCGAATATGCACAACATTTAAGTGAATTCTTTCTTGGCCCATGTCCAAATGCTTCCAACGAGTTTTGTAGAAATCAGTTCAATGGTTTTTGTGAAATCCTGCCAACAACAACAGTTAAACAAGGGTGAAAACAGGACCTCTTTGGTTATCAAGGAGGTAATAACCATACAACAGTCTACACAATTAAAGGGAAAGACTTTGAAGATTCACGACCAGCACATTAATTTAGCATTATTTATATTATTCCTGGTGGCCCAACAATGATTTCGTATTATTATTGTCATCTTAATTAGCTATGTAGACCTTGGAATCCAACTTTTATCAACTTCTGTCAAAAATACTAGAAGCTAGAGTGGTAAATTTGCCACCATTGTCATGGAAAGAAGGGGAAATGTGGTGTGGCTTGGAAAACAATCAAATAGTGAACATTGTTATTATGTAATGTTATTAGAGAATTATACACCCAATGAGTTTCTCAACTTTATCCTGACATCTTTGGATTGGTTCTGTTTTTCTGATCTGTTCCTTGCTCGCCTTTTCACTCATCCCTCAGGTGACCAGTGGGTGCAAGCTAATAAGACACCAGTGGAAAAGAACCAGTACAGGGTGAAGGATCTCCCAATGGGGGAGAAGATGCTGTTCAGAGTAGTGGCGGTCAACATTGCAGGCCGCAGCCCCCCTGCCCGTCTCGCCCAGGCTGTCACCATCAAAGAGATCTTGGGTCAGATATGCGTTTGAAGTATTTTTCATCACAGAAAATCAACAGATTTAAAGTGGACCACAGTGCTCTTGGTACAAAATCTTTCTGACTCTAAGAAACTCTGAGACTCATATGCCGTTGCTATTTTCCGCCATTGCTAAAGTGTAGTGCTGTTTGCAGAAAGAATCACTGTAAATATTGTCAAGGATTATTGTGCTGCATCTGAGAAGGAATGATTCCGCTCTGTATTTTTCTTGCCTCAATAATTTATACTTCTGGCACACACATACTTGCTAATAAACATGACATACTAACTGTACATGTTGTACATTTTAAATGTCCACACTCTTCCACACCACCCACACATCCACAACTTCTAATCAGCTCATCCTCTAATGTTTCTCCTTTGTCAACCACACAGAGTCTCCAAAGATCCGCCTGCCGCGCCAACTGAGAACCAAACTCATAAGGGTTGTGGGCGATAAGGTCAACTTGGTCATCCCCTTCCAGGTTAGTTTAGGATGGCCAAAATTAGTTAAAAATGCGGTTAAGATTAATAATACAGGCTAGGTTTGTAATAGCAGAATAAAGTGAAACGATGACGTAAACACTCACAATTGCTTGCCGATTTGGTGTTTTTGGTCACAACGTATCCTAACCAGTCAGTAACAGTTCCACCTTGTCATTGGTCGAGGTCCAAGCAAAGCAATCCTTGCTCTTACTTGCTCGTCGCTATGGACGATAGGAGCTGAAACGCTTGTGTGGATGTTGTAGTTTTCAAAATGAAATCAACTTTTTAGTCTGTCTTACTTGAAAAATTGACAAAAAAATAAGCATTGGGCATGAAGCATACAAATTACCTCCGAGCTGCTGATAAAACAGTTAATCCCAGAGGGGATTCATATGATCTCCTAAGGGACTTACGCAAGAATTCAACTGGCCTAAGAAGACATGCAAGAAATATGTTTAAAACACCCTATTTTTTGAGTTTTGGTTGCCCATTCTGGGACATCCGCTGGCACTTTGTCTGCGTTTTTTAGTGATGGAAATAAGACATCTTTATACCTGCTGGTATAAAGGCATTTCAGGAATCTGCCTGTCAGATCTCAGCACAATGCTGAGGGAATTTCTTCAAATTTCGCACAAACAATGAATTACTTAGACGTTGGTGACAAAAGATCAAGTCCTCCCAAAAGAGCTTTTTTTAACCATAATTTAAGAAGTCAAACGATAGTAATCATTAAAATAAACGGAATACCTTTTATTAAATGCCTAAAAGTCTCCCCTATAGGGATGTGAATTCTAACTTGACTGGTTGGCAGAGGCTTCCAACTGCGAGGTGGAAATTCTAGTTTCTTCTGAAATGTAAATCCGATATGTAAACTTTGCTAGCAGCAGAGAGAGCGAGCACTCAAAGGGCACAAGAATCATCACAGCATTTGACTGTAGCTTGCAAATGATTGTAATGGGGAAAAGAAGCTAACCTCAAAGTAGCAAAGGGGAAGCAACTATTATAAATAAAAACAGACAACAAAAAGTGAGACTCAGCCCCGTCTGCTTTTGGAAGAAACAGATGAAAAGAATGTTCTGAGACAGAGGACGTGACTACACGTTGTTCCCCTGAGAGTGAAAGAGCACCCACAGTAGAATTCTGAGGACGTTTCATCACTGGTTGTTTCATCACTGATGGGATATATTTTCTAACGGCAGCTTCGACAAATTAAAAAGGATGGTGTGCCTAGTTGAGATGAATTTCCTAACACAAACAACTGAAAAAAGGCTACGGTCCAAAATCACAGAACATAAGCACATTTCTTTGAGGGCTTTCTTCTTTGAAAATGTCTTCCTTTATTTGGATTTTTCCGTCCCTCTAACCACAGGGTAAGCCTCGCCCTATTGTGACCTGGTTCAAAGAAGGTGTTCTCCTTGAGGACAAGACGGTGGGAACTCGTACGACTGAAGTGGACACCATCCTCTTCATCCGCACAGCAGAAAGAACCCACTCCGGGAAGTACACACTGTCTGTCCAGATCGAGGACATGGTGGACAGCGCTGACATATTCATTCAGATTGTAGGTCAGTCCCGGCGCAGCAGCTACAACCTCTCAGCTTCAACTAGAAACACTTGTGTTGCATGTTCTCTCTTTAGGATTAGAACCCTGTGCGTGTTTCATACTTAACAAGGTAAACGCTTAATAACCTGTGTGAACGGGATGAGGGCTTGAGCCTAAATCTCTGACATGTCACAAGTTTTTTCAAATTTGATGATAATTCCTAATTTCATACTGCTAAGG
The DNA here is from genome assembly GCF_949316205.1 of Platichthys flesus. Classification (NCBI taxonomy): domain Eukaryota; kingdom Metazoa; phylum Chordata; class Actinopteri; order Pleuronectiformes; family Pleuronectidae; genus Platichthys; species Platichthys flesus. The sequence goes on along the minus strand of NC_084960.1, from coordinate 16,127,029 downwards.
ATCTGTGACTTTAAGAAGCAAGTCATCAAAGCGCTGATTCCCCTCTCTCTCTCAAGCATAATCCTGACTCCAGCACTGCCATCGTGGCCGCCGGCTAATTCCTCAGCTTATGGCCTGTCTCCCTGGGTCAGGTTACTGGTTGGATTATTTGACAGGGGGGGCTCCGCTGGGATTATTTGCGTTTAGACTGGGATTAGGTTCGGATTTTGAGGGCTACTCTGTCACTTCTTCTTCTGCTGAGAAGGTTGAGCTAATGAGAGGCTGCGACTCCTCGGATCAGGCCCCCCTCAGCTGATCTGTCACCCTACTGTTTCAGCAAGAGATACTACATGAAGGATTAACGGGCAGTAACCGTTGCGCTGCACACACTTTGTACTGTACTCCACAGAGAACACTCAGAGCAAGATTAATGACAAACACATGACTACGTTGTACAGTATTTCTGTACTGCACTGTCTATAATGGAGGCCACACAGAGGGCCTGATGATAAACACACTGCATTTTTCTGCTCTATGTACTTTGTCACTTCTATGCCAACACAGTTTTTATATGAATATATACAGCTATCACCTACTTTCCTTGAATCTTTGTCTTTTGCTCTGCTAATCTGTCAATCTGCCCTGCGATTGATTCCATTCCCTCTATGGGACTTCCCTGCTCCAGATCTGTTCATCACCACCCCGCTTTCTCTACTTCTAATAGCGTACCTACATTTCTATCCAGGGCAGAGAAACAGAGTCAGTTAACTCAACTAACTCTTCAGCCTCTTCTTTTCTGCTCATAATTGTCTAATAAACTCATCTTGTTCCTAGTTTCATGAAAAATCCTCTCCATTCCTATCCCCAACGTTGTCTCTTCTCACAATCCCACCAGACAAGCCTGGGCCTCCCACTGATGTGCATGTCTCAGACGTCTGGGGTTTCAACGCTGCGCTGGAGTGGAAGCCGCCCAAAGACGACGGCAACTCTGAGATTATCGGCTACACCATTCAGAAGGCTGACAAGAAGACTAAGGTATGCATGAAGAGATGTGTATGGGAATATAGATGTGGGGTTCAGGTGAGGCAACTCACTGGCTGCCATATTGGAGGTCTGCGATAATGAGTGTGACCCCTACAGTTCTAAGGTTTATGTTTGCAGACTCCCCTTCATCATTTAGTTAGAAAGTCATTAGGTCCATTTCACCATGCTAGTCTGCTCTCTGCTTATTAGTCATAACTAATATGGTCAGATGTTAGTTATCACAATCATTTCACATGTTATAATCATACGTGGAATATGTGTTTTGGGGACATTTTCATGGTTTAACGTGTGAGACTCATCAGTGTTCAAATGTATCTCCTTTGAAACTGGACACGTGTGTTTCCGTCATGTGATCACCATATACTATAAAGACGACCCGTCTTCACTTCCTCTCTCTCAATACAGAGATGGAGCCAGAATGTCCCGCATACAAACGCTACCATCTTGCACATTGAGAGGCAGAGTCTGCACAGTTAAACGGATGGAGCTTTGGTGACACACAGGCTCGAGTTGCGATTCAGTCTCAGCTATCATGCGGTTTTATGGCATCAAATAACTACTTAAAATCAACTTATCAGAAACATGAAAACTTAAACACCAGTGAGATAAAAACGACCTAAAATACATTTTAACCTTTATTTGTGTGTAAGATAGATAGAGATAGAGCCGAATTGCGTTGCACAACTGCAGCTGAAACTATGATCTCTCACTGTCTGCGAGGATGGTAAAACATAATGGACCATAGAAGTAGCACGTGGTAGCATATGGAAGCACACGCGATAGCAAGATGGCGCAAGCGAGCACGCGGTCAACAGCGCTGCAAATAGCGCTGTACTCACCATGCACGAGACAATTAGAGATGTCTCATGTTAGCGTAAAACATGTTTTGGTTCATAACTAAAGTGTGGCGGGACCAATTAGAATGGCGGGCAGCCACGGTCTAGATAATTATTGGGAAACAGTTTGATTATATGCTCAGAACATCCTGCCAAAAATGTTGTTTTTGAAAAGATAATATCGATAGCCGCATACTGACAGGACGACAGTTTAAGAGGGACAGTGGATTTAAGAAATGATTGTGAGTCTGAAGAAATCTGAAATGTTTAAGTTGTCTTTTTTCATTTTAAATAAAAAAGGAACAACCTGGTTGTTGTAATGAGCAGAAACTTGCATCATTGCTGTTTTCCAACATCTTTAAGTGTCCAGTGGACTTTCAGGATGGTTATATCTCTGCTCCTGCTTATAGTTTTGTCACGTAGCAGCAAAAGCCTCACTATACTGTCACGGCCATTATGTTTCATGCTTCGACAGGAAGCTGGACTAGAGGAACATGGATGGCAGGGATAGGAGATTCTTCAGCTTATACACATCTCAACCTCAGCTATAAGCCTCTTTGAACCTCTGCCTCTCCATTCTCTCTCTTTTTGTCTGTCTATCTGTCTCTCTCACATCAGGAATGGTTCATGGTCTATGAGCACAACCGTAGGCCCAGCTGCACTGTGTCTGACCTGGTCATGGGGAACGAGTATTTCTTCCGAGTGTTCAGCGAAAACATCTGCGGCCTCAGTGACACTCCTGGCGTGAGCAAGAACACCGCCATCATTACCAAATCAGGTAATGAAATCCCTGCAGAGCACTATGCGGCGTGACACGATGGCGTCGCTATGCATGCCAAGAAGCATCTAATGCACACTGAGCTGTAGGCCACAGTGTATTCAGATAAAACATAAACTGAGCATTATGAAATGAGGAAGTTATCAGGGATGGTGATTAACATTTCACAAATTCAAAAATGACTAAAAATATAAACTTTAATAAGATTTTTAAGTCTAGAACAGAGTAATAACATCCAAGCAAGTTGAGATTAATTGCCGGCCATGATTAATAGCTTGAATCTAATTTCAAGAAAATTAATTCACACTGATTATGCTAAACAGAAATATTCTTTGACAGAGTGTTAAATAAAATGTAATACTGGCCGGGGATTATGAGAGCAACTAGGCTGGGAAATTAACACCTGCCACCAGCCAAATGCTGCCTCTGTTGTCGTGTTGTTGCATTTGCTTACTCTCCCAGAAAACTTGGCAGTCAACCAGCCAATCTCGTTTGTGGGACTTGTTGATCACGGTGCCCACCTGACCTCAGGATGAAACAAAAGTCAGCTCCCTGTCTCCATAATTGAAATGGTAATCGGCAAATTAAAACAATTTGCTAGTGTAACAGAATGTAGTATGGCTATTAAAGGCAAGACAATACACTGGGTTATTAATTAAGCCTTTCAGTAGAATGTTTCACACAGTCCTCGATTAGAGGCGGCTTCAGAGGTGGGACACAAACCAGCCAAGTACTTCGGTGAAGGTTAATTTAAGTCATGTCCATCAAAATTAAGACAAATATTGTCCTCAGTGCCCCAAGAATCTTTTGCCGTCTTTGGCTGTAGTCATAAATCGTCTAGTTTCCAGTCTGGAGATTTTGAAGGGACCTTTGGAGCCCCATGCCAAAGAGACCATGGGGGCACGGGGGGGGGGGGGGGGGGGGGGGTGAACCAAATCTTTTCGTAAGGATTTTCCGAAAATTCAATGGAAGTGACATCTTTCCAATATTGACATAATTACGAAGAGCAAGGACAGAGAGATGGACAGTTTAAAAGTTACTGTTTAACGTAAAGTCATGTTGATTAGTTTGTGTTTGATTACTTCAGGAGCGCTACAACTTCAGTGCAAGAATTTTCCAGCTTGATTTGGCATTCACACAAATTCTCCAAGTCCTAAACTCATTTTTCTTATTATTCCAACACCACATGAACACACAAACTGTATAAAACTTGCCTCCACAACACGTGAAACATGTAGCTAGCCTGCAAGCCAAGTGGTCTCAACCGTATCACACACAGCGTGGTATCTAACTTGCCGCTGGAAGCAGCTCATTAAAAAAATTCATGAATCTGTTTAATCTTTGAGATAATCCTAACCTGTCTTTTTGTTATGTTAAGACTACAAGTGGCATTTCAAATTATACCTGTGTGCCATCTTTCCTAATATAATTAGCATGCTTATATATCTAACATCATGAGCTACAATCACTTACTCACCGGGATATCAACGTTCACAGTTGTTGTTCCTCAATAATGAACTTCAACCCAAAACCCAGACTTTAGCTCTGATTTCAGCTTGAAAAATGTTCTGAACCGTGGAGGAATAGAGCAAAAAAATGTACTCCGAGCCAAAGCATATCAAAGATTGTTTGATGAGAGGGATGGTCACTCAGAGCGCTTTCTTTTCATGCTGAGGTCAGGTTAACCTGTAACTATCGACCTTACTTGAGATATCACTTCTCCACCTGTCCAGGTTTGAACTATGAACCTCCACCCTTCAAAGAGAAGGATACAACTGCATCCCCAAAATTCACAGCGCCCCTGGTGGACAGATGTGTGGTTGCAGGTTACGCCACCGCCATCAGCTGTGCCGTCCGCGGCTACCCCAAGGTATTTACATCGCAAAACAGTGTGTGTGTGTGTCGGGGATGCTGTTTGCTTCAAAAGTTGATTTGGATTTCACTTAACTATATTAAAGTAATTTAGTTAAGGAAAAATAAAGATTTGATTTTTAAAAATATAATATTATAATATGTCAATATGTTTTTTAAAGAAGTGTCTCATTTGGCTTAGAAATCTGTTGAATATACAGTCGGTAATGCCCCAGCTTTACCTTACAAATTATTTTAAACTACAGAGCAAGAACCACAAGCTTATGTACACTTTCCTGACGTAGCTCTGCTGCAAGGGTGTGCCAGATATTTTATACTTTGTGTTTTTTCAGAGTGAGCGTACAAGTTTGGAGTGTCAAACTGTGAGTGTAGAACAGTCAGAAAGGATTTTGATGCCTTTGCACCAGGGGTATATTTTTATGTCTGAAGATAGAACAAGAGGTGGAGCAAAAAGATCTTTGAACACCTTTTTTTCCCCTCTCCTAACAAATCAGCAAAGATTTGTCAAGTCGAAATGTTGACCTAATTTCACCTCTCCCTCTCCCCTCCTCCCTCTCTGCTCTCCCACCCTCCCCGACATCCCTCGCTCTGTTCTGCCTCTCCCTCCTCCTCCTCTTTCCTCTCATCCATCCCGCCAATTTGACATCTTCCTCCAACACACTGTTCCTCAGCCAAAGATCATTTGGATGAAGAACAACATGATCATCGGTGAAGACCCCAAGTTCCTGATGCAGAACAACCAGGGCGTACTGACTCTAAAGATCCGCAGGCCAAGCCTGTTTGATGGGGGCAGATACACCTGCAAGGCCATCAACGACCTTGGTGAAGACGAGGTGGACTGCAAGCTGGAGGTTCGAGGTATTTGTCTGAACTCCTTCTCCCATAATGCCATAGATCCAAAGCAGTAAGTCTTTCTGACAGCCTTCAATGAAGCTCGGGGTGACAAATCTCCATCTCCTCAACCCTTTGACTGATCTCTTGTTGTGAAATATCGGTTGAAATTCTAAATCACGTTATTGTATTTGCCTTAAAGTTAAAGTTTGGGAGCCACAGACGACTCCGAGTTTCTTTAAACAGGATGATCTCCCGGCCTCTCATGCTGATTCAAATTTCTCTTTTTTTTCCACAGCATTCGTACAAGAGAAAGCAGAGGAGGCGAAGAAATGAGCGACAGCACGAAACAGCAGAGGATACAGTTGAACAGGAATAGTACTGGATTATGTATAATGGGATAGTCATGAATAAATATGATTAGAATAGATCACTGGTGAGGCTTTAAAGCCAGTCCCCCCCCCCTCCCAATACGCTTGCCTTTTACCACTGCTATGATGAATGCCACTTCTGTAATATGCCATAAATTCTAGATTCTTACAGCAAGCTGCCACCTTGTCACTCCCTGACTGAGAGATGCCACGGAATAGAGTAGTAGCGCTACCCCGCTGTGACCACACACAGATGGATCCTTCTTATCTGTGAAGTGGACCTGTCACTGAGCACACTTATAAAACAGCCTTTCATCCATTACGGCTCCCCGTGTTGTCTGTTTTGTGTCCGGGACGTTTTTATAGGCCGGGATGAATTTATGATTGTGATGCAGCTGTTGCGCCGAAACCAGCGCGGTGTGACCGGTCTTCTGCAACACCTCCGCCTCCTCGCCGTGGCGTCCGGTGTGGTGATGTGTGAGCAGGGCCCCGTCGGCCCTGTGATGGTTGAATGGAGGGCTCAGCCTTCAGCCAGGCATGGCCGACATCATGGAGCCACTGGGATTAAAGGGGTTCTTATACACAGATATAGAGCTTCTGTGTCCTTCACGCACACACACACAGAGGACACGCGCCGACTCCCAGACCGACTCGCTCTGTCTTCACCGCTCTCACGTGCTCTCGCGCCACATTCCTAATGGCATGACCTATAGTGGTAGGCCTTTACAGATACATGGCTTACACTCATGCACATGCAAACACAAACACACACTCCAAATCAGGGTCTCATTAGCATCACTCACTAGAGACTAATTAATGCACCCATCAACACTGCCCTAATTAGCTCTCCCACGTCATTACTGAGCAAACGAATTACCGCTAATTTACACACCCGCAAAACAAACACAGCACCGTCTCTGCTGGGAGAGTCCGCCGCGGCTCGCCTCGCACACTAAATTAAAGCCTCACCGATGTGCCGCAACCCAGGCTGACGTCCCTAGTGACTCCGGCCTCCCTCACACGCACCCCTAACGCCACCATGTGACTGAAGAGGGTTTGGAGAACAGGTCGAGTCAGAGAAAGAGAAAGCAGAAGTTCCGACAGAACTCATCAAACGGTTTTCCAGCTGCAGAACAAGTAACATCAGCCTCCTCTGGGGACGTGACGGCACTTGGCTCTCCAGGCCTGTTCCACCACTGACTAGGTCTTGATCTCATGTCTCTCCAGCAGAGGGGGTAAGAGCGCAGTGACAAGGACCTCGACTGACCATCATTAGGGTCCGTGGTGTAATCGTGAGTGGCAGATTATTAAGAACTATTACATTAGCACTACTTCACTGACTCGAGCTCTGAACCGTGAAGCTTCGAAAACACGCCGGCCCAGTCTCAACTCCTGCCAACTGCCCTGAACCATTTAGCACGTCAGAGTACAGAGTAGAACCTTTACTCCCTTACTTTGCAGCATGTTGTGAGAGATGAGTTGAAATGGGCTGAGGGCAGAAAATGTCCAGATAAAGCAGGGGAAATCCTCCCGATTCCTGAAAGTAGGCCACGATTGGCTGCACGGTAGACCTGCAGTGCAGCACAAAGCTAACATTTGAACCCTGTCGAGTAGGAAATGACTCCGCAAGAGTGTGCGGCAGTGTGTGGATTATGTGTGTTGTTGATATAATCTTGTTGTGAGTTAACCCAAGACGCAGCGTGGTGTGTTGCTCTTCTGATTGACACATGAAAGCTGCGCTGAAGGTACGCTGCATGCTACTGTGCATGAAAGTGTTGGGGAAAACAGATTCTTCAAAAAAATTGAAAAAAAAAGAGTAACACAAAAAATTTGTAACCTGGATACTTCACCTGAGCTTTGCCCTCTGCTCCTGCTCTCGCAATTGACGCTCAGTTGCTAAGCAATCAAACTAATTGTGTCTACTGGCATCATCCGCAAGTCGTGAGAAACTTTCAAAACATGAGATAGAGCAGGTTTACAGTGCTGTCGTCAGTGTGTGTGCGCATTTGTGTGTGTTTGTGTGTGTCCTCCCTCCCTGTTTCAGGAAGCTTTAAGTATAGGGAGCCAGAAACAAGAAAAGCACAAAATAACATTTGAGCATTTTGTTTTCCCCCTCATTCCCGTTGACACACCTTAAGGCTCTTTAAGTTTGTGATGCCAGAATGAATAATTAATGAGGACGCATGGCAGCCCAGGAGTAAACCATCAGCCTCCTCATGCACACTGTATCTGCTCGGCTGTCTTTCCAATATTAGAACAGGCCCGCCTCAGACAGAGACGAGACAAAAGCGAGTGACAAGACAAGTCTTACCACCAGGCGAACGGGAGGCAGGGGGGGGGGCACTCTCATGTCTGTGTGCAGGGCATTGTGTGTGTGCTCAAGAAAAGAAAGACAAGCGATACCAGAGAGACAGAAACAGACCTCCCGAAACAGTAGGATGGAGGGAACTATAATTATGCAAGTAATTATACATGAAATCACAGACTTTGGAGTGAGAGAGGAAGAGACAGAGGGAGAGAGGGAGCGCACTGGAGGGAAAAGAGCCTCGCAGTGAGTCTCATCCGTGTAATTACAGTATGAGAACTAAACGAAACAGAGGGAGAACACACACGAGTGTCACATAGGAACATTTACCTGTTTTCTTCTGTCTGTCCATCTACTTTAGAGCAACATCCACCTTCATCACACACACATAGAGTAATCATTTTGTGATCATCGTGTGATGCTCTTATTTTGGTTTCCATGGTTTAATCTATTGAATACTTGAACCCATAGACTGTATATAAAGATGGACGACATGACAGCTCCTCAAAAGTGAAGCCAAATTGACTTGATTACCTCCTAGTGGCTGAATGAAGTAAAGGTCATAAACCCTGCGTCGTCCAAGCTAGAAGACAGGAGATGGACCAAACTACACAACTACACATCTGAACATCTTGATTGACAGCTGAGACTAAAAACATATTTGTCAAGCATGTGTACTGTGGGATTTTGCCACCAAAGCTCCACTCCACGATCATTATTGTCTCCAAATGATGTCTTAGCTGCAAGATCGATAGAAGAATTGATTTATTTGTCCATTTGGAACAACCTTTATTGATGGGACAGAGGTATCCCAACGCCACATTTTTTTTTACCTCTTTCTTGACCCATCCTTCTTCCAAGTGTTGTGAAACGTGGAAAAAAACAAGCTTACCAACCCACAAATGGACGTGAAAACATAACCTCTTTAGTGAAGGTTCTTTATAGTTTATGAGGGACATCTTTACAAAATGCTGATCTGGCTCAGCATGATTGGAGTTATGGAAACATTTTGGGGGAGGGATTGTAAAATTCAAACCCCAACTCAAGTCAACAGCTGTGATTTCTTCTCAGTATTTTGCTTTTATAGACAGAAAGAGAGTAGTTGTGACACAATAGTGTTTTTCCGAGCCGAGCTGAACCACAGACACTGTGATTGAATGATGAATGTCTCAGACCCAGAGGCTACGGGGAAAACATTTCAAACTTTTGTTTATTAGTTTTTGTAGAGTCCCGAGATAGACATGACATGAACTAGAAACAGAGGCTGTGGTGCAGTTAAATACAAAATGAGATGAAAAAGATAATGTTTTCCATAATTGTTCTCAGTATATCATCCATTTTCTGGCACTTTTCATAGCCCAGGTAAAGTGGGGATTAAAGGCTAAAGCAAGTCCTTCTGCACAGCCTTCTCCCCGTTTCCGCTTCTCCTGCTATATCCTGAGGCGTTCTCAGGTGAATAACCCTTCCTGTGTGTTCTGGGTCTTTGCTGGAGTCTCCTTCTTGTTTAAAATGTGTGGAAAACCACAGTAAGACATTCAGGGTAGACTTCCAAACCATTTGAAGTGAGCAGGACTCCTTTAAAAGTCACTTAGGCGCAGCCCAGATCCTAAAAAGAGAATTCACTTCAGCTGCTTGTATCCATAAACGGTGCTGTTATCATTCCTTCTATGCACATTGGCCAAACAGAGATCATTTTTTTAGCAGCACAGAGTAAACTGCTTAAACTGTCCCATTAAGAGTCCAATAGATTATTAAGTACTGCTGCATTGAGGTGTGGTTACCATGTGATTGAAAGGTAGTACCGTCCAATGAGTGCAGGTTGCAGGTGTAGGTGGGCGTGCAGTGTCCTCAAGCTCCTCCAAATATGTTAACTTCTGGTTACAGAAAACCAAGATGACGCTGGATTAAATGCCAAACCAGAGACTTCACAAACCAATGGGTTTGCTGTTATGAGTATGTCTGCTGAATAAAAAAACATGTTGATATGATTTAAAAAAAGAACGATAGACAGAATTAGAGTTGAACCCTTTAAAAAATGTTACCTTGAGCTGCGAGTATGAGTTTGGGGAAAACACAGTCACCAGGAGGTTCTCGTAAGTGACGCGTGTGAGTGCACAAGTTTGTGCGTCTGTGTGTAGGAGTTTAATGTTTTGGCACACAAGTGAAGAGTGAGTCACATAGTGCGCATGTAAATCCATCTGCGTAGTGTGAAAGGAATAGCTGTGTGAAAATCACCAAAGACCGATGCGAAACACTGATACACTGCTCTGATAAAGACGAAGAGTGGTTGAGACAGACACTTAATAGGATGGCGGCTGCACTGTACAAACAGCCAGTCTGAAATATTACCACATAATAAACTCCTCCACCACGGCTTAGTCGAAGAGAAAAAAATATATATGATGAGCTTAACAAATATTCAGATGAGGAGAGAAGGATGGTTAACAAACGCAAACTGTAGTCACAGAAATTAAGCTTTGGTCGTGTTCTGCTGGAGAAAGACAGAGAAGCCCTTCAGTATGCGTGGTCGGCTCTGACGTGACACTGGATATGGAGCAGTAACTATGGTCAGTTTTCTACTGGAATTACCTCTGATGATTGATCTGCATGATCATGTAACAGACAAGGACTACAGGGCCGTTTGAAATGGCAGAAGCAGCCTTGGGTGCAAACACTGCTCCATCATGATGTCTCCACTCGTGACGCAACTACCCACACACACACTTAGGGAGAATGAAAATACTACTTACTGAGAGCCGGCCTGTGTTTACATACCGTATGTCACTACAGTGCAGACAGATTTCAGTCCTGATCACTAAAGGCTGCAGTATACGTCCGTGCAGGATTGTCGCAGAGGGTACAACAAGAGGGCTACGCCATTGTGAGCATTTAGCCCATGGACGGTAAATAAAGATGGACGACGCAACTCTACTTCCTCCCGATTTACAGAAATGAAGCCAAAATATCCCGCAAACGAACACTGCCTACTTGAGTACTTGTACACCATGGCGATCGGGACATGGAGCCACAGTAACGAGGTCCGGTCGATACATGAATGTGACCAATCAATCTCCGCTGTCAATCGTGACATTTCACTTCCTTTTTAGATAATACAAAATTAAAACCAAAAATGAGCACTTGAACAAACATCAATGTGACATGTAAAATGAAAGAAACCATCTCTGAAAAAAAATTGGGGGGATGTTTACTATTAGATTAACATAGAGGAGGTGGGATTTATGACCAGTACTGCAACCAACCACCAGGTGGTTATCCAGACACTTTAGCTTCACTTTGGGCCATCTCTGTATACAGTCTATGAATGATACTTGTGACCTGATGTGTCTGTGTCGCTTAACATCATGTCCAAATCACTAGTGGGCAGTGGTGCTTTGATGCCACTGTGTTGATTTTGTTTTGGTCCGTCAATCAACAGAAACTGAAACTGAGCAAGTCATGGTGGACCAAGAACTACTTCTCTGAACACTGCAATGCAGAGACGATAGGAGACCCTGGAGGAGATGGTGAGCACGACCCTGATATCCAGCCCCATCCAACGCTTTGTTCCAACAAACTTTAGATGAAACCATGCACACTTCCATACGATGGAAGCCTCAACAAAACAATAAAATCTCGACCATGTACTGTCTTTAATCTGATTTACAGAAAGGTAGTCAGATCAGGCAGAGGAATCCAAATCACTTAAGGCAAGGTAAAAAAAACTCAAACACAGGGAACGAACACCAGGAGAAATCCTGGTTCACTTACAGAAAACTGATGCAACGACCTGGCACTGACTAAATACACCAGCTGAACTAAGGAAAGGTAGACCCAGTAATCACAAAGGGCGGGAAGGCAGACATGATAAAGTGCTCAGAGATGAGAAACACATGTAATTACAAAATAAAACAGAAAGTAATAAACTCAAATTGCAAATAATCCAAAAACCGGACACACGGAATCCAACTACAATGATGGCTAACACGGCACAACAATCCCCTTATGAAACCACGTTTTCACGAGATCCAGATTTTTATTTATATCTGCACCAAATCACACACGCTCATAAATATCAATCAGATTTTTTTTCATCAAGATCAATAACAAGTTCTCTGAGAAAGTGTGAAAAGTAAAAATGAATCCCGGATCCATCCCCCGAGCCAGAGCCACACCAAAATGTAACGGGTTCTTTTCCTCACATACCACATCCCTCCAACGAGTTTTGTGTTCATCCTTCTTACAGACACAGAGGAAAACATAACCTCCTCGGCAGAAGTAATAATTAATAATGATTCACTTTTAATCATCAGTGCTTAATAAGATTTAGTTTAAAATCTGGTGATTAAAGTGTGACTGGACTGTAGGAGAATATCAGACAGAAAAGGGTTGGGAGCGACGGCATAAAAAAAGGGCAAGAAATCGTTCATGGGACTTTGACAACAATTCAAGGTTTTGATTCCCAGTGAGACACATGACAGTGCTCACTCCATGACAGTGGTAAAATAAGTTTAATCTGTTCTAGACAATAACAACATTTCTGGGTGAATCCGAGACGTCTGGACATCCCTGTCCCGGGAAACAAGAGGGTTTGAAGAAGAATTCATGAGCGGCTGGCAGCAGCAGCTCAGCCTCAGCGTCGTCTGAGATCTATCACTCTTTTTTTTTTACATTCTCACGCCCCCCCCCTTGTCCCTTATAGGACGAGAGGTTTCCAGACTTGAAAGACGCTTCACAACCCCTCCACTCGCAGTCTGAGAGTCGTCTTTAAAGCGTCACAGGGAGGGAGAGGGGCTCCAAAGGGCCGGCCATCCTGCTTATGAGCTGCTTGATTTCCACATATTGCTCGGATGCTTCTTCACCCCCCCCCCCCCCCCCCCCGTTTGTGCTCTGCATGTGTTTGATCATAATGTCCTCACCTCTGCTGTCTCCTCCTTATTAACTCCTAAGAATTCTGCAACTGTTGAAGTCATCTCTGCAGTCTGTCCCAGTACGAACTCCACCCTCCCCAATAAACACACACACACACACACACACGCACACACTCCCAAGAGAAGACGAAACTGGAACGACTAACAACTAATCTCTGCACTTGGGGAGTTTTCTTCCTCTGCAGTTGAGAAACCCTCAGTGTTGAATTAGATTTGCTTACTCGTGCTCACCCGTCTTCAAAGGGCTCAGATAACTGAATATACCTTTTATTCATTTCATGGCACAGCAATTGTTTTTTTTTCCTCCCGCTGAGCAAATCCCGAGCAGGTCTTTGGGGAATAGACTTGTGTATATGGCTGCGCTTTCATCTGCATTATGTTTAGTAATTGTATTTATTATTTGAGGGGATTGTTTTAGCTCGTTGTTAAAAAAAAACAAAAAAAACATTTGTTATGTTTTCTGCTTTCGCCGCCGTTTACGTCTTCTCGGATTTTGGGGAGAGTCTTCAGTTGAAAGAAACTCATCTGAAAAAATGCCCTGAGGTCTTCCCCCCATTAAAACGATTAGGCTAATTTCACTTTACTTGCCAAGAAAAAATAAATGGAAGTGCTTTATTTTAAAGAATCTAAGGTTGGACAAAAGTACAGTACATCCAAATAAGAAGCTGTGCGAGAGAGGACAAGCTGAGTGGAAGATTGTCATGGTTCGAGATAAAAGTGATTATTGCATGATTTGTGTTCACGGGCGGCTTTGATGAAGACAATAAGGGCAGCTCGACTTTAAACAGATATCTCTCTCCACTTCCTCCCTTATCATTAAGGCTGGAGATTATTCTATCGGCCCAGTTTCGTGTCAAGAGTGATGTTATTAGTTTCCCTGTGCTTGTATGACCACGGCCTCACAATTAGATCTCTCCGATAAAATCAAAGCCTATTGACGCATTAGAGCTGTGGAGAGATATTAATTATTACCGACGGATCTAAAATAGGGCAGATTCAATTTCACAGTTTTGGCACTTTTTTTTTTACTCCCCCCTTTTCCTCTTTGACACAAAAAAAAAGTCACACAAAGCATTATTAGTTGAGATTCTGTATAAACGCTTTCTTCACATCTCTTGTCTCAGTCAGCGCACTGTCACATCCAAAGCCTCAGCGTTACAGAAGCTACTCCTCAAAAAATAGAAATAAACAACTTTTAATAGCTCTCTGATGAGAAGTCAGATCCAGCTCACTGTCACTGAGGAGTCCAGTCAAGTTGTGAGTCCCTCTGGTAGGTACATGAAAACTTTTACTTTGAAAAAATGTATTATTACACAACAGAAGCAGGGTGCACGCTGCAGAAAGTCTCACGCTGCAGATTTTCTCGACCATCATAGTTCACTCCTGTCTCATCTGAGGAAGGGGGATCTATCAGGGTTGGTAAATGAGGCAGTAAATATGTTTGACTAGACAGTCAGCTGTGAACGCTGTTTCAACTAAAACTTCTACGCTTTATGTCCTCCTCCGTTGTAAAGGGAGCTTTGCCCTTCCACTGGAACGACACAGTCAGTTTCTCATGCAAAATAGTACAACTTCAGCCTTTTGTGTGTTCACAGATCCGGAAAAAAATACAAAATCAGAGTCGCTGTATAAAACCTAGAAACCATAAAACAGTAAGTGAACATAGCACCATCTACATATTCAAAATCAAACTCATTAGAGGCACAGGGCCATGAGAAAACCCATACAGATGATATTTGATTGATCACCACAAAAGTTGGAGTGAGGATGAGGTACAGAAGATAATATTTCAAGGTGGGCTGATATTTATAAATTAATAAAGTTTCTAAGATCTAAATAAAAATCAGCATCTAGTTCATTTAAATGTGTTGGGACTGTTGGGCCTTGATGGAGATATACACTACTAAGTTGTGTACATATATTAGTTTCCTTCACTTCTCTTTTGTTGTGCAGAATTGACTTATATCACATATATTATCTTTCTAAAGATTGATATTATCTCATATATAGTGTTGTGCTCTACTTCTTACTGTAAAAAAACACATTACAAAATGTTTTACAGAGTTAATTTGGATGACAAATAAAGAGTGGATGCTATTTAAGGGCTACAGTCATTAGACATTCACCACACCCACTGCAGCTTTACGGTGAGAACTGAATCTAACTTTCCCTGGTGGCTGGAGGCCGGTGCCTGCAGCAGGGCCGGGCCTGCTGTGACTGTCGTTCACTTCAGTCTTACTCCAGTTCACATCGTCCCGGGGGAGGAGACAGAGTTTGACAGACAGGCGTGCAGCTGAAACACTTGAGAGAGGACAAGCTGAAGGTAAGTAGTGCAGGAGGAGAAAGGAGGCTTAGGCATAAGGCACTCGGCCCGTAATCATGTTTGGTTCTTGCAGAGGGTGCACAAGGAGAGGACGCAGAACATGCAAGGACCCACACACGCGTGTTAAAAACAATCGGCTCACAAAGCCACACAGCCAAAACCTATCAAAGCTCAAATCCGTCAAATCCATGCAAGAACTGTACACCGGTGCAGACACGGCATGTGAGCTGCATAAAAAGTTCACTACATCTCGAACACATGGACACACATGACGTTGACGTGATGTATACATATATTTATGCATGTTTAGTTTAACTGCAACAACAGTCTTGTCCATATCGAGGAGGAGAGAAGGGAGAGAGTGAAGATGGAGTGAGGCGGAGGGAGAAAAGAGGTAGAGCGAGGGGACGAGTGCAGCCGTCCTGAAAGCGGTTGGCTCCGTTCGCGGGGTTGCCATGGTTTCGAGATGTTTCCATGGAAATGCTAGCTGCCAATAAATATGAATTTGAGGAGGATCTTTGCGGCAGGTTGGCAGGAAGGTGAGAGCGAGGCGGGAGAAGGGACCGACTGGAGAGGAAGAGTGGGAAGGGAGGAATGGGGGAGAGAGAGAGACAGAGAGAGAGAGAGAGAGAGAGAGAGAGAGTGGGAGGCCACTTCTCTCGTTCCCCTAATGCAGCAGTCACTTGCATGGGCGGATGACAAGGAGAAGAATTTAAGGAAAACAAGGTGAGGGGGGGAACATGCCGCGCAGTGGAAAGCAAAAGGCACAGAGCCTATTTCAGTCTGGATGGGTTGCCATAGTAACCATGGCCTCACAACAGAGGGAGCAGGTAAATACATAGGAGCCTGGCTGGTCACTGATTAACATGCGTGCAATCACAACCATGTGTGTGTGTTTGTGTGTCTGTGTGTTAGAGAGAATGAAGGTGAAGAAGAGTCTCAGCAAGCTTGTGCATTGAGACTGTGTCTGTGCGTTTGTGTGTCTGCACGCACAAACTCACTCAAAACACTTTGCACTAACTCTCTTTCATGGAAGCGGAGACGGTGAAGGGAGATGTATGCGTTAGAGGTGGGGTGGGGTGAGGGTGGGGGGGGGGCGACTCTGACGCACAATTGTTTATGTGTGTACACAAGTGTGTAAGATCACAATGTGTCATACTTTAGCTGCTCCTTCAAGGGCTAAACAAGGCTTTAAATGTGCGTTCAGCCAGTGAGTGATGTCTGCACCCCTTCCCCTGTACCCCCTGCATCTTCTGTCCACCTTCCTTCCTTCCTTCCTTCCTTCCTTCCTTCATTCCTTATGTGTGCTCCCCTTCTCCTGCATCTTTTGCCCACCACCTTACTTCCCTCCTTCATCTCATACCACCTATTCCTATTCCGTCTCTCTCTTTTACTCTCCCTCTCTCTCTGAAGGACAGAGGTATTCCCACATTTCTCGGTCACCATGGCAACGCTGCAGCACGAAAGAAAGAGGCCGCAAGAGGAAGGGGGGGGGGGGGGGGACGCAGGGTGGTGGGTTGTAGGGGTGGAGGCGAGGCTGGGGATGTGTGAACAATGCTAATGCTACTTTACTTATCATTGGTTCTGTGTCTGTGTGTGTGTGTCACCCCTCGCCATCCTACCCTCACCCCCTCACCCAAAACCAATCCCCCGGCACAACATCCCCGGTCCCTCCTTCCGCCAATAGTTCTATCCCTCTTTTCAATTGTATCGCTCTCCTTCCATCCTCATTACTCGCACGCTCCTGACTGCGTCCTTCTCCCTGTGGTTTTAAATCTCATTCTCCACATAGTGCTGTCATTGTTATCATTATTATTACTGTATCATTTAGCTGGCAACGTTGGTATCCACGGCAACCTAGGGTAGTGTCCCTGGCGCCTTGGTGAATACCAATAGAGACAAGCATCCATCAATATCCCAATGACTCATTATCAGTCTAATGGCGAAGCCGCTGCCTTCACACCGGACTATAAATAATGTTGTCTCATTAGGCAGCACAGCCACTGCCGCTGGTCCATGCATGAATAGGTCTGATGTGTGTGTCGTGTGGGCGCAGAGGTGAGGCGCCCCCTGCGTGGTCAAAGATGTTTGCATGTGCACAAGAGTGCGCCTTTGTGGCGGTGCTCACTCGCCAGGGGCATGAACGCGGCTGAGGTCCGGTGACTTGGTGGAGTCGAGCTGAGGGGCCAGGCAGCTGCATTGGAGCCTGACTGCAGGGGTTGACTCAATAAACCAGGTCCTGGAGTAAATAAGGCTCTCGCACTCCCTCGCAAAGGTGTGCACGACGACAGGCTCTGCCCCCGTGTCTGCTGTCTCTATCCCCATTTCTTGTTCACACCTGCAGGATAACACAAACAGACATACACACACACACCCACACCGGCAATCCTGCAAGACCGCAGTGGCTGTTGCCTGTCAGTGCTCCCCTGTAGCTAATCGATGGATTGAAGACGCTGATGAGACTGAGAGAGAAAGAGAGAGAGAGAGAGAGAGAGAGAGAGAGAGAGAGAGAGAGAGAGAGAGAGAGAGAGAGAGAGATTCACCTCAACCATCGCCTCTCTGCCTCAAGTCATTACCGCGACTACTTGAATCGTTTAGCACTGCAGCATAGGGATGGAAGTAAGTGGTGGCAGCAGTGGCCATGTGCACAAGTGAAGGTTGCGCGCCATACAGTACATGGCTTTTAAAATGTACTACAAGTGCGCAATCACGTCCCGGGTACACACCATCAAGCCCGTCAAATCACATTGGAAAAGCGAGCACAGCACCTTTATGTAACCAGCAGACACAGAGAGAAGATTAAGAGCCGGTCGCGGGTGAGGACGGGAGGGTTGAAGTGAGGCTGACTCTACACAAGCTGCCGCTGTTTGCATGTCAATCATCTCCAATGTGTAAGAAACCTGAGAGGACTCCTAATGCCGCAGGGTTGCACGACAAGGCATCGCGTGTTGATTGCCTGTCTGCTGGATGGTAATGCATTCGTAATCACATCGTGCTTGTTTGTACAGATTGTCTCCTGGTTGTGCTGCTCTAGTACGGAATGCTGAATATCACAGATAATTATCCGGGATAGAGGGCTGCAATCCGACCGGCCGAAACCCTCTCAACTCATTTGTCAGACTCCTAGAGTCCAAACGGGAGCCAAGGATAGCGTCATATCACAAGTCAACACGCTGAAGAAAACACTACGCATCACAGAGGAGGCTCTGGCACCTCCTTACAGAGCTGTTTACACCGCGCACACACTCACACATGTTGGCTGGTGGACTGGTGATACATTGAAGCCTCCACCGGTGTCTCACGGAACATATGCTCGCTCGCAGGAAAAAAAAAAGACATCTCTTCATGGATAGCTGTGCATGAAACAGTGTCCCTGGGTAGATCCTTGTTATAAATTACATCTTGTGTTGTTTGCTGGATTTTTTTTGTACCTTCTCCTGGGATGACATTCTCTGCTTGGTCTCACTGCAAACTGCTGGTGTCATACCTGTCCTTGTACGTGAGCCACATGTGGCCCAAAGTGTGTCGTTTTTTTCCATTATGCTACATTGTGTTTAACAGTGCGGTAAAAATGTGTCACTGCCAGGTGGAAAATTGTGTCTCCCATGTGCTGCCTTTCGGGGACCAACATAAACGGCATTGTGTTCAGCTTGACCAACATGCAGAGCCTCGAAAAAGCCAGTCCGAAACTGATCTCAGTCATTTCTGTCCGAAAAAGGTCCTCTGGGAATTGATCGAGTTCGGCAGCTTAGACCGAAAACAAATTAGCAATTTATGTAAAGTGTTTTATACGATAACGACCACCAGCAGCAGTGGATTTAAAGTTTGAGGGCCAACTCAACGCATATCAGCTTCCACACACGTGAACATCAACCTACCAATTCCAGAAATCTCGGCCTGTAGAACACATATCCAGAGAACTGTACATCTTTCCCCTTCGCACTTGGCATGTTTCCTTTTTTAAGGGCCCAGGGAACTGAGCGTTGAATTTGGTGCCCTTTGGACATGCGATAAGATTCAGTATTTATAAACTTGGAATTAAGAGATGACCACGGACTGACTGATTGTCAAGGTCGAGGTTCAGTGAACTTTGAATAAACAAGTGAACAGCTCTTTGTGGACTGAGCTCTACTTGCTGCAGTTCAATTACTGCAGGCCACTTTTACAGTTTCAGAAAGAAAGGCGCAACCAGCACTAACACAGGCCAAGGAAACAATCCATTCCCAGCCGGCAGGTTTATAGAACGGCCATTGCAGTATACTACTTCAAGCTACAGCTGCGATAAACAGCTGGTTTTTCTCCAATCTTTTCAGGAATTATATTGAAAGTTGGTTGAGGTGAGATTTGCCAACATTGTAAAGCCAGCTATGATGATTTCTGTTTCCTAAATTTATTTTTAAAAAAGTATGTTGATCCCAACTTTCTTTTAGATTCATTTTGGAAGGGTTAATCACCTGCTGATAATGTCACGGAAAAAGCCATAATTAAATATAATTAAATCAGTATAAGTGAAGCAAAATCTGTTTTTACCAGCCTGTAGCAGAGGGTAGATTTTTCTGCAGCATGCATCCACGAGTCTGTTGAACATTAGGATCCACCAAATCTGAATTGCAAAGATTTTCACACCGCAGTGATGCTTGGTGTCACCTTTAAGTGTGTGTTCACAACATGTACACACCACATTGCAAGTATGTTAAACCGGCACGCCGCCTGGATACAGTATGCAGGATGTGTCATTAGTGGTACGTGTTATCCGGGTCCTCGCTAGCTCCTTCTCTCTCTCTCTCCTGCGTTGCATTACCTCTCCCCTGCAACCTGCTTTCTAATCAATAACTCATCTCTCGATGTCGATTCCCCTCTACCCCCACAGGAAAACAAACGTCCTTCCACAGGACAAACAAAGAGAGGGGAGGGGGAGGAAGGAGGGGAGGTAAAGAGGTAGGCAGATAATTGAGAAAATACTGTAAAGCCCAATGAAATGCCGAAGTCGCCTGTTGCGGAGAAGAGGAAGCGAGCTGTTGGGGGGACGAGCTGGAGGGAGAAGGATTGAAAGGGTAGCTGGGATGGATGATTAGCCCCTGTCTCCAAGGGTACACTTTACAACTGTATCACCGCAGAGTGGGAGAGTGGCGATGTGGAGGAGGAGCGAGCAGGTGGGGGCTGAGGGAGGGCGGCTCGGACCGTTCATCACACGAGACGGAATCAAAGAAGACTGAGGCACCTTTTTCCGGCTCTGACCTTCACATCCAGGACTAATGCCAGCCCTGACCTCCAGACGATGCATGCACACTCCCCCCCAATGCCTGCCCGGAGTAACTACACTGACGACGATGCTGCCAACGCCAACACAGCATGAGCACCGGAGCAGAAAACCAGAGACAAATGGCAGCGGGGAGGAGAGTGACATGCCACAGGCCCCAGAAGGGGAGAGGAAGGGGGACAAATCACTTAGATTCCAGCCAACTGCAAGAATTGGCCTTTTCATGAGAAGGAGAGGCAGAAAAACGGAAACTTGTTTGCAGCTCATCATTAGGACTGCCCTCCCCTCCTCTTTTCCCCCTCTTCCTCCTCCTGCTTCTCAACCCTCCGTCCCTGTCCTTCTATCAACTTCTGTTTTTCCTTCACAGTTCCCCCAGCCGACCTCGCTCCCCCTCTGCCCCCTTCAATCACAACTACTTCAATGTTACTAAGAGCTAAAGGAGAAATCGAGCCTCGTGATTGAGTTGCCTTGCTTCTCTGTCACCTATAAATCGCTATGGATTTCATGCAATCTGTTCTAATCCTAAATGCGTACTTGCTAGTTTACCCTTAGGTCATGTGGATACTAGTGCCGCTGTGGTGAAAATTAGAATCTTTGGGGCTGTTTCGCATAATCGACTCAGTGGCACCATGGACTGCATCCTACATAGCATGTTTTGCGAACACAGGGCGGTGTCGCATCAGCATTTTGAACTTCCGATGCACGACCAGTAACCTTCTACTGTTCATGCACCAATGTAAACAGCATGTCACGCTCTTTTTCAAATGTTATTACCGATCACATGACGGTCATGCAATTCAAACCTGTGTGCTCTAACGCGGATTGTGCTGAGACGTCACGCAAAAGAGGACAGAGCTTGTTTGCATTTATTTTTTTGCTGCTGCTGCTTCTGCTCCTCATGCACACACCCACACAAAGGCTGGAGGAGTAATACATGTGTAACTGGATTACAATAATCTGATTACAGAATTTTCGGAATCTTCTGAGAAAAAAAAAAATAGAAAAGCTAAGTTGCTAGATTACCAGCTTTAAGAAGACGAATAAATGCTTTCTAGTTTACATGTTAGAGCTGTTTGAGGGGAGAGACAGTGTATTGGGACAATATGCAGGATTTTATAAAAGTTGCAGGTAACACATTTCAGTACTTTTATTATTAAATTAAATGGGATAAAACGTTATGCCTTGGATAACTGAAAAGATTATGCATATTTATGGCGTGTGACGTTTCAGAGTGCTGTGATAACCAACACGCAAAGTAACCGAGAAATAATGTAAGAGTTGAGCTGTTTTGAAGTCTTTTAAGACAAAATTATGAGTCAGCGTATGTATCAAGTCTTTAAGGGGAAGTCTAAGATATATGTCCACTTGTCAAACTATATTGATTATAAAGTCTCTCAAGTCTGACAGTAGATTTTTTTCAATGTTTTCCTCACAAAGGAAAACAATGTCAATTCACCAATATGGTCCAATCTGAAATACCTCAACAATTATGTTTTTTTTATTCCCCACTTCTTCCACGTTAACAGACCGGACAACTCAAAAGTCAGATTAAGCCTAATTGTTAAATATATTTTTCGTAATGATTGTTTGTCATCTTAGGTGGTTTTTATCACACTGATGTTCAAGTTTTCATGTTTCTGAAAATTTGGTGTTAATTATTAATTTGCTGGTATCAAATTAATTGTAAACATTTTGACTGACGGCTGAGGCTGACTCGCGATTGGTCGAGTTTGTGTATCGTCAGGACATTGAGTCCGCGGCTCCCTCGCCCAATTGCCGTACAGACTGTGGCTCCAAATGACTTTCATATGCAGGATTTTGTTTGCCTTCATGTCTGGATAGTTGGAGGAAGTGCAGATGCAACCTCCATCTTTCTTTACAGTCTCTGATGTGTGCATGTTGGCCTGAGCAGAGCGGGATAGAGAAACTAGCAAGGCCATCAAAAAGTCAACACATTAGAATCAAGAGTCAAAGCATTCGAGACCAGATTAAGCCCACAGCTCTGTGTCAATTGTGAGTTTTTTTCCCAGATTATATTATCCAATGAAAACTGGTTGAACCATTAATAAAATTGGAGACCTGCGTTGTCCCAATGAGGCCACAGAGTGCTGCATGTGAGGCCACACATACACACAGACACACACCCATAGTAAATCTGTTGTCCATCACTGGTTGTGCTCAGCTGTCAGCAGCAAACTTTAGTGATAGGTCTGCAAAGGCACTTCACTGAAATCGCGTTTAACACTTTCCAAACTCTGCGCCTTTGTTGTCGATCGACAACCTCAAACGAAACAGGAGAAGCTCTGTTAAAATTTGGCAAATCAGTGTTAACCCACCCAAACACCCCCTATCCCTGCACCCCCCCCCACACACACACAGGTAAACACACGCACACAGACATACACTGTAAGCCAATAAGTGTAACCCTCACTCGGTAGCATTCAGAAGCTGACCTCTTGGCAAACCCCCAGCCAGCACGAGCAAAGTGTTCACTGCAGGCTAAACATCCCACGAACACCGTTTTCACACAAACAGACACACACTCACACCCCTGCAACCACATGAATACAAACGCACACATATAGGCAGACGCGAGTCGCAGGCGTAGGTCAGCAGCTTGGGTCACAATACACACCCTGCAGCCAGCCGGTCCACAGCCTCAGTCTCAAATCGACATTAACACACTGACACGAGGCCTTCCAGACACACACACACACACACACACACACATACACACTGCAGCACAAACTATGTCGACAGAAGGAAGAGGAGCTTTGGATAAATAACAGACATGGAAGATCATGCACATTAATAAGTATTAGGAAAAACATGATTAATATGAAATTCAGTCACATACACACATGCAGGTGAAATAACCTGCAGACAAACACTGTTTTCTTGCTGCTGTGCTCTAGTGAGGGGGCACACATGGCAGTCCGCTTGACTTCTGCCTCTATGATATCAGTTGACAGACCTACAGTGGAAAATAAGCACAACAATTGCACTTTGAATTTTGTGAAAAAACGTTATTTTTATTTCATAAATTTCTCGGTATGGCACATGAACAGAGATTGAATGTTCTGAAAAAGATTTGGCACAGAACCTTGAAGCAGAACAAACCCACCCTCCTGCTCGCACACTCACATTCGCTACCGAACACACACACACACACACACACACACACACACACACACACGTGACATGTTTCTCCAGTGTTAATATTCACATCTGTGGTTATAACAGGTTAAAACACAGTCTTTAAGAAACAATCACAAGAACAACCATAGTCAATATTGCAGAAGAAAAGTTGAAGCGAAACAGAGAAGCAGATGGAGGCCATGTTTAATTGAACAGAGGGAAGGAAATATCAGAAGCCTTGGTTTGCTGTTGGGTTTGTTTTCCATTTTCCTGAGAGAGAATTGGAGTGGTGCAGGGGGCGAACAGGTGCATGAGAGAGTGTGTATGTGTCTGTGTGTGTGTGTGTGTGTGTGTGTGGGTTGGATCGAGGGGTTAATGCAGAATCTCAAATTGACATCTAACTGCAGGAGAGGGGGGAGGCATGAAAAATGGCCGAAGGAGAGGATGGGGGGTGGAATAGGAAGTATGAGGTAGATTGAGAAGAGCGAACAGGGGGGGTTAAGGGGGTGAGAGACACAAGAGGAGGAAGGGGGGATAATGAGACGTACTTCTTCTGAGAGAGAGCGAGCATAGGTGTGTGTGTGGGGGACTCAGGGAAAGAGAGGCCATGACTGAGGCTTTAGCTACATTTCTGAAGGAGAGGGTGAGAAAAAGGCAGAGTGCAGGGGAAGTCAGCCGTGCTCCTCCTCTGCCTCCCCTGGGTGGGGGACATGGAGGAGTCATTTCCCCTCCGGCGCTGGGTGACATATAAGCACCACGGTGGCCCTTCCTCCTTCATGTCTTTATCTGTGCTGCACACAGATACACAAACATGGATACCGCGCGCACCCAAGTGCACACATGTACACACGGAACCAACTTGGACGTATGCATAAATATGCATACTTATGCAACTCATGTGGATATTATACACACAAACACATTGGGGGTTTGTCTATGGGTATGACCTATTACATCCATACACACACGCGAACGCACTCCCACGTACAGACTAAACCCTACATAGATGTGGAATGACAAGATGTCCCTCAGTGTCATCTTTAATTCCTCCTGTCATCCTCGTCTCCTCTCAATCCATCTCTCCTTTCTCTTTCTCTATTTCTGTCTGCCCCGCTCTCCCCTGTCACTCCAGCTCCTTCGGGCTCAGAGGGCGGGGAGGCCTGAGGCGACAGAAGCTGTTGCGAGGTAAGCGGGCTCCGCTGCCGGCTGCGCCTGGGAAATGTGCCACACAGGACCGCCGCAGCTGGAGCACAATGCGGGGCCCGCCGTCACGCCTGCTGATTGTCGCTCGTAGCTGCTCATGGACATCAGGGGTACAAATATAACTTGTGAGGTTGGTGTCACATAGGCCGTGAGCAGAAAGGAGAGCAGACATGAAATGAGGGTACCGAGGGCCAGACTGGATAAATAAATCAGCACCAATGAGAAAAGCAGCACGCCTCGCTGGCTGACATGTGGGGGTGGAGACAAAAAAAGGGTAAAGAAAAATCAATATCTCCAGTAAAAGTTTGTTTCATATTGATGACTGTTTACAACTGTTTCCTGCTTTCTTTATTTTTTTACTTCTTTCACTGGGAGGATGTTTCAGGTCTGATGCAAAGCTCAGCTGGGGAGGCTTATCTGGGTCAGAGCTGATTTCTGCGCTGCAGGCTTCACCTCTCTAAGTCCAACAAGCTCCTCAGCCTCACTGTCGACGACTGGTTTGACCTCGTGTCCTCCTGGGCCTCTGCCACCCCGGCAGACAGAGAGGCAGTTGACAGCTCTATTATCAAATCAGCAGCTTATATCCATATGGCTGCTGCTGTCTCCTCATGTTGCTCCACACCAGACCTGAATTTACACTTCAAAGCATCGAAAAGTGTACGCTATGGCCCCCGCCCAGCTTCAAACAAATATCAGACACAGCAGAGTGTGATTATGATGCTGAGCCAAGGTGCCCATAAACAGTAAATCTGGGAGTCAGGCTGCTGTGGATGGAGGAGAATGTGCTTTTGGAAACTTAACAGTGGGCCTGTCCTCGGAGAGGAGCACAGCTGCTGGGTCAGCACATCCCTTAATAGTTACATGTGGTTCAGGACAGTCCAATACAAGTCCCCGATTCTGCACACTTCACAAAACTGGTTTTCCACAGAGCTCCGGGGCGTGAAGTGGCTCCAGAATAATGTTTCCAAATCCCAACACGAGCTACAACATCCCAGATTGTTTGACGCTGTGGTGAAAACCCATCGACCCAAATGTCCGGTTTTCAGGATCTAACAACAACAGACTTCTTTTGAACTTGCTTGCCACACAGCTTTTTTACTGAAAGGCTTTCTCAGCACATATAGAAAAATTGAACCAATCCACTGATGTTCGAAATTGGAGTTACAAGGTTTTCACATGATCTTCTCCTTTATAAAGCACGAGAAGCTCTGTGTAAAGCAGTGCTCCGGCTTTACTATTCCCATTTATCGGTGCTTTACACTTACATGGGCTGTGAGCATGTCCCATTTCAGTTTTTCGGTGACTGTGTGGATTTTTGTCAGTTTTCTTCTGAGCTGCAGCTCAGAGGTTCGCTGACCCACAGCTGAGTGACACAGAGGAGATAGTCATCTGGGATGAGACACCACTCATCACTCTCACATCACAGCCCACACAAACTGACAAGCCCCACTCCGACTCCACACAGCTCAAAGCTCGCAAGACGACGGAAACGGACATCTTGTGACCACCACGTGGTTACCAAGGCAACAGGGAAATAAGCCATGTGCTAATGAACCGGCCATTCTCAAATTAAGGACACCTTCACAGGGTGTAGAGCACACACACACACACACACCTGGCAGCGGTTGAGAGGTCGGTGTCAACCTTCACTGCACTCAGCTGCAAATAGTTTGAGAAAGCTCCACCTCAATCGATAAATCACTCAGTCAGTGACAGCATGTATGTGTGTGTGGGTGTTTGTGTGCGTGTATATGTGTGTGAGTGTTTTGGGGTGTTTTGTGTATGTGTGCATGTCAGTGTGTTTTGTCAGATTTGATAAGTGACTGCAGGGTACGGTTTTCACAGTGATGACACAGAAAAACGTCTGTGCACATCTCATCCCCAGCTCCAGCATGAGCAATGTTGCAGTGACCAAAATCAACAACAATAAAAGCCAACAACTGTCTTCCTAACGTGACTGAGCAGATTGACCCGGGCATCTGAGAACTGGTGCCATGGAATCGACCTCACACCAGCGTGATGGTGATGAAACCGGCCCCTTGCTGACAAACATCCCACAGCAGGGACACGGCGGAGCGAGGCGAGGCAGGGCTGCTGGTGGGAGAGGGCCTCGGTGACACAGTGGCACGCGAACACTGCTGCACTTTACGGAATCACAGCCGCCATCATGCGAGTAGACAAGCTGCAGCGCTTGGCTCCTCTCTCACAGAGCGTCTGGATGGCTGGGTGAAACATAATTGCAATAAGGATGCATATAACTTACAGCGGCAGGATGCTTTTGAACCTCTACAACGGGAGGAAAATTTGCACCGGTGCCTAAGCACATGCATCAATGACACCATGCGTATCAATAATGCATTGAGCTCTGCTGTCGCTTCACTGCAATTTTTAAAGGGAGGGGTGACAGAAAAGAAAATTTAGCAGTGTGGAGCTCACGCAGGGCTTGTAGTGCCGAGGATAACACGAGTGCAACACCGCCCTTGGGGACTGGCGCAAGTGAGGCCGGGGTATCTAACACTGCCGGCCACAGAGAACAACCGAATGAGCCTGGAACACCCTCATATCTGTGATTACACAGACCCCCCCCCCCCCCCCCCCCCCCACCCCCACTGCAAGAGAGCAGCCTCAAACCAGCTAATGTGCATCATTACGATTATGACGAAAAATCCAATTCACAATCCAAGAGATTAACCACAAACACAGCCACTGAAATGACACATTCAAAATCCCTTAGGCTGCATCAACAGGTGTTGCTCTCGTGTACAGCCAAGCCAGGGCAAGACAATTAACAACAAAACCAACCCAACCCGAAAAGGGAACACTAACCTCGATCGGTTGGCTAAAGAAATGAGGTAAAGCAGAGCTGCCACTGGCCTTGACCTTTAACCCTCGAAGGCTAGAAGTTTCAGATTGACACTGAGCTAAAAGTGGCTGGGGATGTTCTATCAAAGGGAGAGGTCGGCCTGATTGAACAGACCTTTCATCAGTTGGGCTTATCCCAACATGGAGAGAGGGAGCGAGAGAAGAGGAGGTGGGTGGGTGTGTGTGTGGGGGGGGGACTGCTTAAAGCAAAAAAAAAAATCCTGTTTTGACTTGAAGTGTCAGTGAGAGGATCATAAAAATGGCCTGAAGCAGAGGGAGACACACAGAGCTCGTTTTAACTGGGGATTTAAAATGGAGGTCTGACCGCCCATCCTCCCTCCTCCCCTCCTTACACAACCTAGCTAGCGTAAGCCCACCTGAACACGCACACACACACGCCGAGCAGTATTGCATCAACAATGGTGTAACATCCTTTTGCCATAAACAGCGTAGCGCTTCAAAAGTCCTGATTTCTTTGCTTTATACAACACTACAACAGGCATTTTATAATCCAGAGGTGCACAAACACGCACACACATACACACACACACACACACACGAACACGCACAAACACACTGGTGTTTTTTACCTATTCCCTGAATGGGTGAACGAGCGGGTCCCTTCCTGCACAGTAAACACAGCATTTCCATTAGAGAGTTGGGAGTGTGTTCAGTGCTCTGTGACTCAGACACTGCAGCGCCGTGACTGTGTGTCTCCGGCTCAACCGATGCTCTCTCTTACACCGAGCATCAATAACATGGCCTCTGGTTTGTGCCACTTCACAGGAGCTATAGGGGCTACACAATGCTGTCCAAAGTGATGAGCTACTACAGGCAATAGGCATGGCACGCAGTATCCAAGGAATTAGGGGTAAATAGCTTTTGTAACAGTCCTTGCTTTCAGCCACTGATGTACACAAAACTCACCCATAAGCATGCCCACATGATAATTTCCCTGTCATTTGCACACAGAGAGGCAGATGAATATGTAAATAACTCGAGAGGGGAATATGGATCCCCTGCGCTGGGAAAGGAATATGTTAATGACCGATGCAGGGTATGAGTGTTAATCACAAGTGTAGGGTGCATAGATGCGTTTAGCAATGGTGTGGGGCATATGCAAATTAAATGCATGGGGGACAGAGGCATGTAAATCGCATTACTCAGTGACAGGAAGTCAGCGGTGCAAGAAATATAGACGTTGGTGCAAACAAATCAAACATATAAACGAGGAACATTATGGGGCGAATTACCTGGCAAAGAAAATCTTTGGATGCTGGTGCACGTGGATGAAATTCTATACCGTTCCGCTCGTGTCTGTTTAACATTCGAAACTCAAACCAAGACGCTGTGATAAGGGCTGCAACAGTTGCCAGGGAAACCTGATGGCAGGATGCTGAGGGTTGGTGCTGGAGGAGTAGAGATGCGGGGGGTGGGGGGGTGGGGGGGGCGTTTTTACGTGAGGACACGGGTACAATGCTCAGGTTGATTTGCTACCACTCAAGGAACACTGGCCGACTAGTCGAGATACGGCACCTCGAAGGAACCTGACTGACGAGGGGCAGCGAGGTGCCTCGCGTTGCGCCGGTGGTCATGCCGTTTGGCGCATTAGTCTGAGTTCGTAGTCGTGGCAACGCGGTGTTGACATGGCGCAGTCGCACTCCGAGCACTGGGATGGCGATGACATTCAGGAAAACACAGAGCGAGTGTGAGTGAGCTTGTAAACCAGAGCGGGGTTTTTCCTATTTCCCCCCGTGCAGACAGAAAAGGACCCCGTGCCGACCAGTTCACATTCGCTGTTTCTCCTCTCGAGCCGAGCCGAAGGGAAACATCACTACAATTAATGATGATAAGAACAAAAATAAAAATAAAAAATAGCCACCAATTTTCACAGACTTCAACTGCTATTTTATGTGCCAGGTTTTTTTAATTTTCAAAGTGACCTCTGCTAACAGAACATCTCTCATAATTATAACCAGTGTAATTAGCTAATTATAATAACAATAACAATATTACAATAAAGGTAACACTTGATTTAAAAAAACAGAAAATAATCCAAACTAGATAAAAACCCAAAATGAAAAACACTTATAATAGTTTTTTTTTTTTAAAAGAGATCTATAAGGTTCTATATTTTTTCATTTCATTGTCTTTTTCTTTAGAAAAAAATTCACCCACCACTGTATACTGTACTTTATGTCACCTTCGCCTTCACCCAACGAGCTGCGCTTACCTTTAAAAATGCTTGGCAATGCCTGTGGTCCATTTAGCTCCCTGTTGCCATGAAATCCACTCACACACGGTAACACTGAGATACAGTTGTGAAATTATCCTCTGCAAAGGAGCAGTCTTCATCAAAAGGTTCATGTCCTGTCTGTGATGCTTGGTGACATGAGGGGTCCTGACTGCTTGAGACATCGGCGCAGACAAGTCAGTGGGGGCTGGATGGAGGGAGCCATTTTGAGGGCCAGGTTATTTCCTGCAGATGCATGTGGAGCTCACTTAGTGGCACGATGAGTCCGCCCCACTGCTGGTCACCAGCTGAAGTCCAACAGCATCAGTCATAACACAACTTCAGTATCAAATTCAAATGATAAAAATGTACCCAGCTATTTGTATGAACAAGTAGTAGTAATAATAATAATCATGGGAACACTAACAATGATAACACAACAATGATATGTCATGTGCCGTAGTGATGGATCTTATATGTTGAAACCGAATGCTGATCAAATCTAGAATTAGTTTTTCCAGCGCATGCTTAAGTAGCATGTGCAAGTTTTTAGTAATATACATAACATACTGTTGATCATTGTGTTATGTCGACCTTTAAATAACAAAACAAAGCTCTCGCTTGTTATCATTATTACCATTATGATCATTATTATTAATACTGAAGCTGAGCTGGATACCAAATGATGAGGAGCTATAGTTGTAGTTCATATTTCCGTGGTAGTATCACAAAGATCCTATATCCACCAATGATCTTTTTAATGTGAATGCTTCGGGTGGGGGGGTGGACACTTTGTGCAGCTACAAAAACAGTCGAGACCAAAATAATTTCACTCAAATTTACTTTGCAAGATTTTTAGTTTTGCCTCCATCTCATGAAATACCTCTGTGCAACGTGTGTCCTTTAGCAGTACAGTCTGGGCGGTTATCTTGTTCCAACTTGGAGAGTAGTTGTGGGAGGGCAACTACAACATCTGTCTTGTTTTTCTTTTTTTTTATATATATATTCTTCAGACGTTGTAGTTTTCAGTCTGAAGCTTGATAAGGACTCTTTATAATTTATTTATTTGAATGAAAATATATTTACGGTATATATAATATGTACTTTCAGTCACTTTTTATCTCTTTTATCGCTCATTGTCCTTTTTGCGATGGGATTTTTTCTCCTCCCACGATTAACCCACCAGAGAAGACAGTAGCCAGTAAGGTGTGAACGGAAAAAAAGGGAGAAAGGGAGATTGAAACCACTGTTGTTGATCTGTCTCCCTGCAAACTCCAGGTCTGATACGTGTGTCCTGGACAGAATCGCTGCACCGCTCTAATCTCGCTTCCTGGAAACCTGGGGCCCATTCCGTTCATCCAAACCATTCATTTGTTATTCAGTGTCTCTGAAAAACAATAATCTAACAACAGGGTCAATGGCCATTATCACATCGCCCTCCAAATACGTACACTGAATATGTCTGGAAATATACGAATCTGTATAAAACCTAGAGGATCACTGCACATGTGCACATTGTAGCTTTCCACTCTGATTGTGGACGCATATGGAAATAGTTGGCTTGATCTTAGACTTTGGCAAAGACTTTAGCAGGTTGCACAGGTAACTGAATGATTCTGATGATTCTGGTGTATTTTATAAATGTTTGTTTCGTTAAAAATTATGTGCAGAAGCTATTCTGGGCCTAGTGATCAGATATTGGCCTCTGTCTCCTTCAGTCTTTCTATCTGCTTCTCCCACAAAGCAGTGACTATGTGAAATGTCATGTCTGCTGAAACCTGTCCATGAGGACAGACGGCTACAATCAGTCTCATATACTCACAGACACTTTCTGTGTCATTGTCTCTATCCAGCATCCCTTTCTCCTTAACTCTTACTTCCACTCTTACTTTTACTCAGATTTGAGTCTCTTGCACATTTTCTTTGGAGCCACTCTTAAAAAGCAGTGGCTCATTCTGGCCTTTCCCCATGAGGCCTTTCAGAGAACTGTGGAGACCCAGCTGGGGAAGGGGTACAGGGGAGGGTAAGGTGCACCCTGTGGTATTTCCCCCACATGTGGAAGTTGGAACCTGGGAACAGGATAAGGATGTGTTCTGAGAGCAGGATGAGGGGTTGTTGTTGTTGTTGAGGCCCAAACCGGAGACTGTGCCCATGCCCAGGCCCATCATGTTGTTGTTGAAGTGATGGGTTTTGTAGTAGTGGTTGAGGTGCTCTGACCGAGCCAGGTTCGGCAGGTTGACCATCTCCGGATGGTGCAGCCGGAGGCTCTGGCCCCCTCCAATTCCACTGCTTCCACTCTGCGTAACGGTGGAGCCTCCTGAGATGCCGCTGCCTCTGCCACTCGTCCCGGCCCCCAGCTCATCCTCCACATTGATGATCTCAATGGCACGAGCAGGGCCATGGTGTTTATGCAGCTGGTGCTGCTTCCTCAACTTGTAGAACACCACCAGCATCACTGCTGCCATGAAAGTAATGGCTACAAAGCAGCCAATGATGATCTTGGTGGTCTTCATCACATCATCTAGACCTGAGAAGCCCGGCTCAGTGATGGGCGGAGTGAAGCTTGGTCGGGTGGTGCGGGGAGTTGTAGAGGACCAGCCACCTGACAGAGAAGAAGCTGTGGTGGGAAAACCATCTTGCCACAAGTGACGCGTGGGAGTGGGGCCAGGGTGAATTCGAATGATGGTTTCATTGGTGGCAACCAGCGCAGGCTCCTCATCTCCTATGGTCTCCACTGTTTCCACAGTGACTGTTGTAAAGTAGGTGTAGTTGACACTTGCGTCAGCAGCAGTGACATTGAGGACAGCAGTTGCTGTGGTGTTGCCAGCAGCATTGGTGACCATGCAGGTGTACTGGCCTGTGTCTCGCAGGGTGACATTTGTAAAGTTGAGCGTGCCATCATGCAGGACTGATATCCTAACCTTGTAAGAGCCGTGTGTCATTAGAGTGCCATTAGGGGTTATCCAGTTAACAGATGTCGTGGAGGTGCTTGTGCGACACTTGAGTTCAGCGGCCATACCCTCTGTGACATTGAGGTCTGTCGGTGGTTCAACAATGACAGGCGCATAGCAGGTGAAGTGGCTTTGGTCAAGCTCTCCAATGTACTTGCCCTTTAAGAATGGCGGCGCATGGCAACGGGCACAGCAGGTGGTGTTGCTGGGCACCGTTTCTTTCAACCACCAACTAAGCCAAAGCACATCACAGTTGCAGACCCAGGGGTTGTGGTTAAGGTGTACCCTCTCCAGCTGGTGAAGGGGCGTGAACAGGTCATGGGGCAAGGAGTGCAGGGAGTTATGGGACAGGTTAAGCTCCTCTAGGCTTTTCAGGTCATCGAAGGCATTACGCTCAATGACCGACACCTGTGAGTGCATGAGCCAGAGCTTGCGGAGAGACTCTAAGCCCTGGAAGGAGCCGGGTCGGATGATCTCCAGTCGGTTTCCAGACAGCTCCAGCTCCTCCAAACGCAAAAGGGCTGTCAATTTTGGAATGTCCTTCAGTCCACACATGCCCAGGTTCAGGTACCGTAGATTGATGAGGCCCACGAATGCCGCGTCGGAGATGAAATCCAACTTCTTGAGCTCACCCAGGTCCAGGCGACGAAGCGAGGGCACGCGGTGGAAGGCATAGCCTGGCAGAGTCTCAATGGGATTGTTGCGCAGCCACAGCTCCCGCAGCTTGCTGAGGTACTCAAAGGCATGTGATGGCACCAGTGTGAGGCGGTTGTCGAAGAGCTCCAGCGTGTTGAGGTTGGGGAGGCCATTGAATGCTCCGACTTCAATCTGACGGATCTGATTCTTGGAGAGTTGGAGGATCTCGAGGTGCCTCAAGTGCTTGAAGGTGTCAGACTTGATAATCTGGAAAGACAGACAATGAGGAAGTTACTGTACAAGATGTAGAATGGTAAAGGTAGATTACAAACAGATATTTAAGTATTTGATTTTGTTTCAATTTGACAATGGAAGGTTATAAAAAGTGTAATTAATATAGCTAAACATATGTTTTAATAAACAACGTATGCAGATGTTAATAGTTAATTTCTCTGCTCATAATGGTAAAAGCCAATCTCTCCATCCTAGTTGCTATTGTTGATGCCTGCAGGGGTAAGCCATCAGGTAAGAGTTTTACCGAATACCCTGATCCCATAAAATCGTTGTTGTACAGTAAAACCCCGAACCATAATCCTGAACAGCTAATAAGCATAGTTATCTTGTTTTGATTTTTTTGTTTCCCTTCACATATCAATAGGGTGACGAAGAATACACACAGACCAGCAGAAGTTGTGAGATTAAAAAAAGGCAAGAATCAGCGATCACACTTAATTTGTAGTTAACAGGCTGACATTCAGCAAATGTGATAAAAAGCAGAAAATAAACTTTTGGTTCCATCGCTAATAAGGACTATGGTAAAGCTACGATGAGCCCATTCCTATTCCTAACACTGCCCCTATTTCAGTGCAGGCTTCAGACACGGAAGTTACTTACACTCTGTTGATTCAATGAGACTCTGGGGACTTTGTAATGACACATTATAATCCCTTGATAACAAACTGATTATCAGTGTTGGACTATTCACAAGAGGTGACAGTACAATTCACCACAGAGACGAAGCTAAGAAACCAATTTAATTAAAGAAAACAGTCAAAATATTCTGTGTGACTCTTTTCTTTAACCCATTTCACAGATGAACAACTGAAATCAATCTTTTTCTCCAGGAGGACATGAATCTGTGAAACATGGGAGCTGCAGGCCCTGGACGCTGCAAACTAGCATCGCTGCCGTCCGTCCAACCATAGCTCATTTGACGAGATGTCAAAGACAGACAGCAAGTGAGCGCGACCAAAAGCCCCTTAAATCGGTGACTGTTTGAGATATGTGTGGCCAAAGCCCTCTGTGGGACACACAGAGACTCCTGGAGTCAGGCCATCGCCTCTTCTGTATGTAGGGCAGGATGGGGGGTAGGCAAAGGGGGGCCAGAGAGAGAGAGAGGAGTGGGGATGTTAAGAGGAGGTGGGAGCTGTCAAGGCTTTACTCTAAGGGTACTCAGTGTAGGACAAAATAAGCCAGAGAATCTAGGATGCCTTCAGGTGTTAAAACATTTTTAGATTTTTAATCATTTCAAATGGGCCTGCAGGATATGACAAACCAAATCGAAATGTGAAGGCTAAAAATGAAACACAACAAATGTTGTTATTAGTTCTTTACTCTTTTCTTCAATGTGAGCAGCATCGCTTTAACCGTCACACACACAATCATGCGGCATGATGTCCCATTTATGCTCCGTTACTATCACATAACGTTTAATAAGATGTTTCCTCTGAGGAATAGAGGATATCAGACTGCTCTGCCTGATGCACAGAGCAGTCTGACATGATTAGAGATGCACTAGACAATTTTAACAATGTCTAGGATACTCGTTGCTTTTCATTAATGTAGTGGAAATGAATTTTTAAATCACAAAAAGAACAAAGCACTGTCAGCACCATGAGGAGGAATCCAATTACTTCAAATGATGTTGCAAAGAGTAAACTCCAACCACTGTGTTTATAAATGTAGAGACTCGTGTGCTTTGTATCGATGGTCTGTGGTTAAATGATCTTCCCTTGCAGCTGTAAAGCCACAAAACACAGTCTAGGGACACTAGATAAATTGGTAATGCATACAAAAGGCAGCACTGTGTCATAGAAATATGCCTTGCTTTCAATTCATAAAATATTCCCTGAGTTCAGTCGAGGCTTTACTGCACTTTCTCTACCATTATCACCCCTTACTTTCCTGTCCATTCTCTGAACTTAAGTTCTGAGAGAAAACCTGTATCAACAAGTTAATCCTAACATCTGTTCCTGCCTAAGGTTCTTATTATAATGGGTAGAAAATAAACAAATATAATAATGCATATATAAGTATAAAAAGACACATAAGTATAATCAGGTATGTGTGGATTTATTTGAGCACTCTGAAGGAGAAAATCCTCAGTCTGTCACACGGGATATGTCTCTTCTATCAATAACTTAAATTGCTACACTTACAATAAATGAAATCAATAACTGTATTAAGATGTGTCGACTGTGAAAACTAGACACAGTGGCATGTATGAAATGATAGAATGTGTGTTTTCTACGTGTGTGAGTTATGTGTGATGCTGTTGTAAATAAAAACCAGAGTGAACCATGACCTCCGCTCGGTCATCGCTATTCGAGAAACAACCGGCAGTCAAAAGAAATCAATAATACTTTCAGACAAGCATTAAATTACTCTGCTTGATGCGAGTTGGAGCAGTAAAATATGAATTTATTTTAAACTAAAAGACGTTTTACCGACACCTAGACAATTAGTTATCATCTCTATATGTGCATCTCTGCCATATTTGTGTTTTAACTTTTTGCTGTGTATATCGTGCACAACACAAACCACATGGCGTATTGTGTTGGACACAATTTTTGTTAGTTTGTCTTGATCCTGGTCCGAGAACAACTTTCAATCCAGTTAATTTGAATCAGACTTTACTGAAACGTCCAGAGGTCCGGACCAAACAAGGCACATGGTAAAGTAACCACTGAAAAGACATGCTTTGACCTGACGAGCGAGCATTTACCTGTATTGAGTTCTCCTGCAGATTGAGGTATCGCGTGTTGACAGATATGCTCTCGGGCACCTGCTCCAGGTTTTGCCTGGTGCAGATGACTCGGCTGGCCTGGTTGGAGCAGGTGCAGAGGGAGGGGCAGGAGGAAGCGGCTCCTACCAACTCCGGCCCAGGGAGGAGGAGCCGCAGTAGCAGCTGGGCCAATAGAAAGAGGAAGGGGGAAGGGCCGGGAAGGCAGGTCAGCGTGGCGATGCGCATGGCAACTGGGACATGACCCTGCTCTTTAATCCGAAGGTACAGGTGAGGTGACTCCACTCTGGTGGATTTGCGAGAAAAGGTTTACTTTCCCTTTGGTTCTCCAGTGGCAATTTGTTCTTTCTAAGTC
The DNA here is from genome assembly GCF_949316205.1 of Platichthys flesus. Classification (NCBI taxonomy): domain Eukaryota; kingdom Metazoa; phylum Chordata; class Actinopteri; order Pleuronectiformes; family Pleuronectidae; genus Platichthys; species Platichthys flesus. Next base: position 16,090,102 of record NC_084960.1, on the reverse strand, counting down.
CACATCCTTTGAGATGTCTCGTGTCCTCTGTCGATCCCTGTGCGTTTTCCTCTTGTTTTTTTCCACATAGAAATATGCAGATAAACAGATGTTATTCCCTTTTCTTTCCTCCCGTTTGTTATCTGGGGATTCGACTGAGGCTTTTTGTGAAGTGAGAAGAACCCAGGAGTTACTGTGGAAGAACAAAAGAGAGAGAGACAAAGACAGAGCAGATATTAAAGCAAGAACACAGACTGCGCGCCGTGTTTTCACCAACAGAGAATGAATAGAGCAAATAATAGGAAGACATCTACAGTGTAGCATATCATGGGACAGACTGTCTAAAAATCTGTGAGAAGCATTAGAACTTCTTTGTCTCTGCTCATATCAAATCCCACATAATCCCTGAGCAGACATTTTGTCAGAAATCAAATCCTTACACCCAGGGCAGGTGGAAGCCGATTTCTGTAATTAGTGGTTCAAGGTGCTGGAACGGAAATACGAAACCATTCAATCTTAAGTAGGACAGCAGGATATGTTCCGTCTTTACAGGACTGCATTCAGCATGAACACATGAATAAATCAAAAAGACATACATTTTTGACAAATTTTTTATGATTGTAAACAGATGAGCTGCATCACACACCATCAAACTGAAACGGTAAAGCAATTGTGGTTTTACCATATTTTTCACTTCGAGTTCCCAAGGCCGATATACTGTGGAAATGTTTTGTTCCAGAGCATAAAGTATTGCAAGTTTTTTCATGATGCATTTAATAAATAAATGTAAAATATTTGCTAAAATGTTTTCAGGAAAAATGATCTTGGAAGATTTCAGATGTGTTGTGAAGGATATTAGGGCCTATCCCATTTCACCTCTTCACCCTACACGTGGCCGCGCCAAACGGAGGGGTAGGGTGTCCTACTTCTTGTTGGGATGGAGGGTTTGGGGCAAGTGTTAGGTCTTTACAGATTTCCCAGAATGCCTTGCAAATCAATGGCTAGAGAGACCCATGAGTGTAGCATTTTCTCCATTAATAGGTATTTAAAGTAAGTTTAATTTTGTTTTAATGTATTGTGATCATTCTTTACACCTGCAGAAGTATCTGGAGCTAGCATGCTAATGTTACATTGTTATTGCTTATGAATACACGATAATCCACACAATGCACTTAATTTAATTAGCGTATAGCAGCAACTTACTGAACTTAACTGCTCCTCAAATAACGAAGCATCCTGGCAGGGTTGCCTACAGACCACTGCTAGTAGCCTGAAGAAGTCTGCTTTTCATAAATACGTGAAATAATGCAGAGCATCCAACCTTTTAAACTTCCATCAGAAAAGAAAAACAAAAAGTTCTATTATATTTTTTCATGTTTTTAAGCTTCACTTGATTAATGAGTTTGATTGTTAATCAATTATGAAAATTGTAGATTAGATCAGGTTTTTCTGCATCTAAGAGAGGCAAAATGATGATATTACCACATAATAATAATAATAAAAAAAAAAAATTAAACCATGTATGATTTTTAATCTGTATATAAAAGAGTATTAATAAATGTGAACCACAGGATCAATGAAAAACTAAAGAACTTGACATGTGGTTTGGGGAACTCATGGCTGAAATACAAGTGAGTCTAAAACTACAACCTATGAATAATTCACTCTTTGCAATGTGAATCCCAATGTTGTCTTTCTTAAAGGGTGAACAGATAAACCGCTTAAAAGGGCACAGGTAAAGCGTAACAGTGACCGACTTTAGAACAGATCTGGTTTAATGAGTAGCTTTTCCATTCATCTTCTCCATGTCAGACGTTTGAGAAAATCCTGTTGGTTTTAGCCAACCAGCTACCAGCTGAATCGTGACCATATACTTTTTGATTCAAAACAAAAAAAATATTGGAAAAAGGCTAAGGTACAAGACTGTGTGCATAATTATTTTAAGAGTGGGAAGGGAACTACACAGCCAATGTCAACCAATATGCTGCTCATTACTAACACTACACTCCAGTACATGACCTACTATCTAAACCCCCTTTTTCTTTTGTCCAAATTCACTCCCCGGGCAGATTTAAATAACCGCATATAACCACACATTTTTGTGAAAAAGTAGTAGAAGAAAACCACAGCATGCTTAGAAAGGGACATTGTGTTTGCTCTGTGGTAAACTAAATGAATCGCCGATCGTTGGCAAAGTGATCTTTGTGGTTGTGGTAATCCTAACAATCCTTTCAAGTAAAAAAATCTCCACTTTGTGAAAGCAACATTTGTTAACACTAATTATACCACGGTACACCAATTAACAAGACGATGACATATTGATGTTTGAATGTGCAACCACCTTTAAAGGGATAGTCCAGCCAAAAATGAAAATTCACTCTATAGACTCACCACTATGCCTCCTAGTTACTGGTGCAGCTCTTGCGAGAACTCGTGATAGCTGCAGTTACTGCAGCAGTAATTAGGAGGAGGATAACAGCAAACATTTATTTATTTATTTGGGGGGGGGGCTTTTTTATCGCCTTTAATGGATAGGACAGAGTAAGCTTGTGAAAGTGGGTTAGAGAGAGAGTGGGGAGGACATGCTTACATGGCCACGGGTCGCAATCGAACCCAGGCCTCTGCAAGCTCCTTGGGGCAGCAGCTCTACCAGGTGAGCTGTATGCCGCCCCGACAGCGAAAATTTGGGCTAAAAACATGGAAATTAAACTGTTTCGAGTGGAATTTGAATATCTGAGCCTACGGCACTTTGATGACACAACAGGAGCAGTATGTTTTTTTTTTGCATTTTGAGGAATGGTCGCCATTTACTTCAATTGTATTGGATTTGGCTGCAACTCTGTTTACCCCTGAAACTCCATAACTGTTAAACACAGTCAAACACATCACCCAGCCCTCCATCAGCACAGTGGGGAGTAGATAGAGTGCATTTTCATTTTTGGTTGAAATATCCCCTTATTTAAACTTATACTTATCAATTCAGGTTCCAGCTCTGGAAAAGTTCACTAGGCTGAATTTCCGCTGCTGTATAAGAACAGTATTGTGTGCTCCAGGGGCTGGAGAATGGTAGCGAATGGTGCAGTCTACATCAACAGTAATGTATGGCCAGGTTCTGTCCGGCTCCACCAGCACGGAGAGCAAATCTCCCTCTACAGGTTAGACCTGAATAACCTAAGAAATGAAGGGCATCCAGCAATATGGATATGGTTATCAATGATGATGATGGTTGTAATGACGGGATTTTGACACGCAAACTCATTTGAAACACTGAGCACAGTAAGAAAGGAGACGGGGTGAGAGAGAGAGAGAGAGAGAGAGAGAGAGAGAGAGAGAGCGCATGAGAAGGAGGGAAGGATTATTAATCTGATAGATGACTGTATGGCTGCAGGCAGAGAAGGGAATTATCAACACTACAGTAATAGATGAATACTGAACAGCTGCAGAGAGCGGGCCGGAGAAAGAGAGAGGGAGAGAGAGAAATAAAGAGATAGCGATGGAGACAGATGGAGGAAAGGTTGAGTGAGAGGGATGATGAGGGATAAAGACCCAGGGAGAGGTATAAATAGTGAGAAGAGCAAAAAAAGAGATCAGTAAAAAGAAAGGTAAAAAAAAGTGGAGGAGGGAAAATAAGGAGGGAGAGAGGAAGAAGACACATTAATATTAATCACCAGCGAGAGAGAGAGAGAGAGAGAGAGAGAGAGAGAGAGAGAGAGAGAGAGAGAGAGAGAGATGGGTTTTCAATAGAGAGATGAATATAAAATAGAGAGAGATGGAGGGAGGGGAATGACAACACAGAGACGCATATAAAACAGAGAGCAACGGAGAGATGGGGGCAAGAGACAATATGAGGGGATGAATATGAAACAGGTGGAGACACAGAGACGGAGAGAGAGAGAGAGAGAGAGACGGAGGGAGAGAGAGAGAGAGAGAGAGAGAGAGAGAGAGAGAGAGAGAGGGAGGGAGGTTTCTCCTGAGTGCTGGATGGGTGGGAGGAGAGGTGGGGGTGAGATTAATCAATAATGTGTACGCAGTATAGTTCAATGACATTAAAACACACACACAAGGACGACATGATAAATCATATCAGTGGCATCATCTCCGCTCAGACAGAACAGGACGACGGCAGCGGCGGTGGGGGGGGATGCAGCCGTCACCTGGGGGACGCCGGCTCTCGCTGCCCTGCAACTGCCCTTCGCCTCCATCACGACACACAGCGGTGCCAGCAGCGACGGATAAAGAGGCACTCAAGCGTTATTTTTGGCTCAGCTCTCACCTCCTTTTTTTTTTACGTTTTAATTTCCAGTCACATTTTTCTTCCTCCTACCTACGTTGCGGAGCTATTTCAGGGAAGACGGCGTCTGAGCGTAGTCGAAAAGTGCGAGAAAAAGAGAGAGTGGAGGCCGGGGTTAAGATGGTCGCTCTGATGTCTGGCGGGTGGGGTTGGGGTGGCTGAAAAGACGGAGACTAGTTGGAGCTGACAGCTGGTTAGAGGCTGTTTGATTGTGCTCTGCCTCGCTGCTGTCACTTCCCACATGATACAATAGTCTCCACCTGCACTCCCTCCTCTTCCTCTCTCCATCTCCCCTGATATCTCCCATCTCCTTCTATATAACGAGGAACACTCACTTTGTCTTCTTCTTCTCTGTGAACACTTTTGCAAACTCATTCACCCTTCTCCCCCCCCCCCCCCCCCCCTTATGTTGCCTCCCCTCACACTTCCTTCCTCCCTAGTACAGCATACGGTATTTCCTGGACCTCCCACAGCCCACCTGCCCACCTGTATGACCCTTTGTCCACTATCAGGGGTGTCAACGCCACACTGACCTCCCAGTTTGATGAAAGATCAATCTGCTACAATGATGCATATTAATCCCTAACCCCAAAACACACACACACACACACACACACACACACACACACACACTCCTCATCACAACCCCCGATTCTCCTGCCACCACAAACACACACAGAGGCACACACACACAAACACACTGCAGCTTCCTTTCCCCCCTTTTGCGCTCGCTCGCTGCATTCAAATCTTAGCCAACAGAGTTACCATGGTTACCTATTCACCACAGTCTCACACTCTGTCCAGCTGTATCCCACCAATTCCACATCCACCCCGCTCCTCCTCCCCCCTCATTAGCCCCCTATACACATTCATATAGAGAAGGCACGGAGCGAAACACGAGTGTGAATGACATCGACCCTCTGAGAGACCATTAAGTCTGCGTTGCAGCGGGCCGCATTCAGGTTTTTAGCACCGATCATTTTAATTTGTCCAGAGTGTCGGCCCAAATGACAAACAGCCATAAATCACACACCCAAAGGTCAGGGTCACTCTTCCTGTGAGTGATGATGCAGTGGCAGATTAAAAGGTAAGCAAACTGACATTCTGGGGACTTAAAATAAATTAAATGGACATAGAAATAATAAAATGAAAGGGCAGCTTTTAGCACCTTACGGCCCTAAATCAGATTCTCAATATTAGCGATGGGCCTTGACATGAAAAGACATCAAATTTTCTACCCAAGTCAAAAACAGTTTTGGTTATGGCAGGAAATATTTCCATATTTGTGACTCGTGTCCTTACTGTGGGGCATGACAGAGGTGATGTAAAATGTTACCTTGAACCAATCACAACATGATGACAGTTGTTCTTTTTCCTCATGATGCTAACCTGTTACATAACATTACATATCATTCAGCCAACAACGACTACGAGTTACAGGAAGTGCATTCAACCATGAGGGTACAAACCAAGAACATTAGCTTAAAAAAAGACAAACTACTAGTGCTACATATAAGTGCAACTTGACTTAGACCATCTTCTTAGCCAAAGTAGGAACGGAGGAGCGTGTTGTGTTAGTAAACTAAGGCAGGTTGAAGACTGCATTCTGCATTCCTGTCAACTCTTTAAAGGAAACATATGATGCTTTCTCAGTGTTTCTCTCCTCTAGTGTGTAAAACTTTTTCAAGGTTAAAAATAAAAACACTGAAGCTCCTTCAACATTTCCTACATGAGTTGGAAGCAGGCGACCAATCACAACAGAGTGGGACAGCTGGCCAATCAGAGCAAACTGGGAAGCACCAAGAGGGGGGCCTTAAAAAGACAGGGGCTAAAACCAAGTGTTACAGACAGAGGCTGGAACGGGGAGCTCCAGCAGTGGGCAGTGTAGTGTTGTCGCTATAAATTGATACCGATACCAAGTCATGAATATTGATACTGATACTTTTTAGATACATTTTTGAGATACTTAAGAAAAATAGATTGGCTCTAGTTGAGCCAGCCTTCTGCAGTGAAAAAAAAAGGGTTAGAAAAATTATGGTGATACATTTTTCCTAGCAGAGGGTTTAATTATTTTGTGAGGCTCCAGTAGTGTGCATGCTAATCCTGGGTTTGAGCTTCCATGAAATGCCAGACTTAAAATGTTATCTATGCTCATTATTGCCATGCTTAATACATTTGTTTATCTGTTTTCTTGTTGTCTTGATTGTGTGTATTCATGCATGAAGGCTGTATATAATTTGGATTATTGTAAAGATCAAGATGTTGTTAACTTTAATAACTTCTTATTGTAGATGTATATGTGACAGCTGCTGCAGTGAGAGAAGAGATGCATGTCTACGGGGAAGCACTGCAGGTTACATGGATTGACTGAAAGCAAAGGGTTGCACACACAGAAAAATAAACGGCTCAAATTGTAACTCTTTGGCCAGGAGCACAGGGTGATCAGCTGCTGTTCAGTGGTGCTCTTCTTGCACCCTAACACGCGCCTCTGTTGACTGAATTCATTCATTTGTTTTCCAAAGAGTTTAATTGTAAAGCAGTTGCAGGTGCGTATAATGCTCAGCTTCATACTCAATAGTCCTGGTGTTTATTGGAGTACACGGAACTACTTTTAAACAAGGAAATACTGTAGTTATAACAGAACCTCAGAAAGGCTGTAGTTAAATTCAAAGTTAATGTAAAGAACTTCAGGTGATGGGCTGTAGTCTCTCTCTCTCTCTCTCTCTCTCTCTCTCTCTATCTCTCTCTCTCCCTCTCTCTCACACACATTTTATTGTAAAGTATTTGCAGGTGCGTAGGATTCTCAGCTTCATACTCAATAGTCCTGGTATTCATTTGAGTACACATAACTACTTTTAAACAAGGACATACTGTAGTTCTGAACATTATAAAGAATGCAATCATTTCAATTATTAACACAATTTGAGACTAGAATAGTACTCAGTAGAGCACATACCTCCACCAATTACCAAAAATTCTCCTAAACTTAAATAAAACTCTGGATCTTTGTTCAACTTTAATGTCTTCTCTGACCTACACTGCATCCTCTGGCCAAGTTATATGGAAATCCATCCAGCAGTTTTTGTGTAATCTTGCTGATAAACAAACATTCCTACGAACCAACCGACAAACCGATTCATCAGAGAACATCAGAGCTCAGTGGAGCTTTTTTAGCCTCTCTCAGCTCATTGTTTTGGTTCACACTCATTCAGCTGCAGTCGGCTGCTTCTTTCAGGGGAATCTCTCTGTTAAACCAACTGTTCACCACCTGCTTACAACCAATCAGCAAAGCCGTGAAAGTTACAAACTATATGCTGTTGAACAAGGGTGAGCATTTAGAAGATAAAGATCCAGAATTTTCCATCAGGAGTAAGTAAAGTAGGAGCTAAAAGTTTAGTAAATTCATATGGAACCAGGTAGTGTAATGCAGCGTAAAACCTTTCCTCTACAGTTTCATGCAGCTGCTGTTTTCATTCATTTCTGTTCAAAAACTAATAATCAGATTGATAGTTGCTGATGTTGCACAGTCAACTTCAATATCATCAGATGATAACGTACAGTAGAGTTAAGTGTCTACATGTGGAAGTTAATTCAGAACTGAAGTGGTGACAGCAACACGTACAAGTTTAAAATGTGCGAGTAGTTTTTTCTCTGAAAGAGAAATGAATACAACCAGCAGATTCTTGCAACGGAGGATTAAAGTCACTAAAATTCCTAAAACCCAGTTGAATGTTCTGCAAAATGGTCAGAAGCTGATGGCCCAGAATGTTCCCAGTATTCCTTTTTAAGTTTCCCTTGAGCTTCACAGAGTAGCTTCAAAGTTAAATTAAAAACGTCTCCCCACACTGTTAGACAACATTACACATACAACATAATCTCTGCTCGATGAAATATTCAAATTGAGTTCATCAAATGTAATATTCCAACTGTCCTCTGCATTTTTCTTCTGATACAGTTCTTCCCTCTAATTCAGTCTGACTCATTTGACATCTTTAGGATCTTGACAGGAATTTAAAAGAACATTTTGTGCATTTGAGCAAATGCTTGGTTGCGCAATATTCATTTTTTATGCATGATTTGCCACAGGCCCCGTCGGGTCTAAAAGGTGAAAAGACCCCTATCTTCATGTTTTTGATCCAAGCTGCAATGATGTATTTATTTCATAAAGATTTATGTCAGCCTCATAAGGTTGGGTAATTGAGTTTGTATAATTTTCCCCTCTACTACAACTCTGCCTGTGACCACAGAACCATAATGTCAGGGGGAAGTATCAGCAGCACACGATTTTACTCCTTGTGCTGAGTGAGGGATCTTCAGCAGGGTACAATGATCATGAACGGGCTGTGCAGCACATGGTTGTTGAGCTGCTCTCTCAAGTGTTCTGCTGCACATCAGCATGTAGGCCCACCAATAACAACTTGATATAAAAATGGACTTATGGACTCTGGGTCTAGAAACGGAAGCCGACTTGGAATCTATAAAAAAAGGGTTAAAACAAATGAATTGATCCCGTTAACAAAAACAATGGATGCTTTTACTTTGAAACGGGTACAGGAGGTATTTACGTTTGTGACATACAAAAAAAACCCACTTCAACAACAACTGTGGAGAAAGAATATTCTCACTGTCTATTGTGCTGTGAACCACATGCAGCAAGGGGATAAAACAGGTGAGACCCCGACTTTTGAGGAGCAGCGCGGCTCACCGGAGAGACACTGGGGTTGGGGTTGTAAAAATAAGTCAGTTTCTATAAGTGTATATAACACTTCATTTAATAAATGATGGTTCCATTTAGAGTAAAAAAGACGATAAAGCACTGTATGCATTTAGGCTTGGATAGCGTGAGATTGAGAGATAGTAACGCCGAATTGCTGCAAGTTTAAAAAAACAGGATGGTGGTGCTGAACAAAATGCCAAACTCTCGGCTCCAAAACGTCAGTGCGCTAACCAATATCATGGTGGGTTGACATTTCGCACGCACAAAGATGCCAGCTCATTCAGCCACAGGAAGAAGAAGAAAAAAGGAGCGAATAATGCTTGTGCGGCGGAAAGAGAGCTGGGATCTTTCTGGTCCCAGTGTTGTTCCGTGCGACGCTTAAAGACAATGGAAAACTTGTTCTCACACACCTCAGTTCCTGGGACGAGGGAGTCATTTACCTAAAACAGATTTTATCCCGAACAGCAGATAACAAGTTTCCCTACTGAGACACAGCTGCTGATACTTCTGTTATATGAGGGATGGCATATTTCACGGCAGCTGATGATTCAGTCAATTTACCCAATTTACTTTTTATTAAAATTCAGTTAGCGCTGGCCCATGTCTGGAATGATGAATATGATAATGCTTTTTTGATCAATATCAACATTGATCGACAACACTGTCTGAGCCTCTTAATCTGAACAGGATCCAGGGATCAGATTCCTTTGGGAGCGGCTACATTTAGGTAAATCTTGTGTATCAGTACAGACCTTTAGTGCCGCATGTTCTGCAGTAACAACTGTTTCAGAGGCTTTACCACCCACAGAAAAATAAAATTCTGAGGGAAAATTGGCTCCTCTGATCTAAACAGCATCGATATCGGCCTTAACAGCCAACGTAACTGATCGCAATTAAACAATTCAGAAACTATCTCTTCAGAATTTGCAGCAAACGAGGAAATAGGGACAATACTCGAGGTCTAATTGCTCACGACTGGCAGAGGGTGATGAACAGGGCAAAAGTGAGAACCCAGATCCACCCCCTGCCTCGCCCCCTCCAACCCTCCGTCTCCTGTTTCAGGTTGAGCGCCAGCAGCCACGAGTGGATGTTTCCTCACAAACTGACAGCGGCTCGGCACCTTGAGGCATCGCTAGGGGGCAAAGTCTCAGGGGAAATGTGAGGTCCGTGTGTCGAATAGAGGATTGTCCCCGCTCTCCCACCTTTGAGGAGATTCTTTTGAGCTTCATTTCCAGGACTATGTCACACTTTTGGGTGCTCATGCGGATGGTCATCTCACTGGGTCACCGACTGTGTCTCTGTCGGATCCAGTTTTTTATACCTTCTATCACCTAGGCTTATGGATTTGAGGGGAGTATCTTGAAAAAGGAATTCGTAATTTCAGCAACACCAATTTTTTTGCCAAGTTTATTTGAGTATTTTTATAAAGTCAAATTTAATTTTACTTTATTCTTGAACATCAGCCTAAGTTTTTGGTCATTTTGCTCAACTTCTTCTAGATATTACTGAACTGAACATGTTTCTGTTGAAAACAGACTGATAGTGTCACAGTACCAAAGCGCAATGAGGATTTTTTCACTTGTTTTAGGAAATTATATTTTGACATGAATAAGTGGGATACAAAAATTATCATACTTTTTTCATACCTGATAATACACCTTCCACAAAATCCTTCAAATTAAGCATTCTTATATCTCCACTGAGGATAGAACATAGATAAAAACATTCAAGTTAGTATATTTGTATTTTAAGGGATTACAAGCCAATAACGTTGCATTTAGTAAGCTAATTATTTTATGGTATATTTATGATGTTTGCATAGCTGAATATTTACATATTTATGTTTACTGCATATTTAATTTAAAAGCATCTTGTATTCTGCGTCTGTGATTCCGTCACAACCTCAGTCTGATTGGTTAGTACAGCCACATCTGACTCAGAATCAGAATATGTGGTCAGAGCGGGGGTGAATCAGTTATCAAAAAGTGATCCGTCTCTATCCTGTTGTTTCTTTATATCAAGAGTGATCAGCTATCACATATTTAACCAACACGTTAAACTGCAATGACTGATTGTTTTTGCCACCTGAGCACGGGGTAAATGTGCCCCGATCACAATATTGTCCCAACCGTTTTAAACTGATAGGGTAAACATGTTAGCGAGAAATCGTATAAACACATCCAACACAAGGTCATTTAGATTCACGTTTCAGTCCAATATTTACTCTTTAATCTCTGTGTTTGGTCTCCACCAACTCCTGAGGGTCTTCCTGTCTCTTTTGATGCTAAATGCTCGGCTATATTCATGAGTTTCTCTCTCTGTGTGGTGCTGAGCGGTTGGTTCACAGTTACATTCCCAAAGCTTTTTTTCAGAAAACAGCAGCCTACGGTGGCCAAAACCAAAACATGGTCGGAGAGCAGAAAGAAATAACCAAAACAGCAACGATATGGGACAGAAAATGGAGCTACTGCATCTGAAATGTACTACTTGCAGCAATGAGTAAAAATGCAAAACTATTGTAAACTAGTCAAAAAGGTCACCAGCTGACTTAGTGACGTGTTCTACAGCAACATTTAGCTAAAATTGTCTAACATCAGCCGCCATAAGCTATTAGTCATACCAATTGAGAAATGGTGCGTTTTATTGATAATGAATACAAATTTTATTTGCAATGGGGAAGAACGGGTTATTTCTCCTGAAAAAGGTTTCATAGTCTCACTTTTAAGCTTTGTTTAGCTGAGGGTCTCTGCAAAGCCAGATGATAATTATACATACTGTAGGTTCACACTTTTGAAAGTATTTAAATATTTATAACTTAGCAGTACTAAAAACTGTGTGGCAGTACCAGCAGAGCAGCTCCGTCATAATTCAGGTTTCCTAAAAAGACTCGCTCCTCCAGTGAACTCCACCTGACCACAAGGATCCAAACCAAATCAGTTCCACCTCACTGCTTCTTATTAGAAGGGAATATGACCGGCCACAACACAATCAAGCAGGAGGATGCAGAGAGGTCTCCCATTTTCCCAGACGTTAATTTCTCGAGGCCTTCCCGGGCCGCGGCGGCACCACTCTACCACACGTGTGATCTTGGTGCGGCACAGCTCATAAGAAGCAGTCAAATTTAGGATATGATAAATCAGCACTAATATGATTACCCTCAGTGTCTGCTGGTTAACATGAAAAAAAAACACACTAAATTTTCACTTAGCAGGCGTTCCTCACTCAGCATGAAATATCTTGTTTGTCCCAGCCAGGAGGGAGGGGGGGAAGCAGCTCATGCAGAATAACATACAGTATGCAGAGGCCAAACTAAATATAAATCGTGCCACCTAAGCTAAAAAACAATATTCAGAAATGTAAAATGTTAAACATTTGTTTGTTACAGCCTTTCATAGTCATGTCAGATGATAATCCTGCTGTGGAGACAGTTTCACCATAACCCGCCCATTCTAATCCCATCCAGACCATCCACAGTCTGCTACTAACCACCATACACTTTTAGCCCAGTCTGCTCATCCAGCCTCCTTTTCCCTTCACGCTCAGCCCCTTCCTGGTCCCAGGGTAGTCTATCACACTTAAAGCTTACAGTCTTCACAGGCCCTTATAAACATTTAAAGCATTTGACTAACTGCCAGGCAAAACTGACTTTGGGATGAAAGACCAGGAAGCTTTTAAAAAAATGAAAAGGGAAATTCTGCAGCAGGACACAGAAGCCCTGATTTAATGGAAAACAAAAAAAGCCGTTTTGTCCTGCAGAAAAAGCCGAGTCACGCACAGGGCTTTCTCTTTTTAATGATAGCGGGTGGGGGTGGGGTTTGGAATATGGGACTATGACAGAAGGTGCTTGTGAATAGTTCTTATTCACAAGGGGTGCGGGGGGTGCGGGGGGTGGGAGGGACTGGGTCACATTGTGCTGGATGCAGGAGAGGAAGCCCCTCGCACTCGCCCACTTCCTTCCCTAACGAATCCTCTGTCGGCCTCCTCCGCTGTCTTTACCCTCCCACCCCATGGCACTGAAAGGAAGCTGGACGAGCACTGGCCTTGCTGGTGAATGAAGCCCTGACGTCAGTTGCCCACACACACGCACACGCACACACACTGCAAGCGGTGTGACTAATAGTGTACTTACGTCCTTTGTGTTGCCTCAGTTATACCTGATTCATATCTGGCTCCCAGGGGAAGAAGCCCCCAAGGTTGCTGAAATATGCAGAGACGTCAGATGTTCTTACAGGTGAATCGATGATGCCAGTCAATAAGCCCCCAACAGGCATTTAAGGACGGGGCTCTGTTATGCCAAACACACCTCTATTGTACTTGATATCGATTTTTATTCTCCCTGATATGGCACCGTGATTTCCCCATAAGTGTAAGTTCATGAAGAAACATATTTGAGTCTTTCCACCTATTGACTCAGTCTGTGTTAGATCGCTGGTATCATTAAGTGACTGGTATGTTGTAACGGGGCAGCAGGGACAAGGGCGGCAGGTGGTGAATGTGTGAAGCGTGGTTAACTGTTATTATTTGTATCATCATCGCCATGGTAATAATGCCTGTAAAGATCTGGTGCATCATGAAGATGTGCATTTCCAAATGTTACACGGAAGACATTGCAACCACATTCATGGATTTATTTCTTGTTTACAATAAGACTCAGGCATGAGCGTTTGTTAATGAAAGTTGAGATTAAATACGGTCATCAGTGACCTTTTCTCCCATGAAGAAGACGAGATGAAAGTCAAGTGATTTAGAACTGTGACTAATTCTCCATCCTGCCTCCGGACACTATCCCTGTTAAAAATGAGGGGACTAACACAGAAACTCAACATGTTTGCTGATGGTAAAAACAGCAGAAGGAATTGGATAGTGTGCTTGTTTTTTTCTAACAGGAACCTCATCCAATTTTTTCCTTACCTATCTCACTGTACTGCACATTTTACTCCCTGTTCATCCTGAATCACCTTCTTGCACCTGAGCAGCAGAGGAAGAATGCATCACCGAAAGTCTTCACTTTTGATTCTAGAGCTGTAGGAGCTGCAGTAAGGAGGAAAAAAAGGGTAAGATTTCCAGATTTGAAACATTTGCATGTGTGAACGCAAATTTCTCAGTGAGACGCTCTGCAGTTACTACAGACTTTAGCCACCAGGCCTCTTGTTATAATGTCTGTAGAAATCCAGGAGAAGTCGCTGGTTGCTATAAGGAAAATCATGTGATCTTTGCAGCAGAGTTAATACGTCACTTCCTGCCTCTGTCGGCTGCACCCGGCTGCTCCACCTCTCTCTAGAGTAATGCACAGGATTTGATGCTGTTGTGAACGCGTCTGTGCAGAAAACCTCCCGCTGTGTTGTGCATGTGTGAAGAGCAAACTCCGGGTAAACTCCGGAGCCAATTCTCCAGGTTTTACCCGGAGGCCATATCTGAAAAGGGCTTAAATGTGATACAGATTTTCTGTTATTAAAGTGACTGTGCCGCCTTGGAAGAGGAGAGGGCTCCACAGTTAGTTAGTAGGTGTACTAGGAACTTCATTCTTATTCTGTCACCTTTAATACATATATCTAGAAACTCCACCAAGTGGGTCATGTTTTTTTGTTTGAGTGTTGCAGAATAACACAAAAACTACTCAACAGATTTGAGATCTGCAGAGGGGTGGGGCATGAGTTATGGAAGGGCCCATTCCATTTTGGTGTGGATCCAGATGAGAGGGAGATAAAGAGTTTTCCAACTAATAATTCAGTAGTTCTCAAATCTAATTCATAAATCTTGATGAAAAACAATCAGGCACATTTAGCAGACTGATATTTATGAGCGGGCTCAAATTTGATCCAAATCCAAGCAAAAATCTTGATTTTGTAATTTTAATGTAGTATCATAAGGGAACTATTTGAGGTCCAAACTCTACTGTGTGATTTTCTAATATTGATAATCAATATTTAATGCAAATGTGTCATATGAGGATTCTCTGAAAGTCTGATTTATTTAGGAATTCCTCTAAACCTGCATTACACTGCATTTTAATGGGTTACAAGAAAATTACAAACTCATCAATATTTCATTCAAATTAAATCATCATGAAATGGAGACCACACCATTTTAAATCCGTACGGGACAAACATACATTTATTTGATCCTCTCTGCATTATATCATGGCCCTGCCGTAATGAATGTGACATATTTATAATGTAGTTAATGCACTTCTGATGTCTCCTCGTGCCCTGTGAAGCTAAATGCACAGAAGGTCAATTGAGCTTATGATTGTACAATAAACTATTAACTACACTGAACTCCTCCTTGTTTACTTACTGAGATTCTTGATGTGATCTTGTGGCAGGACGTGCAGCCTCCGACGACGCCACGCTCACATTTAGTTTGGCCGCTTTATTGGAGCCATATTACAATAAACGCTTATTTTGGGAAAACAGCACAACAGCCTGATGAGGTTTCATAAACCGGAGCATTCGGCGTTCCACGTTTTAATCACAACTCATCCTTGTCAAATGGGATATATACAGCCCCCTCTGCACTGTATCCGTCTCCGAGCTCGCCCTCCCACTCAACATGTCCAAAGACGCGCCGTTGCTCTCATTAGGATGCTGGATGCGGCGAGGAGCCCTGATCTATTCACAATTGCTCCTACAGGAGCGGGGACCTCCTCCCCTTCTGAGGGGGCCAAGAGCTGCAGATTAAAAGTCACTGTGTTCATCACCCTGCTAAAGCACTCCCATTAACAGACATTACATTACCTACCCCGCGTGTTCAAATCCCTAACTGGGGGCTCCGTACCACTTGTCATTACATGCTGGGATGAAAGTCTTTCTAATGTTAACATTTTCACATTCACTACACCAGCTCTCAACTTCAAATGAAATCCAGTTATTACTGTCCGTTCTGTGGCGCCGCCTGGTCGGGGCGCCGATTTCCTGAACAATTAATCCGTATTTAAGGTTGTTAAGTGTGTTGATACACTCAATTCCTGTGCGCTGAGGGGGGGAGCCAGAGCCAGCAGCTAATCAAAACGTCTCTCAGACATTTACAGAGCAATGTAAACTCCACATTGCTAAATTTGTAAACTCTGAATTGCAAAACATTGTAAACTCCAAATTTTTTTTTTTTGGGGGGGGGGGGGTTGCTGGGAATCAGGTTTGCTGGTGTATCTGAGCCGAGCGTTTGTTGCTCCCAGCTGTTTTTGGCGAGGACGACTAGGTTCAGCATTTCTGTGTTTTCACGCTGCCCTCGCTTTTAGCAGTTTTTTCCCTCTGTACTCAGGAGGAAGCTTGTGAGTGTGTGCGTGATTTCTTCCAGGAGGTCAAACTGTGGCATGTCAACTCTGACTCCATGTGACCGTCTATGTGTGCTCGGTGATATTGCTGCGATGGGTTCAGTCGATGCTGCATTCAGTGAGTATGTTGTGTTAAGATAAAGTTAATGGAGCATGGGTGAGAGTGCAAGAATCTTTTATACGTGTTTACCATGTGCATGAGCAGTGTTTAAAATCATATTCAGTTACATTTTTGGTCAATAGAACAGAATAAGAGAATTGCTGATTAATGTTTGGGTCCAAGACAAAGCTCATCAAAGATAACAATGATAATAGATAATAAATTGTTTAATATGGTATGCTTAGGTGGTGTAATATATCTGTATACAATGTCTTTATTTCCTACACTGAATCCATTGATTTTGTCTTTTGGACAGCATTGAGCATTTACCTAACCAAAAAAGCCGCTCTTACTCAGATCAAACTGGAGAGGAGCGTTTGTTTCCTGTCACTGACACTTCTTGGATTATCGATGCATTAACATGATTGTTCTACGATCACTTATGATTGAAACATTTCAGCTGTTGGCTGTCAAATTCACATTCTTCTTTTATAAATACACATTTATGTATTTTGCTTCTTTTGGATTGGAATCCAGTGTTATTCTGCAGTAAACTTTTACTGCACACATCTCATTTAACCCGCATGAAAACGCATCATCAAGCTGGTGATACATGCTTTAAAAGAGTTTACACTTAATGCATCATCATAAAACAATAGCTGTGTCTCATTTCAGGGGCCACATCTTTCGGAGGCTGAATTCAAAGACTGATTGCATAGCAGCAACATGACTAGTCTGTCCCATTTCTGAGGCTCCTTCAAACGCGGCTGACTAATGTGTCCATACATCCCAGAGAAACGATGACTTCAACTGGTGGATCCATCCCGGCCCAACAAATCTATGAATCCCGGGATTCATTGCACCTCAATGACAAATCATTTTTCAAAGAGGGAATGGCGCCGACAAGCAGTGAGACATCCAATGTCAACTGAACTGAAAGGCTAACGTTACACATGGTTAAAGGGACACACAGCTAATAAGGCGACAATACATAAAGATTCATTGTGTGGAATTTAGAGGCATCTAGTGGTGAAGGTGAATTGTGTTACTAAGTGAGCACCCCTTCACCCCAAACTCCCCGTCCAAGGGCGAAGAAAGTATGGTGGCCTTTTGGTAAAGTAAAAAATGCAAAGGAGAACGTTTAAAGCCAGTGTTAGGTTTGTCCATTCTGAGCTTCTGTAGAAACTTGGAGGTGCAACATGGCAGACTCCATGCAAGAGGACCGGCTGCTGATGTAGAAATAAAGGGATCATTCCAAGGTAATGAAAACAGTGATTCGTTTTATGTGATTATTCACTACTACAAACGTAATTGTGAATATTATTTTCCATTTCCATATCCAAAGATTCTCCTAAACTGACCAGAACTTTATCTGTAATGGATTCCCCATGGTACATTATAGAAATTTGCAGAGATTGTTTTTTTTTGTGCAAATTATGTGGTTTGACATTTTCAGCAAGTACAAACACTATATGTTATGAAAAATACAAATATTGGATTAAACACATTGTCTGTGCAATGCTTTATCTAACTTCAATTATTGTACCCTGTAGTTTCCTTTTTGAGCTTCTCTGGAGCAGCACGTACAGTAAGTGTCATCCTCTGCAATTTGTTCCAGTAATTTGTGTGAAACGCGCTCTGAGGGGGATTTATATTTTGCACCATTTAGGTGGTGCAGTGCCCCAGAGCGTGCACTCTTGTTATTAAATATGAATCTAATGGTCAGAGACAGGTGTGCTGACCAACCACATACCAAGACACAGCTCCCTGATTCTCAAAGTGGAGTTGCAGCGGTACCAGGCAGGGGCGCTGCCAGGGATTTGGAGGCCCACAAACAAATGTTAGAGTGGGCCCCATCACCATTGAGAGCTGTGTGCAGACATGCATGCACCACTTAATGCAGAACTGAGGAACTCTATAAGAAATGTGCTGAAGGCATCTTTTAGGGCAAACATTGAATTATTAATGTAGGCTATAATAAATACAACTGAATTGTAAATTAACCTCTGCTAACTTTACATATTCTAAAGAATAACAAACAAAAGGAGAAAGTGAGCATAAATATTCTCAAGTAGAAAAATAAGCAGCTGTATAATGTAAAAGACATGAGGGTGGGATGGTGGCGCCAAAGGACGATTATAATTGCGTGAGAAATTACAGTGTGTGCAATTTTATTTTTTATAAAGATTTTACCATTAGTTATTTTTATTATAATAAAGTTAAAGTTGGCAACTGACGCATGATCCAGCTCAAAGCTGCCCACTTCCCTCTTCAGCTGGGAGTACAGCTGCTTCATTGGTTGGGGAGAGGGTTCAGCTGGGCCTGGCACCAGACAGGGACAAGTGATTTTGTCACTTCTCAAACTTCAGCACTGATTCAGCGTTGGTTAAAAGTGGAACGAATTGTTCAAAATCAAACAGAACCTCCTCGTCCGGTTCTGCACGGGCATCAATGAGAGCACTCACCTCATCCATAACAGTCTGGTGCGACAGCCTCAATTGAATCCCTGCACCCCAGACGCACCATCACAAGGGCACACAAGTCCTCTGATCCCTCCCATTCTGCTCACCATCGGTTTTCCACCAAATGATCTGGTTTCAAAACGTTTTTTCCCCCAAAACCATGCAGGACTCTGAACTCCTTGCAACAGCCATGATGGACATGCTCTTTAAACACTTTGCACTTTTCTCTGCTCTATGTGATATGGTCCTGTCCACGCATTGTCCAGTGTCATCACTGTCTATATCAATGTCATGATGATGTGTCTTTATCAGGCTGCCCTGAAGCAGTGTTGGATCGTGGGAGTTGTCCTCACCACCACTACGGATGACAATCTACCTGACACAAATCATCATGTCATGTATTTAGGTTTTATTCATGTGACGCAGCAATTTGTGAGAGGAAGGTGATATGAGGACCAAAAAGAAACCTCCCATTACCTTGAATGAAATTGGGGAATTCTCTGGGTATGAACCTAGTTGGAAACTTTTTGGATGACTGTAATTACAAAAGCCAATAAAAAATATATAATATTCATCTAGTCATTTTCAGACATTTTAATTAAGAGTTTTTCAATATTGTATTTCTAAGCCAGTAATACAAAATGCAACAGACGTAAACGCAGTCACAGGCCTTTTTGAATGGTCCTAACTTTTCCTCTTCATGAGGCGCTCCTGTTTAGAGGTGTATTTGGTTATGCACACGCTCCACCCCGCTGCTCCACCCGAGCGTGTTAAACATGCAAACACAGGAGCCTCTAATCAAAATAAGTAACTGTCCTTTCAAGTATTACAAGTTCCCTACAACTCAAGGTCAAGGTCATCAGTACAACATTCTACAAATGGAGTTGCTGCCTCCCCTCATGCCACATCTCTTAGAAAGAAAATGAGAATAGAAGAACGATTAACAATCCCAACTTAAAATATGAATAATAAGAAATGGGTCCAAAGGAAATTAGTGCAGTTTTCTATAAATATAAGTCAAGGTTAACAATATATTATGCACAAATATGGCGGCGTGGCAGCATTGCACGCATCCGTATGAAAATGTCAGAAAAGAGGGATAATGCTAAAACACATTATTCACTATTATGAATCAGAGATGAGATTCCACCACAGGGTCTAGTTGCTGTACCCCACAAGTTAACAAGATTAAAATACATGGAAAAAAAGCAGGTTGTGTAATATTAGCCGACGTCTGCGGTGTACGGGGGGGGCTCGTGCCTAATTAGAATTTGAGAGGGGAAAAAAAAGGGAAATAAACATTGAGACAGTGTGGTGCAACATGTGGAGCAGGGGTGGAGACGCTTTAATGATGTGTCCATCTGTCAGTGCATCTCCCTTGACCGTCCACCAGACCTTACAGTTCCTTGTATAGATGGCTGCCTTCTTACAAACAAACAAACAAACAAACAAACAAACGGCATGTGCGTGCGTGCATGATAAGAAACACTGTGCTGGCTCCCATCGATCCGGGCCTCGCCCCAGCCTTCCGTATGAGTGACACACTGACTAATACACAGACAGATAAACACTCACACTGACAAACACGATAAGGCTTTGCCCACGAAACGCTGACACGGACTGACTGATGGACGTCTCCATGTAGACCAGTCACCAAGACTGACACAATGTCTCTCGCCGCCGAGCGCCTTGCCAACCGAATCAGGGAGGTGAGGGAGAGGAAGGAGAGGGACGGGGGAGAGAGGGGGAGATAAAGAGTGGAAACACACTGTGCAGCAGCAGAATGATTGCAGGGCACCGTTGAAATATTCCGGCATATGCGCGGACGCGGCGCAGATCGGGTCTAGCGGGCCATGTGATCGTCCTCCTTGCCCTCCGATCAGCTCCTCTCACACCTCGGCCTCAACCCATCACTCACACGCCTCCATCACTTTTTCTTCTCCTACAACCTCCGCATCTGCCCCTCTCCGCGCGCCCCCTTTCCCTTTCCCTCACCTACGGCATGTTTACTTCCACACCTCACCTCCTCTGCCGGTTTCTCCACCCTTCCCCTCTCTGCGGGTTCTTCTCTCCACCCCTCTCTCTCTCTCTCTCTCTCTCTCTCTCTCTCTCTCCCTCTCTCTCCCACGCTGTGCGAAATGGAAGCTCTCACAGAGACCTGAGGTTGCCATAGTAACCTGCCATAGTAACCACTCACCATCTTGCGTGTCTCCATCACGTTGGGGGGGGGGGGCTCGGGGGTGTCCGCGGCCCTGATCTGCAGCTCCCAAAGCGGGGACGTGATGGAGAAGTCTCTCTGCAAACTTCCAGACGACCATGCCCTCTGAAGAGGTCAGTGACTGATGACTATAGCTACCTGCAGGTCAGTTTGCTATGTCATTAGACAGGGGTCACCGGAGGCACACAGCTGAGAGGGAAATTGGTTCTTAATTCTCCGGATAGGCTGGTTATGGCTTCCAACTTTTAATAAAATGTCCAAATTAGGACTCACTTGGGCTTCATGTGGCACATCGGGCACATCACCTCAGCAATTATCGACCAAAGTTTCAAAAGTCCACACAGTGAAATTTGAGCCCGAACGCCTCGCCACTGCGCCAACCAATCCAGTATGACGACAGGAAAGTGCAAGACGGGCAAAATATATAAATAAACCCGTACAACTGAGTCAACACTTTACATATTTCGCGGGGAGTCCTGGGACTTGGAGAACAAATAGCGAAGGCATGTGCGGGTTCACGTGGTGGCACCGAGAGTAATCGTCCCGGCCGCGCAGCCTGATCTGTGATTTATCACGACGACGATGGGGCGTCGCTTCCCTAACTACCTCCTCCGGGGCCCTCAGGCGGCCTCCTGGGACCTCTGCTGGCATGTCTCATCGCCACCATCTCATTGTGACATCACCAAATTAGCCCGCCACCTGAAAACACGACAACATCCAACCGGATCCAAAAAGGACGTCTGGTTCTCGTGCGACAGAGCGCCCACGCTTCTCTCCGGGCGCCTCGTCGTGATCTCTCAGAGTGCCGGGGAAACCAAACCTGTCTGTGTCAGGATTGAATCACGGCACCGAAAAATAACAACAACAAGGAGGGGGGGCGAAAACCTGTTAAGCATCACACTTTGGGTATAATTTTATGTTTACTGCTCTCATGCACTATCTGTTTCTTGCCATCTACATCATCAATATTTATACTGTCATCACGAGCAGCATCAGTATGCCACTACCGTTGTGCCTCCAGCCAGCGCAGCCAGTCAGCGAGGCAGACAGAGGAAAGGCCCCAGCCTGACTCTGCAATGCTGTATTGGGCTCTTATGCCGTCACTGACCCGAAACAAACTCCCTCAAGACTCTGTGCCGAGACGCAGCCGAGCTGGCTGTGGTCGCAAAGCACGGTGGTCACCGAGGCCTGACCGCCTTCATTACCCAATCACATTTACTAAGAAGATAATATCTCCTTTCTTTGCCAAACTCAATATGAGACACGCAGGGCTGACCGCTCTCTCTGCGGCCAGCCCGTTTCAACCGGCATGCGACCGACTGCGTCCGGACTCGCTCAGTCCGTGGAGCTACTGCGGTGACACGCGAGCGGACGGCCACTTTTTGACCGTCTCCTCTGAACAGATGATCGGATATGTGGCCGAGCACCGACGCACAGGGCACGAGGAGGGGAGGCAGATGAATCGCCTCGGCCCTCTTTCCAGGCTTCCCTCTCCACTTCGGGTCATGGTGTGGATATTCTCCCCGGGGGAAATCTCACCATTTCTAATTATGTCAATTCAATGGATTATTGCATTCATTTGGTGTCATTAACCATCGCCGCTCTTCCAACTGTTACTCAATAATTAATACCCGGACAGACATCATGATCCCCGAAGGGCCAACACCCGGGTCGGGATGGGGAAACTCAATCAACCAATGTTGGCTAATTATACCCCCCCCCACCATCATAGACAGCTTAGCATTTGTGCAGCGGATGGGTCAGTTATGCACTCCCCCCCTCCTCCCGGTTACAGAGATTCATATTGTGCCATATCATGCGAGGAAAGCTGAATCTCAGATCTCTGTCTGCGGGTTCAGGCATGGCTTGAGCACGTGGCGGCCGGCGGCGACATGTGTGATATGATCCCAGTGTCTCCGATCGGGTGGGGGGGGGGGGGGACGGACTTGTCGTGCTGCATTATTAAGGGACAGCCGGAGGTTGTTCCTTCAATTGTCAGCCTCTCCCGCTGATCAGCGAGCCGCTCCTCACCCTTCAACCTGTGTACATCAGCAAGTCGTGCAGCCATCAATCAATGACACCCGCGCCCTATGAAGAGATCAGCGACCAGCTTGGCCTGATTAGAGCAGTTTTAGTGTCATCTATAATCTGTCTCTCTCTGGCCCTCCGCCACACACGCGGAAATGTGCATTAAAACACGCGCATGCCCAAACGCACGCGCACACAGACTCCAAATTTAGGGCAACAGTTCCACTCTTTGCATTTTAATGTAGCAGCAGAGACGTCCCTCAGAATGAATGCGGCCCTTTGTCCTTTTGAGTACAGTACGGGGACGAGGGAAAGGCAAACTAGACACACCGGATTGAAAGCATCCCGGGCGTCATTTGAGAGACGCACAAATCATTGACATTGGGCTGTGTTTTGGGGAGGGGGGGGGTAATCATTTATATGCTGGACTCCTCCCGTGACCTTTCCCGCCCCGCGTGTTTGGTTTCGGAGGATTTGCTGCGACTTCTCCACATCTCCTCCGGAAATAAATCGCACTGGCTCCACAAATCCAACGGCGGCGGAGCAGCGGAGGGCCGGGCACTATCTCAAAGTCACACCTTCCCTCTAGGCCAGGTGTGCAGGTGTAATTTACCATGTCCCTGTTAGCCTGCTTGCTTGTTTTCATCAGGCTCATCAGCCATGGCCTGATTCCTCAGATGACTGAAATCACTCAGCCGCTGTTTGATTTGCGACACAGGGAGGACTCTGAGATCGGGTATGTGGGACCTATGCACCCATGTTAAAATTAGCAAGATGACCACAGGAAGTCATCAGGCTGGTGGAAAAGTAATACAAAATAAAAAGTTTTTTCCTCCAACCGCAGCAGAGGAGTAAAAGTGGATCTACTGTATCCGTTATCATAAGTATGTTTGGTGGTTACACTCTTCTCACATGTTGTAAGGCAAGTCTTTCCCTTTGTCCACCATGATGAGGAGAATGAAGCCTCCGACGGAGGTGTCTGAATGTGGAGCCTGTTACAGGTGCAGAATCCTTTAAGGAGGAATAAAACTGAATAAAACATTCCACCTGCATCCCATTGACTAATCCATGTTAACCTTTCCTTGTGAATCGTGACATTGTTCAATTTTAATAACATGCATATTAGGTCAAGAGGTGGCGTGCCTCTGCACCTTCAGGAGTTAAAAAGCTGGATGGATCTAAATCGTGCAACAGATTCCCTCCACTTCCAGTGCTTTACTTATTCAGGACAGCGTGCTCTCGGATTTCTCTGCCACCAATTTCCCGAATGTGGCTCGCAGGAGTTTAAATCCCTCGGACGTTAAAACCACAAGACAGATTTTAAATAAATGCTTCCTTGTTTCCCTGACGAGTGGCTGCGTTCTCATAAATGACTGGCTTTATGTAACCTGAGCAAAGTTTGAATCCATTTGGCAACGCGTTGGTTTCGACGAGTTGAAAAACTTCAGCGTCCCAAGTTTCGGGATGAACAAATTCTACTGATATGTAGGTCTCGCTCGTGCGTTTTGATATGTGAAGCACCTCCCTGAGCCCAGCCTTGCCTTTTAAATGTGATACCATGTGACAAGCCTGTCATGAAGCCGAGGCCTGTGGTGACTGGTGCTGCTGCACACAGGTCCTGATCAGCTGAGAATGAAGCCCCACTTCCTCACTATATGAACTCAGAGCCACCACAATATGAGTGGATAAAATACATACTTTCACAGGCTACATAAAAGTATACCGTCCTCTTAAAGTTTTACATCACTGGGTCTATTTTAGATCTAATGGAGAGAATATGTCGTGAAGCAGGGCCTCGTAAATGGCATGTGTCGTGGTCTCCTATTTGACGGCTGGGCTACGACGGTGTAGGAGTTTACAGGTACTGGAACAAGCATTAAATCGAATATGGGTGCATGAATAAAAAAACACAGGTTGTAAAATACAAGCAGCAAAACAGAAGAGAATGATTGTGCCGGGGGGGAGAGTTAAAAGAACATCAATAATGACACCACATCCATTGTCCAGTATTGTGTCCGGCAGAGATGCTTTAAATCTTATCACCACAATTTCCTTCAGAAGGAAAAACTTGCAGAGTGAGGAGGATGGGGGGGGGGAGGCATCATCCCCATGTCCCTCCATGTGAGGCCCACACCCCTCTCTTGTCAAATCCTGCCCCAGTGCCCCACTTCACCTCCCACCATTAATAACTTATTCTGTCTATGATTAAACTCGGGAGATCATCTGGCTCGTCCACATCACACGCCGACGCGCACGCACAAACACACACACACACACACGCACACACACACGCCTCCTCCCGCCACTTCCCAGCCTGCTCGGATTTCCCTGAAACAGCGCACATTAGCATTCAAATCCTCTCATAAGCGTATCGTTGTGTTGCAGATAGAGGCAGTAGATCTTCATTCATCAGTCCTAATCTATCTGCTCCTTGTTCTCCAGCCGGAGGGAACCCGGGCTCTGACTCAGAGCTTAACCCACCGCGCATAAGCCGCAAGGTGGCTGCGCATTTTTCCTCCAAATCTGGGGTCATCGCTCAGGGGCCACGGCCCCCGACGCACAAATTAACACTGTAAACTGGTGCGATTAGGCGGGTTCGGATGAGTGTGTGTGCGCGAGAGCTGCGCGCAAACCGGATCACACATTAAACCCTGTCAACAGCTTGTGCTCCGGCGGAGGCTCCTGCCACCGCCAAGGTTAGATCAGGATTATCAACTTGTATGCACGAGCACACTTGGAGATGCAATAGAAAAAGACTCATTTACAATGATGAGGGTGTAGAAAAAGTTTGAAATCCTGCGTATTGACAAAGCAATCAGACATTGGAAATGTATTGATCTACTTAATTGTTTTCCAGCCCCCGAAATAATAATCTCACGCGTCAAACATGTCAATCCTGAGCCGTGGGGGGGCTACGCACACGCACGCACACATCACATCGTGGCCAAGGATTTTCTAATTAGTAGTTTTGTTGCAAATGCACAAACTGTCCGGCTACGCACACATGCACGCACGCACACACACACGCGTGACCAACAGGAGAATGCGCGCACATGCGTGTGCACCACGTCTGTGTGGATGGCATCGTCTCTCTTACCTTTTTATTTCACGATCCGCTCCTGAAACGCATCGGAGCTCCGATAACTCCGAGAGCTTCGCCTTCCCTCGAACCAGCGAGTATTCCACTGCAGAGCCGAGTCCTCTCCTCTCTTTCTCCCCCTCTCCCTCACTGTTTCTCTCTCTCCTCTCTCTCCTCGTCTCCCTCACTGTTCCCTCCTCTCTCTCTCTCTCTCTCTCTGTCTCCCTCACTGTTTCTGTATCTTTCTATCTCTCCTTTTCTCTCTCTCGCTCACTGTTTCCCTCCTCTTTCTCTCTCTCTCTCTCTCTCTTCACTCTCTCCCAAACTGTTTCTATCTCTCCTCTGCTATCTCTCTCTCTCTCTCTCTCTCTCTCTCTCTCTCTCTCTCTCTCTCTCTCTCCTCTATTTCTATTTCTCTCTCTCTCTCTCTCTCTCTCTCCCTCTCTCCCTCAGATTGATTCACCCTCTCCAGGTGCTGCTGCTGCCACCGCTGGTAATGAGAATTGTCTCAGAGATCTTCAGGTGGATGGAACCACTGCTGCAGGACGGTGCGGGGAGGTCTGACTGCACCGCTGCTGCTGCTGCTGCTGCTACAGTGAAAATGAAACTTAATATGTTTATTTACTGCATCGTCCTCTTTTGTATGACATGCAAATAAACAAACAAACATCACAGTGTCTCTATTGCTCTCCGCAGACCGTGCACGTTGCACCAGAGCTGCACACAGCCAATGGCGCAGGTTTAAATATGAACAAGCCAAAATTAGATGACATAAGACACATGCATCAACTGTAATGGCAATAATACTCCTCATAGGGATTAGAACTACAATTAGCTGTGTGAACCCCACAGCTCTCCTCTACAGTGTTAAACTGCACATTTTGTTTTATGTAGCATTTGATTCCTGACGTGTGTCCATGCACTCATGTCTCTATAATACGATGATGGTGTTTACAGCTTGTTACAAGGGACATTTGCTGCTTGGCCGGTTCCCTTGGCAACGCTGAAGCACACACACACACACACACACACACACCTGAGCAGCACCGCCTCATTGGATTTGTGTCCTGCCTGCCATTGCAGCTCCAGTCAAATAAATATCTATCTATATATATATATATATATTCTTTTCACAAAAACGAGATTTCCTATTCAAAGAAAGTGAGAAATTATGTCATTCATATGAAGTAAGAAAGAAATCCTGAGATTGTGTGTGTGTGTGTGTTTGTGTGTGTGTGTGTGTGTGTGTGTGTGTGTGTGTGTGTATGGGGGGGGTTAAGGTCAGGTTAAGGTCACAGATCTGGTCAGGGTTGAGTTGTCAATCACCTCAGAAGGACATCATCACGAGGATGCGAGAGTGTCGGGCTGTTGGGTGGGTGGGTGGGTGGTTGAGTGCGTCCATCAGATAGCAGAGGGAGAGAAGGAGGGAGGTGGAGAGCGATGGGTGAACGTTGGGGGGGAGCGGTGGTGGTGCTGGTGGTGGTGGGGTGTTCAGACGGGTGATTAGTGCTGGATTGATAAGGTTCTATATCGAGACTCCGAGGATCACTCTTTCTCACATCCTCGCACCTCAACGCCAGCTCTCCATCACGGGCACGTGTTCTCACACACACACACACTCCCCACACACGTGTCTTGCCTCAAGCACTGCTCTATTACTCACACACAATCACACACACACACACAAACACACACACACAGAGAAGCATGATGTAGATGGGGAACAAGGTAATGACTGACCCTGACATATTTAGTCAGGTTGCAGCAACAGGGTGGCCAACCTGTTTCTCTTATTAAACATTGCCACACACACACACACACACGCACACCACATGGCCTTGGTTGCCCTTTTCCACTTTATGCACAATATGTTCTCGCTCACTTGACCCCCCAACCCCCCTCCCCACAGCCCCACGCTCTGCAGTGAGGGTCTAGCAGCGCCCACAGCCCGTCCCAGTCCTCTGTCATTCCAACAACAACGGCTCCCGCTCGCTGCTTTTGCATTGCGTCGCTCCTTCCTCTCTCTCTCTCTCTCTCTCTCTCCCCCCTCCCCTGCTGCCTTCCTGCCTCCCTCCCTCTCTCTCTCTATTAAATTTCCAGTCACACAACAGTGCAGTGGATATCCCTCCCTCTCTCTAACTCTCACACACTCTCCACCACCACCACCACCACATCCCTCTCCTCCTCGTCTCCCTCCCTCTCCCTCACACATACATACCTCAGTAGTCTGTGGAGGTGTCGTCCTGGATCTCTCCCCACCGCTCGCTCTTCATATGGACTGTTCTCACCCCCCCCCCCCCTTTACTTTGAACCTCTCAATCTCGCTCACTCTTGATGCAAGGCTCCTCTCTTTTCACCTCCAGTTGTCACCCCCCCACCCCCACACACACACACACATACACACACACTCCCCTTGCCTCATTATTTAAATGAGCCCCCTCACATTTCCTCCTCTTCCTCCCCAACCCACTCTGTTTGTATCTCTGTACTGCAGTGTCTGCTCAGGCTGTGGAGTACAACCTCCCCTCCTTCTTCTCCTCCTCCTCCTCCTCCTCCTCTCTCTGGTGGGTGTGCAGGGCTCGCTCCATCAGCCCAGCCTTTAACTCACTGATTGAGTGGACACCACAGGCCGATAAATGAATAAAGATGGGAGCCACAGCGAGGATTAATGCGCCTCATATGAAGACGGAAAGCTTGCCATCTAGTATTTCTGCCGCTGCTCCACGGATGAGGCTGCTCGCGCCTCCCGTGCCTCGGCCTTGTGTTGCTGTGTGTTGTGCTGTGCTGGCATTTTGGTTGGAGAGACATCCGGCCGCTGTCTTTGCCCTGAGTTATGTTCAGGTCCCGGGCCCTCAGCGGCAGTTGCTGCCCTGGGGTGAGACCTCTGCCATCGCTGCGCTGGAATGGCGTGGCGAGAGGAAGTGGGGCAGATACGCCGCTGGGGTAGAGAACACACCGCCTGTCTTTCTCCTCCTGCCCTTTCTGCATCTTGTCCTCCCTCCACCCTCCTCACACGCTATCTCAACGCCGAACCCTCCACAGCCTCCGAGGCCCTAACGGAGCCCTGATCCGTATCTGATGGTGAAACAGCACGCCACCGGCTGCAGGGATCCCAACCTGTGTGATACCAAACTGAACATTTGGGCTGTCGTGACTAGCAAGCAAGGGTTGAACGCTTGAACGCTTATGCCTGTGTACACCCCGAAACACAAAGTTTTCTCCCACAGAGAGAGGAGAAGCTCTTTTAAACACAGAGTTAACCAAGCTTGTTTCTCCAACACTAAAGCCAATACTCATCCCTTATCAGAAACAGCCCTATCTGGCAACCGCATCCATTTGGGCCGATAGTGACATTGATCTTCCCACACCCGGCCAAGTGGACCTCAACCACCAGGCCCCTGAAGACAAATCCAATTTTCGGTGTTATGTGCTCCTCCGCCCGCCACCTTCCTCCACCTCCTCATCTGCCGGCTGAGCTCATTCACCACCAGGACCTTCACAACGCATCCACTCTCCATGTGGCAAGGTTTAATAATCAGACTGTCTCTCCTGCTCCTCCGTCGCTCGCTCCTGTCATCACCTCCTCCGGCAGGGCGTAAAACAAACTCTGCCCCCAGGCCTATAAACCCCATTATGCTGAGCAGCACTCCTGCGACCAGGCTGTATAATCTTCATCTCTCGCCCACAGCCTCCCCTAACTGGCCTTTAAACTGGTCCTCTGCCTTTTCCTCGTGGTGACGATAGGGGCAGACAACAACAATCCAAATGCCACACGATCAACATGTAGCAGGACCTTTTTCTTTATTCAGGCAAATGTTGCTCTGACCCGAACCACTTTGCAGAAAAGAGCAGACCAGGATACGATCATATGTTAAGATGTGTTCTACGATATTATGAGTAAGGTTTAAGTGCATTCAATGCTTTTAATTACATATTTAATTTACATGTTATAAATCCATATGAGGCATGTTAAAGGAAATAACTGTACTCACATTATTTATTGAGCCGTTTAATATCTTACGGTTAACAGTCGAAAGATTTCCACAACTTTGCCCTATTTTTGTAATACCCCAATAACACATGATTTTAAAATTGGGTTTGCAGTTTGTATCCCCCAAAATATATATAAAATAAATGTTTGTCAATTTATTTGTATTACTAGCTATTATCAAGGCTATTACACTGTCATCCATAATTTATTTCAACTCAAAGCAGCTCCATCATTTCCATAACGTGTTTCTTCATGAGATAGATCTGGTTTGCGCTCCTGGAAAGAGGGCTGCAACATCAACATTCTACATACTCCGTGTGTAGGTGGAAATATTTGATATATGTTGAACAGAGCTTGATTTCTTAGATCGTCCTTCACAAGTAACTGCCAGGTCATGTTACATTCAGCTGCAGGCTGCAGGTGTACATGGAGCGAACACTAGCTGTGGAACCGGACAGTCACAGCAGCAGAGCGAGATGAAGCCACCAGGATCTGGAGGTAAAATAGGTCACTGTGGGGAATTGAGAAGTAAGATAAAAGAAAATGTAAAAATGAGCATTTTTACGTAAAAAAGAGAAAATAGTCTCCATTCGAAACCCAGACCGCATTTAACTTTATTGTATCACCCATTTTGTCATATTACACAGTTCACCAATCAGATGTTGAGACCTGGGTGATGCAGTTTACTGTGTTAAAACATGTCTCTCATGATCTGTACAAATGAACATTTGCAAGTATTTGATGCATTAAGATGAGAATAAATTGTGATCTTCTAGAAAAATAATCTCTAATTAATGAAAATCTCTGGTATCATGAGCATGTGGGCTGGAAGGCTCGATTCCATGAGGTGCAGTATCCTAGCCTGGATGCCAGACGAACTTAGCCCCGCCCACAACATTATGACAACATCAGGCTAGCAGTATCCTTCAGTGAGTTGAAACATTTGTGGCACACGTGAGTGTCCATAGGGAGCTGAGCGATGTCTGCTGTTCTTCAGAAAAATCTAAAAAAATAGTTTTGCCCTAAAGTTGCTTCAGCAGAAAACTGAGGTTTGATATGGTTTGTGTGTGTGTGTGTGTGTGTGCGTGTTTGTGTGTGTGTGTGTGTTATTCATCTTTGAATTAGGACAATTCTGCTGCCACACAAACAGGTTCCCATCAGAGGAAAAGCAGCACCTGCAGCACATGAAGATTTGACTGAGATCTTAACATTCTCATGACTCTAACTTGAAAAAAAACTCTTACAGTACAAGTCTCATATTACTTGATAAAGCCCACCACCCACAGAGAACATGCCATGGCTCTCTCTCCGGGTGTACAAAGCCCAGATGGCTTTTATGACTCCTTCTAACAGCCCCACCTCTCCACATTCCCACAGTAGCCCTCTACACGACATCCCGGGGGGGCGAGATCTTCAAAACCACAAAGCTTGTTCAGACGGCATCCTCTGTAACAAGGTCCACACGGTTTCGGTTTCTCAAGGCTCCTCCAAGAAGGCCAGAAACATTTCTCAACAAGTAGGAAACCCCCCTCAGTTCCAGGCGTTCCCAGTTCACCCTCATAGGTCTGCCAGTTTGACCTGATCAACAGGTGCTGAGCAGATGTCAGGGCTGCGGCTTTGTTCATGCAAATGGCCGAGACACGTTGAAGCGGATCAGAGTTCTTCTATACAGATCACTGGCTAAAGGTGATGGCGCCAGATCCAAAACTAAAGCATCACTTTGGAGATCCTTCTTCGTTGTTCCTGGCCTTAAGATTGGTCCAGTGTTCCATCCAGTGAGATGTCCCCTCAGAAAAAACTGCAGTCTTTGGTAAACGGCTTCTCCCATATGAACCTGCACAGTCTTTATCTCAGTGGACAGACGCAGCTTTTACATTGTTGGATGAGCTGAAAACAGCAGAGGATGAGTGTTTCAACTCAATTCCTGTTGCCACCACAGAGTCCTCCAGAAAATGTCTGATTGTCCCGTTGGGGTCAGTGGGACGGTGAAGGACTTTGACTTTAAAAGGGATAGGTTCACATGTTAAAGGACTGTGAGCTTAATGCAGGTTATAAAACCTAATGTATGGTTTTACCTGTTGTCATTGTATTTTGAACCCATTTGTTATTATTACTTACCATTTGTACTTTTTCTGTTATTGAGTGATACATTTTTCATCTGTTTTACTGACCGATGAATCCACTTTAATGTGTCTGCTGCAAAATAAATCAATGGCACATCCATATTTCTACAAGCAGCGCTGTTCGGATGTCAGCTGCTGTTGGAAGAGAATCGGAACACTTGCAGTTCACAACTGGAGAAACTACGAGCAGAGGATATGTTACAGTTGAACTGAAATCACACTTTACAACCAAGATGTTTTAATGGTAGAACCGTTCTGTGTTATTTATCTCCATTTCATTTAACATAATGTTATCTTCATTTGCACAACAACACTGCACTGTGCACAATAAGCAATATAGAAAATAATATCAATCATCTGGTGCACTGTGTTCTAAGGACGGATGCTGACAGATTAGAGGGAAAACTCACAAGTGCTTCCACACGAGGCACCAGAGGTCACTGTAGGGCCGCACAGATTGATGAGTTGATTATTTTCTTGATTATTAAATTAATTCATCAAGGGAGGAACACCTATTTCTAGTCACAGCTTAACATCTTTAAATGTTTAGACTAGTCAGACCAAGTAAAACTCCTAATGTAATTTAAAAAGTGTAATCAAAAGATTTCGGGAGTTTAGCTATTAAATAATTTATCGCACTCGTCTCTCAGCCCCGCCCACCCAGCCGGTCCCAGTCCAGCCTCCAAACCCATGTAGACGTTACCCTGTATTGAAACTCCGTACCGTAACTCGGAACGTTACTCATACCTTGGCCGACTGTCCAGCTAAAACCTGGACAAACATGAGGACCATGTAACTTACCGTTCATTAACTTCCTGTTTTAACCGACTGTAAATATGTGGCTGGTATCCAAACATAACTTGACTTTCAGCTCTGTTTACCAGAGTGAACGTGCCAGAATGAGACCATTGATAAGGCTGGTCGCATGTCACTCAAAGTGCAGTCAGCCAATCAGAGGAGGAACTCAAGAGGCAGGTGAGAACAGCCTGTTCTGTCTGCAGCTCCAGAGAGAGGCAGAAGAGAGGACATGGAAATACACATTGCAGCAGTTTTTTATGACTAAACACCACTGATATATCAATACCTCAAATTAAGAACAAGATTTGAATAATTTTCCGTGGAGCACAATGCGGGAGTGTATTTAGGAAGAATGGTGTTAGAGCTCGGTGGCGGTTCTTTGATGGAACCACGGGTCAGATCATTATTACACTTAAGTGTAATGTTAGGTTGCTGAGGATAAAAGAAGCAGCAAAACTGTCCTACAGTTAACATGATGACACGATGACACTATGTGACATGGTGGAGAAATGGAGCCCGAATTTTCTTCGAGGGACACATACTCACTGTACAAAAGACAACATCAAGCTGTTAAAGGAAAAGGGAATAACATAATGATTTTCTCTTAAGTGTGATCTGTATTGAGTTTTTAAGCTCACACGGTGGATGCTCGCCAAATAACCGTGATAAATCAAGGCCAGTTAGCCTCCATTATACTCATCATGTGAACTTGTGAACATTTTCACTGTTAATAAAAGAAATACTAAAAAACTTATGAGCTCAGACAGACGCTAATGGCGTGATAGTGAGATGGAGGCGGATAGATTGAGATGGGGGGGGGGGGAGCGAGAGAGAGAGAGAGAGAGAGAAAGATAAAGTGAAGCTAAGCCAGGCTCCGAGGGCCAGCCAGTGATTAAGGGATGGGAGGGATGAACACCAGCCACTGAGGGACTAGTGTCTATCTGTGTGAGTCAATGTGAACGCAGGGCTGAGGAAAAGCTCGGAAACAAGAACCCACTGTCACGGTCTCTTAGCAACCGTCTCTGTCTCCCAGGTGACAGGGACTGACATCACTTCCTGTTGGTGAGAGTATGTATACACAATGTCCAAGTGCGGGGGGTGGGGGGGGTGAAATAAGGGAGAAAAAAGAAAAAGAACCGGCACAAACTGATACGTGAATGTGTCATGATCGTGCGTGTGAAGCTGTGCAAAGTTCACGGGCTCCTCTCCCGCTCCCCCGCGCAGTCGGCAGTTTCAGCCCCCGAGTCGCCACGCCACGACGGGATGGCGTTTGTCGGCGTGCAGGAGTTTGACTTGCATGCGTGGCGTGTGCAGTGCGAAGGCGCGTTTTCGAGAAAGCAGACTGCGGGCGTATATGTGGAGTCTGTGCCATGTGCGCATGCGGTCACTGAGAGTACGTTGTGCCAAAGGAAACATGGCCAACTGATGCCATCTGGTAGGACTACTTGGCACAAGGGGACTCTGTGGTTCCGCGACATATTGTAGGAGTTAAAATTAACACTGTGACACTATTTGGCAGAAAAAGACACTGTACCATCTCTTACTGTGTCTAAATCAGTCTCTCTCACCTTAAGGATCCACGCAGCATTCACGCAGGGGGAGGCAGGACTCTGGAGTCTCTGGCCCTCTATCAAAAGCACAAACTCATGTGCATGTGCATCAACAGCAAAGCCTCCTCACAATCATACATGACTTCTTCAGAGATCTAGGCTCCTTAGTTTTATTCAACCCTCAGAAAACAACTTCATCAATATCAAACAGAGGAATGAACAGAAAAGTAAAATTTCAATAAAAAAAACTAATACTACTTTCCAGATTTCCTTGACAAAATGTAGAAATCTTGAGATAGAAGATTTTCTTCTGAAGCATAACACAGTTCACCGTTTCCACTGGTTTGGCTCCATCCAGTGTGTAACGTGGAGGATTAGCGTCCCGTCGGTTTGACCATTTACAAGAAAAACTAATGCTTGCATTGTCTGCCCCTAATTAACTTCAGATGCTCAGTCTCTTGGAAAAAAACGAAGAAACTACTCATGCCTTGTTCCTTAATTATGTTGAACATTTGTAGCAATAGAGCAACGGAGTGGATGTATCTGGCAAAACTGGCAAATGGCTGCAGAGTGTTCGCTAAAAACCCAGAGTCCACGGCGTTCGGTCAGATAAGGTCCATGAGGATTTCATCTTCCATGGCGCTTGAGACTATGGGCATCCCGGGCTGCGGTACCGCTCCTCTCTGACCCCCGGACATCAGCACGGGACCTGCACGTGGATTTGAGAGGGGGGGTCAAGAAAAGAAGAGAAATACATTAGAGGGATTTTCCCTTTATGATTTCAGGAAATCAAACTAAAGTATATGAACAGAGAGACTTCAAGCATGATCGTCCACCTGATGAAAGCTCCATCCTGTTTAATTCTGTTTCTGTGATGTCCTCATGTGCTGCTTTTTAAGGATTATGTGCTTTTTCAATGTTGTCTTTAACTACACATGAAAAGGACAGCGTCTTCTGTGGATTAAATCATGTCTGTAGTTAAAAAATGTTTGATCTTTATACAAAATTAACTGTTTTACATTTGTATTTTTGTTGAACTCAATGCAGTCATCAGTAACCAATTATTCAAGCTGCTTTCAGACATCCAATGAAGTCCACATATTTTCCTGAAATTTCCTGAGTCAGCCACCAACTGATACAGGTCAACACCTATAGGTAGTTTACAATCGTGAACAGGGATTTGAACTCGCATGATAAGATAATAAGCCGACTCGAGCCTCGAAAATCCAGGACAATCAACAATGTCATCAAAATTTAACATATTGGTGTATTATTATTTACTCGGAAAAACAAACCAGAAGAACTAACAATGAGTGAATATGGACAAGAACTACACCGGTGATGTTAAATTAGTTCGGCTCTTACAAATATATCTTGAAATAAACATAAATAAACTTCATGCATTTCAGTCAAAAGATGCAACATGGAAAAACTAGGTGAAGAAGGTTTGAGGAGCTCAAATGTGAAGAACATGTCAAACCACATAGGACGACCATTGACTGACACTGAGGAAACCAATCTGCCCTGTCACTAGTTTAATCTTATCTTCAGTGCATCTTTGTTTGTCTGAGTAGGATCATGGTGCTGGAAAAACCATTTCGATCTCAAAATCAATATCTAAACGGACCATAAGCTCTGCAAACTTTTTCAATCAATGAGAAGAAAAATATTGAATGAAACATCCAACTCAAGCCAGTCTCTCTAGATGATATGTGTTACAGATACAGTGTGAAATTAGAAATTAAAATTGGTAAATTAAATAAACAGTTCTTTGCTTAGGACAATATATTAGAGTAATGTAAATATGAAAGCAGTGTAGGTAATAAGATGTAATGAGCTTTTCTACATGTAACTTTGGGTGACTGATGCGATCCATGTAGTTATGTTGAGTCAAAAATGACTTATCTCATATGTGTTTAAATGCTTTTAGATATCAACCTTATGACCTTTCATTGAGGAACTTTCCAGTCCTACATTCTAATAATTTCATGTGAACTTGAATCACATGTTTGAGAACTCCTTCAAAAGTTGTGGGGGTGCATGCTGACCTGCCAGGGGTTGTCTCCACTGGCCCTGCATTTGAGCCCCCCCTCCTGGTGCAGAGTGGACCAACTGCTGCCCTAAACCCTGGTGGGACATTATCCCCGGCATGTGAGACACGCCGCCCTGCTGCGAGGACACAGAGACAGAAGAGCAACGTTAGCTGTGCTGAAACTCTTCTGGAACAGTCATTAACAGTATGAGAAATCCACTAATAAGAAGCCCCTGGCTGCATTCTTACTGGCTGCTGTTGGCTCAGGAGAAGACTGCGAAGCTGTGGATTGGCTCCTGGGTTTGAGAGCCGCAATATGGGGCCCTGGGGCGGGGCTTGTCCGCCCTGTGCCCCCTGGTTGGATGGAACACCACCGACCGGCGGCTGCTGGTTACCTGGTCCGGTTGCTCTCATTGCCATCTGAAGAAAGCCACACATTTTAACCAGACACAATATATGGTCACATTACATTTCCTCTCAATTAATTTACAGAACACGCAACCCAGACACTAACCAGTGTGTTTACAGACTATCGTGTTATAATTTAGTAATTATGCCAGTGAAACTAAATTAAATTAGAACTCCTACATTTCCAAGCTCAGCAAAAAAGTGCCTCTAATGGCAGACCTGACCTGTGAATTCACCAAAACCAGCTAGAACATCACATCAGAACAGGAAATACATGCTTGTGTTTGTGCTTCAAATGAAAAGAAGAGGCGATGGAACAAATATCAGATGGAAGGAAATGTAACAAGACTGCACCTATCATTTAAAATCTATAAGGTGATACAAGAAATACACAGTGAATTTGTTGTTTAAAAAATCTAAAGATTTTGGCTATATGTGATCAGCCTTTACACGTTTGAATGTTCTGTGTCAACCACCAAAATACTAACAAGTCACTGCTTTCAGTGGGGAAGTGATGATCTGGATAATACTGGCATGTTATTACGGATCTCTCCAGGTTTATCTTAACCACCTTAAGGATGAAACTAATGTGTTACACACATGTCAGATGACGTGACCAGGTCTGTCTATCCGGTTGGTTTTGTGTTGCCCGTCACCACGTGCTCACCAACAAATACTTGCTCTTCAATAACACAAACTCCTGCATGCATGTTATCAATTAATATATTTTGTTCAGAGACATGCTACAAGCAGAGCATTCGAGTCAACACATGCTAATAGGAAATTAGATGTACACCAGCATGATGTTGAGCAGTGGGTTTATCAATCAGCCACAACAATAATGCAGGTAAAAGGTTTTAATGTTATGGTTGATCGGTGTATTTTTTACTCAGACAATGATGTAATATAACTGAAACTACAGAATATGTTGTGAAGCACAATACTGATTGTTTAGAATACGGCCATCTGCTACAGCATTAAACACAGTTACTGGTTTTAATGCTGTGAGAGACTTGATTGAACATGGAACAAAAAAAAGAAGCATGTCCACAAACTTAAGAAAAACTGGTTTAGGGCTGGGCAATATGTCTGAAAGTATGAAGGATATGTAAATATATCAATTTTCAATTTCAGTTTTCATATCAAATCGATACTTATTATAAAAAAGTAACTCTATAACTCGTTTTAAGTTTAAAGATTTTTGCTCTTAATTAGAAGATGTGGTATTAATCTTTTTACAAAAACTTGCACCTAAACAGTTAAACTATCATTTTACAAATCTTTAAATCTTTAAAAGTACGTACTTCATGCTTGCACAATGTCAAAGCAATATATCTCTATAATGTACTTTGTTCTATTGCTATGGATAAAATAAATTGCAGTGATTGTTATTGTTTATTATTCAGCATTATTATTGTTACCCAGCTCTAAACAGGTTTTAATGTAATTTTAAAAGCAGCTTACTAGGTATGTATGGTTATTTCGAGTTATATATACACTCTATGAGCATTCTCTAAAAAAGACAAATACGACAGAAGGACTGTGATGTATGGATGAATATATGTGGTTCAATAAAACCTGCTAATGCATAGTAGAAAACTGAATTATGCTTCAATGGGTTAAAAGATTTTAAACTTGAGTTTCCGTCCACATTGTATGATAAGAGGCTCCTGAGGGGCTCACCATGTTGTTCTGCCTCTGCTGCTCCTCCATCATAGAAACCTGACTAACAGGAGGCATGCCCACCACCACAGACTGGTTCACAGGACGGATCAGAGAGAAGGAGGAATGGGGGGAGAGTGGTGGAAGTGTGGGGAAAAAAGGGAGCACAGCGGAGGAGAGTGTTAATAGTAAGACGTGCAGAAAACCAGCAAGCACTGGGGGTAGTAAAGGTGTCAACAATAGGCAGTGAGAGAGGGGGAACTGATGTGGGAGCACAGGTACACATGCCAGCACAGAGTGGGCTCACAAACCTGCTGCTGGACGTTGCCATGGGAGACAGGGATGGGACCAGAGGGCCTGTTGAGGAAGTTCTGGTTCGGTGGGACCTGACCAGGTTGCATTGGTCCACCTGCACCGCCCAGCTGCTGCATGGAAACAGAGAGAATGTGAAACAGGAGGATTAGAAGTGGAAACATGCAACATTTCATCACCTTTATTTATCAACTCAGTAGTAGAGCCTAGCTAACTGAAGGATGTGACAATATGAGCATTTTACAGAAAAATCTGTATCTTGCTTTATGTTTGCCAATAAGAAAACTTTTTATTCTACAGAATAATCACTGAAGAGAAGATGTGCATTTATGTTTACATTTTATGTTAAAAACATTTATTTCTTATTCCTAATAACGTTTATGGTTGAACTGTAAAATATCAATACTACCTTTCTTTGTTGGAAGGGTTTGAATACGACATTTTAGGAATCATTGCAAATTTGAATATATCTATATCAGTATTGGAAGTTTTCTACTCTGTGTGTATCAGCATCCTAACCGGCCACTCTCTACTCAGTATGCATACTCTTCTCAAGTACCACTCTGCCTTACCTCTATCCCCATAGATCTCTTCAAGATGCCCATTTCAAATAAGTCTTTATTTTCCTGCGTTCAGGGCTAAAAGTGATGGTGTCTCACTACTTTGCTCAAGCACATCACATTGTAGGACATGAGAGTATCAAGATCAAGTGACCTGTGCGTTTTATAAACATTCAAATACACCGATTTGTAAAGTAGCAAAATGAATATTAAACTATTAAATCTGGGGGGAAAAAAAATATATATGAAGAACTTTTAAAACCGAGCAGATCTTTTCTTTATAAAGATGTACGAAGCTCGAGGATTTTTTTTCACGGTGTGATGTGGCTCTGCACAGAGGTGAGAGGTGATAATATATGAAGTGTACAAACAGGTGAATTAACACAGGCTGGAATTGCCTTATTGTGTAACTGCTGAAATTTGCATCAGAAATCATCCTTTTTTCTTGGAGTCAGTGAAATCAACAGATACAGACATGATTTACCTATTCATTTAGATCCAGTCAAAATTACAGATTCTGAGGATAGCTTATTTCTGAAAAAAACAAACTCCTCATAAGTCAGGAAGTATCTATATTTATTTTTCAGCTTTCCATTCTCCAGCTCTGTGGAGACAGGCCTGGTTATTTGAGAGTAAAAAAATGATGACCCTAACATCTGGATGTGGGCGTGTCCTGTTGCAGCTTGCTACATCAATCTTGTGTGCTCAGACGATTCCAGAAAAACGAGTGCATTTATGAGTGGACAGGCTCAGTCAAAACGGATTCCGCTCTGACGAATCCATGACTGATCGCCGACAACTCAAATAGATTTTGTCGCCAACGTACCTTCACAAAACGCTGTTCGAGGAAGCAAACAAATAAGTAAATTCAACACATTTGCAGCATGTTTTGGAGGTTTTCTGTGTTAACAACATTGAAAGTGTTGCTCTAAATCTGCATGTCCGCTCCTTTTGTCGGTAGGCGTACAGACGGAAAGCAAAAATAACCTTGGAGGATGATGATGCACCAGTTGAGATTCTACTTTAAGCACCTCCCGCTGAGGTGATTGCTATTTTGGATTTCACGGTTTTAAAACAAATTGATGATTTACGACTTCAGCTGTCTGCAGTGTAAAAAATCTTATCAATCCACAGTGGAAGGCAAAGTGAGGAGAAAGGAGGCAACCTGTTGCTCTAACTGCAACCAACACATACCTCAAAGTAGGTCCTGACAATCCAGGTTTATATTTAAAACAAATATGTATGCACATTTAACTCGGACGGTCCTGGACTTAAAAAGGATTAAAGGAGATCTGAGAAGTGTGATGTTGCTAGCTGTGCTCTGCAGGTACAGTGGTGGTTTGTGTGTTTTTCACACAGAGGGGGAGACACAGAGGGAAAAGGGTTTTTCTCTCCTCCTCTGAACCACAAATTATTAACTACAGACTCAGAGAAAAAGGAGATTCATCGAAAAAGTCACCCAGGTACAGCGCTAATGGATGGTGTGTTTTCTGACCGACAATAACATCGGCTTCTTCTTCTCTTGTGCTGTCTGTGATTTATCTCCCGTCTTTAACCCAGTAACCTGTAACATCCTGGATCACGATTTAAAGCCTACATCACTTCTCAGGGTGAAATTATTCAATTTATCCTCGCTGTGAACAGAACAAACTACAATCTCCTTCCTGAAGAATGCCACTCCAGGGCTTTGCACAGAGAAACCTTAACTACTGGTCCAAATTGAAATTTTAATTATGTTAAGATTGCTGTAGCGCTTCCCTATTAGCGATGCAGCACTGAATATGTGATGATACACAAGAGGTAGGAAAAAAAAAATATCTTCATTATAATTTTATGTCTTCTGGCTTCTCTAAATGCCCCGATGCTCACACACAAAGATTCAAGTTACATATAGGGCAGACGCGGTTTACAATGACGTAAAATTAGCAGGGTGAGTAAACAACTGCCATCACCACTGACGAGAGCAGACTGCCACAAGAAACGTAATTTAACTCGTGTTAACCAAACAGAAAGCCTCATTCTTTTTTAAACAGAGGAATGCTTCTTCTCTGTGACTGGATGCTGCATTGTCTCAAATGCAGCTATGCAATAAGCTGGAGCGGAGGAGACGGCTTATCCAGAGGACACATTTTAAATTACCCTGTCTCCAGGGATGAAGATGAACAGGGAAGGGAAAGTGAAGTTCCTCTGCCACGTGGACGAGGCAGCAGTTTGTAACCCGTGGTGAACTCAGCACCAGGAACTGGTTCACCTGGTCCGTGGGGGCTGAAAGGACGGGCCTGGATTTGAGATTCCCTTTTCCTGTCCCTTAAGACGGGCCTGAATCGCTGCCACTCCCTCATTTTGCTAAAAGCATCTCATGTACAATTACATCTTGAGAGCCTGGCAAAGCAACATTTGTACTACATTCAAATGTATTTAAAACTGAATCTCAAAGTGCTTTTGCCTTGTTGTTGATATATGGTGTCTTTTCTAAATTGTGTTACTGTAATGACATTACACTGAACCGGTATTTTGTTAAAAAAAAAACACACAGGTCCAGAGGGTTGGGTAACTAATTGAGTTACTGATTAATCTCCTGATACGTTTTTAAATAATGTTTGGTTTATGAATTTGTCCGGAAAAAAATACAAGTACGTTTGGCGACATTTTTAGATGTGAATTTCTGCATCTGCATCATTAACGCACCCCCCCACTCGCTGTGAATCCTTCGGAGAATCTCCTGCTGTGTTCTCACAGAGGCCCTCCACAGCATGTCAGGAGATTTTCTGGAGTCCAGTGCATCTCTGAAAGCAGCTTAATAAAAGTCCATGTCTTTTTTATTTTAAATAAGACCTTAACTAATGTTGCTTTATGATGATAAGGTTATTGTGTGTTGGCACATGGGGGTTTCTTTGAAAAGTGCTCCATTGTGTGAACAGGCTAAAATTAAAAACAACTGTGTAATTGCAGCAGCCCGGCCAAAATAAATGTCCACTTCAGACAACATCACCATCGCTTTGACTTTAAAAACGCTTGGAGGTAAGTTTCACTCTCAGTTAGCTACAAAACACTACTGAAGATAAATGTAGGAAGGGTTTAGCTGCTTTTGGCTTTAGCTTGAATGTAGTTTCAACAGTTTTCACAGCAGTGCTCATCAGCTCGTATCTGCCACAGTAATAGAATGGTTGATGATGGTGACAATAGCTTTGCACTTCGGTTGACATCTAAACGCTGGTAAAGATATTTGTTAAACCTAAAATATTGAGGCTATGTCCATTTCTTAAGGGTGCTATATTTTAGCATTCAGCTCAGGTAAACCTTTTTTTAATCCAATGGATAATGTTATTAATAACACAAAAATGCACCGATGTATTGCATATATATTCCCATCACCTAAGCATTGGTAATGAGGTGAGAGTGCAACAGTCAGCTAATGTTGCAGCTGCAGCTAATGCTAACCCCATTAGCCTCCACTAGAGTGAGAGAAGTTAGTGGCTGCTGTGAAGATACTGGGTTCACTAAATGAAATGTCAATAACAAAGCACCTTAATGCTTTAAACATTGCACCTCAATTCCCTGGTGCTGCTCTATAATGCCTCCTCATTATCACCTCCCTTCGGTATCCACACACCACATATTCTCCCCCGCACTGAAACCTTCCTCTCTTCCCACCACCCCGCTCCACTTCCTCCTCCCATCCCCACTCACCGCTCTGTGCTGCTGGACCTGCTTGTGGTTGGTGATGACTTGCCGGATGCCGTTGACGAAACCGCCCTGGTCGTTGGGAATGAGGCCCATGAATATTCTCTTCTTGGATGAATAGAGCAGCATCAGCACCCGCACCTCACAGGGCGACGTAGTGTGGGGGAAGTGGACGCAGCCAGCCTGCCGGGGGGGGGGGGGGGGGGGGCAGATTAAGACCTTGACATGGGACTCTTGCATAATTATGGGATGGGGTCGAGCTTGGGGACATAACCTCCTCCTGAGCTCCTTTGCTCAATCAAACATATCGGTTTTATAAATTGAATGGAAATGGTATTAATTTAATTCATACAGTGCTTTCCCTAGGCCGTAAATCAAATTGAGG
Organism: Platichthys flesus; assembly: GCF_949316205.1. NCBI lineage: Eukaryota > Metazoa > Chordata > Actinopteri > Pleuronectiformes > Pleuronectidae > Platichthys > Platichthys flesus. The sequence goes on along the minus strand of NC_084960.1, from coordinate 16,046,450 downwards.
CAGAGCTCAGCTGGACTGAATACTATTAATGCTATTTCTCAATGGTGTTACCTTATTAACAATGCACCGCACTGACAAAACCCCTATCATTATGCTAGCCTTCTGGAACTGAATCAGACCTAAACAATAAAAGCTTTTTTTTGTCTGAACTGATGGCAAAGCATATTTAAAAATCCTATTATCTAGCCTGAATGTGTCTGAACGTATGGCCTGGAACCCCCTCTAGAGTCTGGAACACATCACTGCAACACACATTCAGGTTCAGCCCTTCTACTGGACAGAGGTGGGAGCTGCACTCATTTGTCACTCATGGAAAATGTATTGAGTCACACTGAATGATGCATAAGACGAGGGACATGGAGAAAATGCACATTTGAGGTTCAGCAAGAGGACAAGTGATTAAACACTTACGAAACCACTGGCCATAATGCGGTAGAGGCCTTTCAGCGACTCCAAGTCTTTGTTGGTGAAGAGAAACTGAACCATTCGAGAGTTTCTGAAGAGGTGACCTAAGGTTGTCTAGAAAGAGAGCAGGGGAGAAATGACTTAGTTATGCATCATTCATAAAGAAATCACTGCTGCAAATTAGAGTCAGCGGAGCACTTTCACAAACTGAAAAAAAAAAAAACATTTCTCACCAATAACTGCTGTGGAATCAGCTGCATAATAAGCTTCTGGGGCCACTGGTCTGTGTTTCTGTACGGAGACACAAATAGGACAGCAATTTAAAAAAAAAATATTTATACAGACAAGGACTGAGTATTTCAGTGGCTACTCACAGATTTTCACCCTGGTTCACATGTACTTGACATGGCAGAGAACGCGTTAGTTTGGTGGCGGAATCCATTGATGAGGCTTTAGGCTTCTGCAGGGAATGGATTCAGAGGGGAATGGGTGTGGAATGAGATAAATTGAAAATTAGGAAGCGAGTCTGAAAACAAATAAAGGGGTAACAGTTCTTTACAAGTATCTCACAGGGTTTTGAGACAAAAACCAAACAAAGCTCTTTAAACTTACTTACTTCACAAAAATTATAGACACATTACTAAGAGTTATAATGGCAGTTTTAAAAAGAAAATCCTCGATCTGCCCTGTGATCTAGACCTGCACCGAAATAGATTCTTCCCAGAACCATACCACATCCATTAAAGGCCTTTTTGTTGACTTTGGCACCTCTGTGGACAAAAGCGGTGTTGTTTCCACTGTCACCTGTCATAAAAACCTTGGAACAGACAGCATGTGCATTTGTTTTGGAAAAAGGGAAAAAAAGACAAACCTGTAGCAAGTTCAAGACACACAACAAGAAAACACTGCAACACGACAAGGACTAAATCAGTTTACAGCCTCTGGCAAGAGAACAGGGTTATCAAGCTCAAGATTTTGAGATTACGATGTGGTCTGTAGCACGCTAGCTGTTAATTAAGTGTTTACTAAAGCATGTTCAACATGGTCCCTGGACTCCAGCAAGAGTGTCACTCCTTCTGTTTGGAAATGTATGGACAGGGCCACAAGGTGCTGCTGGTGAAACTGCAGTAACACCTCTGTTATGTGTGGATTAGGTTGCTGTATTGTATGTGTCCGAGCGTGATATTCAATGTTCGCTGGAGGTCTGGATGAGGAACGACATCTGCGAATCAAACATCAAGGTTCTCTGCAGGAATAGGCTTGATTGCTCAGTCATGTAAAGGGAGAGGAGAGCCTGTCCCTAAGGTTAAATGGCTCAGGGTCCATTCAGCAGTGATGGAAACATCACACCCAGGTGAACGCTCCCTTGGCAAAACCCTGAGGTGAGACAGCGCTACAGCTTATGGTGCATTTGTGATGTCAAACATGAATCACGAGGGTCAACAGAAATGCAAACTCCTCAACTGTCAATGGGAAGGGAGTTTATCTCCTTCTCTAGCTAGTTTACACATGTTTAAAAAACATTCGTATACCCACTAATCTTGGGTTTAATACACGGGTACAGGACACTGGGATTGTCTGAGGGAATATTTAGTATTTTCTCAACTGGCCTAGGAGCAGTTTGAGAATATAGAAGAAAATGATCATAAATGAGCTGCACTCTTCACCTCTCTGCCCTGTGACCTCAATTAGGACAAGCAACTAAAATAAGGATGGATGGATGAACTTTTACAGATAACCTGTTCACAAAAGAACACGTCTGTGCAGCAATCCTACTGGGAATCATTCCATCACTCTTAATCTTCAGAACATCAATAAAGGATCAATGCTCATCAATCAAATATTAGTCAGAACTACTGTACGTCCTGTGCTGTCTATGCAATATGCTAGGATTTCTATGCGGACAAATGGATTACTTATTTGGAGGAGGATGAACAGTGACTAAACACATCTCCTTGCAGTTATAGGTGGGACAAAAAAAGAAGCACATTCTGAAACGTTATTGCAGGGCAAAATCTTTCCAGAATCAACAGATTGAAATTCAGCCAAAACATCATCATACTGATAACACTGTGAACAGGTAACAGCAGATTACGAGCAGTGTTTCCTTCTCCTATTCTTCCCTCTCAGGCCATTTTGCGACTGTACATTTTTAATTTGCAAGATTTAGAGTTTCCTGAGCTTTTCACTCTTATTGCGGTCCATTTAACCGATAATTTTTGACAAAGAAGATGAGAGGATGAGGGTGTAGTCAATAGAGGGGATTGATCCGAGTCTGTCCTACCCAACACAAACACTTAAAGGCCTTACGAGTGTCGCATAAAAGCCATTTAACATCCACTCTCCAAGATCAGCACAGCGACTGTAAACTAAATCGATTTGACCTTGAGCTAAACCAATAGAAATAGGATGGCATAATGATGTGCAATTAATCACAGTGCATAACAATCAATGACCAACGATTATTAAAGACATACCACAGCGGTGATGATCACAGCATGTTGGCAGAGGAGTTGATACCAACTCAAGTTTTGAGTTCAGCTTTGTACTACAGGCAGCTGGGACATCAGGCCAGGAAAGTTAATTAAAAATAAACAGTTTTAAGTTTTTGGGAAATAATCACTTTACTGCAGAGAGTAGGATGAGAGGATCAATACCACTCTCTTATCTGTCTGTTAAATATAAATCTGGAGCCAGAAGCTTGTTAGCTTAGTTTAGGATTAAGACTGTGTGAAGGTGACAAAGTTGGCCTGCCAGTGCAGCTAAAATCCAGTTCCCAACTAATTCCATTGGGAAATTCCATTCTTTGAAGGTATCAGTGTATCAGTGGGAGTCATGTTTTCACTAAAAAGGATCTATTTAAAAAATAGACTTTACTGAGTGTTACCTCTTGCCACTCGAGAACGCCAGTCCATGCAACAATCTTATTGGCTACTCCTTGCTGCTGTCCAATTGCATTGCTTTGAGGTCCTGACACACCAGGCTGTCCAAAGAAATAGAAGAGGAGGAGGTTACATGTTGTTAACAGGTGCAATTCAAGAACAGAACAGAGCCTCTACCTGTCCAACACTTTCATTGAAACACATGTTCACAAAATAAATTATATTTCTCATTAGGTTAATAAAACAAAGCATGTCATTCTGTAGAGTGGATTAAAGTTGAACATCATTCAATATTAGGTTTGGCTCATTTTAGACGGTTTAATCAATATTTAAATAAAATTCATGTTCTTCTACTAGAAAGAAGATTCAATGAATGAATTTGAGAGCAGAAAGAAAACAATGACTGTACCCTCTGTGCTTTTCTAGTGAAAGTGGAACATGTTCTGGTTTTGATCTGATTGTACTACTAAAATTTAAAATTCATTTTGATATCAGACTTCAGACAGTGTGTGCGTCTGTAAATTCCGCTCTCGGCTGCTGGTGATACAGCATCACAGATCAGTGAAGTCTTGGTTTTACTGACTCAAGACTTAAGCTGGGCCATTTCCATTCAAATATATCAATATGATTAAAAATGAATATTGTTTACAAGGGGGTGAAAACAGCAAAGCAATTCTTCCAGTTTAGAGGAGCTTCCTTTAACCTAGAAATGATATTTGTTTCTACATAGTAGATCTTTTATATTCACAATGTAAGATACAGGGGACAGAATCTACAGTCCTCGTTCTGTGCAGGTTCAGTTGAAGGTAGCATCTGGTTTTCGCAGTCTGAGCGAATCAAATCAAGCCAGTTTCTTCCAAGTTACTGAGTCTTTTGTACAAATTCCTGCAATGCGTTATGATCCTTCAACTGCTGCTCCATAAGGAAACCCAGAGAGGAAGCACAGAGGGAATCTGGCACAAAGCAAGACTCCTGTAGAAATGCATCCTCTTCATTTGTCTAGCTCAATTGTACTTGGACACTTGAATAGATTAGGGGATTGCTTTAAGGCCAGTATAGACAGGAAGAAGGATTACAGCAACCAATCACCGATACGGGAAACTTTAAAAAGTGTTAACATATACTTTAAGTCTCTGGCTCTAGGTTCTGCTTTTTGTTATGTTTTGGATATATATAATTTATATACTAATTAATATTTAGGTTCAGGAGTTCAAGTGATAAAACAATATGTGACAATGGCTATATATTGAGTTAGGTGGTGTTAAGCTACTGTTCCGGAAGTTTTAACAAATGGTATAATTTCATTAGTTTAATAATATTGATTCTTGTCAGAACTTACCATGTTGGGCTGCACTGAAGGCGCTGTGGGCTGATTCGCTGAGGGCTGCTGCTGAGGTTGCTGCTGTGGTTGCTGATTGGGTATCGGCTGTCCTGGGGGTGGGACCGGCTGCTGCTGATTTGGAGGAACCTGTTGCTGTGGCATCATAGGCTGGGATGACGTGGTGACCGTTGATATGCTGGGCTGACTGAGCTTCACCCCAGGGACTGATGGGATGTTTTGCTGACTGTTGAACGGGGGGCCTTGATTGACCATTCCTGGGACTGGAGGAAGAGAGAGAAAAGGGTTAGCAAGAACATACGCTATATAAATTTAAAAACATGAACATTATTGATGGTAAGAGACAAAAAAGCTATGATGCCCCAAAACAATAAATTCTGTCAATTTTTTCCTGTAATTTTGGGCAACAAGTGAATAATCTAAATATGCAGAATCTATACATCAATACTATTTTAAGAAAATATTGTCCAGTAAAAGAGAACATTCAGTAAAAAGCACAAACTTTAAGTCACACTAAAATTATGTTAACACAGAGGCAAGGAAACTAAAATGTTGGCGACATGAATTGTTCACAGATGCCCACAGAGTCCACAGGTAACTTACAGCGACTCTTCTGGACGTTGGCTGCCTCCACAGCCATCTGTGCAGCCACCTGAGCTGCACTCATGGCAGCCGAATTCTGTCAGCAAGCAGATGAAAGGGAAAACAAAGAAGGGTGAAACTTTTGGGGAAGGAACTTAAACACCACAGTCTGAAACTGAGCCAAAAGCAAGTGGCAGGAGTTAAGTCTCCAGTCAGCCTTGCGCTGTATGGCTTCTTGCCCATTACCTGATAAGGGTGGGGTGTGTTTATGGATAGAGGGGGCTGTGAGGGTCCAACGAGAGGCTGAGAGACAGAGAGCACCTGAGGAGGGAGGACGGGTTTGAGCGGTCCGGGTCCTCCACCTGAGGAAACTGGAGACAGTCAATAATAGATGCTTAGAGATTTCACACAGTTTTGCAAGGCAAACTTGAGAACATTTAGAATTCACAGTGTTAGAGTACAACAGTGCCTCGTTATAGGTAAAAAATAACACATAATTATCAGGGAATTCTATATTCATCTCTCAAAAGTGTAGGAGTAGCCAATGGGAAGAGCTCAAATGGTTTTATTTATAACAATGGGAACTAGCGCGAACTTAACACATTTTTTTATATCTCCTGCAGCAATTAACAGATGTAAAATTAGCAACTCGTGACGTAAAACCATATTTTACCGGGATGTGATTAAAGGAAACTGGCAAGAATAAAACCAAAAAACTAAATCAGAGTAGAAGTTGGAGGAGTTTGATATTGATAGAGGAGGTATACAAAGAAAGGGGCAATTTAGAGCCACAGTTGAAAAGCACAGACAAAGAAAGATGGACAGAATGAGATTAACAACATTAATGCCGGGTTTACTCATTTACTCATGTTAATTGCAGCCTGAAGAAGTAGAAAACAGCAGTGTACTGTGCTAAGAAAAATGGAAAACTATAAAGCTCAATTTTTCTGCGTTCAACATTCACGCAGTTTAGAGTTGATTAAAGGACAAACTGATTCTAACCTTTACTGTTTATCCGGGTGGCCACACCTGGCCCCCCTTAGCAGTGTGACTGCACTGAGGCACATTACTTTGCAAGTCATTAAGTGACTTTGTTTGTAATGAAATGACATCACTACCAATTTCGGTACATGTCGGTCAATCGTGGTGCCAGGGCTGCTCTTTAGCGGGCGCTATTCAGCTTCTTTGCCAGGCTCATTTCTTTAAACCATATTAATGTCTTAAGGGATGGGGCTTTTTTTACACACATGTAATATGAAGGAGATTGAACATTGTACACTGAAGTAACAGCAATTTTCTGTATCACTGCGACACATTGAAATTTGATGCCATGCCACGGCCACACCGTGTGAGAAAAACTCAGTTGTTTTTAATCTCCAAGAAGTCAAGATGACACTAACCAAATTTGAAGTTGAACTGGTGAAAGCTCTAGGAGGAGATTGTTAAAATACACAAAATGTAAAATCGCCAAAAAGGCCAAAACAAATTCAAAATGGCAGACTTCCTGCTGCTTTACCAAAATTGGTGCCGTGGACTTCTTTTACCGTCCGGTCATGATACTGTGTGTACCGAATATCATAAATATCGGTTAACCCAGACCCTCGTATCTGTTGAGATATTTTTCCACTCAAATTTCAAATGACCCTAGAATACAGTGTTTCCCCTACCATTATATTAGGGGGGCGGCGCGCCATATATATTTTTTTAATATAGCGCCAGATCTCAACACAAGTCATTTAAGGTTACCTTTCCTATAAGACAGATCTATAGCTTGCTCTTTTATTAAACAAACTAAATGGCCTTATGTTATTCATCTCATTTATACAACAGCATGTCATTTCTGTCTCTACATGGTCGCACGTTTAGATTTCTCCTCTGCTCTCTGTATCGTGCAGGGCGGAGTTCCATCCCGATGCGCACACACAAACACACAGACAGGTGTGAGCACACTCCCACCAGCGGACAGAGAGCATCACGAGCGGACAGAGAGCATCCACTGCCCCGAGCTTCCCCCCCCAAAAGCCGTAAACCTAGGGGAAACACTGGAATATGTACATTTTCATCAGGCCAGAAGCCCTTGCAAAGCTTGGTGAGTTTTTGAGTATGTTCAAGCCATCAAAAATGCGATTATTTACTGAATAATCAAACGAAAAGCAATAGGGCTATCAGTGAAGATATATTATTAAGCATGTCCTCACAGTCTTATGCAATCTTGTTCCTTTCAGAGGACATTTCAGAATGATAGAGGTTTAAATCTTTGTTTCTCACCAGGAAGTGAAATTCCTCTGACAAGGACCATGTGGAAAGGGTCCTGACTGTAGTCTGGATGGGGTTCAACCACGCCACCTCCAGGAGACGCCCGCTCAAACAACGACCTGAGAGCCGGTAGCTTCCGAGGAGCCACCACTGAGAAGTGAATTCCTTTCTAAGAAAAGTATGAAAAAATAAACACATTCAATGAAATTAAATAATGTTGTTCTATAATGAGCTAACAAAGCCAACAACAAAAAAAAATTCTAAGAATATGTATAATACAAAATAATGATACACTTAATTTTGAAATAAAAGTGCCTAATGGAGAAAATATCACTCCGAACTTACATCTCTGATGATTTTGACCAAGTTGTCTGCTGTGCAGCCGGTGTAGCTGACACTCTCCACAGCAGGGAGCAGATAAGGAGGAGAGTTACACAGCAGCACACACACCTTGTGGGTTTGACCTCTGGAAAAGGCAAAAAGAGAAAAGGCAAATAGATGAGATTTTCCCCATGACTTGTGTCCCTATAAGAGTTAAGTACCTACTGCTACTATGATAATTACTTTACTTTATTATGACCAAACAGGACAAACTTCTAAAGTGCAATAGACTGAGTGATGCATAGTTGTTTAAAGATAACTTTGTAAGGAGTGTGTAACAGAGAGACTGTCTTACATTTGCTCCCTCATCTTCTTAAAATCATCAAAGAGTTGCAGGGCCACAGAGAGGCCCTCTGCAATTAGACTACAACTTTCTGCTCCACCTCCCATGAACCTATGTGGAAAAAGAACAGAAAATGTTTAATATTTGACCATTTATAATGTCTGTTTTCAATCTGTTAGGATTAGGGTTACATCCACTTCTTAATATTTAAGTAAATAAAAGATGTATTACTGAATGCTGTCGATCCATGAGACAAACTCGAAGGCCGAGCTTGTTGGTGCGTGGCATTGGACGTATGACTCAGGAGCACAGTCCACTGTGTTGAACACCACGAGGCCATACTGTGTTCCTCCATACTTGAAAAGCAGAAAAACAGTTTATTAGTAACATTCAAAAAACACTTTTTAAACTACCCATTACAATTTTTTTAAATAGTAAAAAGGACAAAAAAACTCACATCTCCACCAAAATCTGTTTCTGCTGGGGGCCCTCCATTGAAATATCTATGGTAAACAAAAATCAGAAATAAATCAAAACATAAATAAAATATGAATAAAAAAAGAATTCCTTAGAACAGGAGTGCTGCTGTGTCCTTACTCAATAGCTGGAAGAATGTAATTTTTCCTTAAAGATTCAAAGTAGGGTCCAAGGTTCGCTGTCCCTTCGATGACAAACACCACATCGGCCACCTGGTTGGTCCCAGGCTTAGCTGAAGGCTCCATGAGTGTCGAACCTGCCACCATGGAACTGGACAAAGAAGGAGCAGATTTGACAAGTAATGAAATGTCTCCCTAGAAAATTCATTCATCTGTTATGTTGATTATCGGCAAAGAAAAGGAACAACTGGGAGAGACGGGCAGCAGCATCAAATCTTTTCAGCATTCATTGACACTGACTACAGTGAACGACTGGGTCATTGGAACCACAATTGGATGTGTCTCAGGTCTCAATTAAGGGAAGTTCATTTTGATGAATAAAGTTTTTGCGGGGTGATTTAAACTGGTCACATCTCCCTTGACATGTCACAGAGAGAAATTCTCATGTCAGTTTAACTTAACAGTGCACTATCCTGAATATAAAAGCACATGAGTGATAATAACATTTAAAGTTGAATTACAAAAACAGCAGTTCAATCAAATTGGTAACATTTTCAACCAGGTATATTTTTAATGTCATCAGAACATCCAGGTCTTTGGTTTTAGACTGGTTGCTGGGATATCATTGATTATCTCAAGTAGCATCACAGCATTGTCAGACCAAAGCACGTATGTGTTGATGGGCTGGGAATGGTCCTGTTTAGATACATATCAATTGAATTTCGTTCAGCACACTTACATCACTGTTTATAATGAAGTAATGAGCCTGATGATTTGACATGGAACTACCCAAGATGCTTAGCGATACAAGTTGAAAAATGGAGCCAGTGCATCTTATGGGACATTTTATTCCTCTGATGGCTTTAAAAACAAAAGTATCACACGTGTAATCAAAGTTTGACTTTTGCACTGTAACCGCTTCCTGTTCCTGATGGTGTGTGCGTATTTGTTCCCAAAAGTTAGTGAGCACTGGGGCTAGCATGCTAACAAGCTAGCGTCCACCCTAGCACCTAAGACAAAGCACTAATGTCCTTATGACTGATATTATCTATCTATTCACGCGCACACGAAATACAATAAGAACGCTGCGCGTCCACAACAGGGTTTTGACGGTGGTTTGAGGGTAAACGTCAGGGTACGATTTGAACTAACTCAGCTAAAGCAACCTGAGCTAGCCAGCTAGCATCCGGCTGGTACATGCTGTGCACTGACCTGATGGTGAGCAGCCGCTAATGGAGACGTGGGCTCAGAAAACACACAAAAATAAGGAAAAGCTGAGCCTGAATCGACAGTAGACTGAAGCGGAACAGCTAGCATCAGCCATTTGTTGTATTTATGACGGAAGTGACACAAAGACACGCCCACAAAATATAACGTTGGGGTCATCTTGTCCGTCTCTTGTGCAGATAAGACGCACCGGGGCGGAGTGCTGCCACCTACTGTTTAAAGTCTGCAATCAAGATGGATGCAAAACAAAAAGGCTGATTCAAAGATGTTGTTAGATGCTGTTCATCACAAGATTATAACAATAATTACATAAATTGTGTTGTTTGATTATTTAAATGTTGATTTCACTGATTTGCTGTCTTGCTTATTGTGAGGCACTATGCAACCATTTTTGAAAAATGCGCTGTCTATAAATAAAGTTTAATATTATTCTATAGTTATATTTACATCTAGAAATGCAAAATGTTACAAGGTTATATTGATTCGGATCAATTAGCTCCTACCTTGTGAAAATATGTGTAAAATCATGCTGCAAACTATCAAAGTGAAAACTTGTTTTTATGATGTATGCCAAATGTATTTTACTGAAGGCCACAGGCATCCACTATCCTGTTTTTATTGGCCGGCAGCATCCATTAAATTTAAAGCATCTCTGTGTCATGGTTATAATAATGCCACATTATCATCCCTCTCAAATTTATTTATTTGCACTTTTAAATTCCAAGGCAAATCAAAGTGCTTTTCATGACACATATAATTTATTACATTGAGATTTGCAAAATGTAAAGGAAAACCTTTTTTTCTAAACATAAGAAAATAAAACAGGTATACACAGGTATATAAATAAAATATGCTGCTCAGAGACAGTGCAGTATATATGAATAATGGTTACAGATGTAAAAATATGGCAGTGGCCTAAAGAATAGCTTTGAAATCTGCTTGGAGGCTGTTGGTGATATTTGGTGCATAAAAGTCAGCACTTATGTTTGGCTTTTTGCCTCTGGGCAGTAAACACAACTGTATCCGAAGAACTGACATCTGGTAGGTTCACAAAATAGGACATTTTGTTAAGGCCCACAACCATCCAACAGTAGAGTTTTGTTGTTAATGTCTTTTATTAACAGAGAGAAAATGCATAGAGGTATGAGAAGTGTTGTGATGTGTTCCACTTTCTTGAATAGGCTCTTTGTCATTGACTTTTTACAAAGACCTCCAAAGACACAATGAGCAGCCAAGCATGTTTTAAATTGAAATTTGCAATGCTTTTTCAAGAGACCATATCTACAATCTCTTTGAATATAATTTGGTAAGAAAATTAACTCAGTTAAACTGTAATGTGCAGCCCTTCTGTATTTGAGGGGGCTATTTATTCAACTGCATCCAGTGAAGTTGAATTGATTTCAAGTCTATTTGCATTTTCCTGACATCAGATGCTGACATTGAATGAAGCTGGGAAGCGCCAGGTCATCACTCATACAGTATTATCTTGGATTAAACCTTGAAACCTCACTCTTTGTAAGTGCTCCTCCGGTGGCATTACTCATTGCAAAGGTCATCTGTTATCGTATCTGCGTCAAATCCATCTAATGGCCATTCTGAGGCAGACAGGGCAGAGGGCCAACAGATGACTTTCGACAAGGGTAAAACTGGAAATCTGTGCAAGACATTTCAAATCCTAAATGACTGTGAAAAGATTGCATTGCATTAACCATTGACTTTTAAATTATTGCAATGACAGAGGCATGATATTCCATTCAGTTTGGCTCTGCTGACCCAGTGAAGATCATGTACAGATGTGAGGTTATATACAAATCTAACTGCTGCTGGTGTGATGCTCGACCTGAAAGGGAGAGGGAAACCTGACATGTTGCTGGCATTACGTGAAGAGCAGCAGAATAGATGCTGCTACAGGACCTGCTGGATACCCAGCCCCTGCTCAAGATTGACCTTGAGTATGTTTCTTGCATAGAAAGCAGGGTGATGTGAGAAATATGCACCATTCAAAGAACTAAAATATTCTGGACAAAACATGTAGAAAACTACGGATGTCGGCTTGAGATTTGCTGACAGCAAACCTAACCTTAAGTCCTGTGAGAGACATTCACTGGTGAAATAAAATGTGCATTGTTTTATGGATAACAGGTCATACTGTTGAGTGTGTTTTCCTCCTTCTTGTAAATGGATTTGGTAAATGGATTTGTATTTATATAGCGCTTTTCTAGTCTTGATGACCTCTCAAAGCGCTTTACACTACAGTTTCACATTCACCCAATCATACACACATTCATACAGTGCATCTATCCCAGCACTTTGTTATTCTATGGGGGCCATTCAGGGTTCAGCATCTTGCCCAAGGACACTTCGGCATGCAGATTGTTCAGACTGGGGATCGAACCGCCGACCTTCAGGTTGGAGGACGACCACTCTACCCCTCAGCCACAGCTGTTTAAAACAGCGTTCTCAGCAAAACCACTGGAGGTTTCAAAATGCTGTTGAGCCAGATCTCCAGGAGATGTCAGCAAATATCTACAGTAAATACAGTAGATGCTGGTTCTTGCTGTTACACATGGTTACTCATAGGGCCTTGTACTCCCATGAGCCGGAAAGCCTTGAGATGGATCTATCTTGAGAATGTATGTGTTATGTTTAGACTAAGTTAAGTTACATAAAGGAAAATCTCAAGGGACAAAAACCAACAACAGCCTGATCCTTTGGTGGTATCTCATCTGATTCTTCTTTAAATTGTTTTTAAATGAATAAAAAGTGTTGTGATTTGATAGAAACACTGAAGCCTCCTCATGGTTTGCAGCTCTTCTACCCCAAACCATATTTCCTGTACGGCACTAAACCTCCCTTATAGCTACAGTGCAGAAAACAGGTGGATAGTTACTGCACCAGCTCACAGCATGTGAACCCGCTGTCAAATCAGTGGAATACACCAGGGCCTTTGACCTGTGGTTGTAACACATTGGTAGCACAGTTTCTGTGGGTCCAACAATAGCATCATCTCCCCTGTGGCAATGCCAGCTCATCTGCTCAGCAAAGCAAAGGGCTTCGGAGCTCATCAAACTCAAAGCCTCCCACAGAAACAATGCTACATGTCAATTCCACCCAAATCCTGTGAAGGCCAACAAGCTGTGGGCTAGAGCAGCTTTTCCATTTAGGCGTCAAGGAGCATGGACAGGTGACCTGAGAAGAGTTCACCTGAGGAGGGTTTGTGCTCAAGGCTACTTCCTGCATGGAAGTAGCCTCCCCCCCTCGCCCCAAAAGAGCTTTTTATTCTGACTGAGCAACATGGCCAAATTAAACCGACAGAATGGCTCATGAATGTTTCTCAGCGTGTGTGTGTGTGTGCGTGTTAATGTGTGTGAATGTGCCTGCGTAGGCAACCCTTCACTTTGCAACTCTGATGCTTTATGCTGCTCAGAGGAATATACTGTGTGACTCGCTGCTTTGAACTTCAACACACACAGTGCTGGCAGTTGCCAAGCAATTACAGAAAGCCTGCATTTCGGGTGTACCTCTGGAAAAACTGGGAAATTTCTGTTTTGTTTGGTCAGAAAACGACATAATAGAATATGAATGAGGAATATTGCCAGTGCTGCATGTCTGCAAGGTCCAGGTGGTGCGCTGAAGACAATCATTCTCCTGACCGTGGTACCCAGCTGGGATGCTGAGGGCCAGATGGTCCGCTCACAACAGGTAATCACAGCCAGCATGCTGATACATTGACATCCACACAAATGGGTTACCAGAACTACCCAGAGCATTTGGGATGCAGGGATAGTAACCCTGCCCTGCCTGCCTCTGGGGCTCTTTCTATCGAGTCTGGCACTGGTGCGGTGCAATTCAGGTAGTGATTAATGAACAGAGCTTAAATATGGATTTTTTTTGGCTTCCGTTTCTTAAATAGCATAAAATATTTAATTCCTTTGATGAAAAATCCTACAGTCATGAATTGCTCTTTAGCGTTCCTTATTCGAATCCGTGGTGAGACGTGATGTCAAAGGATGTTTCACAAAAGTTTGTGTTTGTAAGGTGAGCATCGTTAAGTTCTGCCTTGAAAGCAATTTATAGTGAAGGTCAGATCCCGGGGCCCCGCTCCTGTATTAATACACTGTTCCCCTGCAGAGGCAAGCTACTTTAATACTGGCTGAGGTTTCCACTCGCATGCATTCATTGAATTCATTATTTTGAAAGGTTTTGAGTATTATTTATAGTGATGGAATAAAATGTTAAAAACTGTGTGCGTGGCATAATAAGGAGTTTTATGAAGAGGTCAGGGTCCCGTTGCAAACAAAACTTTGGCGTTAGAGTCACGGAAGGTTTATGGCGTGCAATCTCATGCTCTTAAATACATTTGAACATAAAGATACATGCAAACGTAATAGCACGAGTATCACCCAAACCTACTGCATCCATCTTTAATGATGCCAGGGAGTTCATTATCAATATGTGCTATATAATAATCAGGTATATTAGCAATAAGAGCTAATGCCTCTGTCAGCCCACTTGAGATAAATCCCTCCAGTGTGATCCAAACAGCTCTATATAGCACACAGACACACGCACACGCACACACACACACGCACACGCACACACACACACACACACACACACACACACACCTCCCCTGGTCTCTAACTTGCTCCCCCTCCCTCCCTCTTTGCCTCTTTCAGCTCACTGAACTGAGTGAAATGTCTTTCCGACTAAATGAATTTTTTTTTTTGCACGGTGGGAACGTTGCCATGGAGACAACAGCCCCCCCCCCCCTCCCTCCTCTCACTTTTTTTCTCAACAGTCCACAGCATTAAAGCTGTGCTAACTGGTGCGCTGTCACGTGTGTGTGAGTGTGTGTGTGCATGTGATCACTGTTTGTGTGTATGTGTGTGTTTCCCTCTTCTTGAACTGTTAACACTGTCAGTATGCTGCAGGTGCCCCATGATGAGTGTGTCTATATACGGAGCCTATCCTCCTCCACCTCCAGTCTCCACTCACATCCTGCATGCAGCCATCTCCTCTCCTCTTCCAGGTTTTCCCATTTGTGTCCTCCTCCTGCTCCACCTCCTCACTGGCATTCTCCCGCTCTTCATCCTCTTTCATTTGTTTAATCCTCTCCCACTCCTCCTCCTCTGTCATTTCCCTGCACATCTTAGCTTGGTCTTCCTCTTCTCACTCTCTCTCTCTCTCTCTGTGTGGATTGCTACTACTGGGCCTCCTCACATAAACAGGAGATAATAGCTACATGACAAATAATAATAATAAGAGTGTTTAAAAATAAAGGGGGATGAAACAGATGTGGGGGGGGGAGGAAAGCACACAGGGCAGGCCTCCGTGCTCCATTTTGCATTTAGGCAAAAATGCGGCCACAATAAAGAATTCATGACAAAGTGGCTGAATAATTACACACAACTTAATGCACAGCAGAAAGTCAGAGCTTGGAAAAGAAATTTCAAGTTCATGCTATTTCTGTCCAGGAGTGTCTAACCTTCCATACCTGAGTCACATATAGACTATGTGCATCTGAATCGCTCACGGCTTTGGATTTTATATATAGCTCACCACCTGACACATGTGACAGAGGCCTCACCACCTTGTCTACCTCCTAAAGCGAGCAGACGAAAAAAGAGGCGAGAAACACGAGGCTGGATTATACATATCCTTTATTTCCATTATCATTGCTTCAGTCACACTGTTGCTGACACATTCACCAACATCCTGCGACCTGATACAGCTGTCCTGACTGAAACAATCCCCCCCCCCCGACTGAACCCCTCACTCAAATTCTCAGCAATAACCAATAAAAAAGTAAACCTCTTGAATAAATCATATATAAAAAACAACTGAAGATCAAAAAAGAATACCAATTCCAGAAAGATAAATACAGCATAAACAATGTTTTTTCATCATTGTTGTTTTTGACCACAGAGATAAACAATTGCTAGATCTCCATTTAGTCATCATTAGTAGTATTAGTATCAAGTTCATTGTCAGATTTTGCTTAAAGCATCACTTATATAATTTTTCATTGCATCAAGTTGACATCATTCATGTTAATATAAGCATGCAAACATGTTTCCCCATGACCATTCGGAACTGCACTAACACGAGAAGACAGCGAGAGAAAAGAGAATCGAGAGGGAGGGGAGAGACACGGAGAAACGAACGAGAGAAAGAAAGAGGGCAAGATGGAGGGATGTGGAGGGAGCGGGGGAGAGGGGATGGCGGTGGGAGGAAAAACAGAGCGAGAAAGGAATAGGTGGCGGGAGAGGAGGAAAGGTAAGGATCGCTGGGGGAGAGAATGAGTAATCAGAGAGTAATCAGAAGGACAGAAAAAGAGATGGGGGGGAGGCAGGCCGAGGGAGGGAGAGAATAGGGGAATGTGCTGGTTCCACTATGAGTTCTGTAATTTATCACCAGGCACTAACACAAGGGCTAAATAGGGTAGACAAAGGCAGAGACATAGAGAGACTGGGGAAAGAGAGAGAATTATGGGGCCTCGAGACCGATGGATCAATACCATATCTACTTATACAAGCAGATCGATAACCCCGCAGCTGACAAACCCACCCTGAATACTTGCTGGGTATTATGCGGGACGTGTCCCCTCCCGAATACCTGATCAAGCACGCCCCCACAAGTCTCGCTGCACCCTCACCACCCAAAGGTAAAGAGAAATAAACAGGATCCCTCCCCCTGAAACAAACACACACACACACAAACACACGTACACACAAAGAAACGGTGTGTGTTTTCGGGGGAAACGATGAGAGAAGGGGCAACGACAGCAATACGAGTAGCTGCAGTGAGGTGTTATACTGTTGTTTTGCTGAGGTTACAGTAGTAGTCGTAGTAGCAGTGACAGACATGGCTTTATAAGTCTCGGTTCACACAGGAAGTGCAGAAAAGCTCCAGTCGCCTATTTTCTCACAACACCTCCTCCCTGATGTCTTGCTTTAAGGGGAACTAAATTGGTCATGATCTGTAGGCCGCAACAAATGAGGCTTTTTTATTTATTTTTTTGCATTCCTTCTTTCATCAAAACACACCCAACAATTTAATTTTCAACCAACTGTGCCTTCAGTTTTTTGTTTTTTTTCTCGCACATACAGTACACAAATTACTGAAAGAAGTACACGGTCAACACAGTTACTTACATCAGGCAAAGGGTAAGAGAGGAAAGGAGGGTTGAATGATTGGCAGCTGAGACGACATAGACAATACAAACTAATGTCTATGAAAGACAGTGTTCCCCCACCTAGTGCAATGAGGCACATATAGTACACACATACACACACACACACATGCTTTCTCTCCCAAACTTACACACACACACACACACACACACACAAAATGGCTCCTTGTAAAGACACGGGACAGGAGACACGTTTGGCCCCGAGACGAGCGTTTCAGTCTGTGGATGCCGGGAGTTTGGGAAGTGGGGGAGGCGACGACAGAGAAACGGACGAGGGAGGCGGGGAACACAGGAACGTGTCACACACAAGGTCACAGTGACACACCCAGGCATACGCACACACACAGAAAATACAAAACAAACACGCTCACAAACACGGAAACACACACTAATAAAAGCAACACAGACGTGTGTCTCCTTCTAAAGTCTTGTCAGATGATGATGAGGAATGTGGACTCGACGATTACCATTTCTCGGTTGAAGCTGGACGATGACTTTTTGAGAAAATAATTCGATAAGTCCTGGGGTGATAGAAAAATAAAACAGAGTGGTGAAATCCTTTCCCGTGGGATTATTCCTCCAGCGAGTGCACTCCAAACAGATGCTGGTCCGATGCTAAACACAGGCTGCGATCAACCTGCGTGGATCTACTTGAGGAAAAGTCAGCCACTTTGGCCAGAATCAAATAAGTCCAGGTCTCTCACTCACCTACACCATCTCATCCTCAGTGGATGATTCAAAAATGACATGAAGAAACCCCTTTCCTTTATTTTCTATGACACAAAAGACGGAGCAAAATCATTCAGAAGAATAAAAGTTGATGCTGATGAGCACCACGTGGGCCGGGGAAAAACGCATGACGAAGAGGGACACATTTCAAGGTTGTGTAACATGCTTAGACCAATGAGTTCTCATTTTTCGCTCCTCTGACATCAATAAAGACCACTGGATGCTTCGTCTTCTTTCCTCTGGGGAAAATAAGCGAGATAAGTCCAAACCCAGACGGTACGGAGCCTGGAGAAGGCGTCCAAAATGGCCGTGAGAATCCTCCATGGATGCTTTGTCCGTACTGTGCAGGAAAATGTCTGCTTTCCTGTACATTACGGCATATACACTGTACAACAATGTTGCAAAGAAAAATATCGACATAGTGATTTTCTTCTTTTATAGTCTGTACAAGGGCATGAACCTTTGGTCCTGGTTAAAATGACCATTCTATGATGGCTTTCTTTTTTCTTTTTTTTTTTTGAAGAGAGACCAGTTTGTCACATCACGCTCCTCCTAGATGAAAACTACTCTAATGTGAAGCACACATGAACTACGCACATACTACAAACTCTGTGTGTATTTGTGTGTGTGTGTGTGTGTGTGTGTGTGTGTACGTTATGTGTTTGTTAGATCCCAAATTTACACCTGATATCAGCCCCAATTTTTTCCGTTTAAGGTCTGTGTGTGTTTGTAAATGTGTAGTCTGACGCTCAAGGTGTAGATTGTGGTAGATGTGTGTTCCGCCTCCGTTAAGTCGGCACAGGACGTGGAGGATTCATTAGCAGGAGCAAACAGCAACTAGCAGTCGGACACTAGCAGTGTCTCCACGTCTCTCTTTCTTTGATGGAGAGAATTATTCACAGATGAGAGGAGAGAAAGAAACGTCTGGAGCTGGAGAGATGGTAATGACCTGAGGAAAGAGGGAATAAGGGAGAAGAGGCAGATTAAGCCAGAGAGAGACAGTAGGGGGCCCAGAGAATATATAAACAGTATGCAGCCCTGTAAGTTTGGGGGAGGAGGGGGCGAAGCATTACGTAACCTATGATATCTAGATTATACAGATGCTTCTGCCTCAGAGCTCCTACATCTGACAGCCCCCTCTTTATCGCACACTTACAGTCAGGTCATGCTTTTAAAGGCTCCACCACTTCTCTTATGTCAATCTGACTGGAGAGCATCTGCTGCTCACTACGTGAATGCATTCTAAACTTCCAGATTCCAATTCAGACACTGCTCTTTTTTTTTTAATAGCAGAAATCAAGTCACTATTGGAGCGTTTGGAGAGTGGTGATACACTGTCGACCGAAAATGTGTAAAACCAATGCTGTAAAGCACCAAAGTGGGGGGAGGCTCACAGTTTTAATCAGAGTGAGGACTGTCCACGACGATGTGAGGCTTAGGCGAGGACTCTGTAGTGCTCTTCGACACAAATGTACCAATCGCTTTTTCCTGCAGGGAGAGAAGAAATTTCATAAATGTCTATTCCAAACAAACAACACTTTTTATTTATTTGGCTGATATCAAATATAGAAGACCAGTGTGTAGGACTAAGTAGGATCTTTCATCAGACACGGAATATAATATTCATTGATTCAATAGATTTAGCATTACCCCCCCCCCCCCCCCCCCCCCGGAGAACACAACTAACAGACAAATAAACACAGATGAAAACATAACCTCCTTGGCAAAGTAAAGAGTAGGGGAATGGCCTGCAGTAAATGGTTAATCTAACCAAGACCTGCTTCTCAAAGTATATGGGCCTATGTGGTAAAAACCATTCAGCTACTGGGTTGTCCCATTGTCGCCATTTTTCTCCAGTAGCCCATTTAGGAAAAAAACTAACTTTTACTCTACAAAAGACTTTTCACTTTTTTACAATTACCTGAAGGCCACCTTAGATATTCCTATCTAAGGTGGGATAGGGTGAGGCGAAACGTAGTCACTTGGTCGCATTTGGCAACCTCAACACTAGATGTCACTTAATCGTACACACTGGTCCTTTAATATAATGTCATTTTCCTTTACCTTACATGAACACAAGAACTTAACTTACAGTGAAACATTTTACGATTTTGGTAATGCTTATATAAAGTGAACATGTGAATAATTCATCGATCACTGCTAATGTTATTGTTCCAATATTTCAATACTACATTCCCTACAACTCCTGCTGTTCTTCAAATATCACTGCTGCTGCTACTTCTAATGATAATCATATGATAAAATCTCTTTGATTATATGCCCAGCACCAAGCTCCTCATAACATATGTGGTATGGGATCATACTTATGACACATGAGCCGTGCACGCACACACACACAATGCTATGCTGATTACCTCCACAAGCTGATGCCAGTGCTCTATGGGTTTGCGTGGATTGGCCAGCATGGCCGTCCAGTGCTCTCTTCCTGGGCCTTCAGCTTCGCTGCCTACACGACACATCCCTATAACCTCGTTATGACCAATACTGACACGCAGCAAGGGATGAGGGGTGGATGCATGGACAAGAGAGACAGAGAAAAAGAGTGTCCAGAGCAGAGAGTACAAGAGGGAAGGGGTTGGAGAGGGAGAGGGAGGAAATAAAAAAGCAGAGAGAGAGAGAGAGGAAGACAGGGCTGGTAAGAAACAGGCATAGAGAGTCTCATTTATCAACCTTGAGTATTAGGGAAAGAGTACAGCGGCTGAGGAAGGATTTTGAAGAGCAGCTCACAAATACACACAGCGCTGTGTAAAAGCTTGATGTCAGCAGGGGGAGCCGGCACACTCACAAACATAACAAAAGCACACACCTATGGAGATGCCAAATGGAGGGCAGACTATAATAGGGAGGTGGTGCATCTATACACAAATGCATCAGCCAGCCAAGTGTTGCTGCGAGCGGCAGACAAACGCTGGCAGGGTTACACATCTCCTTCTTACGCCATTAGCATAAGCCATGCTTATTCATGAGGCGCCCGTCTTTGTAAAACAGGGAAGATCCACCAGGAGGCTGACTCATGAGGGGGCCCCCTCGCAGTGTTCAACACGGCCGCGACACCACCGACATTTGACGAGCATGATGCAATTGCAAACATCACGCCGCATGTGCAAACACACATTCAATAAACAGCCCCCTCGCACAGTAACGATCAGTCCCCGGAGCATGCAGCAATATGATCACACTCACCAGTCGTAGTCCATCACCGCAATGAAGATGGAAACACTTTCTATGTTTTCATTGGGAATGTCAAACACCAGCGCCTCGTTGTACGTGGGGTTCAGCGTGTTTTTCTTAATGGAGGTCTTCCGCTTTTTTAGCCTTCGCCCGTCGCAGATCAGAGAGGCCTTCACGTACGGGTCTGAGGGAGAAGCACATAGAGAGAAAGAGAAAGAGAGAGAGAGAGAGAGAGATGGAAGAGAAAAGGGAGTGGTGTGCAACAAAATATGGAACAGGGGATATAGGATATGAGACGACGAAGAAGAAAGAGAGGGAAAAAGAGAGGGAGACAGAGCATAAGATAAGGTGGTGGTGGTGGGGGGGCTCCTGCAAACACTGTTCACGATCATGCTCACAGGTTTCTGTGACGGGAACATAAAAGGCATGAAAATCAAGTCACCTTGGCAAAGCTGGATTAAGAGCACAAAGGGAGAAAGGCAGTGCAGGTTGAATCACTTTAGTTATACGTTCAACATGTGCAGCTCAGTGACAACACACACACACACACACACACACACACACACACACACACACACACACACACACAATAGACAACAAATTTCAATCCTGCATTTTTCAGCAGCGGCAATTATCCTGGGATCACTGGGGCAATAATAGTGTGTGGTCATTATCATTTGAGATCTAATTTCATCTGAGAATTCATTGCCGCTGCAATCATCAAGTCTTTAGCTGAGAGGTAACTAAAGACCAAAACCTGTATATAACAACATTGTTAATTCGATATTAGCATTAGCAGTCGTGTTTGTCTCAAGGGGGAAAGCTATCGATGTTTCTCCCTCTATTTCTGCAGACGTGCAGTAATTGCTGCTCCACCTACTTGCGCTTGCAACAAAATATGGTAGCACATTTTTACTGGATGTCATTTTTGCAACAAATGAAGTTTACAGCTTTAAGTAATTTATTCATAATGTATAAACTCACACTTCTATTTCTTGAGGGAAAAATCTACCCCATGATTCTCTTACAAAATGATCAATCTTCTGTTGCTCAGTTCATTCCAGGAGTTATTTAGCAAAGATTTAAAGTAATTTAAAAAAAAATTTCTTCTGTTTATCATGCTTCGTCTTCTTCTACTTCAGTTGTCGATTTATTAGGCGTTGAAGAATCGCTCTCAGTTTTTCGTTTTGTCTGTAAACTTGTTGATTTCACTCGTATAAGGAGGAAACAGTTATGATAATGAGAATACATATAAATGAGTCTTCCAACAAAAGAGAGGATGTATTCCTGAAGCCAAAAGCAACTGGTTGGGTTTCTTGTATCTGCTTTGCATTCAGGTTTATTACCTCCGCCTAGGAAGATATGTTTTCATCTGCGTTTGTTTGTTTGTTAGCAGGATTATGCAGAAGCTACGCAAACGATTTCCATGACAAATTTTGGGGAGGGGTGTGGCACGACATTTTGGTGCAGATGCGGATCAGTGGACAGATTAAGGAATATTTTTTTTTACTTTCTTTTAATCAGATCCAGTGAATTTAAAGGGAATGAGGGGGAATTCACTCATTATTAATTATTATCAAAATACTTTTGTACAGATTATTTAAACGTAAACAAAATTAACATAAGATGTCCATACTGCTCCAAAGTCAAATTTGAAGTGGACTCAAACCCTTCACCCACCCTTCCGTCAGCATAGTGGTGAGTAGATAATGAGCGAATTTTCAACTTTGGGTGAACTATCCCTTTTTAATTTGGTTTCATTCGGGGACAGGGCCATGGCGGAGTTGTGTGCTCTACTGGCGGAGGAGTGTCACTCTAGTTGAGACTGCAATCGGTGGGGAAAAAAGGTTATTTATTTGTTATTGAAAGGTAAATTTTTTATATTTGTTATTTCTTTATTCCAGGGAACTGGCACCATAATAACAAATGTTTAAAAATATATCTGAAGAGCTTCATGCCAGATGTTCTAAATCAGAATATGATATTAGCATTGAAGCTCTTTCCTGTCATATTTGACCCTCAAGTGACTGTCTGGTCATGACTTGCTGAAGGTCTGGCAGCAGCAGGATGTGTACGAGCGTGTTAATCCGTTACCTGAGAAGCCGGTCAGGTCCATGGCTTTGAGGTTGGTGGCCTTGATGATTGTAGCAGTGAGCCTGCCCGCAGTGGGGAGGTAACACAGCGAGAAATTAAGCTCCCCGAGATCAGCCTTCTCCTGTGGGTCACCACGCACACACACACAGACACAGACACACACACAGCCACACACACACGCACACACGCAAAAACACACACACACAGTTAGGGATCAGAAATGGAGCAGGGACACTGCGATCACACACACACTTAGTATCAGAAACAGACGCTAAAAAACGCTAACGGGCAGAGATCCCGTGGTGTTCAATGAATGTGTGTTGCTTGAAAAGAGCTACTGTGCGTCTTTGACTGACGCTGAGTGACAGCAGGCGTCCTAATGTGGACAGGCAGAGTGTTTAGGCAGGGGGGGTGTTTCATTGGGGGGCGGGCTGCCGTCACTGTAAATGAATCATATGCCCATCTGTCAATGGCCCCGAGTGGAGGAAAGTGTTAAGTAGAGGTGACGATTCTCCAGGCTTTTTATATCCCTCCCTCCACTCCCATCTACTGATCCCCCCCACCCCCCGCCTGTGGTCTCAGTGCCACCACGGTAATGACACCGGTGATATTCGGGTCACACTGCGGCGTGATGACTCCTCGGTGGCTCTGGGCCTCACTAATCAATATGTCCCAACACTGAAATACACTGAGACGCCAGTGTTTTAAACTTATTTAATAAATGAAACGCCACTGCCAAAACATTTGAAGACTTTCCTCTATTCAATTTGCTTATAGCCTTCAATGAATAGTTCATATAAAATCTGCTTGGACACTGCTTGATACAAAGTTTGAATGTATTCAGCAGTGCCTTTCCAGTAATCTGTGGGAGCTGGTTTTTCACCTAAGCAGGCTGAATGAATCAATAGGCCACTGCAGGCAATTCCCAGTCTGCACAAATCACAAGCATCCAATTTGCACATCCACCATCTGAACACAACAAACAATAATGCCTATATTTCATAAAATCCTCAGAAAATAATTTTAAGTTTTGCCGTTTAAAAAAGAGAGGACAGTTTAATCTTGTGGTCGGACTTCAACAATCTGAGCATTCATTCATTTTTGTTGATCTGGTCAAATCTAGAGCGGGAATCTCCTCCTTACCGCGGTGCCCTCCACGATGTCCCTCCAGACGGGTTTGTCCCCGCTGCCCTCGCTGAAGTCCAGCAGGTTGTCCACCACCACCTGGCCGATCAGGTCGTGTCTGGAGAAGCGGTCGAAGTCGTACACAGAGAAATGCAGCTTCCTGGAATGTAGCTCACTCAGCGGCACGCCGAACTGAAACGTCTCGTTGAACACTGGGTTTAAGGTCTTTCTGTGAACCTGAGAGGAGACACACACACAGTGACAATTAATAATAACACCCGACATAACAGGGTAATGCTGTGTGGGTATGGGGGCATTGGGAAAGGGACTCATGGTGCAACAACCTGCAATATTTTTGAGAGTGAAAGGGCAAGTGAATAACATACTTTCACTTTAATGCTCACCCACCTCATGCAACAGTTTCAGCCCTTTCTTTTGACTCTGAAGTTCTGTCAATAAACGGTAATGCCTATTACATGAGCTGAAATTACATATGTTTCAAAAACTGGTGAAACTAAAAGAAAATGTATATTTCATTTGTTGAATTAATGAAGATCCACTTAACTTTATCTTTAGCATGTGTGGACCCTTGTTTATGATCAGATAATATGAAAGAACATTAAAGCTGGCTCAGGGTACTCTGTTTTATCATCACTTTACACATTACCAGTTCATAGCTACAGCTACAAAGATAAACCCCTCCTTGCAGACTTTGTGCACCTGCAATAAAAATAATGTCTGCTGTATTATTGATAATACGTTCTCATTATAAAAACACTTTGTGGTTTTTGTAAATATAACTTCATCGCAATATCAAAATCATCAAAAAACGCCTTTCTTGCCTTTTTAATGCACTTTGTAATTAATATGTCCTTAATGAAACAAATTACAAAAGAACAAAATTAAATTAAATACTCTCACTTTTTCAATCATTAGTATTTTTTTTTGTTTATTTGTTTATTTTCATTCTTTTATCATCTACTTTTCCTCAATTGTAGTCGTTCCTTTCATTCATTGCTTTGGATACACCAGTATCTATACTGTACACCAGTATCTATAGTGTAAACCAGTTTCTAATTTCCTTCTACTTACATATGATATTCATATTTTTGTGTTAACTCTTTATATAATTACAAATTAGTTACCACTCTTATTTTATGGCTGAGCGCCTATTTGTTTTTTTATGAAACTGTTGTTTTTTAGATTCAGGATATTTTGCAATGACAAATGTGAGTGATGCTGTTTGGAAGACGGAATCTATGATCCTCAAAGATGTTGATATTTTGCTAATCTGCTGAGCAGTTGAGTCGATTTCTCGTCTGCGTTTCTTGAACATAACATAAACAGGATGCTTTTATAGAAGTAGAATCTGTGAGTTGCAGAGGATTCCTGGATGTGTCTTCACCGACACAGTAACCGCTGTCAAACGAGCTGCCGGAGTTTTAGTCTGTGGCTTTCAATGCAAAGTGTCTCATTTGTGAAAACACCTCTTTACCTGAGAAGAACAGAATAGAGCTGTCGTTGGTCAAAATGCTCTTCCCTCTGCTGTTATGTTTCTCTTGCTGAATATGTATCACTGCAAGTGATGTTTTTATTTGTTCCTGTTTCCTGCTCCTGTTAACCACCCAACTCTTTTTCAGTTCCACCCAGAAAAAATAGGAGACAAAGAAAGGCCTCACTTCCTCACATATCACAAAGCCTTAACACACACTCGATGGGAAAATAAAAACTTGATTAACTGCCCGCAGGATGAATCACATTGTGCTGAAAGCAGCAGGAGATATATTATCACATGTAAATGTCATGACTGGGTATTTCAAATTGACTGAGCAGCCTCCCTTTAGTAACAAAACATATTAAGATGCAGAACATTTCCGAAGGGCTTGATTAATAGCGCGGCCGTGCCGACTGAAATGTCCTCGGGCAACCTAATTAACCTTCAGTGCACGGGGTGACCTTGTTCCTCAGCCGCAGGGAGAAAAGTAAATTTCCCCTTTCCGTGTGGGACGAAATATCAAATCAAACATGCTTGAACGAAATAAAGACCTGAAACGAAATTTAAAACTCAATATTTCCTTCCTAGACGTGTTCAAGGGGTGGCCGTTCTTTCTTCTCAATGTTTCCAATGGGTAACTGTGTTTACTGTGCTTACTGTTGAGACTCGGTGGTGCCTTTTTTCTGACTTCTCCGTCTGTCGCCTCCATAACAAGTCAAATGAAACGGATCATTTTAAATCAGGGTATAAGCCTGATGGAAAGAAAGCTGCTATAATTTCCTACTCATCATATTTACGCACGTCGCGGACAGCATTTGCAAATTTGTCTTCAATCTCATTCAGTCTGCCGCACAATTTTGTTTAGTGTTTGCTGATTAACTGGTGGGATTAAGGTGCCATGAAATCATTTGGTGCAAACGCCGTCATGCAATAAAGCTGCCGATAATTACAGCGTGACACACTTGATATTCAAAATTCCAACTTTTGTTGCTGCATAAGTGGGTCTGTCACTCTGGCTTATTAGCACTTGATGATTACTTGTTAGCTTTGGATTAAACAGCAGCTGACGGAGACGCGGCGCCTTTAGAAACCGGGAACACAAAGCCCCGGCGTCTACTTGTAGGTGATGTCTCTGTCGCTTTTGATGGACAAAAGCATGAATGGTGAAAGAATTCCCTGCTAATGAGGACGTGATTGAAGTCAGACAATCGTCTAAATACGAAATAAAAAGAGTGGTGTCATGCAAATGAGCGAGGCATTCATGCTTTTCAATGGCTTTTGTGATTTACAGAAGACAGACGCACAAAGGAGGAAATAAAAACCAAAGGGAGGGATTTCAAACTGGTGCAGCTTCATCAACAGTGAAAGACACTTTACAGTTCAATTCTGACACTTTTCAGCCTCAGGATTTCTCCCTGGCTTATTCCAAGGCTGTACATACACCCTATGTTATTTACGGATATACAACAGAGCACTACAACTCATATTTGAGAAGCCACTGGGCTCATGTGCCTTGAGCCTCTGCAGAAAATAAATTTTGAGAGAGATTTTCTTTTTTTTTCGAGGGCTAAGGGTACATTTCCTGGTACAGAGCATCCCAGAAAGTACTCAAATATTGACTCAGCTGTCCTCAACCACCAGAATAACACAGTGGAGCTGAGTATCAGTGCCCTGTTATGGTCTGAAGCACATTGTCTTGAATAAATTATACCCCAGATTATATTAGATTACCCCGGTGCAACTGTAATGATTCCCCAGGAGGAGGCTGGGTCGTCAGTGCCACAGGAGAACAGCAAGTCACAGCTGACCACGGTTAAAGTATGTGAATGTTGAGGTGTGGCTCTTTTTTTTCTGTTTAGCAGCCAGGATACAGGTGAGTGTTTTGGGAGTGGGAGGCACCTTGGTCTGGAATTTCTTCTTCCTGTCTGGCAGTAGGTAGATCTTGACGTACGGGTCGGAGAAGCCGTTGGCGTCCTTCGCTGGCAGGTCCAGAGCTTTGAGGATCTTCACCACCAACTGCTCCGTGCTGAGACGCAAAAACACAAATTGAAGACTCTATCAGACTCTCACATGCTCATATACAAAAGGCAGGGGGGTGCACAAAATAACAAAAATACACAAATGCAAACCAGACAGGATCAACCCACACTCACAAACACCTGAGCAGGGCTTTACGCACACAAAAAAGCGTGGGTGGTGCTGTGTCTCTGAATCAAGAAGTAGCAAAAATAGTAATTGTGTGTTTGTGTGCGTCATTCCTGCAGCTGTATGCCTGCACTATGTAAATGTAAGCATAGATGTACAGACAGTGAGACAGTGTCTGGGTGAAACTGAGCTCATTAGTAATCCTTAGTAATACCTGTTATTCTATCGTCCCTCTGAACCTCATGCAAACGGCTGGTAACGTGTAAGAATGCAGACTGGTTAATTAGTCGATCTAAAGAAAGTTCATCAGTTAATTATTTTCCAATATTTAATTATCAATGGTATCAATATTTGATTATGGTGGGTTGATTTTCAGCCTTGAAGGGGATTCACAAACGGAGGATTCATTGGGTCATTGGGACATTATTGCTACTTACAGCTCGACTGAAAGTGGAAGACGCAGTTAAAGGACTGAACGTCATTAAAGGGGTAAAATTTAAGTGGGTTACCAGTTACCTTTTATTATCAGTGTCATGTACCTTCCCAAAGGAGGTTATATGCCATCTGCGTTTGTTTGTTAGTCGACAAACTACCATGAAAGCTGGTGGAAGGATGAAGTGTCGGTGAGGGAAGAACCCATTCAATTATGGCTCAGATCTGTATCAGGTGACCAACCAGAATTATTTTCATTACCTTAATGTTTGTTTTTATATTAAAAAAATAATAAATGGATCATGATGAATTAAAAGTTAGGCATATTTATAGGACTGATATCTATGAGTGTGTGAATCTGGTGCCGCTTGATTGAATTTAAGGCGACTGTTGGGTCTTGGCGAAGGTATGTGCTCTACTTACTTATTTTGAACTATTGGTATCTCATATGCATTTTGATTAATATTTCATTTAACCATTTACAGTTAAACACACCATGCATCCTTTGTGTAGTATGTATATGACTGAAGCAAAACCCGAATTGTAAACATACATGTCACGACTGTGCCTATGTCAAATGTGAAGTAAGTTTTCAAGGCAACATCCTCAAACCAGTGCTTATCAAAACTCTCTCTTATGTTAAATGTCATGTTTCACTGCCAAGAAATAAGCCAACATTACAACAATATTACGTACATATTTTTGCCACAAGATAGAGAAAATAGGGGCAAAATGTGAACCTTTACTAACAATAAATAACAGCAGCATTATTGTCCCCTATAGAAATAAACCAAGCAAATATACACCCACGAGCGGGCCCACACACAAATGTTTACATTCGACCACTCTATCCACACTGATGTCTGTGTCTCACGCGCCATTTATTATGCTTTTAATTACCAGATGAAGATGAGGAAGGCTCGGAGGCCTTTAATCAGACCTCGTTAGACTGTGTCTCCCTGTGTTAACCAGTGTGTCAGCACTTCATTAGCTGCTGCAGTGAACGTTGGGGCTGAGGAGGGAGCAGCAGGGCAAACAGCAACAGTGACCCCGGCACTGATAATGTCTTCTGTGCACGAGCACCGACCACAAACAGGATGCTTGTTGACAAAACAAGCGTGGCCAATCGGGGCACGTATTTACCTCTGCATCACATCCAATTAAGGCAATTAGACAAACATGCCCACTCTGCAATCACATCAAATCAGGGAGGTGATGTACAGAGCAAACTGTAGCGGGAAATTACATTTCCAGCTCAGCCAGAGACATATTTTATTTAAAAAACCCTGACCAATTCAATTATGTGTCTAATGATCCTTTAATCCAGTCTAATTTCGTGACATGTTGGTTGTGGAGACTCAGGCGTCACCAGTGCTCAATGTAATATAACACAACACGACAGGAAGCTTGTACACAACAAAAAGAGACACCTCTCTCCTGATCATTGTGAAACCTTCTCCAGCTGTTGGTTGTTTTTTACAAAGACACGGTTGCAGATTTTCCTGCCCTTGCGTGTCTCATTACAGAGTCTGAAACAAAACCGACGTATTTACACAACCTCTGAGGCGTGCTGCACAGAACATACCTGTGACTGCTCGAGCACAGAGAGGAATTCACGGCCTTATTCCTGGTGGACAATGCCCGGAAGATAGCTGCGAATCCCATGGTGGGAATGTGTCAGCTTTTAATGGGATTGTCAATAGAAACGCCTTTCCCAGAGGAGCTCAGGGAGATTGACACTGTTGTTGTGACTGCTGCTCCCGATAGCGCGGTATCACACATTAACATACCTATCTTATCGCAGTCCCGGCCCTAACACACCTCCACGTGTGTCTCTGCACACGTAAGTAACACACTCGTCTTGCAGCTACATCTCTAACCTTTCTCCTTTATTCCTCAGTCGCTCGCTCGGTCCTACTCCTCTCACTAAAACGATTCCCCTCCAGTGTAATGACAGGCAACTACAGCACGACATCAATTATCCTGCGACTTTATAAATGGGGAGAAAAAGGACACATGAATGGTTTCCATCATTACCCTCCCACTCCATACAACCCTCCTGCTAATTCTCCGTGTCTGTATAGCTCCGGCTATAACCGTCTGCTGTTATTACGTGTTGACAGGGGGCGCTGTTTAAAGTGGCTCCCCATTTATTATTCATGACTGAAACGGCCTCTCGCTCCCTCTCTTTTCTGACCATCAGCACTTTCGCCTGTGTAATGTTTCTACATGCCGGGGCAGGCAAAAAAACGGGCCACTGCCGGCTGAGCTGCAGACAGTGAGCCGCACGCTCTTCCCCGTGAGCCGCCCCAGCTCACAGTGCGAACACACGTCCTCGCAGTCCTCACAGCATGGCACCTAACCAATTACTTACTTACGTGGATCCAAACTTCCAGCAGAGAATGTTCAACGGAGAATTCTCAAAGGAGCCAAATGAAAGGAGCTACAGCAAACTGTGCCACAAAGTACATTACAGACATTAACGCTTCCATGTCACTTACATTTAAAAGAACCACTTTCCTATTCTTAAACTTTAATTGATTCATTTAGTTGTATAACCACAAGCACACACAAGACCACATTGGAGCCGTGTCTCCATACTATCAACATATTCAGATGTGTTTTTCAGAATGATTATGAATCCAATGCTCACTGCCTCAAACTCGATTTTGTTTCGTGTCTAGTGAATAATGCAGAAGGAGATTATCTTGGCCAGGCCTGTTCACAGCGACAGGGACATTTCTGGAGCATTCAGGCGAGGGCTGGTGTCTAAGTAGAGCATGCAAGAGGAAGGGCATGCTGTATCAAATCTGACGTGTACATTTCCTCGGAAAAAAAGCCAACGGGTAGTGGAGGCAACACGTTTGTTCAGATGTGGCAAACTTTGCAAAACCTACCCGCTGAGTGAAGAACCAGTGAAAAACAACCGTCCAACGTGGAACAAAAGCCATTTTCAGACATGAACTACTTCGACTTTGTCTTTCACATTCGAGGAACGCAGTGTTGTGGAGCCTGGGTAGAGCAGGCAGGAGGCAGGACATGACACAGGACATGTTTTGTTTACAACACATCCGCCTCAACCTTTTTCCAAATTCTTAGTTGTCATGTTTTACTTCGTTTTCATTCGGATATATCCGTAATGATTGTCTAATTCTACACCAGAGGCGTTGGACTAGTGCCAGAAAGTTGGACTATGGGCAGAAAATCCGACGGTGGTCTCTGGTTCGACTCCACGGAGTGACAACACAAAACATACCTGGATGACAACACCTGGATCTGTTCCCCACTGTCAAAGTGCCTACCCCAACCCGCTGTCTAAGTGCCCCTGAGTAAGGCAACTTATTCCCCCAACACCTGCTCCACGGGCACGGTGCATGGCTGCCCACTGCTCTGTGTGTCCTCCTGTGTTCACCAGATGGGTCATAGCAGAGGACAAATTTCCCCCCCTTGCATGTCGTGTGTGTGTGCATGTCGTGTGCGTATGCATGTGTGTGTGTGACCAATAAATGTATAATATAATAAAAGTATAATAAAACACAACACGAGAGCCCATTTGAGCTACATCTCATGCCACCATTGTGTTGTCTTTTCCAGAGTAAGGATGGATGCTCCAACGCTAAGTGCGGAGGATAAACACGCTGAAAGGTATTTTCCCAAGAAGCACCCTGCTCCCTCTCTCTCTCTCTGTTGTGCGCCATAAAGAGACGCGGCAACACCAGCATCTGCTAGCAGCCCTCTGACTGAAGAAGTGTGATCAAAGTGGTGCAAAAAAACAGATGCATCTACATTCACCGCAGACATGCACGGCTACAGTGTGGGCAGTAACACCCAGTGTTGCATTCATCAAACAGTGTTCAGGTCTCGTTTAAAGGTTTAAATTCTCCTCACAGTGCTCTGCTATCACTGTGGCTCACACAATACTGACTATCTGTTGTTTTTTTTGTTTTTTTTTCCGGCCTGCTAGGACTCCATGGACGGCAGTGTCGGCCAGAATGCATTGGCGATAGAATATATGTGGCTCTGTGATAAAAGGTCTAAAGGTACATTAGAGTGTACATAAAAAAACACACAGCTGTAAACATTATCTGCGACTCCCTAGGTGCATCTAATCACTGAGCCCGAAATCCTTCAACATGAGCCGATAAGCCGAGTGACAGCTGGATGTGACTTCGGCTGAGAAAACTGATGCCGCTTAAATCTGTTCATTTTGGAATTCGGCGTCATTTGAGGGTGAATTCTTCAACTTGGTGCTCCGTTACCTTCTCAGCTCTCACAACAGAGTCTTTAAGATTTGCAAATGCTCGGATTCTAGTTTCTGTCTTCTTTGCCATGGCAATGACAGCAAAGGCTTGTGGGTAGTATTATAATTAGATCCTAATGTAGTACCAAAATTAATTGAAATAATTCAAACTAGTGGCCTGAACATGAACCCATCATGTCATTACATTGGTCCCATGTTTCTTTATTAAAAAACGATTAATTGTTAATACCGAAACCAGTGAGTCGTTTCTATGTTAGCATGCTAATGTGAGCATTTAGCTCAAAGCACCGCTGCACAGCTCCACACTAGAGCTCACTAACACTCCTGTAGACTCCCAAGCTGTTTTCAGACATAAACTGCAGGAAAATTCAGCTTCATATATTCCAGACATTTTTTGTTCCTCTCATTCCAAAGAGATGTAACGAAATGGATCGGATCTGCCATAAGTTCCGGATTGCCTCAGTGTTATTCAGTCAAACCATAAACAACCAAGTAACGTAGATCACATCGATTGACGGCGACCACATATTTGTTCATATGTGGCAAAGTTAGTAACCCAAAGTGACAACCTGCTGAGAAGAGGATCTTACAACATGAAACAAAGCCATTTCCAGACAAAAACAAATTGGACTTTGTCTTTTACATATGAAGAACACAGCAAGAGATTATCTGGATCAGACATGTTCATATTATAGGAGAACTTCTGGAACATTCAGGCGATCACCTTATCACCAAAAGCTCTCGAATCACATTGTCTTTCCAAGATGACATCTCACCTTTGAGTTTATATGTGCATTTCATTCCGACATATTTGCACTTTTCTAGTTTTGCACCTGTTGTGTGATGGACTTGTCATCAGCACGCCCACTTGCTCGCTGTGACATTTTCCAGACATTTACCAGGGGGCTTGGCAGGAAAAGTTCTCCAAAATGTCCAGAACAACTGACTCAGACATTTGTGTTTTCACATACAGCCCCTACTGGAAAATGTCTGGACATTAGTGCACGTCTGAAAGCAGCAGTGTTGTTCTGTTTTTAAGTCGCCTACACTTCAAGTTCAAGTAAAAATCATTCTTCCAATTTGTAACTCTGAGGATACCTGCCAATGACAACAAGATGATGTCCGGTAACACTGTGTTGGCTTATACATTTCTAAGTCTCAAATATATGAAAGCTTGTTTTGTCAATCTAGCTCCTAGGGGAATAAGCATCACAGAAGAGACAGAAGGTTTTTTCACTACACACAAATGCGGATGCAGCACCTTTGGGTGAACATGGTGGTGCATTAACAGCCCTCATCTTTGCAGGTAAGAGTTTAGATCATAAAATGATTCCTGCCAATGATTTATTATTATTATTTGATGTTTGTTAAAATCCTAAAATTTTTTCCAGAGTAGTTGGTTGTTCGGGTGTTAACCTACTTAAAGGCGTAGCGCAGGAGGAAGCTGATCTTGCCACAGTTGTCGCCCTGTTTGCCTTCGCCCTGGTCGCCCTTGGGTCTGTAGAGCTCCGGCTTGATTTGCCCAATGCTGGTGACCTGCTCCTTCTCCTCACCATGGAAATCCGGACTGGAGAGCTGGTGAGTCATGGGCTTGGGCCTAAACAGACACATAAGAGCTTAGAGGGTGAATATCAAATGGAGAGCACAGTACAAACACACACACACACCCACACACACACACACAAACACATACTTTGTTTTAAAGCAGCTTAATCAAAGAACCTCTAGCGGCTAAAATCATGTAAATGAGTTTACCCATTGTTTGCACTGCGTTTGCAAAAGAGATGACACACCATTTTTACACCTGCATGCAATTAACTTTTAGTTAGTTGTATGATGTTGGTTCTGAGTTAAAACCACAAATAACACAGAGCTAAACAGCAGAATGTGCAGCATGGACCTCGTTGAATTATCTGAAGATCGGAAAAAATCTGAAAATATAAATAATATGCGGTTCGAGATGAGACCAATTTGGAGAAGCTCAAAACAAAAGCGATGTTTTTGCTTTTACGGACCCTTAAAAAGAAGCCTTCATTAGAGGGAAGCCAGATTAAAGCCAGCATCTTCTAAGAGCAATACGATTACAAAAAAAACTACCAGGTAATTTTTCCTTCATGTTATTTTTAATCAAGCCTTTTTCCATGGATTCCCTTTAATGATCATGAGCCTGAGATTAAAGCCCAACCCTGGTTTTATTCACTGTTTTGCTCTGACTTTAAAAACAACACACAACTACAAACTGCCGGATTTGATTAAAACACGTACACTGACCGTGGGGTGACCTGCTGCTGGGAATGAGCATTGGGCAGGTCTTTTGGTGGGTGGGCTCCACCCTCTGTGTTGGGCACATCCGGAGACGTCTGACTCAGCTTCAGAGTTCCTACCACAGGGAAAAAAACAGATAAAGTCCTTCTCTTTTGTGAGCGCTGCTGTGGCGTCGCTTGTTACAGCGACTCTAACAGAAAAAGCAATGTGTCTTTTCGTAACCCGGGGACGGCATCATTGATCTCATTGATTTTATTACACTGATTTAACAGCCACTGATTTAACAGCGCAGAGGAGGAGAGAAATGATCAGACGTATTTACAGCAGCAGAACATGAGCCAGGGCGAGTGCAGTACAACCCAGACACATGAAAAGAGGGAACATCCAGCTTCAATACAGACAGCCAGCAAATATTTGACTGTGAGCGATGATAAACAACCTGCACTGGTGTTGACAGCCAGCACAAATACAACAGAATCAACTCAGAGCTGCCGCCTGGGCCCATCTGTTTAAAACATAATTTTTCTGTGACATTGGCTTTTGCTGTAATTGTTTGGGTTGATATTGGACTTTTGTGGCCAATTCCAAACACACCAATATGTACATGCTTATTAACTCATTTAATTGCTTAGTCTTTTGTGGATTTGGCCTATACGACATACACAACCGAAACAATGATAGAGTCCAAGGGGATGTTATCATATATCTTGTTTTCTCCGAACGGCTCAGAATCAGATATTAAATTTACAATCATGTAACACAAAGGAAAGCCGCCCGTTCTCCCACTTGAGATGTGGTCAAACTGTTGAATGAGTGACGTGAAGTGGCTTGATGTCCACCAGCAGATGCAGCAATAAATCTGAGTATGTATTCCTCATGTTTGACGATTAGATCAAATTACTTTGTTTAATGTGGAGGGGTTGTTTGCCATAACAAACCAACACAGAATTAATGGCCAATGCTCCGGCTTTGGCGAGCTCATTGTTCGGGCACATTTAGTCTTCGGTTCAGTACCACTGCTCACATCAGCCTCGTTTCCAACAGGGGCAGCAGGCAGCAGTGTTCTGCAAACAAGCTCTGATAAAACTAAACGGTGAATAAAAGGTAAACGTTTAGTAGCTAAAGAGCCATATTTTCTCTGGAGTTTACAGAGACCAATGCACAGCTGAAAGGCAAGTGAAAGGTGGGGCCATAATCGTCAGGTGTCCACACGTCTTCTGGCTGCAAACACATTATCCAACAACCTTATGAGGCGATTAGATGTCAGTCTGTAAGTCTGTGAGCTGCACCTTAAGGCCAAACATTCATTATGCAGCTATGAGGAATAAACAAATCCATCCTTCAATGGAAATGTAGGCAATATTTGTTGTAGCTTAAACTTTTTACTTCTGCATAACTAAGGGTCTGTAATGAGAAACTAGGCCAGTAAGATGCAAAAGTGATAGTACTTGAATTTATATGTACTGAAAGAAATTACATGCACTTGAAAAAAAAAGAATTTATATGAACAATAATGGTCAGCATGCATCACATTGGTGCAACAGCGATATATTATTTGTACTGTATGTGGATATATGCACTGAACTCACTGCTGTGGGTTTATTAAGACGAGAAGTTATCTGCCAAAGCTTCACAGCCACACTGGTACAGATAGTGTCTAATGTCAGCTACCTTTCTCACCAGCGTTGTTGGGGTAGGAGTCCATGTCCAGGTAGGAATGCTCCTGGGTCTCTTGTGGCCCACCAGCCACACATCCCACTTCCCCCCTCTCCAGGCCCACCAGGTCAGAGAAGTGGGGATGGTGCTGGCCCTGCTGGCCCAGTGAGGGGTAGAGCGAGGACGAGGAGGTGCCCTCCTTCCTCTGCAGCAGAGGCGGCAAGAGTGACGACCCCCCTGTGCCACCGAGGCTTCCGACGCCGGCGCTTCCGGGCAGCAGCCCCGACGTCAGGCTCAGGCCTCCGCCCTCCTTGTCCCGCCATGGCAGCCAGCAGAGCTTCCAAGAGACGAAGAGGGAGACGGAGAGGAGGACGATGCCGCAGAATGTCACGATGACCGACAGCAGACTGACAGAGATTTCTGCAGAGGGTCAGGGAAGAAGGTAAAGGAGAGGAAATACAGAATAAAATGTTTATTTTCACACAGAGAGAAGAACATCTCAGCAACAGATCAGTAACCAACTGCGACACGAACACAAGTGAATAAGCAGCGTTTCAGTTAAAGCCTTCAACGCACACAAATTAGTCTTGCGTTACTGTGTGAGATCCCACAATGGCTGTGTTGCTTTTGTTTTACATATTAATTTACCGCTCATCTAATCAAATCATATTTAACAAACAAAACACAGTTCCTAGCCAATAAAATGTACATTCATGTGAAAGGGGTGGCAGAGGCAGCTGCTGTAGTTGTGGATTTTATTTCTTGTGTACTTCTCTTTAGCATTAATAGCTAGCAAGGCACGTAAGCATGAAACCGTCCCAAGCATTAGAATGGGATTTTTGTTGTTAAGACAATCCCACTGGCACCAAGCGTCGGGAATGCCAACTGTCAAGCAACGCATACGTGTTAGTTCAGTGTTAAAACCACAAATGTGAAACTCCTGATCGAAGTTAAGAAAAAAGTCAGAAAATCACCATTGTCGGTAAGTTTCATCATCTCAGAAACATGAATGAGTGTTTAAAATGTCTTGGCAATCCATTGAGCTGAAGCAAAGCTGTGGACTGACCAGTGGAAAGAGTTACAACACAACCCATACTTCTGTGCTCCCAGTGAATGTGTGTCCTGTATTTACACATTTAAACATTGTGAAGATCATGTGCCTGACAAATCAACTGTAGACCATGCAGCCGCATCACCACAACCACTGGATCTAAAAATCACATATTGTGGAGCAGGAGAGGGAGCCTGCAGTGGGTATAAAATCCTATAATGCAACCATCCCCAGGAGCTCAGATCCCACGTTTAAATCCTGAGCTTAAAATGGGGGCAAACGTCGGTGGAGTGGATATTATTAGGGGAGGAGAGGAGGTGAGGCGGGTGAGTCGGATGGGGGGATTTTGAAAATAATTAAAATAAAGAAAAAAATACTACCACCCCGCGGGGATGCCTCTTTTCAATGTCGGCCTGCATTTCCTCATGGTTTATGAGCGTTTTAATCTGTACCGGCTCAAGGATTGTGGTTGAGGGGTGGGGTGGGGCGGTGGGGGGGGGGGTGGATGTGAGGGTGGGGATGTGGGTGTTTGTGAGGGTGGAGCATGACTCATCCAAATGGTAAAAAAAAAGAAAAGAAAGTAGGCTACTAAAAAGAAAAAAACGCAGTTTCAGCACCAGACTGCTGGACAGCTCCTGCAACAGCCTCCGTCAGAGAGGGAGCAGGAAGGAAAGAGAGAATCAGCTCCAGAGCTCGGGAACTTTTTTTATTTCAGCCTGTCGTGGAGAAGGACACGACTGCATGTGTCTGAGTGTATCATATGTAAATGAATGATGAATTCATAAATTGGTAAATACCCAAAGCGCTTATAACATATAATAAAATAAAAAATATAATAAAACCTAATTCTGAATAAATCGACTAAACATACATTGAAAAATTATAAATATACTAAAGCCTTTTTCTTTAGGAGCATGTTACTAGTGTAAAAAAGTAATCAATCATAGATCCCAATGAAATATAGAAACATAGATCTGAACATGAAAATTCCATGTAAGAAGACCAGGAAGACAAAATACAGATGCATTGTCTAATGGGGATTTTTCCCTGTCGCCATCCAGACCAGGGGCCCACTAATTAACAAGTCCTCCTGTCTGTGGGCAGGCCAATCATTGCTGTAGTGTACTTAACATCAGAGGATAATGTTTCCCGACCCCTCCCTCCCACCACCACAACACACTTTGACAGTGTCACACAAATGGCTCCTTTTCCTGAACCCATTTTTTTTTCCAGTTTACTCAAATTCAGTGTGAATGACAACGACATTGTTAAATGATACACAAAGAGAAGGATGTTTTATCCGTAACAGAATAAAAACACAACAGCAGCCGTCAACCCTCGGGCCCTTGGGTATGTCCTCTGGAATTCTGTTCGCTTCCGTCTTTACGTGTCCCTCCCTCTCTTTTTTCTCTCTCACATTCTCCTCTATACAATCCCCTCCAACAACCCTCATTCCTCGCTGTAATTTCTTTCTCCATGCTGTCTGCCTCTGCACGCTCCGACTTGATTCCTCTCCTGCCGACTGTCTCTTTTGTTTGTCACCCTTACCTTCTCCACCACCTCCGCTGCCTCCCTCTCTTCGCTCTGTCTGGTTTGAATTATTCATCAGTCTGTGTATGTCATTAATCAGCACTTGTTCCAAAGATATGATTGGGGGAAGGGGGGGAGGTGGGGGATGGGCGATGGGGGACATCGATCTGTCGCGGTGGGGAACAAGAAGGGGTGGGAAGTGAGCGACAAGAGATGGAAAAGAGAGAACAGGGGAAGCGAGAGCGAGGCAAGACAGTACGTGACGATGAAGATCGGGAGACAGGAGGAGGGAGGAGAGTGATGGAGCGCGAGGAAAGGAAAAGCAGGCAAAGGAAGGTAGAGACTAGGTAGAAAAACAATCAGGGCAGAAAGGACAGTAGTGATGAATCGGAATGGAGGAAAAGAAAAAAACGATCCGAAGCAGCGAATGGCCTGCAGGGCTGGGATAGACGGAAAAAGAGGGGTGA
Organism: Platichthys flesus; assembly: GCF_949316205.1. Taxonomy (NCBI): domain Eukaryota; kingdom Metazoa; phylum Chordata; class Actinopteri; order Pleuronectiformes; family Pleuronectidae; genus Platichthys; species Platichthys flesus. The sequence continues at coordinate 16,006,862 of NC_084960.1, read as the reverse complement.
AAATGGATTGGTGCACATGTTGGAACGGACATATAAGCTGACTGGGTTTATTCCCTTTTCTTGTTTCCTCAGAGGTGGAGGAAGAATGGGGGAAGACTGATAAAGTCGATCCAGCTACAACAGCATGGGTAAAATAATTGACAGTGATTTAGAGCAAAACATAAAGAGGGGAGGGGTTTAAGGATGGGAAAGGTTAATGTATTGATCTGGAGGGGGTAAAACACAGCGAGGAGGCAGAGGAGTAGGTTGAACGTGTCTGGCAGATCAGGGGACGTTGATAAGACGCGGCTGTGATCCAACGGGCACAGGGACTGTCGGAGGCCAAACCACGCTCCTCCATTTCTCTCTCTTTAGGGCAGTCACAGTGCCTTCCCAAGCACTGATCCTGCCAAAGATCCATTGCTAATCCACAAAGCATAAAGAGCGAGTCAGCGGGAGGGAAGGTGGGTGGGATGGAGGTCTCTGAAGTGCACCGCGAAGAGCGACCGAGACTCCCTGTCAATCAGCGCCTGATGCAAGTCCATAGGGAGTTTTACATTGCTCCACATCAAACACTTCTCTGCTGCTTACACAAGCCATTCGTTGACAGCTTTCGGCGGTCGCAGTCCTCGGAGGGCTCAGAGACTTCCGTCAGCAAACACCGAAAAAGAAAAAAAATCACAGCTGGCAAGCGAGGGGGGGCAACGCCTCAAACCACGGTGTGCCATTTCTTCATAGAGCCATCCAAATCTCCAGAGGCAACACGCAGCCAATCCGGGCTAATCTACACTGAGCCACAGATATCCACGCTAATCTGCATAACAGTGCATTGCATTTCCAAATGCCTCAATGAGAAACCACACAATACCCTGCACACGGCACACTTCACAATGCAGCAACATCCATCTGCTCAGTTTGGTAAAAAAAAATTATGTATATAATTATATATATATATATATACTTTTTTTATAAATATATATATATAGATATAGATATCTATATATATAAATATATACATAGATATATATATCTATAAACGTGTGTGTAACCCAACTCTATGATAACAATCTCCGGGTTCTACTGAGAGTCTTTTGAGGCTCGTAAAAGAAATGGGATGGACTTGTACCGTTGCCATTTCAATCTAACAGATGAATATTTCATAGTTTGTTGTCCTGAGTGCAAAGTTTTCTAACTTTCTTTAAACATAAGCACTCCTTAACATTTGCCTTTCATACCGGAAAGTCAAGCGTACACTCATGTTGCTGTGGGTTTTCACAGGAGATCTGGCAACCCTGAAAATGACCTGTTCACGTTATGTGTGGGTATTCTGAATGTTATTGTTTCCACCACAGAATCACATTGATTCCGATCAGGGTGGGAACCTGGAAATCTTCACTGAAGCCCAGACTACAGGTCTGAGTGATCAGTTACAGCAAAACACAAAATCTTTTGGTATCAAAGATTCGCCCCCTGCAGGCTTGAAAGGAGTCTGTTAAATTCATGGTTTTGTTTCTCGCAGAGCAGCTCATACTGATGTTTGACACGCTCCTCTGGACGTTTTCACACCTCTTCCAATGTTAAAGCTTACATTCCAACTGACACAAATCCAGCTGACCACAGCCTCTGTTCTGAGTGAGGGAGGAAACTACTTGGTTTTATAAGCCACATTTCAAGTCTGCAGGAGATGACCCTTTACTACTACAGTGGGGTACTGCTTTAGGCAGGATGAAGCCGGCTCGACAAACTGTGGAGTCCTTTCAAAACAAATGCGATAAAAGCCCCTTTTACATTTGTGATACATGCGCATACAGGCAGTTGCCTGGGGCCCCGAGCTAAGAGGGGGCCCCAGGAATGGCTGATATTCTGTGATAATCTGATAAACCTACAGCAATGACAGTTTTGTGAGAACCTGAAAGGTGGGGTTAGCAGTTTTATTCTAATACTTTATTTATCAAAGTCTGCTAATATCTCCTCACTAGCTACATTCTGTGCGTAAACTGGAATAAAAATCGGGTTTAAATACACAGCCCTCGCTCTGTTTTTGTGAAACAAAGAAAGCTGGACTACACCCGAGCAGCATGACACATGTTCCAGCCAATTAGCAACATAGATGTTTGTGCTTGTACACAGGAACGTCATCACTCCTACTATTGGGGGATGGGAGGACGACCTGAAAAAGTGTCTTCAGATTGCTTAACACCACTATCTCACAAGTTATCCACACAATCATTTCCGCAGTTTTGATCCAAATGCTAAGTGCAAGCACCACCGACTGCAGCTAAGCCAAAGAAGAAATAACAAATGGATGAAGACCTCCATGAACATCTGTAAGCCGTAAAAGCAACATCGATCAACAGTGCAGAGGCCATCATGAGTTAAGATGAATGAAGAGGTTCCTGTCTCTGTTTGACAGGCGGTAACATTCATTTTCATTTGCTTGAATTGTGTTCAGTATTCTGTTGTCCCATCTGCTAAGGTTTGTGGTGGCTTGATCCAAACAGTTGAGATCGGTGATTCGCTTTGTATTGCAAGTTATTACAGTGCATGTGGGGGGCTGACCAGGCAGTGAAAAGAGGGGTGTATTTGTTTTTGTCTTTAGTTCAAACATCTACAGTTGTCCTTGTGAAGCATTTACCCCATCTTTGAATTCTATCCATCAGCCATGTACAGGACACTCCGACAACACCATGGTCAGAAACCCCCAACGAGGCCCCATGCCACTAACCTGGTAGCTCTGTAATTTTGAAAGTCTAGTTGAAGACTAGAATGTCTGGTGGGGGGTTGCACTTTAAGTTTACTATTATATACTGTATGTGTATGTACTTTCACACTCCGGGTAGCTGTGAGTTACCTGTGTCCAGTCTGTTGTGACCTCTCAGCAGGTAGACGAACTCCTGGCAGCGTTCGCTTTGGCTGTAGCCCCTTGGGGAGTTGAAGCACAGCTCTTCCACCAACACCAGCGCCTTCTTACACAGGTCTTCATCCCAGTCCCCCGACATCCTCCTATCCGCATCGCACTCTCACCAGCAGTCAGCCAATGACAGCGCAGCCCTCGCCGCCCTCACCTATCGGACGGCGCTCTGGTAAGTGGAGTATTGGCCCGTCCACCTTTTACAATGTGTGAACTGAGGAGCAGGAGGAGGAAGCTGAGGGAGGGAGGCAGCGATGGAGGAAGAACACAAGAAGCTCTGCCGGGTGTCTTGGTCCAGATCACAGAGACCAGACTGAAGTGCCCATGAATGACTGAGCAACACCCACCGCCCACACTGAAAAAGATAAAGGGAGAGAAACTGGCAGCGTCAGAGTAAGAACATAAAAGTGTACAAATCAACTTTTTGGCAGATTGGTCACCTTAACTATTAAAGTGGGAACACCGATGCCAAAACCATCGGTGTGTGCCCGATAGATCATTGGCTTCAGTGCTACATAATATCGCTTTAGCATACACTTTAAAGAGTTGTACGTCTCAGGGCCTGGCATCAAGTACAAGGTGAGAACATTTGATCGTGTTGCAGTCACGTATCTCCTGGTGTGTGAGAAAGTTAGCGAGATGTTTGCTGAGATTGTTGAAATTTACAGTAAAGCCACAGTTCAGCTTGGGTTGGGTCACGTTCTCCCTTGGTCTGCGTGGGTGTTCTCCAGCTTCCTCACGCAGTCCAAAGACAGTGCTCAGGTTAATGAGAGACTCTTAATGGTCTGTGAATGGTTGTTTGTCTCTGTATGTCAGCTCTGCGATCCGCTGGTCAACCTGCCCTTTCACCCTATGTCAGCTACGATTGGGTCGAGCTCCACCCACAACCCTCAAAAGAAGAAGCTATATAGAAAGATGGAGGGATGAGTGGTTGGTTCAGTTCACCCAATTTATCCAAAGAAACGTATCAAACCACTTGTCACACCAGAGGCTAAACATTTGGTAGAAAATACTACCTGATTGAACAACATTGACAACAACATCTGCGGATTTGTTGTAATTGATTAAGTGATTGTTGAAAAACAAAACACCGCTCACGGCTTTGCTCCTCAGCGTTTTTCAAATCCGAAATTAATTTTCATTTCCCCCTGTGCAGGGCTGGCGTTGAAAGGCTTTTGGGCAAATGAAGACACTATACAGTCTTATGTGGCTGGAAGAACCAAATCGCTGAGGTAATGAACATTAAATTACCCCTTGAGGTACAAATAAAGTATTCTGAAAAGTGGCTGAAAGCTGCAACGTTATGCACAGTTGTGTATTGATTCTTTGAGCGTTCCAAACACAAACCTTCTCTAACACACATTACACTGAGTTAATCATTTATTCTCCCAATTTCCTAACGGACATGTTTCATACCAAAGGACTCATTTTCACTAATAATTAAAATTCAATCTTCAGACCTTGAATAGCACCAGATAATTCAGTTCTCACTCCACGTGGTACTGGATTGCGCAGGGCCATACTGGCAGTGACCTCCTGTGGAACCAGTGATGAGTTTGGTGTCTAAAGCTAACGAATGAGTCGATCATTCTGACACTTTATGTAAAATGTCCATACAAAGCAGTGTTTACTGTTATTACGGGGTAATTTAGATAATTTTGAATAGTCAAATCAAATCCGTGTGAGAGTGAGGGACACACGCTGCTCAAACAAAACCAAAAGATTAGAAGAAAGAGATTAAGTGTCTTGGCTGAAAGAACCACCAGCTACCACAGATTCAGCTCAACATTTTCACCATTCACTGTAGATCTAAAGGGGGAAGCAAATCCAAATGAAATCATTCTTTTTAGCTTAAATGTTGTTAAAAAGCCAGATTTATTGTGTTTTACCTTTTTTGAGCTTGACTCTCAAGGTTCTGGGCAATGGTGACTTTACAAACCGGAGCGGGGACTTTCTCTGCATGTAATGTTTTCTATCCAAATATATTTGGCTGCGGAATGGAGAGTTATGCCTGCAGTGCATGCGTAACCTTTAGCTTGTTATTTTCCTAAACGTTTCCCAGCCCAGAAACGGGCGCCTGCAGACTAGTGGATCTTTTTGTTTTTCCTCACTTGTTTAAGTTGGTGAAGGAGACAAGCTCTTGGGCGTGAAGCTCCAACAGGAAACTGCGGAACTCGTCGCTTTCTGTGGTCTCATCAGCGTGGCTTTGGCGTCGCCGGTGGATTTGTGGAGACTCTTTTTTTGAAGCTCTCCAACATCACCTGGAAAAAAAAGAGATCAATGAATCAATAAGACACACAAAGACAAGTGCAGCAGAGACAAACAACAGCAGGAACAGCAACGTTTTGAGAGCGATAAAGTCCTCTAAAACATCAGATTAAGGAATAATTAACCGCATTGAGTCTGAATGTGTGGGATCCATGTCCTTTCATCGAAGAGAAACTAGACTTCTTTAGCATACTGTCTTTATTTTTGAACTCATTCTGTCGAAATAAAAGCGGGTCAATGCCCAAACTCCAGTTTCTCACAGTCTGTGAGGCTCGGGGGACATGGTCTAAGGGGAGTATATGCAAAGTTGCGTCTAATAATACAGATTGGTTGCAACAAAAAAAAACTGGTATTGAATATGCCTCGCCGGGAGTCCTGCACATGCCCTGATCTTGATCGAGAATAAATCACTGGAAAAAACAATGTTCATGGTGAGAGGTCAGCTCACTTCTCCGCCGAGATGCTTTGTCCTTGTAAAGCGACGGGCCTATTTCTCAAGCAAAGGGCCTGGTCGACAGGGGAAGGGCTATTGATCATTTGATGTATGTTGCTCTGTGAGGTGTCAGTGTCAGTCTTTGTGCATTGAGTAGTTCCTCCCCAGCAATGTTCAACTTATGTGTCCATCTGTCTTCCGGCCATCAATCAATCACCACATTAGGCAAAGACACATTTCACTCCCAACAAGAGCCGAAACAAGAAATACGTCCACTCCCCTCAGAGTTTTCTGTCTCTCCTGCTGAGGACAGAAACACACTCCTCCTCTCTTGTCTCCCGCTCCGTCCTTGTCTCTTTTGAGAGGCTGATTGTCACATTAGGATAGTGTGTCAGTCTAACTCAGTCTTACTCAATTTATTGCAGAGTCGGTTTATCTGTCCATCACGGCACAGCCTACTGCCGTGAAGTGAATCCCAAATAAGCGAATCAAAAAACGCCATCCTCACCCAACATCCCCACACTGGCGCTCCTCTTGAACCCCCTGCAACCCTCCCCCCAACCTTCACTCTCCCCCCATTAAGATACTAAATCTGTCTGAGTGACTTTAAAACCCAGGATATCTCAATCTGAGGAATGGCTGTCTGGCACAAAAACTGGCCGCCTCAAATGCCAGCGAGAGCATCCGAAGGGAGGGAGAGGAAAAGTAGAAAGGCACGAGACGGACAGAAAGAAAGATTGTGTGGTTAGAGAAAGAGGAAGAGAAAGAAGGGGAGGGAGGGATAAGAGAGATGCTGACATTAAATTGGTGGCGAGACAGATAAAGAGGGAGGGAAAGAAATTGGAGTACAGATGGGCCGAAACAAATCACATAGGAAGCCGCCGGCGAGGGTGACACAGCAACAATGGTAATCACGGGTTTGAGGATGCAAGTTACAACAGGCAAAATATTTTCTCGTTATTTACTGATAAATATGTCTTCAGACACGTGTCGACGAAACTGTCCACTTAGATACCGTCATGCCCAGAAACACACTTTTCAACTGAAGTGCTGAGAGCAACACTAAACCTCCCACAGATGCTCCCATTGACTGCTGCTCTGCCCGGGATCAATACTCCCCGGGAACAAATACGCCACAACACAGACCAGTCCACCAGTAAGGTCACTGTCCAATCGGGCAGATGAGACTGGACCAAGTGCAAGGTCACCATCTAATCACAAGATGGAGTAAGATAAATCCGAGTTTGCAGGTCGTGCTACGAAAATAAGCCGGTCAGTCAGATCAGGGGGGTGAAATCTGAGGGAAACACCTGAAACAAGGCTGCTGCGAAGTCAGAGCTGCTGCGAGTTCAACACTTCACAGGTGTCCTTGAGCAAGACACTGAGCCCCCTGGCCGGCCCCTCCAGTTAAACATCTCTTTTTGATTGGCTCTGTCCAGTCGTTACCTCCTCAATGTAGTTTACAGGCGATAAAGCAGATGAGGCGTCTATGTTTGTTCTCCCTTATAATGAAGGGATCATTCTTGTATTTGCACAGGGCAGGGAGATTTGGAGCTGCCATCAGGTGCATGGAGAGCAGAGAAAATAAAATCCCCAAAATCCAATACAAATTAGACTGAGGAAGCACATCCAAAATGCAAAGAAAAAAAAAAAGTCGACACAGTGCTCCTGAATCTTATTGCCTGGGCATACACCAATACATATTTTGAATAGATGCGCTGGATTTCTTGGATATTTGGCTCAGCATTCATCACAGAAGAATTCCGCTGGTTTTTCCCCATCTCTCAGATATTCCAACAAAAACAGTCAGAACAGAACAAAAATCCTGGAACCGGCACGAATCCGAACACCTTTTTTTTTTTCAAAAAAAGGAAAAATCAAAGGGGCTGCTTTTTTTTGTATTCAGTAACAAGGATCATGTTAGAGAGCGCGCCGGAAACCTGAAATCTGTCTGTGGAATCTGTCTCCGAGGGATGAATCACACACCTCAGCCTGGTTGGGGATTTACAGTGATAAGGCATTTGAAACGCTGCTGCCAGCTGAATGAGAAGCAGAAGATGCTCACCACAGCCCTGTGATCTATTGCAACCCTATATCATCATCTGGCTTTTAGTTCGTAGGCAAATTGTCTACGAACACTGAACACTTTCATAATTGCAAAATTTAACTGAGAACAGTCAGACTGGTTTTTGTGTGTGAACATAATGCTCCCGTAGACAAAGGAGTCTAATCCATTGGATATACCTAATAGGATGTTTCAAGCGGATTTCATTGAACCTGCTTTCAAGTCCTCTTATCTGCTGCCACGCTTTCTCTTTTGTTTCCATCTGTACCTAGAAGTAATCTTTAATTGAACCTCTCATCCTTGCCCCGAATGCTTTATTTGTTATTTTTTATAAAGTCTGCAAATGTGCTTAAGTGTTTAAGCAAATTTTACACTTGCGATGTCTGTGCTTTCACAACATTTTTCACATTAACAGTCTTCCTTCTAAATTCACGTCGGTTCCAAGCTGCTGCTACGCCACAGACGGGCGACTTGGCCCTGTGACCCCGCTCCTCTCTGTTCCAGACTTTGATGCTGTCTGCTCCGTTGTACCCTGCTGAGCAGCATCATGTTGTGTACCACCTCGAATCGATGTACTTTTGTACCCTTAGATCATCCGCCATTTTCCGGGATGGCCCCTGATTCAGGGAGGTCATGACCTCGCTCCACCGGCTCTGGCATATCCACCCTTTTGTTTTGCATCACTTCCTTTTTGAGGCCACAGCGAGGTCTGCGTGACACAATGCTATCATCGCTCCCCTCTGCTTATTCGTCTGTGACGGATTGATGCACAGGGCTAAACAGATCGGGCTACTACAACCCATCCTTCTGGTTACTCCAGTGGAGCAGTGCTGTGTTTCAACGGGACAGAGAGGGCGCCGTATGAGGCCAAGATTGAGCGTGGGGATATTAATGTCTATTGACTAGAGGTAATGGCTTTGCTGAGCCTCTGCCTCGAGGTTGTTCCAATTTAGCCTGTCCTATAATAGCTCCTGGACACCCTTTCAGCAAATAAACAACATGAGATGGGAGACAGGGGGCTGTTATATCTGGCTAAGACCATATATCTCTATAAACATGCAATCGGACATGCACTCGCATCCGAGCAAGATCTTTTATCTCCACCTATTTCTATCGCACAGTCATTCACACATTCAAAAAGGCTGCTGTTCAGGCTTTCACAGCTCCTCAGCACGTTGGCCCATTTGGAGCTGCCAGTGACTAAATTATCTATAACATGAAACCGGAAATAGAAAGCGAGTGGCCGTGCAGCCAGGAAAACCCTGAGATACTGGTGCTGCTCTTCCTGTCTCCGGCACACAGCCACTGGAGCTGCAGAGGGGGACCTATTTACAGACAGGGAGTGTAATCACACACACACACACACAGACAACGGGCCGCCCTCACTTCATTTTTCACCTCCTGCTATGTCAGAGTCGGTGAGTCAGTGGGTCTCAGTGGGTCTTTTTTCTCTCTTTTTGAGAACCAGAGGACCTGGTGCCTCCCTGATGGTGGGGTGTGGGTGGAGAGGAGGGTGCAGGGGATGGGGAGGGGAAGGGGGGGGGGGGGATTACGCACGTCTTACGCACGTCAACCTGTCTGTGTGTTTTTCGCGTGCCCGTGCTCGCATCACCCCACTGTCTGTTCGGCTTGCATCTAATGGGGTTTGCGTGGGATCAAGAAGAAAAAAAAAGTTAAATCATCATCATCACCAGTGAGGAGAGCTGCCATTGATCCACTTGTAATGCAGACATGTTACGTGTTACACAGGCTCGTGCACCCTTTCTATGTGGACTGCCTGTACATGCATGTCCACTCTATGTGCTCGGGAACATGTAGCCACCAATGGCAGGATGCAAAATGTTGGGGACACGATTAACACACATGTAATATTGATGGAAAACATGATGCTGGATTCAGGGCAGATCCAGCGTCAGTGCACGGTGCGGGATCTGCGGGATCGAAGCAGGTACATGGATGACGCGAATAACGCGCATCGCACCACGGAGCCTTGGACTCATCGCTGCCTGCGGGAGCCTTTTAACAAAAAAACATGGGGACTGTCTCCCTACCTCGGCGCTGCAGAACCCACTGCCTCCCTCTCCGTCCGATTCCCGATTTACGAGCTGCTCCGCTGTTTTAGTCAGATGCGACGCTTGTTAAAGGGGCAGTCCGCCCTCCTTCTGTCCGTGCCTCTATCTGCCGTCCTCTCCAGGACGCACCGAGCAAGAAGAAAAAGAGGAAGAAGAGAGGAAGAAGAAGAAGAAGGAGAAGGAGATGGTGTAGACTGGGAGGGAGAAATGAACAATATGATATCTCTCCCCTCCCCTCTTCTCCCTCCCGTTTCCTGTGTTCTTCTCTTATATTTTACCCCCTCCTTCTGTTTTTTCCTCCTCTCTATTTCACTGTCCCCCTCTCTCTCTCTCTCTCTCTCTCTCTCTCTCTCTTCTGGTTTTCCTCCCTGTGCTCTGAATACTAATACTGTGTCTTTCCTCTCACTGCCTCCACAGCCCGGCCAGTGCTAAAGACTGATGTAGGGAGTGCAGAGGGAAAGAGTGTGTGTGTGTGTTACTGAGAACCAGGGGGTGGAGGGTGGTTAATGGCCACTCTCAGCCCAGAGGGTAGGTGGTTGGGAGGGTGGGTGGGTGTGTAAGAAGGCCCCAGGATCTTGTTTGGTCTTATTAGAGCTTTGATTAGATAATAATACTTCTGCAGATGCCCCTGGGGACGTGGTGGTGGTGGTGGTGCTGTTGGAAATGGGTTGGTGGTTTTTTTCCTGGGGGGGGGGGTCACATAAGATGCTTATTTACAGCATAGCGTCCAGGAGATGGGAGGAGGTAGAGGAGGAGAAGAAGAGGACGTGCTGGATGTCGGCCTGTTTGTCTGTGTGTGTGCGTGTGTGTGTGTGTGTGTGTGTGTATGTGTGTGTGTGTGTGTGTGTGTGCGTGTTTGTGTCTGTAGTTTGGTCTTGATTGGACAATATGTGTCTGAGGTACAGAACCTCGTGTTTTGATGGCGTTTAATCAAACTTTGAAGCCACGCCACGGTCACACGGTGTGACGAACGATCGATCTTTAAATCAGTTTTTTTCAGTTAAATCAGTTTTTTTCTCCATCTTGCTTTAATAACACCATTCCGTAAAACCATATGAATATCTTCAGGGGGGATGTTAACACACACATGTAGTTTGAGTGAGATGGAACCATGAACACGGAAGTTACAGCAATTTCGTATTTCACAGCGAGTTGACTTTAAAACATTATCAATGTCTTGAGACACATCTGATACAGTCTGATATGGTTGAGGTCAGTGGATGAGGAGGAATACATCCAAGTGTAAGACAAGCAAAAAAGAAGACATTTCTTGTTGCCACCAGGGGGCGCTGGGGTTTTAAGTCATAAATTCTTAGTAGACGTCATCAGGCCGGGACTTTGATGTGTTTTACCTCCATCTTGTTGTGATGACACTAATCTTAGTTTGAAGTTGATCTGATGAAAGCCCTCGGACAAGTACTTTCATTATACCCCTAGCGACTTTTTTTTTTGTAGCTGGTCATGATACACCTATATACCGATTTTAGTGAAGATCGGTCAAGGGGAAACCTAGGGGCTGGTTCCAGGGGGCCTTGCAGAGCCAATTTTCAGAATATGTACACTATCGTTCAATAGTTTGGGGTCACCCAGACAATTTCGTGTTTTCCATGAAAAGTCACACTTTTATTAATTGAATGAGTTGCAAAATGAATAGAAAATATAGTCAAGACATTGAAAAGGTTAGAACTAATGATTTTTATTTGAAATATAAATTCTGTTCTTCAAACGTTGCTTTCGTCAAAGAATGCTCCATTTGCAGCAAGTACAGCATTATAGACCTTTGGCATTCTAGCTGTTAATTTGTTGAGGTAATCTGTAAAAATTAGCAACCCACGCTTCCTGAAGCCCCTCCCGTTAAGTTGGATTAGCTTGATGGGCACTTCTTGCGTACCATACGGTCAAGCTGCTCCCACAACAGCTCAAGGGGGTTGAGATCTGGTGACTGCGCTGGCCACTCCATTACAGACAGCATACCAGCCTGCTTCTTCCCTAAATAGTTCTTGCATAATTTGGAGGTGTGCGTTGGGTCATTGTCCTGTTGTAGAAGGAAATTGGCTCCAATCAAGCGCTGTCCACAGGGTATGGCATGGCGTTGCAAAATGGAGTGATAGCCTTACTTATTTAAAATCCCTGTTACCTTGAACAAATCTCCTACTTTACCAGCACCAAAGCAGCCACAGACCATCACATTACCTCCACCATGCTTGGCAGATGGCGTCAGGCACTCTTCCAGCATCTTTCCACCTGTTCTGCATCTCACAAATGTTCTTCTGTGTGATCCAAACACCTCAAACTTTGGTTCGTCTCTCCATAACACTTTTTTTCAATCTTCCTCTGTCCAATGTCTCTGTTCTTTTGCCAATATCAATCTTTTCTTTTCATTGGCCAGTCTCAGATAGGGCTTTTTCATTGCCACTCTGCCTAGAAGGCTAGCATCCCGGAGTCGCCTTTTCACTGTAGACGTTGACACTGGTGTTTTGCGGCTACCATTTAAAGATGCCGCCAGTTGAAGACCTGCGAGGCGTCTATATCTCAAACTAATATACTCTCTCTAATATAGTCTTCTTGCTGAGTTGTTCACCGGGGCCTCCCACTTCTCTTTCTACTCTGGTTAGAGCCCGTTTGTGCTGTTCTCTGAAGGGAGTAGTACACACCGTTGTAGGAAATTTCTTCACAATTTCTCGCATGGAATAGCCTTCATTTCTAAGAACAAGAATAGACTGGGGAGTTTCACATTAAAGTTCTCTTTCTTTGGCCATTTTGAGAGTATAATGGAACCCACAAATGGGATGCTCCAGATACTCAACTAGCTCAAAGGAAGGCCAGTTTTATAGCTTCTCTCACCAGCTAAACAGTTTTCAGCTGTGCTAACATAATTGCGCAAGTGTTTTCAAAGGTTTTCTAATCATCCATTAGTCTTCTAAGGTGATTAGGAAACACAATGTACCATTAGAACAATATAGTGATAGTTGCTGGAAATGGGCCTCTATACACCTATGTAGATAGTTCAATGAATAATCATTTACCACTTTAACAATGTATAAAGTGTTTTTCTGATTAATTTAATGTTATCGTCATTGAAAAAAACAGTGCTTTTCTTGGAAAAATAAGGACATTTCTAAGTGACCCCAAACTTTTTAACGGTAGTGTACATTTTCACCACTTTCTCATTTTCTGCAAAGTTTGGTAAGAAGTTCAGCATGTTAAATCCCTCAAAAATAGTTCAGTCTTCCAAATTTGGACGGAAGCAGCATGTGAGGCATGAGAAGAATTTTCTAATTCTCTTTCTTATTCTTTTCAGCAGCTTTTTTTTTCCACTCGAGGAAGCTTTGGCTGGAGCGGTGATGTCTGAGGCCTCGTCAGAACTCCAGGAGACTTCCTCACTGGTGTCATCATTTCCAATGATCAAACAGACAGAGGTATCTCTGGGGTTGATCATCAGGTCAGACTCTACGGAGACTACCTCACTGACGTCATCATCTCTGATGGTCAACCAGACCAAGGCATCTCTGGGGTTGCTCTGCAGATCAGACCCTTTGGAGACTTCCTCACTGGTGGCATCATCACTGATGGCCGACCAGACCGAGGTATCTCTAGGGTTGCTCTTCACGTCAGACCCTTTGGAGACATCCTCACTGGTGTTATCATCTTCGATGGTCAACCAGACCGAGGTATCGCTGGAGTTGATCATCGGGTTAGACCCTTTGGAGAGTTCCTCACTAGTGTCATCATCTCCAATGGTCAACCAGACCGAGGTATCTCTGGGGTTGCTCTGCAGGTCAGACCCTTTGGAGACGTCCTCACTGGTGTCATCATCTCCGATGGTCAACCAGACCGAGGCATCTCTGGGGTTGCTCTGCAGGTCAGACCCTTTGTAGAGTTCCTCACTGGTGTCATCATCTCTGATGGCTGACCAGACCGAGGTATCTCTGGGGTTGCTCTTCAGATCAGACCCTTTGGAGCCGTCCTCACTGGTGTCATCATCTCTGATGGCCGACCAGACCGAGGTATCTCTAGGGTTGCTCTTCAGATCAGACCCTTTGGAGACTTCCTCACTGGTGTCATCATCTCCGATGGTCGACCAGACTGTGGTATCTCTGGGGTTGCTCTGCAAGTCAGACCCTTTGTAGAGTTCCTCACTGATGTCATATTCTCTGATGGGCGACCAGGCCCAGGTAGCGCTGGAGTGGATCTGCAGGTCAGACCCTTTGTAGAGTTCCTCACTGTCGTCATAATCTCTGATGGGCGACCAGACCCAGGTAACGCTGGAGTGGATCTGCAGGTCAGACCCTTTGGAGACTTTCTCTCTGGTGTCATTGAAGGTCGGCGAGCAGGTGGTGTCTGGGGACACTATTGTCATGTCAGAACACCAGGACAGTTCACTGGTGGCAATTGGGGAGTCTAGAGCCTCCATCAAATCCGAGGAGTCTTGGTCCATGGAGCCAGAGTAGCCGCTGTCTGAGGTTGAACAGTGGACGCTGTCCTCAGTGGGGCAGACCCTCATTGCTTCTTCGGAGGTGGTCCGACTGGATGAAGGAAGACAATCAATTAGTAAATCAGTCACTGTAAATTAATTCAAACCATCCATCCATCCAACCTGATGTGTTTTGTTCCAGTGTGAAAGGACATGTGGGCACTAACTAGTCTCTGCTGCGGACGTCCTCCCTCAGGTGGCTCATGGATATGAAGGGCAGCTTCAGAGCTTGACGAGGAGAGATCCTCTGATCCCAGTCGAGATGCAGCAGCCCCTCCAACAGAGACACAAAGGCCATGCGGTCTCCCATCTCAGCCGCCCCCAATTTTGGATGGATCTGGATTTTAAAACAGGTTTCAGGTCAGATGATCAAGCTCCCGAATGAAAGATAAATAATTGGTGCAGATCCAGTCTTTACTTGTTCAACTCATGAGTGAGTACTCACATGAATCAGGCCGTTGAGGGAGTCCAGCTGCTGGATGAAGCTCTCGTTTTCCTCTGTTTTCACGTTATTAACAGCATTGTATTCGTCTGCAGTCTGAAGGAACAAAAATAAATAAAGATGAGAACAGGGCAGTATGATTTAAACATGCTCCATTAAAATTCCCAAACATACAAGAACATGTTTACTCTACCATCAGTCTCCATGATGGACTGTCTTCACCCTCCTCTTCGATGAAGAATCGCTCGCTGTACTTGCCAGCACGGAGCTGGTGGTCCTGCGGCAGGCCCAGCACTGTCACCAAGTCCTTCATCTGCAGACAGAGTACACATCATGAGAATCACATCCCCTTGCATTCTCTATAAATATGAATAAAAAATCCAATTGGTTATGTGATATATACCATTTCATATTCGCACTTTAAGGAGAACAGGTTTTGAGCCAGGTACAGGAACGCCAGTACGCACCCGACCCCCCATACATCGACGGCCTCGGTGAATGGAAGACCCAGAGAGATCTCCGGAGCCCTGAGAAGGAAAGACATGAGCCACAGATGAAAAATCTGTTGGAACATTTCAGGGCAGAGAAAATAACGTTGCTAAACAGATGCTGTGCAGGATGAACTCACCTGTACCCACACGGCTGGATCTTCATCCCCAGCCAGACTTGGGACGCCATCACGGCTAAGCCAAAGTCAATTAACTTAACCTTGAGTGGCTGATCCTTCATGTTCACGAACATAACATTGTCTGGTTTTATGTCCGTGTGCAGGACCCCGAGACCCTTCAGGGCATCTAAGGCCACAAAGAGCTGCAGGGACACAAAGAATACACAACATTTAGAATTATTTCTTCCATGTGCTATTGTTGGGTGTTCGGTTTAGGTTTAGGTTTAGGGGATCTTTTTAACAGAAGAGTGTTGGTTTCATGATGCATTGATCGCTGCAACATACCTGCTTGGCAACTGGGCGGATCTCATGGAGAGGATACGGCTCCCACTCTCGCTGCTTTAGCAGGTCATAGAGACTAATGTCCAGCCGTTCAAACACCAAACAGGTCTGGCCCAGGTGCTGGAATACTTCATGGAACTTGACCATGTTGTTGAGATCAGCATCCAGGTCGCTGATGACTTTCAGCATGGTTACCTGAAGAGAGGAGAGGAGACGTGATAAGACTACACTATCAGCAGTTTGTGAGCAGCGACATGCTCTGATGGAGCAGACAACACCTGAGCACAGGAATTTAACAAAGACTTCAGTGTCCTGCCTCATGCTCAGCGTCCCGGGCGGACCTGGTGTCCTTCATGATCTTCAAAGCCACCATCTTTTTGGTGATGAGGTTCATAGACGAGACGATTGTTCCAAAGCCGCCTTCCCCAAGAAATTCCAGGACTGAATAGGAGGAAGAGCTGCTGTGGATCGTGAGGCAGTCCTGAGCGTCAGGTGCTGTCAGTGAAACTGTGAAGAGAGATGGTGGATACAGATTATGTGACGTGTGTTTTCAGTGTGAGAGATACATTCAGAGAACACAATACGAAATAACGCACAACAGGACTCAAATGTCTTTGCATTTCTCTGGTTGTCATTTTAAGACCATGTGAAGACTAAACATTTGACCGACATTGCGTTGATAACCTGATGACTTAAGTTATTTATGTTTTCAGTAAACGGATCAGACAAGATAATGTTGATGCTGTAGATCAAACAGCTAAAACCTCATTGGCCTCAGGTCACAAACAAAGAGTTGATCTTTCTCGGACATGAAGTCAGTGCAGAAAGTGACACACAGGCCACTGTTTTCAGAGTCTTACCTGAGGCAGCAGAAGAATCTTCTAGATATTCCCAGGATGACATGATATTAGCAGTTCAGTAAAACTGGGAACCAATTTGTAATCCAGAGACTACTTGCTGGTGGATATCTCCCCAACCACCAAAGGCGAACTGAGTCCTGTCCATCAAAACTCTCCTTTCCATTAAAGCTAAGCCTCTCAAAGGACCTAACAACATGATGTCCTATGAAATCAAAGGACCTCACAACATAATGTCCTATGATTTTTCTTTTTGTAATTTGAATAAACTTTATTGGTCCCCGTAGGACAAAACAAACATATACATCATTTAAAAACATAAAACAGCAACTTCTTTGAAATGTTTCAAATAATGACATTGTAACAGTGTGTGAAAGTGTGTATATATATATATATATATATATATATATATTTATTCAAATTTTAATTACAAAAAGAAAAATCATAGGACATCATGTTGTGAGGTGAAAGTGTGTGAAAGTGTGTATATATACACACTTTATATTTATATATACACACTTTCACACACTGTTACAATGCACAATTTAAATATATATATACGTGTATGCCTGCAGGACCTGTGGAAACTACTTGTTTTGTGGTTGTCGCAGATTATTTGGAACATGACGTTGCTGTGTGTGTGTGTGTGTGTGTGTGTTTGTGTGTGTGTGTGTGTGTGTGTGTGTGTGTGTGTGTGTTTGTGTGCATACCATGGAAACCTGGATGAGAAATATACAGAGTCCATGATCTAGTTAGAATGAGACTTATTGGAGTCATGATTAGATTATAATATTCCTGCAGGCCTCATACAAGAAGAGAGGAGGCACATACATATGTTTCTCTGGTTTATGGTAACATCCCCAGTGGGAAAACGATGACCCTCCGTGATCGGTCTGGAGTAAATCTGGGTATTGTGTCAAAGTGCTTTTCTTTAAAGGTAATATAGCCAATACTCTTTTCACAAATCTGTGATCAAAAATGTTTTCGTAGGAAGACCCTGCCCTCGACGTTTGTGCTCCCTTCAAGGTGTCACCTATAAAGTCCATGGGGGTTGTGAAGCCGAGTGACCTTCAACCAGAACCTTAACTGAATAAAGCTTCCCTGTATATGGTAGACCTATCAAAAGAACAATCAAGCTAGCTAACTATAGTCTGTATCTGAAGGTGGACAACACCTCTCCACTTCCTCCAATTGTACAAAAATGGAGCCAAAATATCTCAGATACGAGCGCCGCCATTTTACGCTTTTCACTTAATCTGGAGCCAGAGTCTGCACAGTATTGTCTGTGGTTTTGTATCATAGTATCAAAGTCCCATCAATATCCTGTCAATCATGACATTTCACCTAGTTTTGACTAATTACAACCAGACTTATAAGTTCCTTGATCCAACATCGATGTGATAACCAGAACCTAAAATGATAGCAACCATTTTTGAGAAAAAAATCATTTGATGTGTACTTTTATTTTGGTCCATGTCCCATCTGCTAACATGGAGGAGGCAGGGTTTATGAGCTACACTGCAGACAGCCACCAGGAAGTGATCAAGATGGTCTAGCTTCACTTTTGGAGAGCTGTTTTCCATCTGAATAGACAGTCTAGGATAACATTGTTAGCCAAGCCCTGCCATGCTGTGTATAGCCCAAAGACTAATACATAAGGTCTAGTTTCAGTATTTCTGGTTTTAAAGTTTTGTCCGAAAGACATCCCATCGCATAAAAGGGATGACAATTAGCAAGTCCACACATTACATTTTTGCTTTATAAACTTTGAGAGGGACAATGGTCACAGGGATGTTTGGATCCCAACACACACACAGAGGGAATGCAAATTGAGACATTGCTCAGGACTATTACCCCACCATCTCTTTACATAGGAATTAGCCATTAATAGCCATATTCATAATTAAAATATGGTGTCCCTCAGGGCTCCCTTTGGGGTCATTTTCCAATAAAATGAGAATAACTTAAATTCAGCCGCAGGGCTTTAGTTTCCATATGTAAAATTAAGAATCACATCACAATCATCATCTTCATCAAAAGAAAAAACAAGACGTTAAATTTATCAGCCCAAAAAAACAGATGGTCTGTGGTATGACAGTGCCAGCCTTAGCCCGTATTTAAGTCAAGTGATCCCTCGGCCCCTGGAGATTCTCTGTTGCCATTATAAATTGACATGGTAGGAGGCAAGGTGGCCTAGGGAATAGAGTGGGTATTCTGCAACAAGAAGGTTGCTGGTTCGAATCCCGCTCTTTCCCATCTGCATGCCTAAGTGTCCTTGGCAAGATACTGAACCCCTAAATGGCCCCTCATAAATGTTGATTGTAATAAAATTGTAAGTCGCTTTGGACAAAAGCGTCAGCTAAATGACATGTAATGTAATGTAATAAATGTAATAAATGGTGAATAGTGTGCTTTTGATGCTTGTTTTCCATGTGATGTATAGCTGATGTTTCCAGGATCACCAATCATTGTCGGCATTCCCTCATTTGTTACCGCTATGCAGATATTTCTCCTTAAAGCTACTTCGGGCCCCGTTGTTTCTCTTCACAGAAAAATAAGTCATTGGCCGTGGTTTTGGTAAGAACAGATAACTAGCGCATTATTCAAGTCCTCCAACTGTGAGTTTTGTTGTCAAGATAGAGGCATGCACTTTCATATTTAAAGACAGCTTACTGATGAATTAATCATTCCCCCAGACTGTGCCGAAAAAACCTAATGGGGCACACAACACAGAGAACATCAACGCCTTATTAAAAATACTGCTATGGTAATTTGACATGCATTTGGCTCAAAAGCTAAAAATATAATCACATTTAAAAAAATAGCCCTCAAACTGTGATTTATTCATATAAATACATGCAACAGAATAAGGCACACTATATTGAATTGGCTTAAGTAAATATAATTTAAAAGGAGAGAAATGAACATGAGAAAGATTCAGAATTTTTTTTGCGAATCCATTGATGACATATTGGGAGAATTCAAGATCTTCCTACTGAGCTTTTACAGCGATCTACATTAATTCTTTATCAGGCTGACAAAATAATTATAGTGTCGCTTCTGATATATAACAATTACCAAATGGACCAAAATATATCTTGAGAATCCCTTAGTGTGATAGTTTATTACACCGACCACATAATAATATATTCTCTGCCCCACTTTTCACACTGACAAAGATGATAATATCTTGTCCGTCACTACATATTTCCCCCAAAGAATTAAGCAGGAATGGGTTGTGGCCGGATATTATTGTAAATTGAAAAAAAAAGAAAAAGAAATGTACAAGTCCATCGCAGCTCGATGAATTAACATCTCATAATTATGTGTCAACCTTTTTTGTCGTCAATGTGAAAACAGTGATGGCAAGGATGGAAAATAGTTGTGTTTGGAACCCTGCAGCGAGCGATGATTGACTGATGAATGAGGGTAAACAGAGACCTCTGTTAGCTGTCACAGCAGTGCATAGAGGGAGGCTGAGACGCACAACAGAGGTGGACAGGGGTGCGTGGTGAAGAGACAAGGAAAGGAGAGGAAGAGAGAAGAAAAGAGAGGAAGGAAAATTAACCAGATGCGACCGAGAGAGTAGAAAGTAAAAGCTCGGCCGGGGGCAGCAGCCACTGTCAGCCCAGAAACCGTGTTTCCTCTAAAACAAGCTCCAGCATGACAATATCTTGCTTATATGGGACAAATTATCCCCTCTGACAAGTGCACACAAAAGAGACTTAGGCACTTGTTTAACACACACACACACAACACACACACAGCAAAGCACTGAGACTAGATGCATCTAAACATCACAACACATGTGCCGATATATTAGAGGGAGTAGACCAAGCTATGCTGCAGGGGAGAAGAGCCCAGAGAGAAAGGTTGAGAGAGACTTAGACTTTAGTTGTTAAAAGCATAAGGCACAATGTTATTTTAATGTTGAAGTTGCGAAATGCATTAAAAGGTTATTTGCGCAACCCATAAGAAAAAAGGAGCATTAGGGGGTTTCCAATGTCCCCCAATTATTTTTCACACTGACTCACATTATAATTTTATGAGATAACAAGAAGTGCCAAACTGTTTTAGGCCTCCACGAACCAGTGCAGTATCAGTCTACATACATTTATTTTCCAGACCCATATTCTCTAATACTTAAGGTAACAAGGCAAAACGTGTTTGTAAGGTCACAGTGATGTTGACCTTTGATCCCCAGATTCTAATCTGGTCATCCGGAGTTGTAGGTTGCGTTCAAATAGGCCTTGTTGATAGGATCCTTCCTAACTGAGTGAAATGACCTGGAAGTATTTCAATGTCCACCATTTTAAGAGCTGTTCAAATTTATAGTTCACAACATCATCACAACGAAATCTCCCCACCAGTAATATAAGGTTTTCTCATCACGTTGTTATATTATTTCAGCATTTCAGTCCTTTTGGTTAAATTTTTTATTAAATCTGTTTTGTGTTAAATACCTCTACGTAAGTGATGAATTAATGTTCCCTGCATCTAATCTGAACTGCCATTCTATTTTGGACAGGAAACTTTACTTTAACTGTCAGCACACAGTCTACAGCACAGAGTACTGCACATTTTGTGAATATCTTCTGGTATAAATAAAGTTGTTATTTAAAAAAAGGCAAAGTTTAGATAGAGCAGTAATTTCTCCGCACAGTGGTTCTCTTTTCCTAATTTCTTACAGCTTCTGCTTCACATCTTTCCTTGACCCTGTGAGATATCCCATCAGGGTCAAGGCATAATAGTTAGGAATAGAGATTATTCTGACTTTTTGAACGCATCCCCAATTGAATGTTGAGCATGAGGTCACCCTGAACTCTGTATAAATTTGTTTATGGATGCTCACACAAAATTTAAATAAATTCCCACAAGGTGTTTGAACTGTCATGTTCCAGAGACAGAAAATGTTTTTCATGAGATCAAAGCGACCTTAACGTTTGATCACCAAATTCTTATCAATTCTTCTTTGAGAAAGTCCCCCATGTGTTCTTGTGTTCACAAGACACAAAATGTGTTAAGCAATAGCAAATGTAACCTTTGAACACCATAATCTAATCATAGGATTAACAATCTCTGGTGAGAAATTATTTTAAATATTTTGCTGTATCTTAAATCCGAGGGAAGTGAAACATGAACTTTAGCACAGAGCTACAGGGGACCAAAACGCACCAGGTTGCATATTAAGGTTAATGGTGGTACCAACATTTGTAAAAACCCCAGCGGTTTGCTATACTAAACTTTTTTAAAGAGATGCCTCAGGAAAAAAGTCTTGAGAGGGGACTTCTCTTCCCTTCATTTATTTAGGGTAATATTTCCTTCGGCGAGACTCTCGAAAGACAAATCCTTTACTGCTCAATTTGACACCTGTTGTTACCTAAAGCAGTACAAGTCAAATGAATAATGCATCCCCCCTGACATAGGTTGAGATTAGCTACCTCTGTGACACCAGCCCACAGACTCATTGCTGGTTGTTGCTACATTACCTCACCTCAGCAGCTCAGTGGGGACAAGGCTCTTTCAGATGGCACTGCCAGCTTTTTTCTACAAGCGCTTAGGACTTCTTTCCACTCGTCTTCTTCTCTTCCTAATTGCATATGTATGATGGTCACCTCAAAATATTAAAGCAGTTAAAGGGTAAAAGAAGAGAGCTACTCACACTTTAATGGCGATGTTAGGATCCAGAATAACAATATGTATAACTATGGAACAAAAGCAGATAGGGATTTATTTCATATGAGGTACAGTGGTCTAGATATAGACACTTCATGATCCCATGATCTTCTTATTTGAAATGCTTAGCACAAGCATGATTCAGGATCTGTGCTTTTAAACTTAATGGTTAAAGGAGACGTATTATTCTCATTCAGGTTGATAATTAGCTCCTGTCTCTGAAACACTGAAAAAGAATCATATGTCTGCTATAATTCAAACTTCCTGCACTTTGATTTCTGACTTTTATAGTCAAATAGCAACTCCTTCACACTTTGAGTGTGGTGAGATTGAAGGCCCCAGAATTGTCATCTGTGGTAATCCCCTAGAGCTGCTAAAGTTTACCACTATAGGCGTATTAAGGCTGACTGCAAGACAATCATTCCACACAACCAGTCCCTTTCTGCAGTGTTTGTTCTTACCTTCACCAGCCATGTTCTCTAACGTGATACTATGACTCTCACCAGAAGAAGTGGGCGGGGTGTCCCTCTTGGCAAAGCAAGAAAAAGGAGAGAGACACAGACATCTCTTTCAGATCAGTGCGTGTGATCTGTCTTGACCTGCCAAAGGGGACAGACAGTCAAAGGTGCCCATAGCTCACCAAGTTTTATTCTCTCAGCAGCATAAAAAAAACCAGAACATCGGTTGTATTTAACTTCTGCCAGAAATTTTCCTGTGGTGAAACAAAACAACCGGCTGCTGTTCCTCAAATAGTAATATAAGACTTGTAAACATCTCAAAACTAAGAGAGAACAAGGAGCACTGGACTAAATACACAGGGGAGGTAGAGATGACTGAACACAGGAGAAACAAATCAGGATGGAGCAGATGATCACAGAGGAGGGAAACAAGGGACACGTTCAATCTCAAAAAAGTTTGCACTGTTTTTTCCACAGTTTGTGGGTCTAACAACAGGTTCACTTGAACCTATATGTTCAACAGGCTTCAAGGTACATTTTTGATCGTTTGGTGGGTGTGTCAGATAATTCCTAGATCTTCCCCCTGATCGGGAACCACAGCCAAATTTGGATGGGTCGTTTCCCGAGCGATACCCTATCCTTTCACCTTCAAAGTGTCATGGTGATCGGTCCAATCGATATTGCATAATTGTGCACAAACAGTAAAAATGAAACAAGAAGAAAACATGAACTCCTCGACAGAGGTACAAATCCAAATCAATGACCAAATACAAGGAAGGAAGAGTTCCATTACCCAAAGTTCTGAAAAGCAAATGTCTCTACTGTTCCCAGCAACTCCCTCTCCTTCCTCAGGTTCATGTGTTTGCTCATTAAGTATAACTAGTTATAACCAGTTAAGTGGGCATTAGGCAGTTATTGATGGTGTCCAAATTGCAGTTGCATAGGGAATAAAAAAAGGCGAGTTTAATGAGTGAAGATTTACGTTTGCCAAATATTGACAAATTGAACTGCAACAATTTGAAGTCAAGTGAGTGGACTGGGCCTTTAAGATCAGGCACGATACTGCTCACACTGTGGACACTGTATGCTGCATGATATATCTGATGGCAAATGCAGCCACACACATTAGCAATAAATGAGCACAAACAAGCCAATTAATTTGAGCGTTCATTCGATTTACTCCAGCTTAATCGGGTAAATTAAGTGCTTGTTTGTGTAATAAAAAGTTTGAAACATAAGTGCAAAATTAAAATGAGATTCTGCCACACGCAGCCCACTCTGACCTATCGCAGTGGCACGCTGTATTGGCATTTCCTGTCTCATGTGATTACATGTCGTCTGTACGTATTTGCACTTTCCTTTCCAAAAGTCTTCTCTGATCATCATCAGGCTGATCATGATGACTTGTTACCATGACAACTCTCTCATAGGAACAATCGCCCACATCTCTCTCTCTCTCTCTCTCTCCCTCACGCTCTCCTTCTTTCTCTTCTTCACTCATCATCCCTCTCTCTTTCCTCTATTGCTCTGCATTGTCTCTGTTGTGACACCCCTTCACCCATGAGCTGCTGGCATCCCCCACTTTAATTTCTCATCAGAGCATTCAATGCTTTCAAGAATGGATTCCTTCTTTATTTCTTTCTATCTTTCTTTCTATCTTTCTTTCTTTCTTTCTTTCTTTCTTTCTTTCTTTCTTTCTTTCTTTCTTTCATTCTTTCTTTCTTTCTTTCTTTCTTTCTTCCATTCAGAGCCGCTTGCAAAGAACCCCTCCAGCAGCCTCAGTGAGTTTAAGTAGAGTCTCCCATAATCTGCTCATGCTGAGGTCAAGAGTACACAGGGCTGTAGAGTTTGAAGAAGGTGACATGGAGCTTCTACCACCTCGCATGGCGGCCACTGGGGCAGCATGCTGTTTCTGTTGCCAGTGAGTTTTGAGCGCTGTAGATTGTGCAGAGGTAGGCTTGCATTGTTGAATTTTTTAACCAAATTTGCTCTTCACAAGAAGACATTTTGTTGAGACAGCACTGAGTTTCAGATAGCATACAGATGTGGGCCACTAAAGGCAATGATGTGGCACTTGTGGCCTTTTGTAGCCCGAACAAAATGGATGTGAACTTGTAAAGTAACACATGTGGACCTGATATCCCAAAACAAATGTTAAATATTGTCTCCTTCAGGAACTTTCTTGGCAAACATGCAAGTGTAATTGTGATGTGAACATGATTTGGCCAATGACGGATATGGTGATTACAGCCCAGATATAACCAAAAGTCGGGTTTACATGCGATACTGGTAAACAGGAGCGGACCGCCCATGTGTCATAATTCAGCAAGGTTACTTGGCTGGTTGTCAGTGTGGGCCACATCTGGGCCAAATCATTTTGCTATGGGGGTTGGAAGTAGCTTTTTGTCAATAAGATTACACAAAAAATTGCGTGACGGATTTCCACAAAACTTGGCGGAAAGATGGGACATGGACCAAGGTGCGGATCCAGGAATTGTCTTATTACAACCGTAGAAAACATTGAGAGATACAGCATTTTTCAACATTTTCCACATGGATCTTAATGTTAATCAACACATTAAAAGAACTGATATCTACGGGTGTGAGCATGTTGGTTGCAGCAGGTCTGAGTGCAGTTATTGTTTGTCAATTTGTTTACAATATAACTATTTTGTTTCCATTTGTTCCATATCTCATAGTAATTTACTTTTAGCAGCTACAGCCAATACATACATTTGAATCGAAAAGGGATAGTATTAGGCAGTAACTATCATTGACAAACCCATAGATAATCATCATCAACCTTACAGCTCCCTTCACCTGGAGATTTATTGTAACTTTCAGATCATTACCAAAGGACTGAAAAGCTACTAGCTGGTGCATTTTGCAGTGTAAGAGCCAGATGTTTCCCTCAGTGTTTAACAGGGACCGGAAACAGCGCTAACGGCTACTTGATGCTGAACAGGTCCAGGTACAGTTGGATTTTTATGAGCTTATTACCTTCAAAACGGTGGAAAACGGCAGCATGAATGGGGTGAGTTTGATTTAAAACAGTAAAGTTTATGGGCCAGGCGACTATAAAACACCTCAACACTGAGGGTAGAGGCCGATTCAGGTGATAACTCTGCAGGGTTGTTACCACGGCGACCCCTTTAACATTGTCGAGTCATTTTTCACATTGTCATTCAACACGTTGTTATTATTATCAGTTAAAAAAATATCCGTGCCCTCAAGTTTACTTATTTGTTGAACTCACATTTACTCGTAAGTCACTCTCCTGAATTTAACAAACATCCTCTCATACTTCATTTGGTTGATGATAGTTGAGTGACGCTGCAGATTTTCGCGCCCTCTGACTGGACGATGAATATTTCGTGGCTGCAAAGATCAGTTTATATGGTGGGAGAAAAAGATCGGACTCACTGAAACCTATGTTGGGTTGATTTTAGAGCTATTTTGAAATGTACAGGGTTTCATTTCTTATCATTTCACTGTTCTTTCATTTCTTGTGTTGTCTCTCCAACATTATTAATGTCTCATCCCGTCCTGTCTCTTTGCGCTACAGAAGCCACTGAGCCAGGAGACTAATCTAATCATTTAGGGCCGGCTCTTGAGTAGTAAATAATTTTCTTGGCATATCACAAGGTTTGCCGGTGTGTGTCTGTGTATGTGTACTATTGTGAGTATTGTGTTTTCCATCTCACTCTTTCTCGTTTCTCACCACAGCGCACCACACACCCTGAGGACAGCAGCAGCCCTTTTAAAAAATTTTTTTTGCTTTTTGTCCTCCCTTGTTCTACGGTGACACAGCATAGTCTATATTTCATGTCACTCCGACTAAACTGCTCTGCTGTGGCGATGTCCACTTTAAAGCTTGATGCACTCCTTGTGTATAGATTTGACTGCCATGCCAGCAAAGCACTTTGCCTTGAGAGAGGAATTAAACCCACAAGGTTTTTCTATGATGGATTAAATTGGGAGGGGAGACTAGAGGGCCAGGCTCCGTGGAGGGGCATTACCCAAATATAAAGAACCTGCCAAATGCAAACAGGGTGTGGGCGAGGAGGCTGGCCTCTCTGATGTGTGTGTCTGCACATGTGGGTGGGTGCTTGCATGCACCATGAGGATTTCTACAATGTGTGTGAAGGAAAACATATGCCTGGTCTTGTGTCTGTGTACATTACCTCGTGTGCATATTATACACTGTAGGTGAAGAATCAGGGGGTAAAAGGAAGTAAATGTGTTAATAAAGTAAAAAGCTGCAATCAAATAATAATCAATAATAATAGTACTAGATTTGCAGGAAATACATTGAAAAATGTAACAAAACAAATGTGCAAAAATGAATGTCAAAGGTAGAATCGCAGGAGCTTAACAGTAATTTAACAGTGTATTAATCATTATGTTCTATAGTGAACTAAATGATGTGTAAATTTGGTCAGTAGTAAATAACAGTAGTTTAACAGCAGCGTAATGATGGAGCGGTGCATAAGTCAAATAATTTACAGTTACTGACTCTGATGTAACTGGATCTAATGAATTTGAACGTGGTTGAATAAGGAGACTGTTGGGCCTTGGCAGAGGTACGCACATTCTAGTTTAATCATGAGTGTAAGCAAACAGCCCGAAATGAATGATTTGTTAAGTTTCAAATTCTCATTGTGCATCAAACTTACTCATCTGTGTCTTTCAGATGTTCGGTTCAGGGTGAGTGAAGCGACAAGCAGCAGGTATTGCGCTCACTGCCGCTATGAGGCAGGGATGGGGAATGACACCGGAATGGGAATTCCAAAGACCCAGAGCAGAGCCGAGCGAGAGCCAGAGGAAGGTTTTTGTTTGCCACGTCTCACATGTTTTGTTACTCAGGCTAATGAGCAGCAATTAGACAGCAGCCAATTAACTCTAGCCACCAGACTGAGACCGAGGGAAATGAAAAGAGGAGGAAGGAGGAAGTAAGTGAAGAGAGATAGAGAGAGCAGGGAGCTGAGGAAAGAAGGGAGGGGAATTATGGGTAAATGACTGAGGAGTCACGAACGCTGATATCTGTCAGAGATGTGTGTTTGTATGCAATTGAGAAATTAATTGTGTGTGTGTGTGTGTGTGTGTGTGTGTGTGTATATGTGTTTGGGTGGGTGGGCACACTCATTACTCATGTTTATTGGACCTAAGTCAGAATTCTCAAGGGAACAAAAAGTGAACCCACTCAGAATAGATCATAAAATTTGAAGGAAAGACATGTTAATGTTAATGTTAATGTTAATGTTAATGTTAATGTTAATGTTAATGTTAATGTTAATGTTAAGGTTAAGGTTAAAGTTAAGGTTGGGTTTGGGTTGGGTTAAGGGTTAGTGTTATGCAAGTAGTACCATGGTTACGATTTGTAAATCAAATCAAACCAAAAGTGGATTTAGCTCTTTTGGTTCTTGTTTTACTCACAGGTCACCAGAAGTTACCCTGGAGCCTGGAGTCAGGCAAGACCCCACATATCGATGGCCTCCGTGAATAAAAGGCCATCGATATGTGGGGTCTTGCCTGCGTACTCCTCTACCTTGCCAAACAACCTTTTTCGGTCAACTGTGAGTACCAGGAAGTAAGTATTCAAATATGTGTCGATTTAAATGCAAAGACTATAACATTCTGCCCAAATCCAATAGGAGTCTTGATGTTGGATGTCGACTGATGTGATTCTCTATATCCTCTCTCCAGATGAGAGGTATTGTAGAAGTGCTGGGTCAGCCACCTCACCACCTCCTCAAGGCTGGAATATACACCCCCCAGAGGACGAGCACTGGTGCGAACCAGTGTTGTGGATGAAGGTTTATTAACCTGTTTTTATTATTTTCTCCCACTATAAGACTGTAGCTCTTTTAAAATGTTGAACACATTATAAAGTATCTGCCAACATGTTCTGTTCCTGTGGATCCCAAGTGAGTACTGGACTGGCAACGAGGCCGAGGAATGGACGAGTGATATTAGAAGCCTGGGTGACCTGATCACAGTAAGTTGTTCATATCATTACTAAAGAAAGAAGTTTCTCTGTTGTTGAGAGACAGGAAGTAGTTCATTCACCAGCCTCCTTAAAGGCCTCCTACAGACTGACCCAAAGAGGAGGCTCCCACCAGAGAGGGGTCTCTCACACCCCTTTCATACAATGGTCCACCTGGCGGATAACATGGAAAGCCCATAGTAAGTAGCTGGTCTTAGTCGTAGTTGTATCAATGGAATAAGTTGTTGATTGAGTGTTCACTGACTAATCAGCTGATTTCCGTTCTTTTTCAGTTTAATGGATTGTCTGGACAAAATGAGGGTCTTAGATTTGGAAGACGACAATGATGAGAACTTTTGCTCCGATAGCGTGGCTGAGGAAGAGCCCAGGGTGGAGGAGGCTCCAGCTGTACCACACCCAGATGACACAGGCTCAGCCGCTCTTCTCTCCTGTGACAGTGTTGAAGACTTGGATCACCCATGCGATGGGAGTACAGCTGCAGACATTGATGACCCAGGCTCAGCCGCTCCACACTCCAGTTACGGGGTTGAAGACCTGGATCACCCAAGTGATGGGACTGCAGCTGCTAACGTTGATGACACAGGCCCAGCTGCAGAGGAATCAGCTGAGAGCCACCACGTACCAGATTCAGCTCAGGAGACACAGCTCTGTGAAGAGACTCGTCCTACCAAAGTCAGCAGTCTGAAGAAGATGAGGATGTTTATGGGCTGGGTTGTCAAGAGTGTAAAGAGAGTGTTCAGACACAATGGAACCTAGATGTCGGACCAGTGTAAATAGTGAAAATAGTGAAAATAATGAGTGTGAAGAAACCTTTTCATGTTGTTTTGTTTACCTAATTATTTGAAAACCTTTAGATACATATGAACAATATAGAAAAGGAGGACATATGAAATATCTTAATACAGTTATCTTTCGATGTGTTTATTTTTAAGTAAATGTCTTTTTTAAGAAAGGGAAAAGGATAAATGTAACTTCTTACATCTTGATTCCAGTCAGAGGTCCTGAAGGTCAAAATGGAATAAAATGGAATAAATAATAATAAAAATAGATTAA
Source organism: Platichthys flesus (assembly GCF_949316205.1). Lineage (NCBI taxonomy): Eukaryota > Metazoa > Chordata > Actinopteri > Pleuronectiformes > Pleuronectidae > Platichthys > Platichthys flesus. The sequence continues at coordinate 15,977,218 of NC_084960.1, read as the reverse complement.
AAAATTTCTACTCGCTAAAAATTTGCTACCAATGTTGAGAGAAAAAGCCCAAGAAGAAACCATCTCCCCACTTAAATGTGGCCACATGAAAAAGGAACAAACAATCAAACCATCTTCAAGAATCCATTAAAATCATCACATAACTAAGAACGTTGTGGGATGGCTGGCTGTAATCCTCGATTCACAACATCCTCGATTCACAACATGTTCCAAAGTCTGGTTAATTTAGTTTTTCCTTCGTCCCACCTTCTTACTGACTGCGTTATTCTTTCTATATTGAACAATGTTCGTTGTTTCACAGTTTCTTTATGTGGAAATTCCAAAGAGTTGTGTAGCCCTGCCTTCATTAACACATGCCACTGCAAACGCATAGATTCACTTGGGGAGCTGTGTAAGCTCATGTCACATAAGTGCTCTACATGACCATCTGGCTCTCACTGTCAGACTGGAAGCTGAACTTACGGTTAACTCTCTCACTGCCAGAATCTCCCTCACGTCCTCACAACACACACACACAACACACACACATGAATACAGGCCACACTGTTGTTGTCACTGTGGACAGCTGAAGACAAGGGGATCATTGGCCAGTGCAAACTGACTAAATGTACACTTCAGGCCACAGAATCAGAAATATAAATGATTAATGAATCTTTGATGGAGACGCTGTGTGATTGTGTATCTCCTCTGGCAGACACTTCGCTGACCAGATTGTGTATCTGCTCCAGGTTGCCGATCAGAGAGCAAATGGTTAATATCTCTCTCTGACTGCTGATGCCGTGTTCCAGCTGAACCCCTTGGAGAGTCACTCTTTATCCCTCTCTCTCTCTCTCTCTCTCTCTCTCTCTCTCTCTCTCACACACACACACACACACCTATAAAAATACACTATATTGTAGGGCTTGCCGAGTAGTCTGCTGCCCTCTCTTTAATCAGGCTAATTGAATTGCGAGAATAACCATTTTCTTGATTGCTCATTATTTTGGGGCAGTTTTGAGATGAACAGCATCCTACACATGCAGACGCCAAGAGAGGCAGACTCTCCTCTCTCCTCAGATTACTCTGCTGTCTCCTGCTGATGAAGGTGGCCAATGCAGGCCAGCCCCCCCCCCCCCCCCCCTCCCCCTGGCCTTAGGGTTGTTTAAGCAAGAGATTCAAGTAGGATTACCAGACGTCCTTGAGACACATGGAAAGAGACAGTTTGTGCCAAAGAGCTCTTGGCAGGTCTACATGTGGTGGAGGTGGGTTCGCCTATGTTCTCGCTTACTCTCTACACCCCCACAAGCAGGCCCTCTGGTGGCCCTTAGCCGTGGCAAGAGCTTCCCTCGGGCACGTTACGGGGAGCAAGGGAGAACCAAAGAGAAATAAAGAGAAATGGCGAGAGGGTATTTAACAGAGAAAGTAGGAAAGATAAACGCACATCTGGAGCAAGGAGCTGGGGGAGTGTTTGTGTGTGTGACTGTGTATGACAGCCTGAGAAAATGTTCATATGTCTTGTGTCTCCCTGACAAGGAGGTGAGTCATCCCCAGTAGACACTCAGACACACACATAGCGATGCGCTCAAACAAGCATGCAAACACACACACACAGACACACACACATATACAAACACACACACACAACATCTATATCGTTTCATATACACTGAGGCATACACATCAAGTTCTCGACCAGTCTGCACGGGGGCAGATCACATGCTCGTCATTAGCTCTGCAGAAGCGGCTGCAGCAGTGTGCAGTAATATTCGCCTCATGATGTTCCTTCAGACATTCATCACATGAACACATTACACACACAGAGTCGTTTGCCTTCGAGGGGCTATGTGATTTCCTCATTAACTTCTCCAACTGAATGACTCATTGAACCGAGTTCTGTGGCTCTGTTAATTATGGCCCTGCTCAGCAGCGCTCTCCATGGCAACCTAAAGTTCTGCCTATCACCACATGAGGGATGAGGGAATAAAGACGTTTTCCCGTTACACTGTCACCCCAGTGCGCACAAATGTATTTCTCCTCCACAGGCCCGCCGAGGGCCGCGCTGCTGATCTGCTAGCTCCCTCTGCTGGAGGAGAATAACACGGGGCCGGTCGTCCTCAGCATCAGGATGCAGAACATGTCAACATGACCTCAGCAGCACGGCGGCTGGAGATGGAGCCACATCAGCATAAACAGCAACACGACCGGCTTCATGAACAGTAGGGAAGTGATTAATGCTGAGGATGAGGGGGAGAGTGAGTGTCCACATGTTGGCCTCACTGAGGTCAGAGGTCAGTGGCATCAAAGTCACCATCTTGAGATCATTTACATGCAAATGAGGTGTGTACAGTCATTATATAGTGTGTGTGCGCACGTGTGTGTGTATGTGTGTGTGTATGTGGGTGTGTTTACTCTGCAATGACAGCAAAAAGTGAAGTTTAGTGAAGGACAGCCAATGAGTGTAACTAAAGATACATGACATGAAGGCTCCCCAAAAGTGAAGCCAAAGCAACTTGATTGCCCCCTGGTGGTTGGCTGCAGTGTAGATCATAAATCCCACCTCCATGTTAGCAAATGGGACATGAACCACACAAACCAAAAAAATCAAAGTGCAAGTTATATAGATTTTTCTCAAAGATGTTTTTTATTTATTATTTGTCTGATATAAGAATGAGGTGAAATGTCATGATTGACATGTCATGACTCGTGATTGGTCAACTGAATCTCGTTACCGCAGTTCCATCCCCCGATCCCTACTGCACAGGCTCCGGCTCTGTATTAGCAAGATGGCTGCTTTTTTACTTGGGACATCTTCACTTCTTTTCTGTATAGTTGAAGGAAGTGAAGACGGTCAATGTTTATATCCAAACCCTGCTTCAAATTTGATGCAACAAAGATGTCACTGACAGCTGAGTCCGACTGCGTGTATATCAGCAAAACAGCACGAGAAATGATTTGTTCCTCATCTTGCATTATTTTAATTATTCTTTATATTTGTAAATTGAAAACAAGTTTCAGTTTTGTTCTGCAAGGCTCCGCTTCCAAACACTAAGTGTGATGGCTCTGGATGGCAGCGTACTTCCTGGTAATAATCTTTTCCTCTAAAGGGTTCTGTGGACCGGAGCCAATACATAATACAGTCTACACCTTAACAGACCTGGCAGAACACTTCATTGCGGGAAACAAGCACTCAGGTCGTGGACTCGGTTCGTCATTCCCCATAAACGGGCTCGTCTGCTTGTTGAAAACGAGATGAAGGATGACTCTTGACAAAGTGACTTTTTCCCCACTTGCCAGTCGACCGCCGCCTGTGGCCTTTGTGCCACTTCTCCCCGCTAAAGTGCAGTTTAAGGTGTCATGAGGGCTTTATTCATCGGTGAGAGTCGGTTTGATGGATTGTCGTGGGTGAATCTGCCTCTGCGTTTCTCACAGTGTGCAGCTCTCACTGTGTGGAGTCGGTGAATGTAAAAGTCAAATGATCCTAAGGGCACGTGGTGTCTGTTCTTCTCTTACAGTTGACAAACTGACAAAAGGTTGACAGCAACTGAAATATTGTAAATTTCCCAACATTTTCTAGCAACGTTTGTTTCATTTGACAAATTAAAGTTTGTTGACAGTATATCAATTTTTTGTGCTCATTATGTTGAATTGTGCAAATCAAAATGCAGCTCATTTATTCCTTCAATTCGTTTTTTTCTTATCTTTACCGCCACCACACTCAAACACAATGTGCAGAATGTGTATAGATGTGGTCACTTTCCATTGACACAAATTACTGAAGGTAATATATCCTCATTTTCAACAAATGAGGAAATATGACATGTTTTGTATCTGTTACGAATGATTAAATATAGTGACTTTGCTGGGAAAAAGGACTTGCGAGGATGTTGCTAGTTTATTTAACCATCTTCTACAGCTGGGGAAACAAACTCAACTTAACAAAAGCATAATTCTCTATGTTTTAAACCAATAGGTCTTTGACACAATATAAATGAGTGTGGCATTAAGAATAGAAGAAAACCAATTCTCTACAATAACTGTTTATTTTTCAGCCTTCATTGTATAGTACAGGTTATAAAGAAATACATTATAATCAATACACAATACGATCAGTATTAAAAAAACAATCGTGGACAGCGCGACAATTTCAAAAGGTATCAACCTATAAGCAGAGTTTTAGTTCTTCATTCAACTGTTTGGAAAATGATTTCCATGTACAGATTCAGGTTTTAGTGGAGAAGTTATGGAAAATACAGCACACTCCCTGTTCACATGCGAACAACTGAACACAGTAATGCAAATGTAGCCACAGGGTTTAAATCCCTAGCTCCCTAGTGGAAAGAAATAGGATTTGTTGGCATCAAAATGCTCGATAAAGACAGATTAAATCACTTTGTGCAATCTGTGTTCTCCATCTTGTGAAGGATTTCCTGTATTTTGTTACTAATAGCTGCATCACAGGGCAGGGCATCAACCGAGGCTGTCTTTGTGATTACAGATAAGTCTCTGTCTGCTGCTAGCAAGAAAACTGTCATCAGGTGAGGAAACTCCTTCCAGGTTGACATCATTATCTCCCTTGCTGCTGCGGAAACAAATTCCTACATGCCCCTGTCAGCTTGTATTTACAACAAAAAAGGGGCCTCAGTGCGCAGAGTAGAAAGTGAGTGTACCAAGATTTAACATTGCACTCACGCTCTGGTATTGGGCATTGTGCTTGGCTGGTGGCCATTTGTTGAGATCAGGCTGCATATGACTCTGTGCTGGCATCATTGAGATAAAGAGCAGCATTTGACCTGGACAAAGTTCCCTTGACACAGACGCAAGGCTTAAGTGACTGTGTGTGTGTGTGTGTGTCTGTGTGTGTGTCTACCCACAGGCAGAACTAGGACCTGACAGATGATGATGGCATGGTGATTCAACAACTCCCCCTTTGATGGCATGGTGATTCAACAACTCCCCCTTTGTCTCATTCAAACAAACACACACAATTTCCCTCCTTCCACCACAGGTTTAAAAACACTTCTTCTGCTGCTTGTGTAACAGTTGAACAATTTTATTTCCAAAACAAGACAGTTTGCAAAAAAGAAAGTATTCTTGGGGAATATACATGACAGGCACAGCATATACAAGGATACAGAAGAAGGCTATAAGGACAGGGGTAAGGCAAACCCTGAATTTATTTTTTGGTAAAGCAACGTATGATTAGATATTACACACAGACAGGAAAACTATTTGTTCCCCTTTACGCATCTTAAAAAGGAACAGTCCGACATGTTCAGAAATAAAATTGTTTGGCGTCTGCTAAAGAAGAGTGACCAGACTTTTAGAGTAATTGGTCTAAAAATCCTTTCCTTTTTATTTATGTTTTTCAGTCCTTCCTCCATTAACATGGAGAAAGGATTAACGACCTATACTGCAACCAGCCACCAGGGTGTGATTGAGAGGCAGTTACATCCCTTCTGGGAGCTGTCACATAGTTCATCTATATATGTGGTTTTGAATTTGAAACATTATATTTCTGCCCTGAGGGGCCAACGTATGTTCACACCTCCAACCGACATGGAGCCCCATGATTATTTATTTGGAGTTATGTTCCTGGATCTCTGATAATGGTAAGTTTATTTATTTGTTTTAATCCTGTTTTGCTCGTCACTCTCTTGGGAAACGTCTCGGCTCTCAAGCTGCTAAATGCTCCTTTTTTGTTCACCAGGTAGTTTCTTACTTTGCCAGACGGCTTTTGTTGCTGAGAATATAGTGTACAGGGGCATTTTTATAGCTTTCTTGATGAAATCGGCTGCTTGCTGCCGATGAAAACGAGGTCCAGAGAGCAGTGGGAGCGAACCAAAACAATAGCCCAAAGGCAGGAAACCAAATCATCCAATAAAGCTCCACAGAGCTGAAAGGAGCTGCAGCGTTGGGTGATAATTCTTAGGGTTTGCAACAAGGATCGGGCTCTTTCACCCCTTCCACATAAAAGTATTCACTGAAATTGTAAAAGTAATATAACATGTGTAAAATATTGATCATTACAAACTATATACTAAGAAAGAGAGCTCCTGGAATGTGCTGATGCCGTTACACAAGGCTGCAGTTATTCTCTGTACTTGGGATCAAATGGACATCCTTTTTTTTTATTTCGTTTTTATCTACAGTTGCTTTCAGATATTTCTGAACTACAGAGAATCTGACAGTCTCGGAGGGCTGTATGTGAGAATGCAAATGTCAGAGACTCTGGACTTTCTACAGAGTTTCTCCCGCCAGCCCCCCTGAGGAAGAATTATGCATAATGAGCCAATGTAAGAACACAGCAGATGATTCTCCGGAGGACTCGCCTCAAGTTAGCGTGATGACGTTTCTAACGAGACTCAGACGCAATCAAATAAATATGAAAAAATTGTCTTTCTCAGGATTAAAAAGTGTGATGCCAAGGACGTGTAAGACGGACACCGAGATGTGAAGAAAGCTTTGGTGGAAAGAGCCGACGCTGGTGTTGATGTAAACAAACACGTGATCTCTGCAGTGGAATTAATACGTTACATCGTGCCTCTGCCCCACCCCAAAATGGACAATCTCCAGCTGGGTCTTTCATATGTGAAAGGAAAACTGAAGAAAGTCCAGATCCAATTGTAAGGACGTCATCCAGAGTTCATGTCTGAAAATGACTCGACTTAGGGCGAAACAACATACAACCACCCTCCTCAACATTTCAGCCTGTTCCTTTAAAAACCCAGAAACGCAGGTGTCACATCTGAGTGACTCCACTCTTACAGCTGCTTCGGATTCATTATAAATCACAGTAGTAGCATCACCTTCTTCATATGTCGTGAGGCTTTGTGAGCCCTTAATAGCAATGTGTTGAGGTGCAGGTAAATGTAACAAATCAAAGAAAATAGCACTCATGTAATGCAGTTTCAGCACCAGATGTGTATATATATACATATATATATATATAAAGTACCTTTGGACTCCAGCATATTTATCTTTTTCTACATTAAAAGCATTGCTTATCATATGGCTTCAATACAAGGGGTGAATGCACACTGTATATATTAAAATATTTGTCAAAATCCTTCAAGAGTTTACACTTTAAAAACCTCGACATGCTAAACTATCCACCACCCCGTCGTCACAGACCACATCTTCGGCTAACAGCTGCTCCGTGTTGTTCTTTAACCAGGCAGCCACTTCCACAGTGACAAGAGCCACGTGACCCAACATGACCTTTCTTTCTCAGACGAAACGCGAGAGCTACACCACCACCTCCACGTAGTTGGCGGGGTAAAGCCCCTCCCCCCCGTCGTCCTTCATCCCCCGACACCAGCCCTGATCATCCTCATCCTCGATCTTCAAGAACTCCTCACCTGCAGCGAGAAACAGACCTTTCATTGCTCTTATAATAATCAAGGTTGCAACAAGTTATTCTCCTTTCCAAAAAAAAGGGCTAAATAGCTTCTCATTCAAAGGATCTTGAATTTTGTTTAGAACATTTTAAAAGCAAAAACTGACTACAATAAAATGTACCAGTCTCCAAAATGTGAATTTTACCAGAGCAGCAGTCAAGAACTAACCAAACTCAAACTCAACAATAATGACACAATTTAAATATGTATAAATTGCATTCTAAACGACAGTAATTTCATTCAATATACACAATGCTGCTCGATACTGTGTCAGGTCCTTGGCACGCAGTAGTGATGGAGTTGTGTTTACCTGCTTTAAAGGAGAGCTCATCCGTCTCCTGTCCAACATAATCATACAGAGCTCGGACTCTCACTCCTCCAATCATCACACTGGAGGAAACAAAAGTGACAGAAAGACGAAAAGGTCAGACAAATGTTTCAACAAAACAATAAAAAATACACAACTACACAGCATCAAAACACTGACCCCCGCATAACAACTTGCTTTGGGTTAATTCTGCAGAACTGTCTCACCTCTTTTCTTTTGTTCCTTTCTTTTCTACATCTTTCTTCCCCTTCTTGGCTTTCTTTGCAGGTGTCCATTCCTGAAAGTCATGGAAATAAAATAAAAAAAATGACTCTTGTTTAACTGCCCGTGAATAAACATGCAGTGAAGGATGAAGCATCAGATAAACTTGAGTTAAAGAAAAGTGGTGAAGAAAAACAAACAATAAGAACCTGGAAGTGAGGCCAGTCGGTGGGCATGCCAGGCCCGTAGGTGTTTTTCCACCAGCGCAGGTCCTCCTGCTCGTCGATGGCCATCAGTGTGTTGTGGAGCTCGTTGTACACGGCTCTCACACTAAACGCATAAGAAAATTCAGACTAAGATTTTAATCATCTTTAGTAAAGAGTGTTTAAAACAGAATTCAATTCTCGTCGGAATACTCGTACCCGTCGCCCTGACCACGCAAGATACGTCTAACACCTGCTTCACGATTTTACCTTCAGTAATAATGCAATTCAAGTTTTTATTGTGTATCAAAAGCTACATCATCTCAAGAAACTTTACACAGCAAAGTGGAGACCTGACAATGACAGAGAAAAACCAACAGTTTCCACAGAGAGCAAACACATGAGGTCACTCTGACCTTTGATCCCTGAAAACTAACCAATGAATCTTTGAGTGCAAGTGACATTTGGTCCAAATATGAAGATTTCCCCTTAAGGCAGACTTGAGATATGTTCACAAGGCCAAACATACGATTTATGAGGCCACTGTCCTTTGACCTCCCAAATCTAAACAGTTAACCATGAGTCAGAGTAAACATTTGTGCGAAATTTGAAGAAGATTCTCTCGGGGTATTGTGACTTCCAAAAAAGGGGTTACGGTCACAGTGGCCGTTGACAACCAAATTCTAATAAGTAATCATAAGTATATGATAAACATAATGCGTCCGGCCACGAGCTGTCACCAGTAAGTCAGGAGCCTCCAAATAATACGAAAATAACCAAGAGTAGGTGAAATCGGTAAATCAGTAACTAATTGAATAAATAAAGGATTTATGGGTTAACGGTGATGTGGAGACAATAAATACAATTCAGTTAAAAGCCTGACCAAAAGGGTTACAATGCATCACAGTGAACTTGACATAATAGCACAATGAGCTGGAATGTTGTTCATGTAATGTGAAGCTTGATTTAATGGTCTTCATCCTAACCAACTGTTTCTGTGAACACTGTAATAAAAGCTTTTCCAATTGTTGCCATCCAGAGCTTTTTGAGTGTAAATTCAGTGTTACCTAAAAATTAGCCAGATTAATAGAGTATATAACCTCTCTCATCCACCAAACACCCCCCCCCCCCCCCCCCCCCCTTGTTTAGGTTGTTGGCTTGGCTATGGTTCTTTGTTAGAGTAAAATTGAATCAGGGGGACACTCATGTGCTAATCTGTAGTGGAACATCTTTTAAATAAGGTTCAATTAAGTACATTTATTAAATTTTTAACCAATTTAGCTTTAACTTCCTGTTTAAGCAGGTACATTGATCATCATCGCATCAGCAGACTGAACATCGTGGCTCACCTCTCATTGGTGGTGATATCCAGATGTTTGTTGATGGAGAGGAAGGCCTGTTTGAGGAAGACGATCCTCTTCCGCTCCTCTTCCTGCGACTGGTCGAAGACGGATTCCATCTCCTCCATGTAACGGGGGGCGTAGCGGTTCACCTCCTCCAGGACTTTCTCGTAGCGTACGCGTACCTGTGAACATCAACATGAACGCAGTCAAATTTGGACTCACTGCTCACATACGCTGACATTAATACTCACAAACTTATTAAAGGTTACCGGTAGATCCCAAACCCCAACTCTGAGGGTTCAAATAAGACTACAATGACAAAGGTTCAAAATCTTTACACTCAGTGGCCACTTTATTAGGTACACCATTGCAATGCACCCCTTACCTTTATAATAATAATGCTAAAATGATCTATACTGCTCATCTTTGAGGCCATGCAACATTTCTTTTTTGCATTGTAGACATCCCAAACTAGACTTCATTGTAGAACAGTATTATAAAGCAGAGGGGGACCCTATAATATAAGTATATGTCATAGCTAGAACAAAAATAAAACTACACATTTTCACACAGTTTTTATTGTTCTTATTTTGATGTAGTTCTCAGTGTGTTGTCCCATATTCTCTTTTCCTCATTCAGACATGAATTACATATTCAACACAAAAATTACAATTTTCTTTCACTGCATTTAATTCAAGAACAATGACTTCAACTACTTTTCATCTCACGACATTAGAAAAGCCAATTTTCATAGTGTTGTTGAAACCTGCATGGTTTACAGGCGTGTGCTAGTTAGTGTTGTTGTTCTGTGGGTTGTATTGGCGCCAACAACAGAGGAAAAGTATTTGCACAGGATACATATTCAAGCCCACACATACACAATAACAAAGCTTCATCCCACTACTCCCCAATCAGACAATTTGCAGTGAGGCCAGTGAAACAGACTTTAAACAATACACGCTTTCGGCAAATAAGCAAAACGAAGTCTGAAAGAGAGAACAAGTGGATTTCTTACCTTGTCAGCATCCTGCTGAGCCAACTCTCTCTCCTCCTGGATCTTCTTCTGTTTGTCAATGGCCACATCCGGGTTCCCCTGAGCGTGTGTCTCTCGCTCTCTGGCTATCTGCTCCTTACGGCTCACCTTGTGGTACGCCCTCCTGGCGGTGTCCAGCTGTGGAGCAACCAAAGCAGGCGCCTTGTAAATGTACACAGTGATGGCTATAATAGGAGGATTCTGGACAAGCAGCTTGCAAACGGAAGCATTTTACATGCAACCATCAGCTTCACCCGTTGTGATAACCGTTTCCACAGCCACACAATCAAAATCAATGGTAAAACAAACTCATTACATGGATTCAATTTGAGTTTCACACTCACATCCTCACGGGTTGTTGTTTTCATTGTAGTGACATTAGTTATTAAACACAACCATTCTTTTATTGTTTCTTTATCTTGTTTATTGCAACATTTGCTAACATCTCCTAAATTAGATGCACATTTAGTTTACAATGGTTTTTTCCTCAATAGTTGTATTAATATATTTTGTATATATATTTTGTCTCCCCCTTTCATTTACAAATGGTTGGATCAGTTTAAGTCTCTGCCCCTGTGTTGATGTCCTGCTTTGGTAGCAGTATTTTAGTAGCAGAGTAACGTTTGGTTGACCTTTTTTAATGCCTTTTATTCCTTCGAATTTATATTTCTAGGTTGTTGTTGTTGAAATAAAATAAATCTTTTGAAAACTAATCCTGTGCTCATGTTTTTGTTTGATTACTCGGTCAGTGCTACCCCTCCACTTCACTCCACACTCCACTTCAACCTTAATTGAATTTTGAAAAATTGAGATGCAGCTGCCTTTGAAAAGCATCTCACTGGTACCAGGGATAAACTCATTCCCAAATAGTGATGAATTAAGTCACTGTGGTCACAATGTAGACCTTGAACAGAGCCCATTACTTGATGAGTAGCCATTTGTTATTTCAAAGTCACTATCAGTAGTTGCTTCAAGTATTGATTTCCTAAAGTGCTTGTGTATGTTTTTGATGCAGATATATGATTGTGCTTAGATGGATGTCCTCTTTCGCTGCTCTAGAATCAAAGTGAAGCACAGATTCTAGTGGCTTTTGGCTTTTGAATGCACAAGAGACATCTTGTTTGTATCCGGTTTCATCCTCAGTGAAATACAAGAAGCTTTAATTTGAAGGAGATGTTTCTGAGTAGAAAACTAGAGGCTGACCTTTTTAAGTCGTTTGGCCCACGGCTTCTGAGCACGAGCAAATCCTGTATCAGTGTCCTGAGACTCCTTGAAGCCTCCGAATAACTTCTTGTGGAAGGTGTCCTTCTGCCAGGTCCGGACCTTGTCTCCGTCCTCCGCCACCAGAGAGCGACAAATGGAGGCGTGTAGGGAGGCTAGCCGGTCAGCGGAGGACAGGAAACACTGCCAGGCCTTCATAAGGGATCCATAGAGAGGACCTGAGGGAGGAGGAGGAGGGCCACGGGGAAAACAGATTTATTTAGTTGTCTTCATAATTCTGATCAGCAGCCTCGTATTTAGATGCAAATCGAATAAAGGGTGGAAAACATCATCTCTTGTGGTCTTTTATGATCATTATTCACATATTTACCTTACTGTGGATGAAATTAGCTGGTGTGGCAGTGACTGTACTTACTGGAGTCCACTACTGGCTTCCACTTGTTGCTCCATTCACTGAGCTGCTGGGCGTACTGTCTCTCCACCCGAGCTCTCTCTTGGAAACACACCACGATGTCATTGCAGGCCTGGAACGCATCTTCTGTTCGCTTCACAGTGCGCTGATAGTTCCCAGGCTGCCAGGACACAGAGAGAGAGAGGAAGACCAGATAAACAGAGGCTGAGTGGACTTTAAGCTTCGAACCCTCAATCTAATAGACAATAAACATTTGTTTAATGTATTGAAAAGGCAGAAAGTGGGCAATAACTTATATATACAATACGTTATTACTTCTGTTTAGTTTCAGCAGCGCAAAGACAGCAAATACTAAATGGTACATCTGCTCACAGTCAATTCCTGGCAGAGTGGAAACAGCATGTGGCCCATAAATAGAATTAGACAGCTAATGTTGAAATTGAAACTGAACACAAACCAGCACAGCTTTTCTGTGTGATACAATTTCTTCTTGTACGGTTATCATTCATTTTACTGCTGTTTCTGTGAATCTGCCTGTGATGGGTCAAGGGGAGCTGGAGCCAAGCTGACGTTGGGTGCATATATTGCAGTCTTACAGCAGACAGGACTCTGTCTTCTGTTTCAAATTACTTTATTATCCCCAGTGCAGCATATATTTAAAAAAAGGTTTTCTCTGGAAGCAGCTGGGAAATAACAGCATCTATACACACACTCCAACAATCCCATTAATCTGCCGTATCCCTGCGCACAGACTGATGGAATCACAAGCTGCTATAACCAAACAGAGGCTCCTTCCATGTAAACAACAATGGGTCAGAACAATAACAACATGCTACAGTAATGTACCGTCAAAGCTCTCTTCTGTTATTCTATAATGTCCTGCCAAATCTGAAATTCTCCCTATTTTTTCAAAGTCACAACACAACAGTTAAACCGCCACTTGTCTTTCTTATTACTACTTATACTATGTTCAGCTCTCCGGCTCTTTCCAAGAACATAACTTTATTCATGCAGCATTTTTCAAAACAAAAAGTGCTTTAGAAAGAGAAACTAATAAATAGATAGATGTACTTTATTGATCCTATTTTAGGAAATGATTGTACCACAGCAGCATGTCAATTCACAGAGAGCAAAGAACAAAAGGCAAACCACAAAAGACGACAAAAGTGGCAAGCGTGCAAAATTGAAGTAGTTGTTTGAAAATGACTAAAATAAGTTAATGTGACTATAACATGAATTTGAATATAATATGTGCAATTAGATAAGTTCAAAGTTGTTGCAGGAGAATCTGAGAGTTTTGGTGTGGACAGAAACTATCGACTGGTTTAAAAGGTTCAGCTTTGGACAGAGGTGAAGCTGTACAGTCCTATTGCTGTGGGCAAGAAAAATGTCCTGTATCTGTCCTTGCTGCACCCCTGTCTGTCCACTAGGTGGTGGAGAGGGAGCTCGTGATTATCAATGATGGATACCAGTTGGTTCAAAGCACTCCTCTCCAACACCACTTCACAGGGGCAAATGACAGAGCCAGAACTTCTTAATCAGTTTGTTAAGTCTGTTGGTGTCGCCGGCTCAGATGCTGCTCCCCCAGCAGACCCCAGCTCAGTACAGTTCCCTGGCTCCAACAGACTGATGGGAGATTTCCAACATCTTGCTGCACACGTTGAAAGATCTCAGCATCCTCAGGAAATAGAGTCTGCTCATCCTGTCTTGTACACAGTTTGGGTTTTCCACTTCAGTCCGTTGTCGATCTGGACTGACTGAGTAATTGTAATCCTCCACTGTGCCAACATCCTCTCGCAGAATACACAGTGGAAATACTAATACCTTTCTAAACCTTTCTAACTTCTAACTATGAACTTCATATTTACCATTGAGGTAGTGAAGATGTGTATCCCCCAACATGTTGACTGTTTCCTTTAACAACTGACCCGCTCCATGTGCCCCTTTAACAATGTGCACAAAACTGAACTGAATCACCAACGGCTAAATGGGATGAAACCATTAAACTGTTGTTTGACAGTGAACATCATATGATTATCTATTAATGGATACCGTGACTACTATAAGGACAGCGCATGAAGTGACTGCAGGTCCGTATCAAATTCTATGCTCAGTTCCAGCCCTCATCTCTTTTCACAGCTGTGACAGTGGCGCAGCCGCCTTGAGGTCAACCCCGTCCTTCCACAAGTGACACTCTACTGGCGTTGAGCTCCCTGTGGTAAACTGTGATGCCTGCAGCAGCGTGGGGTGTGGTCGGCGGACACGAGGACGAGGCCCGGTCATAAAACGAGGCCAGACGCACGCAGGAGGACCAGAGGGCAGCAGAGGCAACGGCCTTGAGTGTAATAGCATATCTGAAGCAAGCGTGTTGTTTGTGGATGTGGAATCTGGAAATCTCTCTGCAATTTTCCTGGCAGCCGCCATCAGCTCCGACTCAGCTCTCACTCCCACTCTCTTACTGACTTTCTGTCAGACTCCCGTCGGCTTGTCAGTGACACGTTTAGACAGCTGCTCCAATGAATCTGGACTCGATGTATGTTGTCATGTTGCGTTAAATCATCGGAGGCAATGCACTTATTGTAAACCCCATAGAATAACAAAAAAGGGCAGGACATTTCACTTGTCATACACATCAGCCATGGAGCTTCACTATCTGGTGTTGTTGCACACTGACACTGGTATACTCTTACAGCTTAATACTTAATGATATTTGTTACACCCGCACCAGCATCCATTATGAGTATGAATATGCATTATTGCTGATGCTACGACTGTCTGCATGACTTTCATATGATCTTAATACATCTCACAGTCCCCAGTGAACAGCTTTCCCCGGGTTCTGGATGCCTTTGGGTTTTGGACGCTACAATGCTTTTACTTTACTTTTTTTTTTTTTCTTTGCCAGATTCTCTGCCAGATAAAGTTTCATTCCCCAGAGTAACAACAACTGCTCAGTCTCATGTGCAGTTCTCCACAATGACTCTCTGTTTGTCAGACTGTTCTAGCAACAACCTGAATCTTAGTATTTTACCTCTAATTGAAAGCTCTTCGATCCTGTTCTCTTAATTAGTGCTTCATTAAATGTAAGTGCATCGGAGAGGTCAGTCAGTCACGGCTTTATATGTTGAAACAAGTTTGCGTTGCTAACATCCATTATCAAACAAATGTGCGTATTTTTTGCCACAGAATATAAACGTATGCTTGATTCCCTTGTTATTTTCATACTTGTCAAGTTTTGTACATTCACCTATTTGATGTTTTTAAGCATTGTTTAAGGTACATGACAAACATATATGTCATATTAATAATTTTCACTGTTCCATTGTTTTCATCCTTGTAATGACAAATATTGTTTCCATACCACACACACATAATACATTATGCATTATGAAAAAATGACAGAAAGCTGAATAAGAAAATGTATATTATTCATGCAAATGCTATAAATTCATATTGACATACAAAAGCCTGTTTTCTTTTCATAAAGAACCCTATCCTAAATAAAAGAACATAAATAAATAAAATAATATTAATTTTAAAGGTGTACCACATTTCATTAAATCTGATCAGATTCAACATTCAACAACATTCAAAACAGATTATACATTCAGTCTATTGGGGCTATGCAGGGAACAAACAGTCCTTGCTGGTGAGAGACCATCATCATGGATCAGCCCATTGTCTTCTCCACATGTTTCATGAAACCAATGGCTGCACACTGGACAGACTCTTCTGTGCTTTTTGTTTCATCTCTGTCCCAGAGAGCAAACTGATAATGTGCTAGTTCTCAGTTTAAACAGACAGGGAGATACTTTATTTACCATTAACTCTTGTCTGACAACTGCAGACATCTCTGTAGTTTATCTTTTAGTTTTTTTTATTTCAGTCCCTAAATGCATATTTCCCCCATTTAAAGAACTCAAATGACTGTCCCAGATTACCCAAAGCTGGCTGTCCCACATTATCAATCATAGATGATAAAGTGGGACAACTAAAGGATGTTTGATGATTGAATACATCACAAACAAATAACAACGAAGAACATGGTCTTATTATTATTATTTAATCTTGTCAGAATGTGATTGGGATCTCAGTCACATGATACTCATGCTAATCTATTGTAAATTTCCTGTTGACTAGATATAACAGGAAATAAACAGACTGGAGCTTAGGTGTTCCACAATGTCCCAGGTTACTCAAATTCACAATACTTTTAAGCAGACACTTTGGTTTCCTTATAATTCATCAGACTCAGCTGGGGGTACTTCTCATCAGGGCTGGCCCCTCCCCCCATGTTTCTCCCTCTCTCCTCCTCTCTCCTCCTTTCTTTAATTTCTTTCATTCTTTCTTTCTGCCTCTGTTGTGGTTTCTCTGAATCCCCTCACTCGTCTGAGAGTTAAACAGAAACAGCTGAGGAATCCAGTGTGTGGCCAGGAGCAACGCTGCAAAGACACATTCGGCCAATCTCTGAGGCAGATGCAAATCCGCTAGAAGAGAATCTGTCCAAGCAACCAAACGCAGTGTCAAAAGAAATGAGGTCACGGCCCTCGGCTGAAAAATCACATTTCACAAGTATTACTGACTATGAAGCGTGTCCGTGCACACAAAACGTGCCGAGAACCACAAGCAGAGGGTCGCCTCTTCTGTCTCTCGTGCTATTAAACTGTTCAAATCTCAGGATAAGTTCAGCTGATGATGTTAAGACAAGATAAGCTAGGAAAGATAAGATAAGATAAACTTTATTGATCCCACGCCACAGAAGTTCGGTTGTTGCGGCAGCAGATAGTCAAGTAAGTTGTATGTGTTTTATCCTGTTGTGAGACACATTCAGAAAGCTGAAGTTACAGTAAGATAACTGCTGTTTCTCCTCTGTGCATTTGTAGGTTAATGTGGCTAAAGTAAGAACAGTATCAGCGATAGTTTAAGACATGTGGCAGCAGTATAGTTGACGTCATGTGTTTTAAATGAATCTCCCTCCTGAGAGCTTTAAACAAAACATATCCATTTTATGAGGCACTGCACAGCACTCCAAACCAGATCAAGAGAATGCCTGACAGAAGAGTTTGTATTGATAAAATAAAGAGGATAAGTCGGTTCAGTCAATCAGCTACAATATCTGCTGCATATTAAAAACACAATCCTATTTTTTTATATATCTATTACTGTGTAAAATGAAAACAAGAAGCCTGACGATGCAGATTGGCCACAAATAGACGATGGAGTCCAAAGCGTCACAGCCACGTGTATGTTTCTATTTGAATGAATGGCCCACTTGTATACTCTACAGAATCCATTGTGATTGCTCACCTCTTGTCAGACTTTGCAAATACAAAACAGAGGAGCTTAACTTTGCAGTATAATGACAGACAGCCCTTGATTGTGGCGGCAGGATGACACAGTCAGGAAAAGGCCTGGAAACACACGCAGCACAGCGGGAAGCTGCCAAAATTACAGGAGGGGAGAGATGAAAGTGGGGCGGCCCAACGAGGCCAACGGGAGACAAAGCCAATATTAAAGCTGCAGCACACGGCAAATTAGACAGTCAGCCACTTTGAATGTTGGACGTGTTTTCAGCTTTCAAACACTGTGGCTGAACAGAGCTGTGCCTCGTAAACGGAGCGCACTGCGGCTCACAAAGTGTTGGAGTCCAACAGGATGATGTCTGTCACATGCTGCTGATCGGGGCCATTTAAAATGGGACGGTCACAAGGACTAAAACAAAAAGTCACATAAGATTCATGTGAAAAAGGCCAGTGTGAATTATTCTCAATGAGATGATACAGTGTGACGCAGGTTTTCCATTTATTAAGTGATATACATACATAGATTGTTTTATTTACCAGGTCATTAATTGGATATTGATTTCTTGTTTACGTCTTTGTTGTTTATGCTATCTATGTTAAAGCCATGGAATAGTTCCCATCATCTTTTTCGTTGATAGAATCCTCTAAATATATTACATTCACCTGATCCCGGCTTACAGACAGAAACTCAAGATTTCTAAACCTGCTGTGCTGAGATCAAAGAACTGGAGCAGCAGAGAAGCTGTGGAGGAGCTGCGTGACTGCCTTGAAAACACAGACTGGGACATTTTTAGAACTGCCACTTACAGCCTGGACGAATATACAGATGCTGTGACGTCCTACATCAGCTTCTGTGAAGACCGATGTATTCCAACACGCACCAGGGTGTGTTATAACAACGACAAGCCCTGGTTCACAGCAAAACTCAAACAGCTTCGTTTGGAGAAAGAGGTGGCCTTCAAGAGTGGGGACATGGATAGGTTCAGACTAATTAAATACTCGTTTGGCAAGGAGATTAAGGAGGCCAAACGACTGTATTCAAAGAAGCTGGAACAACAGTTTGCAGCCAACGACTCCTCGTCAGTCTGGAAAGGCCTTCGGGTGATCACCGGCTGCAAGACCAAATCCCCCCACTCTGTGGAAGACTTGAGACTTGCCAACGATCTGAATGACTTTTATTGTAGATTCGATAGACCCTCTCAAACCCCCCCCGCATCTATCACACCTCTTCTCCCCAGCCTGGACAAAGACACTAGCCCCCCCCACAAAATGGCCCCAGACTGCCCCATCACCTCCATCCCCCCCTTCACACCTCTCTCAATTCAGGAGAGAGATGTAAATAAGCTCCTGAAGAAACTGAACCCCCGCAAGGCAGCTGGACCAGACGCTGTCTCCCCCTCTACACTGAGGCACTGTGCGGATCAGCTTTCTCCATTGTTCACGGACATTTTCAACACCTCACTGGCTGAATGTGTTGTACCCGCCTGCCTGAAAACATCCACCATCATCCCCGTTCCCAAGAAGCAGAGGATCACAGGCCTTAATGACTACAGACCAGTCGCCCTGACCTCTGTAGTAATGAAGACCTTCGAGCGACTCGTGCTGACCCACCTCAAAACTATAACCAACCACCTCCTCGACCCGCTGCAGTTTGCCTACAGAGCCAACAGGTCCGTAGACGATGCAGTCAACATGGGACTCCACTTCATCCTCCAGCACCTCGACTCCCCCAGCACCTACGCCAGGATCTTGTTTGTGGACTTCAGCTCCGCATTCAACACCATCTCTCCAGCTCTTCTCCGGGACAAGCTGACCCAGCTGAGCGTGCCTGACCCCACCTGCAGGTGGATCACCAACTTCCTGACCGACAGGAAGCAGCGCGTGAGGCTGGGGAAGCTTGTCTCTGACACCCGGACCATCAGCACTGGAGCCCCTCAAGGTTGTGTGCTCTCTCCTCTCCTCTTCTCCCTCTACACCAACAACTGCACCTCCAGCCATCCCTCTGTCAAACTCCTGAAGTTTGCCGACGACACCACCCTTATTGGATTAATTTCCAATGGGGACGAGGCCGCCTACAGAGAGGAAGTTAACAGCCTGGCTTCCTGGTGCAGCCAGAACCACCTGGAGCTGAACGCTTCAAAAACTGTAGAGATGGTGGCAGACTTCAGGAGGAGCCCAGCCCAAACCGCCCCCCTCACCATGTGCGACTCCCCAGTTAAAACAGTGGAGTCATTCAGATTCCTGGGGACGATCATAGCACAGGACCTGAGGTGGACGGAGAACATCACCTCCATCACCAAGAAGGCCCAGCAGAGGATGTTCTTCCTGCGGCAACTGAGGAAATTCAGCATGCCGCGGAAAGTGATGGTTGAGTTCTACACAGCCATCATTGAGTCCATCCTCACCTCATCCATCACCGTTTGGTTCGCTGCCTCCACTGCCAAGGACAAGGGCAGACTGCAGCGGATCATTCGGTCAGCTGAGAAGGTCATCGGCTGTGACCTGCCGGCTCTCCAAGACCTGTTCCACTCCAGGACCAGAAAGAGAGCAGGCAAGATCATCGCTGATCCTTCCCATCCCGGTCACCACCTGTTCCAGAGACTTCCATCTGGGAAAAGGTTCCGGGCCGTCAGGACTAAAACCTCGCGTCACCTGAACAGCTTTTTCCCCATGGCAGTGGGGCTCACAAACAAGCCCCCCCCATCACACTGACTCTGCTGACCCCCCCCCCCCCCCACCCTCGCACATAATTTATAACACTACATTATTGGCACTACCACCAATCTTTGCACCTTAAAACCGCACACAACACATTTACTGTATATATTATTTTTTCGATATTGTTGTTTTTTATATTGATGTTTATATTGCTCTATATTGTTGTTTTTATATTGTTGTTTGTAAAGTGCACCAACCACACCAAGGCAATTTCCTGTATGTGAAAATATACAAGGCAATAAAAAGAATTCTGATTCTGATTCTGATTAATTGTGATCCTGGTTTATCCCTTTTTTTATTCATGTAATGCGATTTAATGGGTGAGATCTTGTTTTAAAGGGCCAGATCAACGTTTTGGGAAAGCCGCCTGTTAGCTTAGCACACAAAACTGCAAATGAAGAAACAGCTAGTCTGGCTCTGATTCTTGAACGTTGTTGTCTCTCTAAGCTGACATCTTTAAGGCTCCTCTTTTTCATCCTGAGATATTTGAAATCTCTCATTTTCATTCCATTTTTTCCTGCTGTATACCCTCCCTCTGAAATTTTCTGGACATTTTGTGGGGGGGGGGGGGGGGGGGGGGGGGGGGCTGGCAAGAATAGTTCCAGAGACACGGACTCAGACATCTGCGTTCTCACAAACAGCCCCTCCAGAACCTTACAGAGAAATATCCAGACTTTGGTCCATGTCTGAAAGCAGCTTAAAGAACGCTGGACTCAAGAATTTAATTGTTCAACGTGTAGTCTTCCCATTAAAGGCTCATCAACAAAGAATATTTTCAACTAATAATTGGTACAACTAAGTCATTATGAACGAATCCCTCTGCCAGACATGTGGAATGTTTAAAAAAAGTCAAATGTCTTTGGACAGGAGCTGAATAGTTTCCCTTATCCAGCAGAGGACACCAGAAATAAAAATATATCAAGCCATAATTTGCTGGCAGGCCAGTGAAGTAGCCTGGAGCACTGTAAATGGAGAAAACACGTCCCAGATCCCCGGAGACGTGACCCCTGAACAGACATCTTTGTCGAGCAAGAGCAGACAATCAAATACCTAATGAGCCGATAACAACCTTCCCCGAGCGCAGCTCAACCCAAACAAGGCAGTTCACCGTGTACAATGTTAACTGTTCACTTTTTAAAATGAAAACACAGCCTTGTTTACACTGATACGTAGCCTGAACGTCAAAACTGACACGTCTGTTTTGACTGGAAGGTCACCGAGATTGGAGAGAGGGAGGGAGGCAAATGCTATCTCGTGTAAATCCTCCTCCCAAAGGAATTCGCACATAGACACACACACACATGCGCACACATGCGCACAGAGCACATTATTCTTACCATCCAGAAGCTGTGATTGTTGGCATCTTCAGGGCTGGTGTCTGAAGGCAGCGTCGACATCCTGGTTTCTGAGAGAGCAAACAATAAACGATTAGATTCACCCTGCCTGATAATCTGCACACTGACCTTTCTGTTGCTGGCTTCCACACGTAGGTGATGAGGGCTTTGGGGCTTTAGAAAGTCTAAGAACTACACTGTTAACAGTCTGTATTCTCTAATGATTATCTCGCCAACATTGTGGACAATCTTCAAATTCAGAACTCAACCACAAGCAACTAGAATCTCACTCAGTAGAACGAATATATCTGCCAAGGCCTGAGAGAGAAAAACACACTTAAATTCACTAGATCCAGATTTATATTGGATCCGCACCCAAACACACACACTTGAAATCAGTCCCCTTAACCCGTCAGATTTTTCTCATCAAAATCCATGAATTATTGTCGAATGTGAAAACTTTGTTCTTCCCTAACCCATTCAACATCCTTTTCACCAACTGTCATGGTAGTCCATCGAGCCGTTTCCGTCTAATTTAGCTGCCTAACAAACAAATAAATGCTGAAATAAACATAACCTCCATTTGCGGAGGTACAAATGTTATTGCATTGGATTTAGTGAAGATGTCATGTTTATAAAGACGTATATGTCAGACAGATCCCAGAGGCCTGTCTTCATCGACTAACTCATAGAATAATGGGTATGAAAGTGGATGGTAAGTGTTTTTTAAATAGGCTTGAACAGTGAATGTTCAGGTACGTTTTAATCATATCAATCTATTATCATCTCTTCTGTTCCATAAACTATTTCAACAATGTATTCAACGCTTTTGGCCTCTTATTGAAACTATACTTTAAGTCTTTTTTTACTCTTATTCACAGTCTGTTGTGTTCAAGTGTTACAGCTGACTTTATGTAAGAGAGCTGTCGATCAGTCTTTCCACATACAAATACCTCTGCCTAGTAACATAGAGTGTAGAATGATGGACGCCCTGACGGGTCTCGAAAAGTGAAGCCAAATCATCTGGATGCACCCTAGTGGCTGGGAGACGCAGAGACTGTAAACCCTGACTCCTCCGTGTTCGTGGATTAGACATTCACCAAAATCACAGTACATGTCAAATATTCTTTTCTGTGATTTTCTGTTGTTTTAATTAGTTATTTAACGCATTAAAATCGTGGTGAAAGATCAGGATTGACAGCTGAGACTGACTCACAATATGTCTTTTAAAGGTTGTATCAGTTGGGCTTCAATGTCTCAGCCATGATCACTACTGCACACATGTCAAAATTGACCTCAAAAGTGCATAATGGTACCTAAAAGTTATATAAAAGTATATTTTGGCTTCAGTTTCACTCTACAGCAGAAATCCGAGACGTGTCATCCATTTTTATTTACAGTCTGTGGTTTAGAATCACTGCTCTAATGTTTATCTATTTGCGGGCGTATTATACGAAAGCATGAAGTCAGCTGAGATCAGTGCTCTCTTGTCAGCACTGTGATATAGAGCAGATGTAACACATGTCAGGAGGCTCTTTAAATCCATCAGAGGTGGAAGTCAATCTGAATCCGGAGCCGTGCAGCGTCTCATGAGCAATGACAACATCTCACAGCCTTTCCAGCTCGGAAACATGAGCCATCCTAAAATAAACAGGGGCTACAGGTCAACACACATCATATCAGTCGCACTCACTTTAATTCCCAATGCTGACCGCCCTGTCTGATCTTTTACCATTGCATAAAACCACCTGCAGACCTCAAATGCTCTTGAAGCAGACCCAAGCTCACATGGACACTGAAGCACTGAAGTTCTGACTCACTCAAAATAAAGTCCTCTACATGCTCATTCAGCTCCCTTTCTGAAAAAGAACCTCTACCAGTTTAATATATTTAAGCGCACAGCAGCGTTTTGCCTGCTGGCGTCTTCACACCCTTGAAACATCCGCACACTGAACACGGAGCCTTCGTCCCTGTGCTCCCTCCCCGCAGCCATGTCCCCTCACACTCCTCTCAGAAGCACAATTAGATTCAATGATTTTCCTCCACAGCCTGCTGTTCACGGGGCATCACATGCTCCACTGAGAGCATAATGCCATGTCTCTCTCCCCGACTGGATCTTCCTCAGCTTACATCTGTTGTATCTCTGAGAGACCTCGAAGAATTACACAACCCTAGGATCCGCAGGAGGTCACAAAAAGAATGAATCACCCCCCCCCCCTCCTCTCTCCCTTTTAACCCCTTGACCTGGACTTCCTGTCCCATCGCTGAGTGGCTGTCCTCCGGGTATATGACTGACTTTTCAGAGCAGCGTGGGGGCTTGGGGGAGATCTGCTAATATCAATTAATGTGGTGCATTCCTGCAAGCTTTACTGCATGCTCTCTGACATTTAATGACTTTAACTTATGTTTGCGTGTGTGTGTGTGTGTGTGTGTGTGTGTGTGTGTGTGTGTGTGTGTTTGTGCAGTGAAAGCTTTGCTGTGATCCACTTGTGCACTTCTCAAATAGGATTTCATGCTCTTTCTTTGCATTAGGAATCACTTTGCCACATTGGGCCTTTCAAATAGCATTTCATATCTTTATATTCAATTCAAATGTTCTCTGAACGGTCGGGATGGTCCCAGTCAAGTCTGATATAAATCAAACCGATTGTTGTTGGTTGTGGTATCCTCTAAGTTGATCTCCACTTTCCTAACTTACTTATTGAGCAACAGAAGTTGACAGTAAGTGGTAAAAAGTGTAGAACTTTGAATACAACTCTATTTTCCTATAAGTTCAACAGAGAGAATACTCTATGACTCACCACCTAGAAGCCCAGATCTGATTCCACCATGGATCCTTCAGACGTTTTATGATCTCCCGCTGGGTCAGACAGGAAATTTGTTCCCCGAGCTTTCAAAAATCTCCCAGTGATCCAGTAGCTTGCGTGGGTCCACACTTTCCACATTGACAGTTAAAATAACCAGCTAAAGCTCATCAGGGCTGTAAGAGCCCATCTGGAGCTTCCACCCAACCAAACTCTTTCACCCCAGGATTCTGAACGCACCCTGGCACCCTCACTCACTCCTCCCCCTGTCCCGGTTTCATCTGTCACACATAACTCAACACACACATATGGCACGGGGGAAATATTTAGTAACAGATGAACACACGGAGCTGAAATAGGAGCTCAATCACTCCATCAGATCTCTCTGAAATGCAGTTGTTCAGCTCTGGCAGGAGTTCCTTACCTCTCTCTGAATGTTGGGGCCCTCTCGGCTTAAACCCCCTTTTTGTCCTCCTGGGTTTGTGCCGGTTAAAACTTTCTTTGCTCCCACTTCTCTCCAATCTTTGTGCAGACTCTCAGGCTCCTCTCCCTCCTGACTCCACTTCTTTTGCCCTTCACCCGCTCCAACTTTGATTTTTCCACTCGTTCTGGACACTGCCGCTCCTGCTCTTCCCCTTTCTTTGGCTGTTTGTGTCAGATGAGTTGGCTTCTTTTTTTTCTCTCTCTCTCTCTCTCTCTCTCTCTCTCTCTCTCTCTCTCCCTTCTCCTCCCTAGAAGCCTCCCTCCCTCCCTCCCTCCCTCCCTCCCTCCTACTCTCTCTCTCTCTCTCTCTGTGTCTTTCTTTCTCCTCCTCTATCTCTCTCCAACAGCTGCAGGAAACTTACTCTCTTGTTCTTTGTACTTCACCACTTGCCGGAGATCATCTCTGGATTCTTTACTTTCATTCACTCGCCTCACCTCCCTCAGAGTGGTGTGAATAAAGCAGGCCATATTGTTTTTTTTTCTTCTTTTTTGGGTGATTGGGTGTGTGTGTGCATGTGTAGGTGAGTCACCCAACCAGAGTCTGCCTAGGGGTGTGTTATTTTTAATTGGACGATTATGTTTTATTTTTTAACAAAATGCACAAAGCAGCATGACCAGATAAGGGAAACTTCATCCGTCTGTTGCTTGTCTTCAAACCCCCTTTTTCCTCCCCACAACATTCCCTCAGGATAGTTTGTTAGGCCTGCCTCCACAGCTGGAGCACACGTCCGGTGTGTGTGTGTGTGTGTGTGTGTGTGTGTGTGAGTGTGTGTGTGTGTGTGTTACTGCTTTGAAGAGTCAGAGGCCCCCGAGGAAGGGAATTGTTCAAACTCACACACTGTCCACCGCATTCTGTGACATAACGCTCTACGCTACGCTGAACTTGTGAAATTCTGTCATGCCACAACATGCCATGTACATAACAGCTGTTATACATTGCACTGCTAACGCCCAACTGCAGCCTGCTCTTAGGAAACAATAATCCTACGTTAGTGATCCTGTAATCAGATCCTAAAGGATGGCAGACAGATATCATGACAACACGTTGAGAGCCTGTCATTAAAAATGATAATAGCTATAGGAGACAGGAAACGTCAACAAGTGGAATAAGGTCCATATTATGTGATGTTAAAAATATCTCTGGTAGAAATGTGCCACAAAATGTTTCGCTGCAGTCGGCACAGGTTTACTTCTGGTCAAATCTTTGGATGAATGTGTATCTTTCTCAGCACAAAGGAATGTTGTTGCTTTAATAAATGAATCATTAACGGAACATTTAAAAACAGTGTCAATGTTACAATGTTTAACCAAATGAATTCAAGCACATGTATCTTGTGTAATTTGATAAATAAGATGGACCAACAGATTTATGTACAATAGATTACATCAATCCAGGCTTTATAATTTTATTTTTGGCTTATTTTAGGCCACCAATAATTTGGAGAGACAAGAACAAAACCATCTGCTTCTGAAAGTTAAACAGTTTGATTATTATTTAACTATTATCAAAATTAGAGGCCTTTTGTAAAACACGTGGTTAAAGATATGCAATTCCTTCATGATGATGGATTATTAATTATCACTTTTTGTTGTGACATCTACTAAGATTAAGCCCTATATTGATTAACTTGAAAAAATAAAAACACATAATCAATTCTTGATTTCAAATTATGTCTTAAAACAGTAGGTTGGCACAAGGTTAATTCACGAGACAAGGTCAGATAATTAACTAATAATTATAAAGCATTTTGCTTTATTGGAGCCCCTTGGTTGCTTTGCCCAGATCAACAGCTCTTCTTCTGATACATAACCCCCGGGAAAATTACGTTCCATACTTTTGGCTGTTATCAACAATATAAGTCATTTTTCATTGGAAACTACTGGAAATTGAATGAAATAGTTTTTGTCATGCAAACAGGATATAGACTTCCACTCCAACCCACTAGATGGCGATACATACACTTGATATATACAGTCTGCCAGCCGCTGATAGTGGAGAGACGAAGAAGACGCTGCAGAGCTCAGTCTGTCGCTGTCTCCCTCGGTGGGAACTCTGGAGACTTTAATGGTGAGTCCACATTATATGTTAAGCCAATGTCGGATTTAACTTAAGCATGAGACAGATTTCAATAAGTAAAGTTGTAAGAAATGATTATAGTGAACAACTCTCATGTCTGCTGCTGATGTTTTATCACCAGAATAAACGTCACAGTGAACTATGCTTAGGCGATGCCAGCAGAACAATTATCCTGATATTAAACTGGAAGATGAGTCGATTCTATCACATTACGTGTGGCTCTGTTGGTTGTGTCGTTTGCCGAAGTTAACCCAACGACGTGGGTCACGAATCGAAGCACGTGGTCATCCACACAACTCGTGTCGTCTCCATATGGATTGTGGCGACTTTTAAGTGACACATTTCTTCAATGGAGGCTTGGTTGTTACCATCGACTAGTTTGTCCAGTTCACTTTAGCTGCTGTTTCACTGAGAAACCGGAAGACAGGGCCTTTCCCCACGTGCTCAGCCTGGTGGGCGCTGTTAGCATGTTAGCCAACCGAGTGCTCATCCACAGATACAGTCCGTGTAAGCTAAGGGACAGAAGACAGTATTGTAAGATTAAATCAGTAACTCAAATGTGAATGTTATTGCCTGTACATAATATGATGCATATTAAAAACTAACTTAGACTTTATCGTTTTAAATATAGAGCTCCATAGTAAACCGATCTTTAGCTGTAATGTCCAACACCACGTGGATTTGTCGTCGCTCTCCCCTGATGACTTGCACTGGGCTCTGAGTCTCAATGCAGACAACGTGCATCTTTGGCCCTGACAAGCCAGAGTTTCTGAGGAGACACGTATTTATTAACTTGCTGACGTTATTTTCAAGACAACACATCAAGTAACACATTGTTTTGTCCTTTCAGGTCACTTTTAACACCACGTCCTGATTGGCCCTGATTCCACTGAGGTAAGTCTGGAGCCTCGTGTTCTAAGTGTTCTCAGCTCTGCAGACTGTGCAGGCGGCCACAGTTTGAAATATTCTGCTGAACCAAGGTGTTGTAATGAAGGTTGACCACTGGAGGGCGGTGAACCCCTTAAATTGAAGTCAGAACTATGCATTGACACCTCAGTTGGTCACAAACCAAATCACGTTGACATTTGACACTTAAGAGCAATTTAAAATTCAAGTGCAACATCACTATACAGAGGGAAAGATGGCGTCACTCTTCTTGTGACCCAAAAGGGAAGTTTATTTTTTTGAATAGGTTTCTAGCAGTATACTTTCCCCCCCTCAAGCTGATGTGGATTTAAACAGTTTCTCTCCCCTGATGACTTGCACTGGGCTCTGACTCTGAATGGAGATAAAAGTGCATCTTTGGCCCTGACAAGCCAGAGTTTCTGAGGAGACACTAAACCAGTGATGGTCCAGTGTTAGCGTTACAAGACATTAACACTTTGTTTTGTCCTTTTTCAGGTCTTCAAACCAGTGACATCACTGCTCGTCTGGACTTAAATAAGGTTAGTATCTTAACTCTGTTTCCAGCAGACGCTCTCAACGCACGTCTGAAGTGATGTTTAGCACTGGGCTCTGAAAATCAGTGGTGACAAAAGTGCAACGCTGCCCTTGACAAGGCAGAATCTGAGCAGATGATGGTTCAAACATTTAAGGATTGTAATGTTGCTGTTGAGTTGTTGGTGACGGTTGTTGTACTCTTTTTCAGGTACTGATCCTCAGACACTGACATCATCTGCCTGTTGTCTCTCTTTCATTGTGTATATGTTTTAAAGAATTCTCGTCTTTGCTCTGACTTTCAAATAAAACTCTGAATTTTAAATGTTTAGTTTCTGCTCTTTTCTACAAACATCACACTAGAGTAAGGAACAGTACTTTATTGAAATGTGAACCACTTAGTGAGTTTATTGGGTGTAAATTAAATGACAAATCTCAGTCATCAACATAAGGTTTGAGAAAGTAACTTTAAACTTACAATTTTAGGGTTGGTCACGCCCATAAGAGTTCTGTATATAAGGTCCATACAATATGTAATTGTTTGGGCCAAAAATGTATAGGACAACTGGGTGAGAGCCACCATCGTGTTAGGAGGATGTGGAAATATATTGGTAAAAATATTAACTGAATACAGAATATATGTTAAGAGTATCATGGTGTTAATGTTGCAATGAAAGCTGTATTTTATAACTAACTTAAAAAATGATAAATAAGGGATTCTCAATGATTTAAAACTGGAGAAAAATGCTGTGGGAAAAAAAATGCATTGTACTCATATTAACATTAACATCTAGACTGATCAAAAGTACTATCTCTAATAGACCCTACCTACAGTAAAAAATCACTTAAAGTAGAGTCAAGTTTTTACTTGCTTCTTAGCAAAGACTATTAAATCCAAATGTTAATCAGACTTAATATGCAAAGCATCTGTAATAGAACATTTTGCTCTTAAAATGGATGACAACTTGGAAACCACAAATTGAAAATATAAAGAGAAAAGTGTCTGGACAAAATAAAGGGCACTTGACACAATTTTTCACTTGTTCTTCCATATTTTGGAGATGCAGGGCAATACTTACAAAACTGAGACCCATGTATGCTTTATAGAAAAGAGCAATAAGAAATATACAATGTAGAATACCTTCATGTTGGTAAGATATTTGATTTAAAAATGTTAATTATGATTTCCCTGGACACGTATTAAAATGTCTTGAATACTGTTGAATTCCAGACAAAATAATGAAGCAGTATGAACTTACTGAGTAAAATGTGTATCTTGATAATTACGATTTTGGATGGCAATCTGTATTTAAGTAATATTTGTATGAAATCTTTCTCCTTTGTTAATTAAATGTGCAAAAGCTTATTTTTGATTAGTAAAATTAACTTAACCTATTATAGGTACATACAGATTATTGCAATACTCTCAGCCCATAGGGTAAAATGAATGTTTCTAATTTAAAACAGATTTGATATCAACTCTATAATCTATAATGTTGCTAACGCATGTAAAACAGAACTGTTGAAGACCATTGTCAAACTTAAACCATTTGCTGAGTTTCGCACATTTCGGGGCGTATTAAGTAGAAATGGTGGAGAAAGTTTTGTTTCATTCAAGAAAAATCACAGAACATAAATTAGAACTTTGTTTCTGTATCTTTATTATAATTCTAACAATTTATTATCTCTTAAAACATTTGAAATTCATATATGATTATATGAATGTGTGTATATGCATATCACATATACATATATATTCTGTAAGTTACCTTTCATCAGCTCATATTCTCATTTTTTAAAAAGATCTCTTAAAGGAAAATAAACACTTTCTATGGAGTAGGACCGATTCCTGCATCTGAAACTTTTCTCCTGACAGCAGCAGCAAGCCGTCACTCATCATCACAACCAGTGAACGCGGCAATGGGATGATCAAAAACACCAGCCACCGAACTATAGAACATCACTGTGTCAGCAAGACAGGTTTTCAAAAAGATCTTGTCCCAAGTTTTTTTATCGGCCCTATTTACACCAGGGAACTGTTTTAGATACCTGACTGAAAAACAAGCAGAATCTTGGCTGTTGATTGACTTGGGCCACATTCTGCTCGTTTACCTTTTCAGAAACACCCCCCTTTGTTTCGAGCTGGCATTTCAAAACCTCTAGAAGGGAAAATCCAAAAAGTCACAGTTGCTAATGGAAAGAGGGTCATTGCATAATATGCTGGTAATAAATGAAGAGCTGAGAGCAAACAGGCGACTGCAGGAGGTTCATGTGCAAACGAGAAGATGCAAATGATGAGCGGAGACAGAGTGGAGCTCTTCGTGATGCTGTCAGGTGTGTAACAATGGAAGAGGGGCGGATGTAGAGAACAGGTCCAACTCTATAGAAAGCAGAACAGTGAAATAAATACATCTTTACCTTTTCATGTTAAACATTATTTGGAAGACAGAGATTCTTTAGAACTTTTGAGACTTCTTTTTATATCTTAAACCATAATTATGTGACCATTATTTTCATCGTCCTTATTGCTATTTCTCTTCAAATTCAAATATAATATTTCCTTCAACCACCCGCTCAGAGAAATCCCTTTCACTGACCTCATTCACATTTACAGCTTGTGTGTGTGTGTGTGCACTCTGTGCGAGGTGATCTATGAAAACCCATGTATCTTCTTACCCCCCCCCCCCTCCCCCCCGATGTAAAACGCACGATATGTGTTCGAGGACTCGGAAGCAGCAGGAGAGGTGAAGTGTTGTTCAAGGTAGAGAGGTCATGAGAGAGCCCTTATATTTGAAACCAGGACTGAGGTTGTGATGGGATGGAGATGTGCTGTGAAGCTGATGAGGAAACGATAGTAAATGATGAAATGTGTGATCGATGGCGAGCGGGAAGCTTTTATCCGGGAACTATTCGAAAAAAAGAATCATTCATTAGGAAGTGTTTGAATAATAATAATAATATTAAAGTAAGTTTGAAAAAAGGGAGACAATTCACGTTTGGAGGCCTTAGAAGTCAACGAGTCATTTTAAATAAAGCTTCACGACTGGAAGGAGGAAAGATGTGATTGAAAATGTGCTTCACATTTAATTTTGCAATGCTTCTTGTCACATAGAAGCATTGTTAAGGGAACAGTGCACGGAATAGTATGAATCTTTCAGTTAAAAAATACCTACATATACATATACATATATATATATATTTGAATATATAACCAAGGCGATTATCTTCACCACACAGTCAGAAATAGCACTGGCTGGACAAGAGCGCCACCTCCGCCTCCGAAGGGAAGAACCAGGAACTCTCTGCAGCTGCAATAACAATAAGGACGATGAAAGTAGTGATAAATAGCAACAATAAATCTCATCATATCGGTATTCCAGTATTTTCATTTAAAGTTTAAAAATTGTAAGAACAATCATAGTATTAAAATTCGATATAAGCGGTACTCTCAGATATCCGTTGGGCCGGGGTTTCCTCCTGGATTTAGTCGAGAGAGAGAGAGAGAGAGAGGGGGCCACTCCTGGAAGGAGCAGGGGGGATTGGGTGGGAAAGAGCAAGAAAATGGCAGTTTGTCCTCTTCCCCTCCCCTCTCCTTCCCAGCCTCCCCTGGGCAGAAGGTCTGACTGGGTGCACAACAGTTGCCCGGACGCTGAGGAAGTCTGTTCCTGGTAAATAAAATCCTCTGGGGGTTGTTTCTCTTCACATTGTCACGCGTGTCCCCGTCTAACAGTTGAACAGTCTGTCTTCTTTTGTACATCTGCGATCAAAATGTATATTGTGTCTATATATAAGGTGTCCCATAAATTCTAACACAAGCCTGGGTAGGGGCTTGTGTGTATGTGTGTGTCTACATGTTGGTGTATGCATGCAGGCAGGTTATAGTAGTAACTCGGGTGCCTGTGTGTGCGTATCGGTGTATTTCTGTCTTTATTTTTTTTCATGTAGTTGGTCTGGGCACTTATTTTTGCTACAAATTTGTGATACAGTGACCAGTCTGTATATTAGTCATTATAAGACTTAAGATGATAAAGAGCTATAGAGGAACACACAAGATCCTGACGACAGGAGCTGCAGTGAGGACAGAGCCCTACCGGTGGTGAGGTAAAAAAACAAGACCAGTCACAGCCACACGGAGCGAGGACGCAACTTGACCTCGTCCCCTCCAGGAGACGTGGACGCCGTCCTGCATCGTCCTACATTTACCCACAAACAGACACAGCCTCGTTCCTGCAGACACTCACGCTCATTCACCCTCAGATATTCATAATCCTCTGTTATCTACAGACACATTTAAAATATAAATCTAGCATCCACTCACGCAGGGAGGGGTTGTGATTGATTGAACTCCAAATATTCTTGGTGGGTTTCACTCTTGAGCTCGAGCAGATTCAACGAGAGGGCCGAGGCGTCGCAGGACACCTCGGCAAAAACGTCCGCACAACCACCTATATCTCAACCCTTCTGTTTTAAAAATCGATCTGGCGTTTCATTGTTCCTCCAAGATCACGGTTCTTCACTCTGCTGCAGCCAACGGTGTCTTTGAATGCATTTTGGATGGGAGGGTGTTTGTTGTGTTAGCTGATTGGTGTGACCGTGCGTGCATGTGGGGAGTGTACGGGTGTAAATCAGCCTGCCACATCCAGGGGAGCGCCAGCCGGTGTCTTTATGGAGCATCAGCCCTTTTTCCGTCCCTGCGTTTCAATCTCCCTTTGGGACTCGACTCCCTCGTTCTGTCACTCTCTATGTGAAATCTGTTCCCCCCTCATTTGTTGTGTGAATCCACCATGAACAGCAGCAGTTGTGTCTTCCTCCCTCATTTACTCCAACCCCTCCTTCCGTCCTTCCTCTGTCTTTTCATCTCTGCACTTCCACACTCAGCTCCGACTCCCGTCGTCCCTCCTCCTCTCAGTCAGTCCTTCTCGAGGTGAGAGAACAGAGATGGGGAAGGGGCTGCTGGACAGCCTGAGGACAGGAGAACAAACGTAAGGTTTAGTGCCTTGTGTTTGATGATAATGAATAACGCTTTGTGATTCCTGCTTTTTAAAAAGGACAAAAAGGTTGTTCAATTGGAAACCATGGCAGCTCTTGTGCTGTGGACTCTAATTTGACTGAGAAAACTGAGGTCATCACTAGGAGTCAGATCCAAGTTAATGAAATACCAAGAGAAAAGAATATACACATCATGCACCTTTGCAAACAAATTCCTTATTGAATCTTTGAGACAAAATATAAAGCAATAAATCTATAACACTATTGTTACAGGGAGATTTACCTATGCTATATTTAAATAAGTACTGTCCTAAAGGAATTAAAATCAGAACTAAGTAGTTGTCTATGTTTTTAGAACATAATAAACATGAGTGATGAAGAGCTCTTATTGGTCATAAAATAGTGTTTTGTTTGCAGTAGTGCAGTTAAGATATGACAACGTTTGAAAAGTTTTAGCAAGTGAACTCAGGGAGAAATGTATGTGGTCAACTGTAAATATGATGCGATATGATGCAAGGAGTATCATCTGTGCTGACTATCTGTTGGAGCAGTCATACCTGTCCATTATAGTCCTCAGGGCCCGCTCTATATTCATGCGATGGCCAACGCGTGTCACTCCCAAGTCCAGAAAATCATCCTTGGTTAGCGACGGCAGGTGGGTGCCGTCGATCTCATTGTCCAGGAATCGCTCCCTGTGCTCACCCAGGTTCAGGTATCCCAGCCAGTCTGCAACGTCATACTTGGTCCAGTAGGGCAGCGGCTTGGAGGCAAACGGCTTCGTCGGGGACGGGGGCGGTAGATGGGGGTAACTCAGGCAGGTAGGTGGAGGGAGAGGATGCAGCGGGGGAGATGACGCCCCAGACAGGAAATGTGTTGGAGAGAGGGATCGTGAAACAAGTAAATTGGAGTTTGGAGGAGGAGGTGCTCCAGAGGGGGCGAAAAGGGGAGGAGAAGGCGAGAAGTAAGGATCACCCAGAGGGTTTCCAGGGGATGGTGGGGTAATTGAACCTCGGAGGTCGTAGATGGCGCTGTATAGGGGTGTGGTGGGGAGAAGTGGAAGGGAGGATGGACGAGGTGGGCCCAGCTTCGGCCTCTCTGACGGGGAGATGAGGGGGCTCGGTGCTCGCCTGCGCTGGAGTATGTGTGATTCTGCTTTACGGGATTCGCGACTTGGGATGAACTGGAATTCGAGGGCTTTGGTCCGGTAGACAGGTCTGTGTTTGGGGGAGGTGGGGTAAGGGGAATAAGATGTCGGGGACAGCGGAGAATGAGAACGCGGAGGCTGAGAGGCGGCTGGAGGCTGACAGGCGGCTGGAGGCTGAGGAGATGGGGATCGCCCCCAGTTGTGGTACTGGGAGGTAGCCGTGGGGGACGGGGATGGGGACAATGATGGCTGGGACATCGAGATTGGAGACGGGGACTGGGATCGGGCTGAGGGGGGGCTCAGGGCTGAGGCTGAGTCTTCTGAAAATCTATGGACAGAGACAGATACTTTGTTAGAGAGAAAATCCATGAGAGGAACCAGAAACATTGAGATGAAAAACATGCACAAAAAAACACACACACACACACACACACACGAGTGAAAAATTATCCCGCTATTGAGATTGTGCAGTTAACATGGTTTCCTCTCCCTTGTTATGAAAGCATATCAGGTTGTAAATCAGGCAGATGTTAAAGTAAAATATTCTTCCAGAAAGAAAGGTATTGTGGAAGGGGCTCCTTTACCTGTTTCTGCTTCTGAGAGAAACACATGGAAAAAGCCAGAGACATAAAAGAGATTTACACAGTATAGACACAGACACAGGACACAAACTCATAATACACAGAAGGCTTTGACATCAAGCATGGGAGGTGAAGAGGTCACACTGATGTATGCATGGAGATGAGACATGGATAAAGCGACAAATTGGGACAAAGTCTAGGATGTGATAAATATGAGACTAAAGGTGTCTGATGTGTACCTGTGTCTGCTCAATGCTCTCTGGCTGCTCCAGCTGTCCCTGGTGCGATGCTGCAGTTTGCTGCTCAGCTCATTGATGATGCTGGGCTTCATACTGCTTGCAGGTGGATAAATCCTCTTCCCCTCTAAAAGTGTCCCGGACTGGCTGCTCCCATCACGGGTCAATTGCCCCTCGCCCCACAGAGGTTTCATCTCAGGCGTGCGTGGTCGATCAAAGTACGGTGAAGAGGGACGTCCCATGGTCTGCATGTCCCTCACCCTGTACCCATCCTGGCCACGTTCGTCCTCTGACATTCCCTCCTCGACATCGTCATCTTCCTGCTCGTCTCGTCGTCGGTGGGAGTGAAAGGATGCAGGAACAGTACTGGTCTGTCTGTGCTGATCCCCGACGCGACCTCCCTCTCTGAACCTGTTCACTTTTGGGTAGGTGGAAGTTACTGCTGTGGCGTTCTGCATCTCGAAAGTCTGTCCGTCCAAGTAGCTCATGTAGGACTCCAGGAAATCTCCTCCCCTCTCTGACTCCCCTGCCCCGCCTCCCCCCAAACGTCCTCCAACTCCCCTCTCCCCTCGGTCCAGCCTGTCACCACGGACACCGGCTCCACTTAGAGAGAGGATGGTGTCCAGGTGGTGGTCACTGCTGCTGCGGCTGTCAAGCTCTTCAATCCCAGAGTCCACCACTGTCTCCTGGGACTCTCCTTTCTTGGTGGCCGGGGGAGGGCGGTGGTGCTCCCCAGTCCTTCGACTGCCTGTGATAGTGGCAGAGGATGTTGGATGTGTTCGCTCCTGGTAGAGCTGAGTGGAGGTGCTTGTTGTGGTGGCAGCAGCGGTGGTTATAGCGGCACAGCTAGCGGTCGTGGCATGGGAGGCAGTGCCCCTAAGTGGAGCAGAGGTGGCAGCAGTGGAGGACGGTACTTGGTGTCCACGGTAGGATGGGGGAGGCGGAATTGTGTGCAGGGGAGGCGTGGGAGAAGAGCGCCCAGGAGCATGAGTGCTATTGTAAAGGTGGTGGGGGTGTGACATAGAGAAGGGTCTGTGGTAGGATCCAGGAGGAAGCGGTGGTGAGATTGACGGGGGAGGGGGAGGTCCTGCTGTTGAGGTGGGCTGTAGGGTAGAGGGTGAGGAAGGTGGCAGAGGGTTTGGTGATGTTTGGGAGGGGGAGTGAGCAGACTGAGTCAGGTTAGCCACTTCACTGTCATAAGATGTGAGGCTGGAGGTGGTGGAGTCCCCTGCTTGGGGTGAGGGCAGGGGCGTGTGAGCAGGAAACCCACTTGCAAATGCTTCCTTCTGGGGGGGTGGAGGGGGTGGCGGTGGGGGAGGAGGGGGCGGAGGGGGTGGTACCTGCTGTCTGCGGGAGGTCAGACTGTTTTGGTGCATCCCATGTTTTGTGTATGCTG
Organism: Platichthys flesus; assembly: GCF_949316205.1. Taxonomy (NCBI): domain Eukaryota; kingdom Metazoa; phylum Chordata; class Actinopteri; order Pleuronectiformes; family Pleuronectidae; genus Platichthys; species Platichthys flesus. The sequence goes on along the minus strand of NC_084960.1, from coordinate 15,940,599 downwards.
ACATCCCCCCTACTCCCCTGTCGAAGCTGTTCGCGAACTCTAACGGAGGTGGGAGGGGATCGGCGTAGCCAAACCCATCGTCCGCATCAACTGAGGGGGCGGGGGGAGGGAGGACCATCAGACCAGTCCCAGTGCTCCCAGTAGTGTTCGCTGTCTGCTGAGAACTGGTATGTGGGGGAGAGGGAGGGGTGAGGGACAAGATATAGGCATCAGATTGACTTTCCATCCTGAGAAAAGATGGCCTCTGCAGCTGCTGAGACTGAGACCCCTGCTGGGCGGAGCTCTCAGCCTGCTCTGTCCTCCTCATGTAACCCTCTCTCTCTTTGTCTCTCTCTCTTTCTCTTGACAGCTCCCTATCCCTTTCCCTTGACCTCTCCCGCTCTCTCTCCTTGTAGGTGGGTTGATACGGCGGAGACTGGTAGTGGTGCGTGTGGACTGTTTTGTCCTCAGAGAACCGAACTCGTAGCCCCTCGCGAGCCCCTCCTCCTTCCCGCTCCCTCTCTCCTCCGCTGCCCTCCTCACCCCACATACTCCCAACTCCTCTGAGGATTCTGGGTGACGGCGGGCGGCCAACGGTGGGTGTAGTGGCAGCCAGAGAAGATGAAGTGACCAGGTAGGAGGTGCTGGAGGACTGAGCGACAGATGACACAGGCTGAGAGGTGACAGCAGATGAAGGATACACCACACTCGACATCTGGCGGCTGAAGTGGTGGTCTGTTCCCCGCCTGTACCTGCTGTCATCTCTCAGAGCACGCTCTCTGGCAGCGAGGGCGAGGCCTAATGGCGATGTGGGGTCAAGAGCCTTGCCTGTTAGTGGGTGAATAAAGGTGGTGGTTGCAGAGGGTGCTGACTGCCTGCCTGCTGGTGTGTACAAGTCAGTAGGCACAGATTTAGGCTGATAATCCTGGGCAGAAGAGGAGTACTCAGGTAGACCAAAGGCCGGAGGCATACTGCGGGTGTGATGGATAAAGGTGTCTCCAGAGAACATGCCCTCATCAATAGACTTTGACGGGCGCAGCCGTGTGGATGAACTTTCAGCCTGTGTATTAAGCTGTTGCTGTGACACCTGAGTCCTTGCTCCTACCCCATCACTCACTCCTCCAAGACTCACGTCGTCCTCAACAGACATAAACAAGGAGGCACTCTTTCTGCGAGCTTCATGAAATCGTTCTCTGTCTCGGCGAGCTGCGCCAACAATGGCAGCCCCAAACTGGCTGGTAAAGTCCAGGTTTTCTTGGGCGCGGATAGAAGGCAAAGATGGAGGCGGCGGAGCTGGAATGGAAGGCGGAGCAGGGGGTTGGGGAGCAGGAGTGGAGGGTGGTGGACCGTGGAGTGTTTTGCTTTCATCCGTCTCCCCTGATGCTGGAGCATCAGCCTCCACACTGCTGCCCTGGCTGCTGCGTCCACTACTGCTGGTTGAAGGAGCCTTGACAATAATGGTGGGTATGGGAATGGAACTTTTCTCCAACGAGCCTTTTGTCCCAAGTGTACCTTGGGCCGCACGCAGGTCCTCTACCTTGGATTGCTTCATCAGGGGGCCCTTACCTCTCCGAGCTCCGCCTTTAGGACCCCCTGCTCCAGCTGCACTGCGGTCTACCCGCTGGGGTTGATTCTGGGTAGTCTGTTGTTGCTGGGGCATTACAGTGGCAATGCTGGATGGGGGGACAGCGCTGTTGTAGCCTCTCCTAAGCCCCCCTGCCTTTGCCCCTCCACCAGCTCCAATGCCAGCTCCAACAGGCTCCCCAGTATAGGCAACCTTCCGCGAAGCAGTCCTGCTTTGAACCGTGTGGGCAGCAGCATGTGAATATGAGGTTGTATGGTCACCTGCTCCTCCAATGGGGCCGGTTGGGGGAGCACCTGCCCTCTCCCTGCCACTATGGGTGAAGTGCGCTGTTTGGGTGAAGGGCTGGTAGTGCGCAGAGGTGGATGTGGACTGGGACACGGAGACAGAGGGCTGCTGAGAAGACTTGGCTCTCCAACCTAGTGGTGGAGCAGAGGAGAAGGGAGGGTCTGGTGGAGCAGTGGTGGGAGGGGGGGGGATGTCATCTGGACCAGGCACCGAAAGACTTCGTGCAAACTTCATGGCTGGAGGATGCAGGAACTTCCTCTCGTCCTCAGCCACCCCTGCAGTACAGCATTCAGAGACAGAGGAAAAAAAACATGGGGATGAAACACGGCTGCGATCATTCAAGTAGAGAAGGTACAGATGGAGAAGAGTTAGAATAAGAGGCTGATGAAAGAGAGGAAATGGAGCCAGAATAAAAGGGAAGCTGAAGGTAACAAGTGAGAGTGTCTGTCTAAATCTGCCTGCCCATCTACCTGTCAGCGAGTCGGTTCTCAACTCGTATCTGTTAGTATGTACATTAGTTGGGGTTATTATATTCAACAAACAAGTAGCAAGTGGACAAAATTACAAAGCAGCATTTTTACCGGTCACCAGAGAGCACAAAACTATCAAAGGGAGATTTAGCAAAGTCGTAGTAAGCAACTCACCAGAAAATAAGCCATGTGAATAAAATCAGATTAGTGGCACTTTTCGATATAAACAATAGTAGTAGTGTGAGTATAAAACAAACAGACATCTTATTTCCTTATATTACAAGTATAAGACACGAACAATCATAAACAGATAAAGTACAAATTGCGCACATTTTGGCCACAGACAAGACATTGTCGGCCACAGACAAACAGTGTTGACCTCTACTGGTCCAGAGGGCAGACAGACAGGCGGACAGAGGGGCAGACAGAAAAAACAGACAGCCTCACCGATGGATTTCTGCCGTATAATACCGTGCGGTGGGCCGTGACCTGAGGCGTACTGTCCACGTTCGTAGCCGAGGCCCAGGCCTGATGACATCATCCCCATCCCGGACTGGTCCCCGTAATTTTGCTGAAATAGAAAATAAGAAAAGCAGGTGAAAAAGGGTAAAACAAAAGGGATGGGCTGTAAATATGGTCTTTCTTGCATTTGTGCAGAGCAGCTCTTCATTTTCTAAACCATTTCAATAAAATAAAAAAAGACATAAGCATGCTGCAGACATAAGCATCAGGTTGCAAACTTCCTACTCCATATTTGCTTTCCCATCTCACATCATTCCAACTCTGAAGGAACATCCATCTCGGGCAATTTAGGGTTAGGGTCTTGAACAAGGACACTTCATCATGCAATATGGAGGTCCCGGGGTTAAAACCCCCCACCTTAAGGTAGTGGAGGACCCTCTCACTCCAGTTTCTTTTTTAAACTGTTTCACATCTACTTCCACCAGGCGGTTATGTTTTCATATCCGTCATCATAGGGACACACATACATCGTATCTAAGAGCACATTTAGATTCATATGCAGTGTGTTTCACCATACACACCTCATTGCCATAGAAGCTTCGCCCTCTGTCTCTTTTTGGCCCCTGTCCCCGTGTCCCAGGCGCTTCATTGGTGCTAATTGTCTGCTGAGCTGCTGCAAGAATTTCATCTAGTTTATCTGAGAGAAGAAAAACAAACAGGAGAGAAAAAGACAGAAAGAGAGAAGGACATAGGACAATGAAACAGAAACATGAAAAGCAACATGAAGGAAACCGTGTTCGACACTCGATGAAGGTGGATAAGGAAGAGAGGAAGACACTCTGACAAACACTCTGAAACAACCACTGACAAACATGAGCTGCCTTACTCAAAGCCATCTGATAGACTGTCCTCTTCTTCTCTGTAACTTGGGAGGATTCGAATTCTGAAAGAAGAGAAACAGAGAATGAGCTCAGTAAGGGGCGGAGCGGGGAGCGCTAAGTCATTCTGGACAGACGTACAGTAAATACAACGCCTCAGGCGCCGATGTACCAGAGCGTACCTGATTTTTTTTTCCAAGGGGTAGCAGCTGGAAGGAGGACAAAAGGAGACTTAAGTTTTGGCAGGAGTGAAAGTGCGACAGCATCGTTACATTGAATACTAATCATATTCCCTGGAGCCTGACAAACTGAGTCACCTCACAAGGCTTTTCGATCGTCCATGTAAGAGAACGTAAATCATGCCCTGGCTATAAAGATAGCTGAAGCGTGCACACTTATGATACAGTAAATATGCTGCACACATACACAGTTACGCTGACTGACACACTCGAAAACACACAAGCATAAATGAGGAATTAGTCTGAAGAGGGCTCCCACCTCGCTCCACTGTATAATGGTTAAGATCCCGTCGGCGGTGAAGTAGGGACAAAGGAGACAAAGAAAAGACGGCGTTAGTGGTTAAACCAGTGAACAGTAAAAGGACAACTCCATTAGGGAGTAAAGAGCTGAAGGTGACCCTTTAGGGTTTGCATCCACTGGTGTGAGTGAGGGAGGGAGTGTGTGAGTGAGAGAGTGTGTGTCTGTTTGTGTGTGCGTACTGAGCAGGGATACTGTTATCTAACATATTCATATTCTGATTATTTGAAGTATAATGAGCTAAATTGTGGAGAAGAATATTTTTAATGTCTGATGGTTCAACGAAGGCTGGACGGGTTTGGAGCTTGTATTTATTTCATATAATTAAAAATAAATTAGAGTTTTGTATTAAGGGTTCGGGAAAGCAATGGACCAAAGTGCACTGCTGGATCCATTCTGTTTGAATGCCCTTGTTATCTTCCAGCATGACTTCTAGGTGAACTGGGACACTGCACCAATCGCAGGGGTGAGATAGTTTAATAGGCGTCACAGCTAAATGAATTCTAATGCATTCGAATGAGCATATGGCAGCGACTGACATGGCTTCGTCACACATTGTGGTCCTCTCACCTTGATCCAGAAGGAGGCACAAGCAAAGCTATAAAAGACGCTCTGACTGCAAATGAAGCTGCCACATCTCAAGGAAACTCGGTCATTTACTGCACTTCATATTGAGTCAAACAGACACTTTATTTTAAAGCTTATTTTTTGTGTAAAGCATGACGTGTAGTGCTCTGGATTTATTAATAGATTATCATTGTAATATTTGGATTTTTTAAATATTATGATAAAAATAAATAACATCAGCCAATTTTCATCTAAACTGTACTAATATGCATTGCCTGGATTGTTGGATTAATTTTACACATTTGTTGGAGTTCTGTTTCTAAATGACCTTAGATCTTGTTTCTTATTGCGCGACTGCAATTTCTTAGGTTATTTATCGGACAATATATACATGGATATATCAGCAAAAAGCTAATACATTAACAGTTTTACACCCGTTTATCACTGCTTAGTTGTTTTTTCAGTTCACATGAGAGCTAGTTTAAAGGAGACCTATGATGCTTTTTCACTTTTTTTTTTACCCTCTAGTGTGTCATATAGTTTCTTTGTGCATGTAAATGTTCTGGAAAGTTCAAAAGACAAAAGTGTGTGGCACAGGAAGCTCCTCTTTCAAACACAGAAGCTCCTGAAGCTCATTATTCTGAACCATACTACCGCCATATTGTGAGGTCAGGTGACAAAAACACGAAGCCCCACATTGCCATAATGCACATCTGAGGGCCAATTCATGCTTCTGGATCGAAGCTACGCTGTAGGTAGGCACGTAGCCTCCGAACAGGCCCGAGCGCTCATAGTCGTTCGTAGGTGTGTGTGAGTCACGCTGCTATAACACCGCCAAAACGCTAGAGTTTTAATGCGGTTGTTGAGTGTCTTCCGGTTTCTGGTCCGCTCATTTACAACGTCTGTTTACTGCGGAACAATGGCGAGTGTTACTAAGCTGATTGTGTTGGAGTTGGTAAATGATGAAGAGCAATTATCTTTTCTCAGAGAACAACAACGATGAAAAGAAAGATGTCGTCTGTGTTCCTTCCTTCAACTCAATTTAAAAGTGGCTGCGAGTCTGTCGGACTAATCCCAGCTCTTGTGGTCTGTGTTGCCTCAACTCGTAGTTACATTTTTGGGGAGGTGCACGTCAGCGTACAGTGTAGGGCTCTGCGTAGGGTACACGTCTTTGCGTAGTTTATGGCGTAGCCTCGACGCAGAAGCATGAATTGGGCTAAACAGGCTAACTTTTCCTAAACATGCTGGAAGAGGTTGATCGACCACAACAGCTAGGCCAGCTGGCCAATCAGAGCAAACTGGGATTTTATCAGGAGTGAGACAATACCTCAATGTTTTAGACACTAAAAATGAGCATAATATGTCTCCTTCAAGCAATCAAATAATTACATTTTTCTACATTTTGCTGGAAGAGCAAATGGGAAAATACAGATGATAACATTTGCTCTCTGCCTCTGTTTACATGTCTCAAACATGAATATGGACCTTCTGGCACCTTTTTGTTTGTATTGGGACACAGATTGATCTTTGCAGCATCACTGCATACATACTGTGCTCGCAGGAGGATCACAGAGTATGTGGTGAGCACTGGTAGATGTGTTTCAATGTGGAGGTGGGTTTAGGGTTAAGGAACCTGTGTGTCAGACTGAGTGCTCATGCTTTGTGCTGGTCAGGTGAGGGCACACCACAGAGATAAGGCAGGTGAGGGGAGGAGTCTGGGGATAGGGATGAAGCAAAGGGCCGATCTCTGCACCTCAGGATTTACTGTGGTCAGATTCCGACTTACAGCTGCTGCTGTTAACAGGGATGTGCAGCTGTCAGACATTGTTTGTGAGAGAAAAGGCCCGAAACCAGCCCTGCAGATTCATTTTTCATGTCATCGGTGCTCATACATCATCAACTGCTCACTTGGCATGCTCAGATCCACACAGCAGCAACGGCAAGCATCATAAATGTCTCGAAGATGAAAACCCAATTACCAATAAAACACTGGCCAACGTTCTGATGTGCAAATGGGGGCGCTGACCCTCACCATGCACTCTCCTCCCACTATTTTGCCTCAAATAGAGACAGCATAAACCAAACATAATGCTGTTACCATAACAACGTACTCAGAAAAAAGTGGTTTTTTTCTCTGATAAATTACTCATCTCAATAATTCCAGGCTGGGTGATATTTCTTCTGAACAAATCCCAATTATTTTAAACAGGAGATATAAACAAAAGGGGAAGATGTTTTAAAACCTAAGACACATTAAAACCACTTTGCAGTGATGATCGGGGTCCCCAGGAACTCCTCATTCCCCTGCAGTGTTACCTTCGCAACAAAAAGTGTCAGTGTTTGTGTGTCCTGTGTGTGTTGAGCAGTGGTAGGCTGCTCCGTGGACGCTGGGGTGAAAGCTGAGGGTGGGCCAGGGAGCGGTGGTGGGGTTCAGGGGGGGTAAGAGAGGTAAGAGAGGCGGGCAGTGAGAGGGGGGGATCACAGGGTGGATGGCGACACTTTTGCTGGGTGGGGTTACCTGTAGTGGGGGTGCTGGTAGTGACATTGTGGAACCTCTGAAAGAACAGTGAAATGCATGGAGAGCGTCATCCACGGCGGTGGCCAATCGTCTTCTTTCTTTTCCCTTTGTCACTGAGTAAGAAAACTATCTCCCGCTGTACTTTCTTTTCATCTATTTTAAGCTGGGTTCCTCCCCTCCCCTAATGTTCAGCATCCTTAACAACCCCCAACACTCTGGTTTCACACTGTTTCCACAACGCTTCATCTGCTCAATCTATTTCTACCCACTAACTTATGTTCTCCTACTCAGCTCCAAAGCACTCCCCTTCTTTGTCTACATCTCCCTATAAAGCTGCTTCTTCATTCCTTGCCATCCACCCTTTCCCTAAGAGACAGTTTATCCATAAACCCGTTTCTTACCCATCTCCTCCAGCTCGGAGGTCATGGATTTGGATCGTAGGGCGATGGCGGGAGTGCTCAGCCTCTTACTCTGCTGGGGAACTGGAGAGGGGCAAACAGGGAAAGCAGTGGTGAGTCAAGCTGCTGAAGACCAAGGCTCAGTAACCAGCATTCATGAACAGCACCCCCCTTTAGGGGAAGTAGATAAACTTACTTTTCTTCCTCGAACCCTCCTCCATGTCTGGGTTGCGGGTTACCATGACAACCTTGACCATGAGGCTGTTGCCACCTTGCCGGATCATGTTGACGACCTGCCGGTGTCCAACTTTAACCACATTCTGACCATTGACCTGGGACAGAGATGCAAGGTGGTACAGAAAAGTGTTTTTATTCATTCGCCAGAAGGTGATGGTTTATTTTCACAATTCTTTCTCATCGGCATTTACAGAATATGAATCTAACATTTGTGTTGGCAAAATGGCATGTTGTTAAAGAGGTTGTAAGACACAGGTTTAACAATTTTATTTAACTACTTTTTATGCAATAGCTTTTACATGCTGGTAGCTGTGTTTCCATCTTTAGCTTTATCCATAGCTGTTTTTTACTAGGTATATATATTTTTTGTTTTCAGTAAAAAATGTGTTGAATAATGTATATTTTTTAAATCACTTTCTTAAACACTGAGGCACACTATGTGCAATACTACTTTATTTTTTACGTCCAATGTTATTTTGTTTAGCATCCTATTATGTTAAATTTCATGTATCAAATATCATTCCTTATACACTTTATATTTATATTTTATATTTACTTTCACTTGTATTATTGACTTAATACTTGGAGAAGGCTGGCACAAGAATCTCCTTCGTTTTATCTTGTAAGTTTAATGGCTGCCTACAAACCAAATTTTGTTCAGAATAATAATACATTTTAAGTTAAATGTCATTGGCTTCTTTTTTAATTTGCAATGTTTTATAGACCTGGGGAATATATTGAATGACATCCAGAGAAAAGTGAGAACATACGGATTTGGATACAGCCCCATTCTCACCATTTCCCACATTATACATTTGGAAATGTGGTTACTTTCTCGTGTAGAAACCTCCACATGAAACCTTACAGTGCTTTCAATTTTATCGTGATGATGCATCGGTGAATCACGGCCGTACCTCGATCAGGAAATCCCCCATCCTCAGACCAGCTCTCCAGGCCACTCCTCCCTCGTCCACTGACTCCAGGTACTGCAGGGCGGGGAAGGCTGGGGTTGGAGTGAACTCCTCGATAGGTGTCTGAGCTGGAGACACAGCATTAAAACATATTGCGAGAGATGAAGCGATAACAATGCACCTAATAAAACATGTAATATATGATGTAAATCGATGAGCATGACTGCTCGGCAGGATGTTTGATTTTATATTCTCTTACCTTTGGCTCCTCTCAGCACAAAGCCGAAGCCCTCGCTGTCTTTTTTCTGCAGAAGCACCGACTTTTCCTTGATTATGTAGTCACTGGCAGGGAGAAGACAGAGGAGAGACAAATGGAGAGTGTGAAATGACAGAAAAAGATACAACTGAAGGACAGGGGACGAGGAGGACATGTACAGTGTGTCCTTGCATGTCTGTATTCACCTTCATGGCGATGACTTGTAAGTCGAGTTTTAAAATCAACCGATGCTCACATTTATCTTGACAATACTTTACTATAATTTATTTTTACAATACCTAGACTGTGAATACTTTAAATCTCAAATCTTTAAATGAAGACAAATCAGCTCATCTTTCTGAAGCAGACTTCTGTAAAGTTATCCTTCCATTATTTTTCATTTATTCGTTGTTCTAATCTGTTGCACCTGATTTTACATGTCCTACATTTTTCTCCTCAAACATGAGTTGGGACTTTGCTGTAAATCCCTGGGATACATCCAAGAAAGGCCTCTCATTCTGTACTATTTATATTGCTAATGGAGGAAGTGTTAATTGTTGAAGTTGTTAAGCATTTTTGGGAAAAATGTACAGAAGAAACTTTTTTTTAATAAATGGAGATAAAATGTTTAACATTGATATGATGCAGTTTGACTTCAGCACATGGAACATTTCAGATTTAATGACTATATATAACTGAAATGGAGACAATAAATACTTCACAGTGGGCAAACGTCCAAGTGTTATATACCCCGACACAACAGTAATGACATAGAACAACGTTTTGCTTCTATATGGCCAGAGCCATTTTCTACCAGAACCTCAGTGAGAGATGCTATATACAGCCTGTTGCCTCAGCAACAGATAGAACTGGACGCAGGGAAACTTGCTCAGGAAGGTCCACACCAGAGCCAAGCCATGTAATGGTGAACCATTAGTCACTGTCAGCAGAGAACAGGCGCTGTGTGCTCACAGGTGAGGCCCATATACTGTATTGTAGTATAATATCTGCTCCGTCCTGTGGCACAAACATCTGGCTTTTGTCAGCAATAGGAATGGATTCAATCGGCATTTACTCCCCGGACAAACTACTCTGCAGTAGGGGTTTTTACTGGGCCTGGCTCCAATAAGCGATGAGGGGGATCATGTCACCCAGGAGAAGACACTTTGGGGAGAAGAGCGCGCCTCAGTTTATCTGTGCGTTCATGGCGTCGAACATGATGCTCAGGGAAAAAAAACTGGAATCCAAATTCCTCCACTGACAATAGGAAAGGAAGTAATTGTCTTTACATGGGTTCAAATAACAGTGTTGACTCGATTTTTTTGGTGTAAAAGAGGGATCGTAGATAAATGATCGTGCTGAAAACTTCCCCTTAACGTTCTTTTTGTTTCTTTTCTCAGTTTTTTTCACAGAATTTTTTTTTGAATGTGGCATGTGAACCATTCGAAAAATCAGTCTCTGCTTGAGGTCTCTTGTCACGTTTCAGCTGTCACCTCCTGGCAGTTAAAGAGACATTTCCCCTCTAAACTTCTCCAGAAAATTGACTTAAATAATGGTACGAGGCCCCACGGGAAGCAAACTTTTCCCAAAATTCATGGAGGAGCAGGGATTAGAGTCAGAAATATGTGCACAATTTATATTGGCTGATTTTTTAGAACCTTTTTTCCCCATTAATCATCTCACAACCTCTTTGATCCCTGTGACCTTTTGGAGGGGCCAGATCCCTAAATTGAGAACCGCTTGACTAAAAGCCGCATATAAAGTAGTTCCATCTCGACCAGCTTCTGCTCGCAAATCATTACCACCAGTGTGTGCTGCACATTTAACATGTGCCAGTTCTGTGGGCCAGATAATGATCTTCAATAAGATATGAGAGCCACATGATGGATCGATTTGCCTAATCTCACTCTCGCCCTTCTAATTCTCCAAACGTCTGCTTTTTTGACTGTGTGTAACACTCGTGAACAGTTCCTCTTAACAGCTTCACACTTGGCATGTGTATTCTAAGTGATCATAGGAAGTGCAGTGCTGAATTTGGTGTTATATTGACACAGTGAAATATTCTTTATTTTATTAACAAGCAACCAGTGCTCTGCAACAGTCCGTAGACCGAGTGGATTCTTCTTCATCTTCCTCAGATAAACTAAATCAGGAACTGGAATCCTGCAGCCAATAATATCTGACTCACCAGATTTTGATAAGCTGATCATTTTTACTTCACCATAACTAACGGTGTCACAGGAGCTGATCTTCGTCATGGGAGCAACATTCACAGAATCACTTCCTCTTTAGGAAGTTGTCTTCAAAGTAAGAGTACAAGTTTCGTTTTGCTGCTTTATATCAAGCTAAATTGCAAACCTCTAATTTGAAAAGATGATGACTTGGGTCTGAAGATCGCGTGGATTGACCAAACCTCTGACATTGGCAATATTTTTTAGTTTTCCAACTTCACTCTGCAACATTGACTGTTTATAAAAAGGTCTGCACACAATGTCTAGCAAACAACAACAAGTAGGAAGGACTCGCTAATGACAAGGAATAATTCTGAAGGGGCCTCAACAGAATCACCACAGGCCAAGAGAACAGCTCATCCCAACTAGGCAGAATAAGAAAGGGCACTTTGCTTTGTTAAATAAAGGTATAAATATGTATATAAAAACATATTCATGACATGCCAAGTAAGTCCACTCAGTAATACATAATTCTACTAACATGTGAAGTCGAACACGTCACAGACGTCAGACCATGTTCATTTCATTCACTTGAGTCTAGTAGAGGAGCAGCACCTCTCAGGTATCAGAGTATAGTTATGAATGGAAAAGCCATCAGTCAGTCAGTCAGTCAGTCAGTCAGTGGGCGAGTCACATGTATATAAACCTCGTCAGTTGCAACATTCTGTAAACACATGCTGATAATCCCATCGTGCACCAAACTCGTCCCAGCCCACACCATCTGTTCCTCCTTCTCTCTCTCTCTCTCTCTCTTCACTGGCTTCTTCTTTTTCATGTTTCCATCCTCGTGCCCCATCTCCTCCCCCTCTCCTCTGCTGTACTCCAAACTTCTAATCATTCACTCATTTTTTATCAAATCACATTTCCCCCCTCCGTCATGATCTCTTCGATTCAGTCGTCTGTGTGCATCCCGCTCTCCACAGGCTGTGATGGCCCCTCAGTCTCTGCCAAGCCTCTGTCTCTTTCTTATTCTTATTGTGTCCATTTCTGGTGCCCAGCTCACATCTCAAATGCACTGAAGTGCCTAGTGAATAAATGAACATACAGGACACTGTGCATGGAAACACATTCACACAAGTAGCGAGTGCTGGAATATAGATTACTGTTTTATGTCTCTGAGCCTCTACTCTGATTGGCTCAGTGTTTTCGGAGCCTGGCCCATCACAGGTAAAATGGACTGTAGCCCTCAGCTGTGGCTTGGTAAAACTCATGTATGCACACAGCAATAGTCAGTCAGGGCAGAAATTCTCCAGAATAACAAATTCAGACTAAAATGCTCTGATATTCATTCAGCTGTGCAATTATATGTTGGCTTCCTAACATCCAACCATTCTGCAGCGTTTCCACAACATTTCTTGTAACTTGCTATCTCAGTGATCCAATGACCTCATGTTGTTTTGTTGAGAAAGCTACTATATGAAAAGCATGAGGAGCAATAATAGAGCTTGTACGTCCAACACATTTAAATTCACTAGATGCAGATGTTTATATGGATTTTTTATCAATGTTGAAAATCTTTCAATCTTACAATATAAAAGTGAGGGGGAAAAAATTCCACCCCCTGATTTGAATCAGCACCTAAATATAGCAGATTCTAAACTGACCTATACAGCATCCTTCTACCAAGTTTCGTGATAATCTGTCAGGTAGTTTTTGCGTAATCCTTCTTAAAACAAACACAGACTAAAAAACAGATTCCAGTTAAGAGGTTGGTCGGTGGATGAACAGGGCTGGGGGTGTAGATGAGGGTGGTGACTGTATAATTGCTGCCTGTTTACAGCAGTATGAATATGAGCTGTGTGGGGGGTCAATAACATGAGAGCACTGCACACAGACTAAAGCACTGAAAAGACCACACGAGTCAATATCAAAAATGAATTGTAGAAAATAAAACGCATGCATGTCAAAAGCAATGACATGTTTCTATGAAAACATTTAAGATTTTTACAAAGGCCAGGAGAGGGTAACGATCCCAAGTACAGGATGTGTTGTGGCTCTTTCCTAACGTGTGGTGCATGAAAGTAAAATTACTCTGCTGTTCTCTTCAAGAAAAAAAAAAAATTCTGATGGTGGGGTGTTGTATTTACTAGAATCAAGTATCATCAGACTGGATAAGTATTGAGGTGACTTGCCCCTCGAAGCTTTTGCACAAGACCTGCTTTATAATCAGACAATACCTTGAAACTCACCTTTTCTTATTACCACAGGGGACTTTGGAACTACAGCCACTTTGCCTAAACTCTGCACTGACATATTGGAGATCAGGTAAATCAGTTACTGGTTAAATGCAGGCGCACACATCAAATTCACCCGGAGGCCTGCTCCGTCCCTGCAGGCAACATAAGCAACAGGTCACTGGAACTCATTCATTTACTGAACAACCACGAAAATGCAGTGTCAAGCAGCAGTTCAGCATACGCAACACCAATAACCAATCAGATTTTTGCCCTTTTGCCACTGACAGGGTTTATGGTCATTCAGCACATGCTGTGGCTAGTTTCTGCATTTCATACAACTTTACACATGATGATGGGACTTAAAAACTAACCTTCAAACGATTGCATCCATCCCCAGGGGTAATAATTAGCTCTGATGTAGTGTACTTGATTTTTCTTTTATTTTAAACGAATGGCTCATTCTATCTGTCCGTTACTGCCAGAGAGGAAATACCAAAGCAGCAGAAAAAGCTTAATCTGCAATATTAAGATTGCAGAAAACAATACAGAGATGCACCCTGAACCATATGACAACCAACCCCTAAAGAAACAGAACAAAGTGACAAGCATCAAGTCTTTTGCAATGTGAACAAGTGCTAAATTATAAATGGTCTGTATTTTCAGCTTTCTCCAGACTTGTTGACCACTCACAGCTCTTTACAGTGCAGTTACATCGATATGCACCACTTTGTCACAAATGGCAGCACAGCGGCCAGGGGCAATTTTGGGGTTCAATATCTTGCTGAAGGACACTTCGGTATGCAGAATGGGGGAGACTGGGATTGAAACAAACCTCTGTTAAGTGGACAGCCCGTTCTACCTCCTAAGCCACAGCCAGCCAAGTCTCTAAGAGTTAGTAACTGGAATATGTGTCAGAGCTGTCGTATGTGTATTCTGCTGCACATCCCATTTTCATTCAGTGTCTGTTTGCATGTGCTCTAGTGAGCGGCTGCATCCCATTAACACGACACCAACGACTAACTCAGGCTCTGCTGCCTTCAAGGATGTCATTGACTTTAAGTGATACGCGCTGTGTTCCAGTTCAGAGGCTCGATCCTTTTAAGTCCAAGTTTCCACACAGAGTACATAGCTACAGGCGCCAAATGGCCTGTCCCAGCTCCTCCACATGCAGCTGAGACGAGTAGCTGCCTCCTTTTGATCCCAACCAGCGCATCACCCAAATCCGATGTGAGGGGGATAGTTGTGTATTACAGTGTTCATGCAATCCTCTTAAACATGTTGAATCACGTGCATATCACGTGACATGGTCATGAGCAGGTATTTGTATTCAGATGGAGGTAAACATACTGCATTAACTTGACTGAAGCCATTTTCAGACATGAATTCCGGAGGATGTCTGCACAATTGAGTCGACACCGTCTCGAGAGTTTGCTTTTCACACATGAACGATGCAGCAGGAGACTCTCCGCTCATGTTCACAACAACGCAGAGATCTCTGGAGCGTTCAGGTGAGGGGGGGTGCAGCATGCATGAATAACGTACAAAGTCCACTGCAGTGTTCATATGTTTTTGATGAACACTGGCTTTGGCCCTTATTTTCATCCTTTTCATCCTGGGATTTTTTTTTGTTCTGTTGATCTGTTGTGTGTTGGGAATGTCATTCTGCGGAGCATATGTATTTGCACACGGGTTCCTTTGGACATTATCCAGAGTTTTTACCATGTTGCTGGAAGGAGAAACTCCAGAGAAAGTCCAGAGCCTCTTACTCGGATATTTGTGTTCTCAGATACAAGATACAAGTCTGGAGATTAGTTCAGTGCATGTCAGGGAGCAGCTTATAGGAATTCAGTGGAGGATGAATCATGGAAGTTTATAACTTTATAACCAAGTTTTAGGGCAATTTCCCGTGACAAATAAATATTATTTAAGAGTAAGCAACTGTATCCACCATTAGTTTTTGTCTCAACCATCAGAGAAAGAGCAGGTACGGGTCCACTTAGGTGGACTGCATCCTTCAGGGGAGCCTCTGAACTGGAACACAGTGATAACGTTGCTTCCTCCGTTTCCGCAGCACAGTGTTGTCATCACTATCTGAGATAGAAACGACTGAGCTGGACGATCCAGCACACCGTACAGTGTCTCTCACACTACACAGGTAAGAGGCCACAGCACTGACCAGGCTTGGTCAAGCGGAGTCACATCGAGATGCCAGAAAGAATCTGTAACTTGTCATGCAAGCTGCATCTTTAAAGCTCCCTCACCATGCACTGTTTCCATACTCTCACACACACACAGGTAAACATACAGAGACAGGGCACACATCACGTAGGACACAGGAACACATGCAAACAACCAGCAGAGGAGGAGAAATGCTACTATGATATCTTTGTTTTGATTGACG